>NC_140340.1:0-705000 GCF_963514085.1 Chelon labrosus | reverse complement strand
ATCAGTGTTCACACCTGGACCTGTTTAACCTGGACTCTAGAGACCAGATCAGTGTTCACACCTGAAACTGTTTAACCTGGACTTTAGAGACCAGATCAGTGTTCACACCTGGACCTGTTTAACCTGGACTCTACAGACCAGATCGGTGTTCACACCTGGACCTGTTTAACCTGGACAGAGACCAGATCAGTGTTCACACCTGAAACTGTTTAACCTGGACTTTAGAGACCAGATCAGTGTTCACACCTGGACCCGTTTAACCTGGACTCTAGAGACCAGATCAGTGTTCACACCTGGACCCGTTTAACCTGGACACTAGAGACCAGATCAGTGTTCACACCTGGACCTGTTTAACCTGGACTCTAGAGACCAGATCAGTGTTCACACCTGGACCTGTTTAACCTGGACTCTAGAGACCAGATCAGTGTTCACACCTGGACCTGTTTAACCTGGACTCTAGAGACCAGAGCAGTGTTCACACCTGGACCTGTTTAACCTGGACTCTGGAGACCAGATCGGTGTTCACACCTGGACCTGTTTAACCTGGACTCTACAGACCAGATCGGTGTTCACACCTGGACCTGTTTAACCTGGACAGAGACCAGATCAGTGTTCACACCTGAAACTGTTTAACCTGGACTTTAGAGACCAGATCAGTGTTCACACCTGGACCCGTTTAACCTGGACTCTAGAGACCAGATCAGTGTTCACACCTGGACCCGTTTAACCTGGACACTAGAGACCAGATCAGTGTTCACACCTGGACCTGTTTAACCTGGACTCTAGAGACCAGATCAGTGTTCACACCTGGACCTGTTTAACCTGGACTCTAGAGACCAGAGCAGTGTTCACACCTGGACCTGTTTAACCTGGACTCTAGAGACCAGATCAGTGTTCACACCTGGTGGAAGCTTGTCTTGTCATCTGATCTCAGGTGTGTTTGTCACAGATGGTTGTGTTGTGTTGTGTTGTGTTGTGTGTCTCCAGGTGGACGGATGCTACGACATCAACCTCCTGTCTCTGACGTAATGAGGCCGGAGGACTTTGTCCTGACACTGAGAGAAGCTGCTGCTGAACCAAGCATGAGGACAGAGATGAACCCGGCTCGTCCTGATTCTGTTCATAATCACTAGATAGAGATAACGATGTAAACGTGATATTTAACCTTTCAGCCATGCTGCATGAACTTTATTCCTTTCCTTCCTGTGAGGAGCAGCACATCTGAACAGTAACACCTGTGGACACATGAGGGCAGCAGTGTCCTGCTGGAGGAGAGAGAATGAACTCACGGAGGCGTCAGCTCATAAACACTGAGAAACTAAAAGCTGTGCTTCTTCTGCTTCAGCTGGAAAATCATGACTTAACTTATTATAGATGGAGTTTATAACCTCTAACCGTTATCTACACCAGTCATCACACCTGGAATTATTAATAACAATCTAAGGTTAATAAAAATAGAGAGGAAAGTTGAGATTTAAAGGAGACCACCGCCGTGGGGTCCCAAACTCAGGATGCCCTGTCCCCTCTAGCTTTCAGCTGGGCCCCTGGAACAGACTGTAGACCTCATCCTGGGGGGGTCTACGGTCTGTACCAGCCTGTGTGGTTATAAAAGGTCAAAGAGCCGTGAAGACCTTTAAAATTAATCAGGAAGAGTCGGTTCTAGAACGTACCAGGATCCAGAGGAGACCTGATGGAACCAGACTCACATGATCCACTGACCTGGTTCTGGTTAAAACCCTAATATTCATTTAAAAGTCTGTTAACAGCTGTTAAAATCCACACGTGATGGAAATAAAAGCATGTGTCTTAAATGAGATGGGGCTTGGATTCGTTTTTTCGTGACGAGAGACAACAACAGGACTGATGCCGTTACCGTGGGAACCAGCCCAGGCTAGAACGTGCTTTGGGAACTGTTGTGGTGCAACGACAAGACTCAGTCTGTTTATTGTCCACCAGACTCCTGCAGACAGACGTCTAACCTAACACAGCATACCTCCATATATATATATATATATATATATATGAGTCAGTCATAGAACAGAGTGGAACAGTCTTTCTAGTCACTGCAGAACACAAGTTCTTCAGAGCAACAAGATTTAGTTTCAGATCTGGAAGATGCTCAGTATAAACAGTAGGGGAAATATAAATCTAACTGGATCATACAGATCCGTAGCGTGTTATGCACATTGTCCTCCAGTGTGTGTAGCAGTTATGATCCAGTGAAGCTGTATAATAATTACTGATAACTTTAAGAAGCTTCTCAGACTGGACGTACGTTATGTTTCTGACTTCAGGATGAATCAGGAGTCACTGCCTCAGTGAACTGAGCAGATCTCAAGCTCCGTTAACTTGGGCCATCGTAGAGAAGACTTGATTTAACTGGAGCTCCTCCTCCTCCTCTTCCTCCTCCTCAGCTCTTCATTTACATGAAATATAAAACAACATTATCGACTGTCAGCGGGTGAAATACAGAGGAGGTACGTGTTACTGAGCAGATGAAGCAGCTTCTGAACTATCTGCGTCATAGAACGGAGCTCTGATGAGTTTTAACAGCTTTATTATTTAACAGGGACTTCATTGAGACTAACCCTAACCCATTAAACCACTGCTTCTCATCATTAATACAACATTTACCTTGAGTTCTGCTAAAGTCTTTAAAACAAATCTTACCAAGTTGGGCCTTTGAGGGGAGGGGCCTCTGTGGATCATCCCACAGATACTTGATCAGTTTGGGATCTAGTGAATTTGGAGGCCAGGTCAACACCTTGTGCTGTTCTTCATGTTTTGTTTTTAGTTGTTCCTAAAGTGTTTTTGTGTGTGTGTCTGTGTCAGGCTGCATCCTGCTGGGGATGGCTGCTGCCATCAAGGAGTGTCATTGCTATGGGGTGGGGGTGTCTGGTCTGGTCTAGGTGGGGTGCCTGGTCTGGTCTGGGTGGGTGCTACATGTCTAAGTAACATCCACACCAATGAATGCCAGGTCCAGAAGAAGAACCAGCAGAACACTGAACTGTCTCCTGTCAGTGGTCATAATGTTGTGGCTGATGGGTGTAACTCTTTGCTCTGATTGGTTGGATGATGACCCTGAGGTCTCGTTGTTCCCTGTATCGGTTGAACTCTGTTGCTGTGTCAGGCTCCGTCACGTCTTCAGATCTGTCTTCTGTCTCCTGAGCGACGTGGAGCTGACGAGGACCGTCCGTCCGTCCGTCCGTCCGTCCGTCCTGTCGGCCTCAGGTGACGGAGGAAGAGGAGCAGAGTGATGGAGGCGTAGAGGCTGGTGATCTGTGTTAGAGAGGAAAACAAACCATTCATCACTTCACCGCTGCAGGTTCACTCTTCCATCAGTCTGTCTCTTTCTAGTGAACATAAACACGGTGTCCTTCCTCCTCCTCCTCCTCCTCCTCCTGTTTCAGGATGCATCAGTATGCAGGGAGCAGGACGAGGGCCAGGCGTATGAATTTAAATGTCAAGTGCACTTGAGTAGGCAGCTGCCTCTGCAGATTTGTGGCGCTCTGAGTTTTTCCGTTGCTGATTTGTATGTGAGGAAGGTGCACAAACATCCTCCTTTCCTTCCTCCGTCTGTCTCCGTCTCTGTCTCTCCCACGTCCTCTCACCTCCTTTGCTTTTCTCAGCCTTTCTGCTGGAAGCTGTGGATCGAAGTCGAGAAAGTTTAATGGTGCAGCAGCCTCGTTCTCAGCGGTCAGCTCAGGAAACTTTCTGTAGATCAAACCAGAGGGACACGATATGATTCAACAGCATTATTACATATAAATCATGTTTTAGTGCTTAATGAACATGATTTAATTTAATCAACTATTATTTCACCAAACATTTTATGGGACATTTATCAATACTTATTATGATTAAGTGTAGTTTCAGCTCATTGTTGTATCTGCTGTTTAGTTCAGAGTCTCAATGTCGTGTTCTGTTAGACCTCTGACTAAAACAGTTTGTCTCCTAGTGGACAAGGTGGAAATAGATTCAGATTCAGATTCAGATTCAGAATGACGCGTAAGAACAGGACAGTTTGAAGGAACAAGAAACAGAACAACACAAAGTAGAAGAAATAACTAGACCATGAATGTTTTAACTTTCTAAACTGTCCATGGAGGATGTAAAGGGAGATTACAGGGATTATATATGTGCATGTTATTCCAGAGGCAGGATGGGAAATTAATATAATGAAACATAAAAATAAAAATAAGTGTCTCTGGGCTGATTGTTTTAAACTAAGAGTCTGTTTATGCGGTCAGGGTGGTGGTGGGGAGGGTTAGCCCTGACATCCCTGGTCGAAGCCCAATGACCCAAAGAAGTAACCTCTGGGATGATTCAATGAATCCAGCATCAATCATAAACCTGCTCTTCCTCTGATGACCTCCTTTAAACCCCCCCCCCCCCGTCCCTCAGAATCCTTGACTTGATCCTCGCAGCGTTGCATCACTCCCCGTGCTGAGCGACGGAGGCCTCTGCTGCTCTTCACCTCGACGCCATGAATCATTTATTGAGATGAGTGTGTGACAGCGGTGTCGTAGCCTTTTCTCTAAAACCTGACAGCAGGAGAAAAGACTGAGCTGTGGAGGCAGCGCTCTTCATGCTGCTCCAGGCGTCTGCAGACGACACCACGCTTTAACTCAGGACAGAAACAAAGTCACTTTAAAGATGTTAGTGTGTAGATTCTGGGTCGTCCTCATCCAGAGGATCCTGACTCTGGTTTAGAGCTCAACCAGAGAATATTAAAATAAAATCATGACTCATTCATCTTCTTTTCTTTTGTTTTTCCGTCGTCTGCTCTTTTTCTGTTATCTGGAGAATTACCTCCACCTGCTGATGATCTGAAGTCATTCTTCACTGCTGACCGATGAAACCAGACTCTGTCACGATAACATTTAAAGATCTCAGTCACTGGTGGTTGAACAGAACTCCACCTAAACACTTTAATCTGTTTTATATTCTAGTTGTGGAGCCTGGCAGAGATTCAGTTCGAAGGGTTTTATTAAACAGGAAGAGGAAGACGTTCTCCGTTCTCCTCCACACGTCGTCTTTCTCTTTATCAAGAAATAATCTTTTTATTAAAAACATTTTGAGGAACAGAAGCTATTTCTCATCTGAACTTCCTGTAAAAACTTTAAGCTGCGTATTATTAACGTATAGAACTATATGAGACTTCTATCTTGATAATAATGAAAGGAAAAAACAACTCCATACGCTTTGGTTCTACTTTTAATGCTGCTGTTCATGATTTATGATTCTATTCTGACGGGATCTGAAGGAACTGTTTTAGTTGTTGTTCTCCTCTATATCCACATTTATCCAAAAACATTAAAGAAAGACAACTGGACGCAGAGTCTCTTTATTTGTAATTTGGAGAACGTAAACTCTGAGAGCTCAGCAGTCCAGTCAACCTTAGTGGTCTGTGGTGCCATGGAGGACAGACAAAGGCTCTCTGTTGGGAACGGATTCTGCTCCAGCAAAGACCAGATTGTTTGGAGGCGGGGCTTAATGTGGCGTCACCATCTGAGAGTATTTATTCTCTGTATTATAATGAAATCTAGATGTCACCAGACCCTGACACTGAGAAGAACTGAGTCTGGATGCGTCGGACTGAGGTCTAGTTGGTTGAATTTCAGAGAAATAAAAATGAATTATTAGACTTGACAGCTAATACTGTATCACACTGTGTACTGGTAGCAGTGATAAGTGTCCAGCAGAGGGATAGTAATGGGATTGTTGTTACACATATCAGAGACGCCATCAGGACATTGGCACTAAACCAAATATACAACTCTGAGGTGTTTTAACTGATAACTCAGCCTCCCAGAGTCTCTCATGACCTTCTATGAAAAGTCTGAAGAGCCAACTCTCTGCTGTGAGAACATCTCTAGATGATGAATTAAACGTACTGAAAGACCAGAGCGTCCTGACTTTATTTCTACCACCTGAGAATTAAACTGAGGGAGGACACTTCCAGGAGGGACAACTGAAATGATGCTGACTGGAGAATACTCAAAGAGAAAATGAACAAACAAACTGACTTCCTGTGAGAAGAAATAAGAAGTGAATCAAAAAACAAAGCAAAAAAAAGATGACTGGACTCGTTGTGTTTGTAGAAGACGTGTCCTCCAAGAGGAACCTGTTCTGATCCTGTCTCCAATCAATGGTTCTCTGATGATCCACTCATGTCCAGAGACTGGTGAGGACAGATGTCCAGGCTGATGCAGATTAATGTCAGATTATATCTCAGTCCATCTCCTCTGATCAGAAAGACATCTTCCTTTACTCCTCTGTCAGTCCATCTGTCTTCTCTGGGTGAAATGAGGACGTTGTTGTCCTCTAACGAGAGTCCTTGGACTGGTATTGATCCATGTTTGCACCATTACTGCACTGTGGTAACCTCCCTGCTGGAGGTTTTTCTACATTTAGCAGAGTGTGTGACGTGTCTGCAGCTCAGTAAAGCTGACAAAAGCCCATCACTAATGCAGTCAGTTTGTTGTGACAGAGACAATGTGTCCTTCAGCGAGTCGTTTCAGATTTGACTCATTTGTGATGTAGATGTGTTGTTCTGAATGTAAGCTCCGCCCCTGAGCTCTGTCCCTACAAGGCTTCAGACATCCACGTACACAGTTAGCATTTGGAGCTAATAGTGTTAACATGTTCTGCTGTTACTGTGTGACATCAACCAGGTGTTTATCAATGCAAAAATGTAAAGGAGCCACTAAAACCACAAACTATGAGAGCTCCAAAGAAACTCCACCTGCTACGCCTCCGTGGACCTTCAACTGTTTCCATGGAGACCAAATCAAACGATGTGGTCAGATACAGGTGTTTAGATCTAAACATC
Source organism: Chelon labrosus (assembly GCF_963514085.1). Classification (NCBI taxonomy): domain Eukaryota; kingdom Metazoa; phylum Chordata; class Actinopteri; order Mugiliformes; family Mugilidae; genus Chelon; species Chelon labrosus. The sequence goes on along the minus strand of NC_140340.1, from coordinate 698,165 downwards.
TTCATTAATGATAAAGAGGAGCATCTCATCTACTGGAAAAAGAAGACAACAAGAAGATCAGGACAAGAAGGAGAAGAAAATAGAAAAGCCTTTATTGTTGTTGTGTGCACGATGCAACAAAATCGCCATCACATCTGCTTTTTGCTTTTAAGAAGAAGTATGTCCTCCTCCATGTCCTCCTCCTCCATGTCCTCCTCCTCCAGTCCTGAATGTCTAGAGTCTTAGAAGACGAACAAGATGTCTCCACGTCTCCATCGTCTCTGTCCACATTGATTCCATCTTGGTTCATCTTGTTTCTCTACCTCCATGTTTCTGTCCCTCACCTGATGATGATGATTAGTAAAGGTTACCATGGTTACCGCCACCACAATTTCTCCTCCTCATCCATCAAGGAGACTCATCTGAGTCTGAGCAGTGATGATGGACCCCTGCGTTAGTTAATGGGACGTCTCCATTTTCAGGCCGACAGTCTCAAAGAATAACGAGGGATTGGGTAGACAGTGTCTATCTTTCATATTCTTTAATAAATTATGAAATGTTTGATTTCAAACCACTTAGTGATGCACATGCAGCAAATCATACCTCCTCCTCATAACTAGAACAGGAGCGATGGGTTTTGTTTGGAGGGCATGTTTGATTTACATCACAGTTGATTCATTCACTTTACTCTGTGCTGTTTCTCTTATTTGTTCAGTTTTTTATGCAAATTGCTGCCAGATAAATGCACAAGCCAGTCTGAGAGAACAATAAACTCTTAATGAGGAAAAACTCAATGTAAAAACTTTCACAGAAATAATTCCAGGTTAGATTTCAGTGGAATTACTCACACAGTCTGTAAAGATGAGTAACGGAGGCAGTAAGAAATAAATGAGAAAGTGAGATAAGACGTCTGGGCTCCAAACATTCAGGACTATATTTTATTAATCACTAAACAGTCTCAGTGTGTGACTCAGAAACTGGTCCAGCTATTATTAATATGACATTTTCTTTTAGCCTCATTTTACGCTCCAGTATTTATTTTAATTCAGTTTTCTGTCTCACGCTATAACGTCCAGAGAGAACTCCAGGCCTAAATCAAAAGCAGCTCAGTAGGTTTAGATATATTTCACAGCTCAGCGTTTCCAGTTGTTTCCTGTTCTGTGCCTCTGCCTTTTACTTTAGTCTTTAATATTTCAGCATGATCTGGATCTGCCGTGTCTGTGATGACGTATTATTGTCATCACTGGTTCATCAGGCTGGACATTCAGTGTTTTAAGAAACCTGGTGACATTTAAACCGCTCTCTTAAATGTTTTCTTGGCGGGTGGCTTTCTTAATTATTACTTCGGCGCGTAGAATAGAAAAATGAATAAACTTTTTATTAATTAAAGTTTACTACAAATATTGCGTGTCGGGAAAAAATGGGTTCAATGAGAAAAGAAGAAGTTAAATGCAAAAGAAAGGTAGAAGTTGAAAGTTAAAAAGAAAAAGGAAAGAAGTGCGGAGAAGAGCGTGTCCCTCTGGTTTTATCTGTTAATTATTCAGGGCGTGTGTTGGATCAGGTTTCCAAATTCTTCATGCAGAAAGAGAAGGGAACGCCTACAGTTCTTTGTCTCAAGATATCTTATTACCTGATCTTCTTAACCTACTTTATATTAACTAATTTAATCATTCCATCACTCATTATGGCTCATTAGCAACGTTCTTGCCTATGCAGCAACACTCAACATAAGATGACGTATCTGAATGACAAAATCAAAATAACTCGAAAACATCAGTAAACTAATAACGCCATGTTCTTCAGGATATTTTACTGATAAAGGAAAAGGTTGTGGTTTCTAAAATAACAATTCCAATAGTTATAGCTACTACTCATTTAACGTGGTAATGGTTTAAAAGAAAGAAAAATGTTTTAAGGATAGCCGCTTGAGGGCGCTGTTGATCCATCTTTACTGTGAAAAATTATGTGAATTTGGGCTAGGTTTATTGAACAAGGATCAAAATCATCTCATTGTGATCCTAACCACTTCCTGAAAAACAATATATGACTCACCAGGTTTGTACAGTTTCAGTAGATATAGTATCAAACTTAGGTTTTTACAGAGGAGAACGTATCAGAGTTTTGCTCTGGGAGAGGAAAGTTATTTACGACTGTTATCTGTTTTCACTCCCCTGGTCACTCTGGGAGAGGGGGAGGAAGAAAGTGTCTGGCATGTTTGCATGTGTCTCTGAAAAGGAAGAATTAACAAATCACAGATTTAAGACATAATGAATATAACATTAAGGCTTCTAGATTCTGTTCATATGAAGTAGGAGAGGTAACTCCTCATCCGTCCTTTTTAGTTCTTGAGATCATGTTGATGTTCTTTTAATTTTAGATTAGATTAGATTAGATTCAACTTTATTGTCATTACACATGTACATGTACAGAGCAACGAAATGCAGTTCAAGACTAGATCAAAAAAAGAGAGAGTGGGAAATTCCACAGAATTGTAAATCTGTCTTTTTGGCTCAGTTGACATCTGTCCAGCATCTGGACTTGGCACCTTTATGGCTAAGATGTAAAGGTTGGTCCGTTAGAAGGGTTCTTCCGCAGGACAATCTCTTAAATTCACTTTCCAGAGAGGGGGAGAGACAGAGAGGACGACAGGATCCCCTACACAATTAGCCTGGTCATTACCATCCTATGTTTCCGCCCGAAATTTGATTTCGGTCTGGCACGGAGTCTGGCCAAATTGCACTTCCACGGTTCGCGTGTAACTGCGCCAATCAGCGAACAGTTGAGTGATGACGCAGAACTTGCATGCTGAGTTGCTTGTAGTCCAGCGAAGCTTGTAGTTCAACAGCATAGCAACAATGGCGATGGAGGAAGAGACGCTAGAAGCCATCCGCGAAGTTGTCTCAACTCTCGAGAGCATCACGGAATTAAAACCAGAACAAGAGGCTTGTCTTGTCAATTTTATAAATGGCAAGGACGTCATAGCTCTCCTTCCAACTGGCTTTGGGAAAAGTTTGATTTATTTAACTGGAAGCGGAAGTGGTAAGCGTAAGAGCCTGAACTCTTACACAATATACGTCATTACCAAACGTTGCTGATTGGTTAAGGGAACTCCAATGATTTTAAACCTCAAAATAAGCATCCGCCCATTACGGAGACAGATTCCTATTATATTGGGCCAGACTAACGTGCCAGACCGAAATCAAATTTCGGGCGGAAACATAGAATGGTAACGACCAGGCTACTACACAATATTCCGATTCACTCAAGTTATGAGTGTGAGATTTTACTTTTCCTCAGAGGCAGCGCCGCTGTGCATAAATCAGATTGTTTAAATGTGAAAAGTGTCCACTGGTAGTGGCACTTGCATGCATGTGGGTTCATGGATTCATGTGTCACTGATTAGATCAAAACTCCTGGGCCCGTATTCCTAAAGATTCTTAGCGCTAAGAGTTGCTCCTAGTGGCCAAATTCTAAGAAAATTCTTAGAATCATGACGTTTCCCTCTCAAAGTTAGGAGTAGCTCCTAGTAAAGATAAAAGCTATTCCTAAAGAATCTTAGCTCTTAAGAGTGCTCCTAAGGTGAGGTCTGCTAAGAGCAGGGAGGAGGACTTTTAGGAGGCTTAGGAATTTCTTAAGCAGAGGAGAAAATGGCTGAAAGAAGAGACAGGAGAGATATTCTCCAAACACTGAATGACAATCAAGCTTGTTACAATCGCAATATGGTCCCTCGTTAATCGCGGGAGTTACGTTCTAAAAAGAACCCGCTATAGGCGAAATCCGCGAAGTAGTCAGCTTTATTTTTACCATTTTACCATTATAAATGTTTTACGGTTGCAAAATCCCTCACTACACACTTTATACACTTTTCTCAATAACTTGCAAACATACCGCACTTCAGTCACACTGCCAGCGATCAAAGATACTGTATATGTACATTTGGCAAGCTGAACGCATTCTGTACTGTACAAGAGACACCGTACGGAGGAGATTGATTGACAATGGGCTACAGTCCCTTAGCCAATCAGGACGCAGAAAACAATGCACTGTTTAAAAAAAAAAAAAAAAAGAAAAAAAAAAACATGCAAAATTGCACTAAAAAAATCCGCGAGGCCGCGAAAGGTGAACCGCGTTATAGCGAGGGACTACTGTATCATCCAGGGGCGGACTGGGAGGGAAAAGTGGCCCGGGAGTCATTGACAGACCGGCCCACTTCACGCACGGCGTGGGGAGCCAGCCAGCCAGCCAGCCGGCAACACAATTTTCATGTACCTTGATGAAAAACACTGCATTTGATGTTGTTTTGGACCATAACAATATAGTAATCATTAACCTGAACCCTTAAGTAGCCTACAGTGAAATAATTACAGCAGTATAGTGATTTTACAGCATGTAATTTTAATGAAAACAGGTCATTAATACAATAACATTTGTCAGTCAGTCAGCGCTTATTATGGAGGAGGCTGGGTGGAAGTGGTTGATGTTGACAATCTGTGGGTCACAGTCCTCTCTGGAGTCCCCTCTGGAACATACATGCTGGCCTATATGGGTGAGAGACAAAAAATATTACTGAAGTTACAATATCCTTTAATTGTTAGTTTAATAGTCTACTGTGATAAGACATTTAGTAATGTAAACCTGAGTCAGACAGTTATAAAAACACAAGTATTAATGACCATATAGTATTACCTTTCTGAATTTGTAACATCTTCAAAACAACTGGTTGAGCAGCCATTAGGATAAAAGTCTCCAGCTGCTGTTGAGAGAGAGAGAGAGAGAGAGAGACAGACAGACAGACAGACAGACAGACAAGGATAAATAAACAAAATGTTTTTTATTATAGTTATTTAACCTTTATTCAACCAGATGAAAACAAGTGAGATTGAAATCTCTTTATCAGTGGTGACGTGGCCAAGAATGCTGAGCGTTACACGAGGTTATACATTAAGTAAAAAAACAAGGATCAGAGTAACAACTACCATCTACAGATCCAGGAGGATCAAGTCATAAGTCATGAGTACACACCAAAATGTGAAATCACAAAACAAAACTGTCACGCAATAAGTGTTAGAACACATAAAAAAAAAACAATAAACCATTTATGAAAAGCCCTGGCAAGTTGCCTCTTTTTCTCTTTGTCTCTCTTTACTGGTCCGCTTTCACAGTCTGGCAGACAAGGCTCATTTACTCACTCATTTAGACTTTCGCCCTTTTACTGGTCCGAGTAGAGATGCAAGATGCATGGAAACTAAATGACATTGCAGAATATAGAGTACTCACCGATGTGTTGCTTTTAAATGGAGGAGGCTGGGTTGAAGTGGTTGATGTTGACAATCTGTGGGTCACAGTCCTCTCTGGAACATACATGCTGGCCTATATGGGTGAGAGACAAAAAATGTACATATTACATAAGTTATACTAACACGACATCCCGTCCTGAAGCCTTGGTTAAAACTAATAGGTCACATTTTAATTGTTAGTTCAACAGTCTGCAAAAATAAGTCATTCACTAATATAAAGATTGGTGAGTAGGTAAGTCACATAGTAAAAGCAATGTGAATAGACATATATTATTACCTCACTCAAGTAGTAGTTTCTGCAGCAGCTCACTTTTCTCTGCAACACCATCTATGATTTTGTCACTATCCAGCATCTTTAAAACATCTGGTTGAGTAGCCATGAGCATAAAAGCCTCGAGGTGCTGTTGAGAGAGAGAGCTTCTGAGCCTGTTCTTGATGAATTTCAGGGTCGAAAAGCTTCTCTCACATGCTACCTGTGTGACAGACAGGGTGAGCAGGAACCTGTATGCAAGACCAATGATGTGGTATGCATCTGTGAGGAGGTTGTACTGCCTCAGAACACGGTAGCAACACAGTGCGCAGTCCTTGCAAGATGAGCACTTTTTGTAAACCATCTCCACCTCATCTTCAGCACCCTCTGGGCCATCCTCTGTTGTCTTGCTTGTATATTCCTCAAATACAGATGTCTTTAACCTCTTCCACTGTCCTGCCAGACCAATGAGCTCGCTCTGTAAATTGGCAACCGTTGCTCTGTCATCGAATGGCAGCAGACACTTGCTCAACTGGTGGAGTGCTGCCTCTGGGAAACCACCAGCATAAGTTGTTACCTGGTTGAAGTTTTTTGGGTCCAGAAGTGCCAAATCAGCATACAAAGTGCCGTTTTTAAGGAATCGCTGATGGATGCTCCCTAAAACTGTGTCCATAATTTGATTATGGACATCAGTCTTATATGATGTTTCAGCATCAGTCACAGCCTCATCTCGGCACATCTCTCCAGGCATGGATTTCTTCTTTCTGCCACGTTTCTGTGGCAGAGAGGCCTCAGCTTCCAGCTCAGTCTCCTCATTTTGCTCCTGTGTTTGATTATTGGCCCACAGGACAAACGTGTCAGCTGCTGCCTTGACTTTATGGAAATCTCTGCTCATATCTTTCAGCTGTGTTTCTGCAGCCACAACCATGCGGTGAGCTGTCAGGATGTCCATTCCACTTGTCTGGAGGTATTTTGAGACCGGTGAGGTGACCTGGAAAATTCTCAGGAAAATCTGAGCTGTAAGAATCGTTTCATATTTCAGGAGCTGGGTGATGTATCCCATTGCATTGACCCCGTGCAGTGGTGCTGATGGTCTTCACAGCTTTAATGGTTGAGAGGGTGTGGAGAACATCAACATACAGGGCCCCATTTGGCTGTCCAAAAGAGCCAAATACCTTTGACAAAGCAACGTCTTTGGACCACCAGCGTGTTTCTCCGATGGGCGCGAGACGTCTGTTTCTTGGGTCTTTGCTCTCCTTCTCCCAGATGTTCATCCTCTGGTAGGAATCTCTGATGAAGACAGCAATGTTGTTTAACAAGGAAAAAAGAGAGCCACTTGCCAATACACACTCTGTTGTGTCTGCCAGCACAAGGTTGAGGATATGCGCGTAGCACCACACATGGACTTGGGTGGGGGACTTCTCAGACAGCAGTGCAGAAAAACCATTATACTGGCCTTGCATGTTGGAGGCCCCATCGGTGGAACTTCCAATACACTGCCTCACATCCAGGTTCATGGTCTCCAGCACCTCGTTCACAAGTTGGACAAAGTACTGCCCAGTGGATGCTTCACATCTGATCACAGCCACAAGTCGCTCATGAATGATGTCTGTCACATAACGTATCACAACAGAGCACTGGTCTTGGGATGTGATGTCAGGTGTGGTGTCAATCTGGATGGAGTACATGCCAGATTCCTGGATTTCAGTGGCGATAGTGACCTTCATTAGGTATTGGATAGTGGTGATGATGTAGTCGATGGTTGTTTTGGATAGGAAAGTGACAAGGGAACCTCTACCTCCTTTTGATCCAGAGTCAGACTGATGAATTTGCTTGCTTTTTTCAATGCTGAGAGTGAGGTGTTCCTTGAGACAGACATCATATTTTCCCAGCAAAAGAATTATCTCTAAAAAATTACCGTGATCAATAGTGTCATCATCCAATGTGTATGCTGCCTCTGCCTGCTTGCCTCTGTGGCTCAAACCCCTTTTGCCGATGAGCTTCATCACGTCTATGATGCGCTCCAACACTTGTCGCCTCCTGCGGACTTGCTGTCTGTGAAGTGACATCTGAGGTCCCATGAGAAGGTCCTTAATAGTCTTTTTAGAGGACCTGAGGAAGTATGCCTCAGCACAATTTCTGTGATTATCACTTTGCTCATGCTCATCGACTCTAAGGTGTATGTGTGTGAAGGTGGTCATGCCAGTGATGAAGGAGCTGCTATCTCTAGGATTAGTATAAGCCATGCAAAGAAAGCAGAAGAGTGCTTGTGTGTCTTCATTGTATGATAGCCATTTCCTGTTTGTACCATCTTTGCGAAAAAATGCCCTCTGCACTATAGGCTTGTCTGCCTTCTGCTGGGGGTGAAAATGGAGGAAGAGGTCTAATGTCTCTGGCTTTGGCCTGGTGAAATAATCAACTGCTGAATGGGGGACACTGACTTCCTGGCCCTGGCTATCTCTGTCAGCAGCAGGATCATCTTCACACTACAAAAAATTATTAGCATTGATAATTTGTTAGTAAACCACTAAAACTGCACTATCAACAAAATATAAAGATGGCAGTATTTGGTATTAGTGCATGAGTTAGTGCATATGGCTAAAAAGCAAACGAGCACTATTGTCATCAGTCTTACCATAACAATAACGGTGCTTTGTCTGAGATCCTCTCCTCTGTCCACAACTGGATTATCTTCAATCTAGATAAGAGATTATTATTGTTAATTATGCTAGTTAACCAATACAACAACATTATCATCAGTAAATATTTAAAAGAAATAGTTTAATATCAGTACAGTGTGTACATGAGATGATGTAAGGATATTACGCCTTATTAAGCCAGACACATACACATTAGGGCTGCACAATTTATCATATTTTCATCCAGATCAAGATAATGACATACACACTAAGTATAGCCAAGACAACCTGAAAACTAGCCTAGTGTTAGCTAGCCTAGGCTAGGCAAATGAGCGATTTTCATCTAAAGCATTCCAAACATAACTTACCAGCTCACCGCTGCTAGTGCCGGGTATGGCGGCAACATCATCAGATTCTTGTCGAACGGCGGTGATGGCCAAATCCGAACAACCACCAGATAAGTTCGTGATTTTTTTAGTTGTTGATGCAACTTCCTCGAGGGATTTCTTTTTTTTGTCTCTAAGCTTTTCAGCTCCACCTTTTCGTTTTTGGGATTGTTTTTTGTGCTCCATCTTCCCAGAAAATCTACGAAAGCTGTCTTGCGCCGTTAGCGCAGTGTGATTGACAAGTGACAGGAAATGGGTGGGACTTACCCACATGGACGAAATGTGATTGGCTATCAGCATAGGCAGCGATACGTGAACACTGGTATAGCCTATCACAGCAATAGCCGCCCGACCCAGCCCCCCAGCGGACCACAACGCTGTTGGCCGTTGCGATAGACTTTTTTCCCCCTTTATTTTTAATTTTCTCATGGCCCGGCCCACCGGCCCAGTGGCGCAGTGACCCACCGGCCCACCGGCCCACTGGCCCACCGGCCCACCGGGGAAATCCCCGGTGTCCCCGTACGCCAGTCCGCCCATGGTATCATCGGAAATGAAAGTCATCACAACACTGAGGTATTTAGCAACAGGAAAAATGCAAAAATGCAACAATGCAGCAGTGATGACTTGGAGACAAATCTACGTCTCTAAACACTTTTATTCTCATTGACCAGTTGATCCAGAAGCAAACACTGTTCCTCTGTCCAGTTGGGTTTCCTACTTCATTTCTTCTCCACTGCTGTTCAGTTTTTGGAAGATTTGAACATCAACCAACACTGCTTCTTCTAGGCCGGTTAGCAATCACAGAAATTGATGAAGGCTGAGACATTTTACCCTCGTTAATACCAAATAGGTGAAGTGCAAAATGTTACCAGTGTGGTAAATGAATGAAAGCAAATAAATAGAACTATCAGCATGTGAATACTGTGGTAGTGGCCTGAGTTTAATCACACATTTTATAGGATACTGAAAGTGTCCTCGTTTCCTCTCCACAGAGCAGGTGTGTCTCGTCAAGGTGGCAGCAGAGCGGAACCAGAGACGTGTCAATCAATATGGACTCAACACTTTTCCATGTCTGAGAAAGAATCCTGCTGCTTCAGTCGAATGAAACGCTCAAACTAAATAATTTACGTTGTTTAATCTAATTCTTTTATTTCAGCAATTTATTTTCACCTGCTTTGTCTAATCTGCACAGGCCTTGTTTTAAATGAGCTTTAGAGAGTAAGTTCAGTTAGTAAGCCTCTAACGGATGAAACACATGAATCATCTTCAAATATCTTCTTCCATCTCATCGTCTTCTATATATCAAAAATAGAAATGATAGTGAGTCACCAATTATTGAGGGACACGAATGTGCCATGAAGAGTCTTAGCAGCCACTGACTCAGTTTCTGCAGCAATGACTCAAATTTGCAGCAGAAACCACAGAAGTCTCTTTATTTAGCAGCTGCTTGGAGTTTCCTTTCTGCCGAATTGTCATTTCACTAACAAGACCACAGCTCAGTGCGTACAGAGATGTTTTATTTTAACCAGGCTGGGGGAGGGGAGAGGTGGGGGGTGGGAAGAGAGGAGTCGGGGGATGGGATGAAGGAAGAGTTACTAACTGATGGTGGTCCTCTGATGTTTGGAGGAACCCAGGGAGTAAGATAGAGAAGTTTCTGAGCTCGTCCAGTGAACAAGGAAATGGATTTGAGACCAAACACAGACCTCATCGTCACATCTCATGACAAGATTAGAAGAAATAAACTTTGTTCATCTACACTGTGCAATGGAAATCTGTTGGTGACAGTTGTTTTTTTCTAGTTAATCTTTTTTATTCTTGAAGAATCAGGAGTTGTAAAACCTTTTTTAGTTGTAAGGCAAACACACACGTTAAGAGCTGTAATGAACATGTACAGTAGTGTTGCAGTGTGTTTAACTGTCTCGTTGCTGTGTGTTGTGTATTCTATGAAGAAATGTGCGACGGTTTGTGTCTTTCTATTTTGTGTTTCTGGATTCTGGATGTAAAGTCCATCAGTGACCATGAACCTGAGGATCTCAGAGCTGCTGTGGCTCTTCGTGTTGAACAACACGACTGAACATTCAGGTGCGTTCAGAGTTTTGCAGCGAGGCCACATTTCCTCAGTGTTTGCAGCCGGCCGCCATCATTCAGAGAAGCACCAGAAGGTGGAGATGACAGGAAAGCTGCCAGTTTTATTTATTTTGTCCAGGTGAGGAGGATGGATGGTTTCATTTCACATGCTTACACATGTGTTACTGTAGCTGCCGGGCGTAAGTGTGTTGGTGGAAGATAATTCGACAGATATATCTTCACAGGGACTGAAGCCAGGTCTGATCGATGGGGCCGACAACCTCATTAACCACCACCCTGCTGCACATCCCTGTTCCTGGAAGGAGGAGGAGGAGGAGGAAGAGGAGGAGGCGACAAACAAGGAAAATTGTGACTCACACACAGCAGATACTTCATCCAACCACACACAGACACACTGGCAGGAAGAAATAAACAGCAGCGACTATGAGGAGGTGTCACATCACCTCCCTCTGGGATGTGGACAGAAAACATAACAACACACTGAAGAAAAAACACTAACAGCTTCCAGAGACACAATCAGCTGCATATTATACTATACTATTTAGAGAACATCCTGAAAGTAGACAAAGAAAACAAATCAAACACAGGACACAGAAACATTATCCTTGAATTTTCATTTAATCAGTAAAATGAGCCAATATTACATATCATGTCCTCCTTGTCTCCAGTATCTGCTGTGACCTCCTTGTAACTAAATGTTTCTGGTAACTGCTGATCAGTGGTCTACAGCAGCTTGGAGGAATTTTAGCCCATTCCTCAGAACAGAACCACTTCAGTTCTGAGATGTTGGTGGGTTTCCTCACATCAACTGCTTGCTTCAGGTCCTTTTATAAAGAAAGTTATCATCTCTAGCTTCAACACGTCTTAAACTCTAAACACAATGATCTACTTCCACCACCAGATATTAAATGTGTTTTCATTGGTTGCAGTGACGTACTGACCCAACACCATGACGACAAAACTACAATTTATATGATCACTGACATTGATTAGTTGTTACAGCCCAATACACATTTATAATCATAATGTTTATCTCTAACTGATCTGATTCACTGGTAATATCTTCACTGGGAGTTTATCCCCAGTGTTAATGTATGGAAACATCCTCTCAGTGAAAGTGTGTCTGAAGGTGTGTATGTGTTTGTTAGTATCAAGATCAGAGAACGACAGATTTCCTCTGTTCCAGTCCAGATTCACTCTGATCCTCTGGAGCTTCTTTACTGAGAGATCAGTGGAAGGAGTTGATGGTGAACATGTTGAGTATGTACCTTTGTCGGATTCTATTCCCCATAATCCAGATCCTATGCTTCCCCTCCTCTGGACAGACTCTGCTAACACACCAAGTATCCACCATGTGTTATCTCCAACCTCAACATTCCAGCTGTGAGTCCCTGAGTTAAAGCCCTCAGAGCCCAGGACAGAACAGTAATAATCAAACCTCTCTGGATTATCAGGAAGATGTTGTTCATCTCCTCCTCTCAAACTGGTCAGATCTTGAGACAGGATCAGATTTCTTCCAGCAGTGTTTGGATCCAGAATGACAGGAGTGTAGGAGACCATGTCCTTCATGTTGTTCCAGATGTTGAAGGTCAGGTTGCCCAGATGTTTGGCCTGGTCTATCAGAGCTCCTGAGGGCAGCTGTGGATCATCCAGCAGGAGGCAGAGCTGGACTCTTTCCACTGCAGCCTTGTAGTTGTTCAGGAATGAGACGTCTTCAGCTCTCAGCTCCTCCTCTGTGGCTCTGACTGTGTCTGAAAGAGCTGCTATCTCTCTGCTCAGAGTCTCCATCTTCTCCTTCATCATCTGACTCTTCTGCTCCTCTTCCTCCCTCAGTGCAGCCATCCTGGCCTCCTCTTCCTCTGCTAGAAACTGGTGAAGCTTCTTGAACTGCTCCTTAATCTGCCTCTCTGTGTGTCGGGCCTGGACCTTGATGTGTTTTTCTGTTTCATCAAACTTCACTTTAACTTCTTCACAAACCTTTAACTTCTTCTTTAAGGGCTCCAGAGTTTCCTGAAGGTTCTTCTTGAGTTCTGTTGCAGCTTTATTGATGGGTCTGAATCTGTCGTTGGAGTGTGTTTCTGAATCTATGCAGACGACACACACTGGCTGCTGATGGTCCAGACAGAAGAGTCTGAGTTTCTCAGAGTGCAGACTGCAGAGAGACTCTGGAGATCTCTGATCTCTCTCCTGTAAGAAGGACTCACACAGGTTCCTCAACACCAAGTTTGAAGGTGGATCATCTCTTGAAGATCTTCTCTTACAAACTGGACACTGGTGTGTTGGATCCTCTCTCCACCAGTTCTTCAGACAGACTTTACAGAAGCTGTGGCCACATGACAGAACAACAGGATCTCTGAAGACCTCCTGACAGACCGGACAGCAGAGATCCTGCTCTGATCTGGAAGCCATTTAGTCTCTGAGTGAAGCTGAAACACAGCAGACACAAAGTCCAGTCAGTCATGGCTCTCCTCCATCTTCTACTAACTTCCCTGAAACTTCCTTTGACTCTGAGTCCTGTTTTTGGTCAAACTCACCTTCAGTGTGTGGAGAGTCAGCAGCTTGAAGCAGCAGTGTTGTAGTTTTCCACTTTTCTCTCCTGTAGCTGGACTCACTCAGAGGAAGGTGTTAGTTTGGTCTGAAGGTGAATCTGATCATCTGTGTCTCTCTTTAGTCTCACACAATAATAAACTGTTTCCTGGTCTCAGGTAAATCAGGTGAGGGGGCGGAGCTTTACCTGAACTCCTCTGATGAATGTAGATGGACCTGTTGGTCAGGGGAGTGGTTGAGTCTAGATGTTTTTATGTTAGAGGGAGCGTCAGTTAAAGGTATTTAAGTTGTGGAGTGAGTTGCCCTACTCTGTTTGTGTATATTGATAGAAATAGAGCTGCTTCAAAGCCGTTGTGTTTTTTCTACATTTCTTCATAAAAATGACTCAAAACATTTTCACACAAGTCCTGAAAGTAGACAAAGAGAACCTAATCAAATGAATTAAACAGAAATATTAGACTATTAGACTTGTGTATTTGTTTATTCAAGTAAATGAATCATGTGTTCATATCATGTCCTCCTTGTTTCCAGTATCTGCTGTGACCTCCTTGTAACTAAATGTTTCTGGTAACAGCTGATCAGTGGTCTACAGCAGCTTGGAGGAATTTTAGCTCATTCCTCAGAACAGAACCACTTCAGTTCTGAGATGTTGGTAGGTTTCCTCACATCAACTGCTTGGTTCTGCTGGTTCTGCTGCTTGGTTCATCTTTTCTTTGCCAGTGGCTGCAGCATGTCTTTGTCTCATTTTAGCATTTTTACCAGCTTCCTGTCAGCACAGTTCCTTTATTGTTTCTTCAGCCTGTCTGAAAAATAAATCTGCTACAGAGTCGTCTCACAGGTTAGTCTGTGGAGTTTAAGAGGCAAGCTTCACGTAAAACAAAAATACTAAATAACAGAAATGTTGGTTTTAATTCTTAGATTTTTATTTTGTCTGTAAAACCATAAAAAGGTCTTTAAAGGTGAGTTTCAGTGACACTGGGAGCCACTAGGTGGAGCTGCTGTTCTTCACCTCCACAGATTCCAGCACAGACTCACGGTGAGGCTGGTGTGTTTGTCTGAGCGTCCGCTGTGAAATGTTCAGGGGATGAATCTTTTCTATTCGGTATTTTCACCAACGTTGTCAGCAAGTGAGAGTAAAATCTGACCATGAGGCCTGTGCAGTAGATTGTGGAGGTGTCCTGAGCCCCAGCCTGAGCTGAATGAGCAGCGTCGACGTCACTGACAGATTAAAGACACAAAATCCAATTTCAGAAGCTCTGATGGACTGTCAGAGCGATGCTAATTGCTCGCTCTCTCTCAGCAATAGGCCGAACAAAGGCTGACAATCACTGGTGGACTTTTTGTCACGCTCATTAGCCCAGTTACTGCCCGTTTATCTCAGCAGGGCTGAAGCATCACAGCTGCTGGAAATATCCTCTGGGTCCAGGATCAGTCTGAAAACTGCCGCAGCATTTTGTGAATAAAAAGTATTGGACAGGCTGAGGAGGATGATGATGATGATGATGATGATGATGATGTGTGAACACAGCTAAACAAACATAATAAGAGATGGGATATTCCTCTACGCGTGACACCGTCCACAACGAGCGGTTTAAACCAACCCCAGATCATGATGTGCATGAAGAATGTGGAGATTAGTTTTTCCTCTCAGAGCAGAAATCATGACGCGGCGCTTCCTGCTGTAACCGGTGCTCTGCACTCAAACCTCACAACCAGAAAGCAACACCTGCGTCCACAGATGCAGCCATTATTTTCACATTATCCACACACACCTGTTTGTACAGCTATCATAGTGAGGACATTCATTGACATCATGCACTCTAACCCTAACCTTTACCCTAAAACCAAGTCTTAACCCTCAGACAGTCATGTAAAGAAGTGAGGGCCAACCGAAAAGTCCTCACTTTGATGGTGTAAAAATCAAACTGGTCCTCAGAAAGATAGCTGTACAAGGTAACACACACACACTGCTGCTGCTTCTTTCTGTTTGTGCATTTAAACGTTTTCTTTCTATTTGTCTCATACTTCGTCTCCGACCGACTGACTCTGTGTCTCCATCTGATTTATTTCTTGTCATTTTGTTGGTTTTCAGTTTTCTTGCAGGTGAAAACCAGGGGCCTCTGACTCCGGGGGCCCCTGGGCCTGTGCTCTGTGCTCTCTGTGATATTTCAAACCACTCAAATATGTCAGGAAGGGTGTTGGGGAATGGGAGTTTTAGGACCCAAACGCAGGACTTCAAAGGCTGAGGCAGGAGTAGACAAGAAGGTTTTTTTAATTAACAAAAAAGAAACAAACTTACAATAAACAAGGACGCTGCTGATAAGGCAGGACATCCAAAAAGACAAAAATCAAAAACACTATCAAAACAATGACGTGGCATGAAAAACACTTAACATGAAACACATGGCAGACAAACAGTATGACGCAACAGAGAACAAAGGGGAAGGCAGGGCTATATATACACATGAGGAACAAGGATGACGAGACACAGGTGAAGCAAATCAAGAGACAAGACAAGGTGAAACCAATGACCTAATCAAAAGGACAAAAAAGGCATGAAGTAAGGCAAACAGGAAATCGAGAACTTAGCAAAATAAAACAGGAAACAGAACAGAAAACTAAACCCTAACTATGACTATGAAAAAAAAACCAAGAACTTTCTGGTGTTTCAGGTTTTAGACTCAATGGAAAGTGCACAGATTGTTTTTATTAGTTCCCATCTCTAGAGCTGCTTTGAGTGACAAAATCTTTGTGTGTGGGGGAAGTCCAGCTGAGACACTTAGGCTGCGTTCAGACTGCCAGCCAAAATCCGATTTTTAGCCCATTCAGATTTGAATCGGATCTCGATTTTGAAGTCTGAACAGTGACAGATCACATGAAATCCGATTTTTGCCAAACGGTTGCAAACCACATCCAGAGGTAGTTTCATATCGCATTCGTATCAGATATGGACAGATGCGTCTCAGTCTGAACAGCTCCCAACACTCAGATGGGTTTTGACTGTCCGTGACGTCACTTACGCGACGCCAGGCCAGAACCAATGCGCCAGACCGCGTGCCTATTTCCGTTGTGGAGGAGCCACGTTACGGCCACGGACAGTGATATTACAGCTATCACAATGGAGGAGGACTTTGAAAACAATTCGCCTTGGACAGAGGAAGAAACTGCATGCCTTATAAATCTTTACACTGACGTGACGTACATCCATCGTGTTGTTTGTTGTTGTTTTGCTTGTCGCTGTCGCAATTATATGACGTCTGACAAATACACGTGCTGAATGACGCTTCCGCTCGTTGCTACAGCAACCTATCAGACCGGTGAAGAATGTGGCCCAGTCTGAACAGAACCATATCCGATTTGGACACTTGCTAAAGGCAGTGTGAACAGTCAGCCCTAAAAATCGGATATGAGAAGGAATCAGATTTGAATCAGATCCGTCTGCAGTCTGAACGCAGCCTTAACTGTAGTAGTCATTAGAAAGACCTGTCTGAATGCTCACACTGAATCCAGACACCTTCCTTTTCAGATAATTCTGCTTTTTGACATCAGTTCACTTCCCTTCAACCATCAGAGCAGTAACAGCTCCACTGCACGTCATCACTCTGAGGTCGTCTTGATGTGACCAGCGATGAAAACCATGAAGGAGAACAGAGTCAGACTGGATCCCTGCAAGAGTGCTTCTAAAACCGGAAACAAGAACTAGAAAAACTACTGTTGTTTGATTTTTATTTTTAAACCTTTCTGTTCTTGTTTCGTCTAAAGTTAATCTCAGTCTTAATGTTGTTTCTACTGAGGTGATTTGTTGTCCATGGATGAAACAGGAAGCAGTATCTGTAGTGACCACTGGTCCAGGTCTCTCTGGTCCAGGTCTCTCTGGTCCAGGTCTCTCTGGTCCAGGTCTCTCTGGTGCAGGTTTCTCTGGTCCAGGTCTCTCTGGTCCATGGATCATTGTGTTCAGCTCTAAATAAACCTGGTTCTTCTCCAGATGACCAGATACCTTGAGTCAGAAAGTCTAAACTTACATCTGAATATTGTTCCAGAGTCATGTCCATGCTCCGTTTAGACCAACAGAAAAGATCTGAAACCACTGATGGAAACTACTTCTTCTTCTGCTGCTGCTTTTCTATGAATCTAATGACCACTGGTTTCTCCTTTACTTCTCTTTTTATATATATATTTCTTGGTTTTGCCTAATAAAGTAAAGTTTAAAAGGAAAAAAAACAGAGAAAGAAGAGTTTCAGACCGTGACCTCTCCCTCAGCGCTTCCCTGGAAGAATCCGTCCATCTTTGAATCCTGTGTTTTCTGCTGGAGTCTTTCTGAGCGGTGGATCAGAGAACCCTACAATCATGTCGTTGCCTTCGCTCCTCACAAACAAACACTTGTAAGTTTTGGGGAAAACATCTCTCGGCTGCTATTGATCCCATGATTCAACCCAAATGATCTGACGGATGGATTTACTTTACCCTGGTTGAACATTCCTGCAGCAGTTTCTCTGTTTCTTGCTATTCCTCTTTAATCTTTGCCTCGCTCCTCGGTGTCACAGTCAGCAGGGATCCTGGTTTGCTGACTGGGATCCATTAGTGAGATAAGTGCCTCCCTCCTCCCCCCTTGAGCTTCCTAATGTGTGTCTGCTCACAGCTTTAGGGAGGGGATCATTCACATGATTGACTTTGTGTTGTCTTTTCCTTTCCACCGGGATTTGTGGCAAATAGAGCTCATAATTGACTGCCTCGTTGTTGTAAAATGAGCTCGGTCTCCATTTAAGTGGCTGTGGTGGCTGGCTGAGCGCAGCAGTCAGCATGGCACTCCAGCAATTGAGCTCCGGTGTGATTTGTGAGTCCCAAAAGTGTTTCTGCCCTTTAACAGAGAATCAGTCGGCTACTCCAGCTCAGTGCGACACATGTTGCAGTGCAGTCGTAGCAGATTCAGATTCAATATGTAGACAGAGATTATCCAAGATCCTTGACAGTAAAACAGGACGTAGGAGATTTAATTAAAGTGTAAACGAGAAGAGGAACATGCTACAAGAATATCCAAAAACACAAGCTGAAACCAGGACAAGTGGACTTGTTGAAGATGTTTCCTCCAAGTGTTCAGCTCTAAATGTCTGGTGGAGGGTTTAGGTTTAAAGAGGAACATATGTGGAGTCCACCTGAAGGTCACATGACTAGACTCTGGTAATGACCATAATTAACTGTAACTGGAGAAACAAAAACCCTGAAACTATGTCACATTAACATCCTGAGTGATCTGGAGGTGGTCTGGGACACATGTGACCTCCTTCCTTTGGTAGTGTGAACACACAATGAGTCCTGGGTCACATTAAAGACCAGAGACCTGGTTCCTTTGAGGATGAAGCTTCCAGGGTTCAGGTCTAATCTGAGTCTTTGTCTCTAGAATAAATCAGATCTTAACATGTGAGAGTCTTTCCATCTTGTTCCAACATCTGGATCATGTCTCCAAGTCAACCAGCAGCTGTTGATGGTTCTGATCCAGCGGTAGGTAGAGATCCATTAGAGACAGCAGCTGCTACAATATTCTACTGACCACATGATGGCGCTGCTGATTTACAGACACACAAACTGAGATCAGATCGTTGAAGATCTGTCTTTTTATTTTACTGATTTCTAACAATTTCTTTGCTTTCGGGTTTGGTTCATCCTCCTGAATGTCTGAGCTCAAGTAGTTCACAAAGTGCAGGGTTGATGGTTCTCTCATTGTAAAGCATCATCGGGTGTGAATGAGGGACGGAATAACTGTGCATCACTTTGTAAACTGTCAAGGTTAAAGGAAAAGAAAGAGCTCTGTAAGTACAGTCCACCTACCATGAAGTTAAAATCATCTAAAGAAAGAGAGAAATTACCGTGAACCACAGGGAATATTTTAATCCCCCTCCTACATAATAATGTGCTGCAAAGGCTCTTTATTCTGAAACTGCCTCTCTATATAGAGCCTTTTATTGAGTCTGCATTCAGTCCATTCTCTCGTGCAGCATTTTAGTGAAGGCAGTGAAAAGTTGAGCGGTGACATGAACTGAAAGAAGCAACGCTGACGTCGAGGTTCATCATTTCACACACATCCTCAGTCACATCATCACCGTCAGGATCAGTGGGCTTTTCTGCAGCTTGTTCCAACATCTGGATCATGTCTCCAAGTCAACAAGCAGCTGTTGATGGTTCTGATCCAGCGGTAGGTAGAGATCCATTAGAGACAGCAGCTGCTACAATATTCTACTGACCACATGATGGCGCTGCTGATTTACAGACACACAAACTGAGATCAGATTTCAAGTGCTGGCTGGGGACGCATGTGGAGACACATTTATATTAAGACCAGGTGGGTGGACAGGTAGACATGTTCCAGGTTTTTACATTTAAACATGAATATATGTTAAAAAAACAAGCAACATCCACATGATGAAAAACTAAACAGTGCAGTTCCTCCATCGTCCACTAGAGGCTCCACCAGTGAGTCAGTCTCCATAGTTGTTTCCACCCCGACACTAAACCTCATTTAAATTAGATCAAGGACCAAGTTCTGAATTAGGCCTCTTTGATTGACAGGTGGGTGTCCTCACAGGTTGCCACCTCTTTGTTGAATCAGCTGCGAGTAAGGAAGAATCTGACAAAGACGGAGATGGACCGAGACGCCACAGTGAGCGTCAGGATGGAGGAGGAGCCACAGAGCAATAAAGTGAAGAGTCAGGATCTGAGAGCTCATGAAGAGACGGTGAATTCCACATCTATTATTAAAGGGAACAAAATGATCAGATGTCCACCTGCAAATCAACACGAGTCTTTCAGTGACTTACTTCATAAAGACACTGATCACGGTTCACCTTCACATACCTGCTGCTCTGCTTCATGAACAGTGGGGGTGGGGGTGGGGTTCTTCTACAGCCATATTTAAGAGCGGCCTCGACGATCAAAGCTGCTCCCTGACACGCTTCAAGCACACTCCATTGATTTAAGACTGCAGACCCTGTTGAGCTCTGCAGGAAACAGCAGAGGTGATTCATCTGTTGACGAGCTGTGGCAGGACAGGACACACTGCAGACGATTGCAATGTTGCAGAAAAGGCTCCAGACAGAGAGAAACGTTCAGCTGGTTTTATTACGTCACTGGTTTTAGTTTAGTAAATATCATTTAAGTTCTTATGAATGGACGAGAACCTCCACAGAGAACTCCTGGTGTGCCGCGTATCCATCCTGACCAATGACTGGGGTCAGAGATGAACCGTTACCATGGAGACCATCAAATAAAAACATGAGTCACTGAAGAAGAGGAGCATCATGTCTACTGGAAACTGAAGAGAAGAAAAGGTGAAGGAGATGAAAGAGAAGAAGGAGCAAGGAAAAGATTAGAAGGGAGATGAGGAGAAGGATAATAGGGAGTAGAAGAAGAAGAAGGGGTGAGGGGAGAGGAGTGGAAGAAGAAAAATATGGGATCAGAGGGAGAAGAAGAATGAGAAGGAGGAGGACAGGAAGGAAAAGACAGACCAGAAGAAGAATGAGGAGAAGTGAAAGGAAACGGTTTATCATTCCGGTTTATCGTTTTTCATTCCTCTACATCTGATCAGTTTGACCTGATCCAGGTTTTAATCTGATTATCAGAAGAACAACTAGAGTCCATGAAGAAGTTGGTTTCTCTCTCTTCAGCGTACGCTTCAGCCACAAGTTCAATCACAGCATCATCAGAGTCAACAATGAACCTGAACACAGGTAACAGCCTCCATCATACCACCATCATACCACCAAATCATTTGATGTGAGACCTCCAACTGCTGCTTCTGAAGAAGACCAAATACCAGCAGGTGATGGTTTATCCAAAAACAGCTGGAACAAACACATCTGGATGTGTCTGATGAAATGAAATGATGCCAAGTAACCAACAACTAAAGCAGATGAAACCACAGCAGAGGTTGCGCTAGACTTTTTCGTTGTCTGTCATTTTGACTGACAGGATCATAAAAATCTCGTAATTTTTTAAAGTGATAATAATGGAATTCAAAAGTACTTTTTCAGAACAGTATTGACTTTAAATGGTGAAAAAAAAAAAAGTTTGGGCTGCCGACACGTCTGTACTTGGAATGGGACTGCTAGCGCAAACAGCTCTTAGACGGTACCGTAGGGTTGAAGAGCTTCGGTGGTATGCAAATTCCATTTTGGTAGCTGTTAGCCGCAAAGACATAGACATATATACATATATATGTATGTATATCTATGGTCTATGGTTAGCCGACTACAGTCAATGTTAGCCGAGCTCTGACGTGTGCATCAGTGTAATCGGTGTACCAGGAAATCGTGCACCGACAAAAGTTCCGTAATGTTTGGAACGCAAACTGCGATTAGAGACAAGAGCCAATTAATAAGGTCACTCATCACCAAGTGGTCAGGGGTGTGAATTGCAATCTGTCAAAATGATGGATGGCCTTCAGATTTTTAAGTCACAGTTTAAAAAAATGACAGAAAATATTCTGTTAACGTGACCCCTGAACCACAGTTTAACTTCTGTGATCATAAGAGGCAGACATTTCCAGATTTTCCAGGTTTTCCGCTCTGTTAGTTGTCTGAGTTCTGAGTTAATTTTCTGGACCCACATGAAGGAACCTCTCCCCAGCTTCATCTGCTGGTGTTACAGGACCTCTCCTCACTGCTGAAGGATTCTGTCTGAAAGATGAAGATCCTTCTTCTGAAAAGCCCGGCCTCTCTCTCTCCCTCTCTCTCTCCTCAAGTAGCCACTTGTGGAGATGGCAGCCAATTTAAATGCATATCAACGAGGGTTAGACGGTCAGAAGTGATGTGGCTCAGCTCAGCATGTGGCAAAACTGGTTTAGCAGCCTTCTTCGCTGAGCTCTCGAGAGCAGATGCATAATCAATCACCGGCCTGCTTTGTAATTCTGCAGCACGAGCCGCAGCTTCATAACTCGGTCATATTAAAAAGCAGCTACATGAGAAGAAATAAAAGTGAGGCGGCGCAGCATGGGGGGCTGAGAGGATCTGATCGAAACCTCCTCCAGACAGCATCTAATCAGACGGCGCTGCAGTGTTTGAGGTGTAGAGGATAGCGTGGAAAGTAGTTGGAGATCTGTCCTGCTGCTCCTCAGACCCAGCTCCATCAGCTCCATCAGCAGTCAGATCACATGGATCTTAATGAGAGCAGATCTGCTCTGAATGTTAAACCTTTACAGCCAGTAGAGCTGCAGAAAAGCCCAGCGTCCACCGATTCTGTCAATCAAAGAGGCCACGCCCCTGAATTCAGCAGAACTTCTATCCTTGATCTAATTTAAACAGATGAGTTCTAGAAACATTCATCATGAACAGAGAGATTAGTTTTAGTATCAGGATGGAGACATGTCAATTTAACATGGAGGTCCATGGAGACTGACTCACTGTGGATCCTCTAGTGGATGGTAGAGGAACTGCACTGTTTAGTACTTCAACGTGTGTATTTTGCATGTTTGAATAAAAACACCTGAAACATGTTTATCTGTGTCTACACCTGGTCTTAATATAAATGTGTTTCTACACTTTAACACCTTACTGATATGAACAAATGATTCATTTTCTTGAATTAATAAATACACAAGTCTAATACTTCTGTTTTATATGTTTGTTTCTCAGGACTTGTGTGAAAATGTTTTGAGTAATTTTTATGAAGAAATGTAGAAAATACTGAATAAAATACTGAAAAATAAAATACTGAAAAATAAAATACTGAAAAATAAAATACTGAAAAAAAAAAACTTTTAAGCAGCTCTGTTTATATTAATATACACGTAACCAGAGTGGAGCAACTCACTCCACAATTAAACACCTTCAACTGAACCACTCCCATGACTAACAGGTCAAAGTTCAACATTTATCACAGAGTTCTGGTAAAGCTCCGCCCCCTCACCTGATTCACCTGAGACAAACCAGGAAACAGTTTATTATTGTGTGAGACTAAAGAGAGACACAGACGATCAGATTCACCTTCAGACCAAACTAACACCTTCCTCTGAGTGAGTCCAGCTACAGGAGAGAAAAGTGGAAAACTACAACACTGCTGCTTCAAGCTGCTGACTCTCCACACACTGAAGGTGAGTTTGACCAAAAACAGGACTCAAAGTCAAAGGAAGTTTCAGGGAAGTTAGTAGAAGATGGAGGAGAGCCATGACTGACTGGACTTTGTGTCTGCTGTGTTTCAGCTTCACTCAGAGATTAAATGGCTTCCAGATTAGAGGAGGATCTCTGCTGTCCGGTCTGTCAGCAGGTCTTCAGAGATCCTGTTCTTCTGTCATGTAGCCACAGCTTCTGTAAAGTCTGTCTGAAGAACTGGTGGAGAGAGAATCCAACACACCAGTGTCCAGTTTGTATGAGAAGATCTTCAAGAGATGATCCACCTTCAAACTTGGTGTTGAGGAACCTGTGTGAGTCCTTCTTACAGAAGAGAGAGATCAGAGATCTCCAGAGTCTCTCTGCAGTCTGCACTCTGAGAAACTCAGACTCTTCTGTCTGGACCATCAGCAGCCAGTGTGTCTCGTCTGCAGAGATTCAGAAAAACACTCCAACCACAGATTCAGTCCCATTGATGAAGCTGCAACAGAACTCAAGAAGAACCTTCAGGAAACTCTGAAGTCCTTAAAGGAGAAGTTAAAGGTTTATGAACAAGTTAAAGTGAAGTTTGATGAAACAGAAACACACATCAAGGTCCAGGCCCGACACACAGAGAGGTGGATTAAGGAGCAGTTCAAGAAGCTTCACCAGTTTCTAGGAGAGGAAGAGGAGGCCAGGATGGCTGCACTGAGGGAGGAAGAGGAGCAGAAGAGTCAGATGATGAAGGAGAAGATGGAGACTCTGAGCAGAGAGATAGCAGCTCTTTCAGACACAGTCAGAGCCACAGAGGAGGAGCTGAGAGCTGAAGACGTCTCATTCCTGAACAACTACAAGGCTGCAGTGGAAAGAGTCCAGTGCTGCCCCCTGCTGGATGATCCACAGCTGCCCTCAGGAGCTCTGATAGACCAGGCCAAACATCTGGGCAACCTGACCTTCAACATCTGGAACAAGATGAAGGACATGGTCTCCTACACTCCTGTCATTCTGGATCCAAACACTGTTCATCCAGAACTGATCCTGTCTGAAGATCTGACCAGTGTGAGAGGAGGAGATAAACAACATCTTCCTGATAATCCAGAGAGGTTTGATTATTACTGTTCTGTCCTGGGCTCTGAGGGCTTTAACTCAGGGACTCACAGCTGGGATGTCGAGGTTGGACATAACACATGGTGGTTACTGGGTGTGATAGCAGAGTCTGTCCAGAGGAAGGGATACACAGGATCTGGATTGTGGACAATAATGTTCTATGAAGGTAAATACTTATCATGTTCACCACCAGCCCGTCCCACTGTTCTCTCAGTAGAGAAGAAGTTCCAGAGGATCAGAGTGAATCTGGACTGGAACAGAGGAAATCTGTCGTTCTCTGATCCTGATACTAACAAACACATACACACCTTCAGACACACTTTTACTGAGAGGATGTTTCCATACATTGAAACTGAGAATAAACTTCCAGTGAAGATATTACCAGTGAATCAGATCAGTTAGAGATAAACATTATGATTATAACTGTGTATTGGGCTGAAACAACTAATCAATGTCAGTGATCATATAAATTGTAATTTTGTCGTCATGGTGTTGGGTCAGTACGTCACTGCAACCAATGAAAACACATTTAATATCTGGTGGTGGAAGTAGATCATTGTGTTTAGAGTTTAAGACGCGTTGAAGCTAGAGATGATAACTTTCTTTATAAAAGGACCTGAAGCAAGCAGTTGATGTGAGGAAACCCACCAACATCTCAGAACTGAAGTGGTTCTGTTCTGAGGAATGGGCTAGAATTCCTCCAAGCTGCTGTAGACCACTGATCAGCAGTTACCAGAAACATTTAGTTACAAGGAGGTCACAGCAGATACTGGACACAAGGAGGACATGATATGAACACATGATTCATTATCTTCAATAAATAAATATACATAAATGCATGTATATACGCCACACTGTAATAGGGAACCATGAGGAAATCTGTAAACCCTTGAATCAGTTCTTTTCAAAGGCAGATATAGAGGAGCTCCCACAAGAGGAAATGGTTGGTTGAAAGAGTGCAATGCAGAGGAGTTATTTTTATTCATGTATATCCTTTTCTACAATTGTACAATTGTATGTTTTTATTTCAATATTGTCACATGCATTTTATATATTTGACTTTATTTCTGTACCAATTTGACCTCTTTAAGACAAATGGCAAAAATAGAATTTCTGTTGAGGGTGAAGGTTTAATACTTTGTGCTACATAACTAGAGTCTGCACATTATTCTTCAGTACATAGTGGTTTATGGTTCATGACTTTTGTGCACCTGCAGTGTTCACTCATCTGTCTCAAGGTGTGTGTGATTACTGATCACTATGGCAAGACTCTGTGGAGACGGATTTAGACATATGAAATACTCCCTTTGATTATTTATGGTTTTTATTTTCATTTATTTTATTTAAACAAAACTATTCCTCAGTGCCTCTGGACTGAGTAGATCTACCTATCGGCCCATGGATTAGAAACCACAACCTTCTTGCTGGGAGGCATCAATGCTAACCACCACGTCACAGTGCCGCCCTGTTACAGTAGAAGTCAAACATGGAGCTGCAGCAGAGAGACTACATGATGTGTTCAACCTAACATCAATTAGTGCCTAGTTGTGATTATGCATTATTAAAATAACAGAGGCTGCAGTACATTTATATAGTTACACAACAGTATCTTCAGTAACATTATTAGGCAGCTTTGCTTCGTTTCAACTTAGCTAGTCTCTACCTAGCACAAATGAAAAGTCATACAGCATTTTTTTAATGTTATAAAAGATGGCATACATCTACAGTTGGACTTCTTTACAGGCTCCTTTTTTTCTCCTCTTTCTGAAACATTAAGTACCATCGCCTCCCGCATCTTTTAAAGAAACCCCTCGGATCCAAGAGCCCTTTGAAGTGGCCATTATCGATCAGAGAGAGAGAGAGAGACTTATTGCCTGTGGTATAGAACCCGTCATTATATTTAACATCCTATAAGTAATAATAATAATAATCTTTGTTTTTATAGTTCTTTCCAAACCAACTTCAGTTGACTGTAAGTAAAGTTAGTAAATACAGACATAAAAAAAAAATATGATTAAAAAAACAAACAAACAAACAATAAAACAGGGACTTTACAGGACAATTAAAACAAAGACAAGTTTTGTTAAATCGAAAATCACACAAAATTAGAAATTATGTGTCAGATTTGTGATTTTTGATTTTGATTCATTTTTTTTTTTTTTTTTTTTTTTTAAGCTTTGTTTTACCAATGTTCTTATTTTCCGGTGTGTGGTTTTAAATCATTGTTTAATATTTTGTAAAGCACCTTGGTTCACCTGTGGATCGATGTAAAGTGCTATATAAATAAAGTACATTTACATTTTATTCAAACCCCATTTACCTTGTTTCACTTTGTCATTATGGGATACTGAGTTTAGATCAGACTGCAACACAACTAAAGTGAAGATACAATTTTAAACATGTTTACCACTTTGTTAAAAAGGAAAAACTGAAATACCACATTGACATGTTAAGCATGGTAAGTAGTCAGTCCCTTTGCAACAACACTTGAAATACCACTCAGTAGCCGAGATGTTTCTACACCTTGATTGGTGTTCACTGGTGGAAGAACTGTTTGGACATGACGTGAAAAGGCACACCCCTCTCTAGTAAACCCCTGACAGGTGAGGATGCATATCAGAGAAAAAGCTAAGTCATGAGGTCAAAGGAACTTCCTGCAGAGGATCGTTGCAAGGCACAGATCTAGGGAAGGCTACAGATAAATGTTCTGCTGCATTGAAGGTCTCCAAGAGCTCAGAGTGTAGCATCTGGTTACAACATAACAAAGGTGAAAAAGTCAAGAGGGTCTGAGTATTTCTCTATAGATTATGTATGGTTTGGTGAGTGCCTGTATGTAGCTGCTGCAACAGTGAAATGTCCCAGTTTGGGATTAATAAACAATCTGTCTATCCATCCCTCTATCCATCCCCCGTTAATACCAGCAGAGGCTCTCTGATAAAGGTATTTTTTAGTTGAGATTTAAAGGAGGTACATCTGACATCTGACCCTAACCCTATCTCCTCAGACAGATCAGATCATTCCTCAGCCGTGGGGTCCTAACTGTGATATTTCTCCCTAGAAAGAGCAGGTGAACCATTTAAATCTTCCTCCTTTTTTTAATATCTCTGTTTATTTTGAGTAGTGCCTCATGCCTGCTGTCACTGCCTCATATAGTTCATCAAAGCTCCAAAAGAACCGTTTTTCCATCTGGTTCATTTTTCTGTTATACTCCCTTTAACCCTAGAGCTGGGTCTTAGCAGTCTGTTATGATGATGGTACCAGAAAGTAGGATGAAAAACTCACTGATCAGGTTCTATGGATCATCAGCAACTCTAAACATCCACCGTTTCTACTTCTTTAAGGCTGTAGTCCACAGTATCTCCTCTGCCTCCTGGGGATGGAGGGAACCACATCGTGGCCAAAAGCTTTAGCTTCATCTCCAGAGTGTGACTGTGACAGGGGAATAGTTGGAGTTGGAGATAAATAAAACCTATCTATCTATCTATTGAATAAAGGTAATCCTCTTCTCTGCTGCCTCGATCTGGAAGTCTTCCTCCAGCAGAGGAACAAGCTGAGGTCAGTGTAGGTCAGCGCAGATCTGTCATCCAGTATCAGTGTTCATCTACACAATGATATGAAAAAAAAACTTCTCTGTGTGCAACCGTTCAGGTCAGAGAGGCTGTTTGATCTAAAGCACTTGTTGAAGAAGTATTTTAGTCTAATCTGGAGTCTCTCTGTTGGGAACTGATTCTGCTCCAGTAAGGATCTGCCGGGCCAATCAGATCATGCAGGTGGGGCTTAATGTGGTGATGGACAGAGCAGTAACAGTAGTCATACACGTCATCTGATTGGTTGGAGGACTATCCAGGTGATGAAGAGGGATTTATTCTCTGGATCAGAGAAATCCAGATGTTACCAGACTCAGACTGGGGAACAATTTTCCTGTCGTATCCAGATTCAGTTCTTCTCAGAATCAAAGAATAAAAACTAAATGTAAAGAGATGTCTGCAGCCTGAATGAGCTGCACAGGTGATTGAATCATTAGAATCCTGTAAGAACATGGGCCACTGTGCTTTTCTCATCAACCGTTTTATGAATCGTTAGTACATGACAGAACTCCATCCAGGGATATATTCATGGAAACTACAGCAGGTTGAAATAAAACAGTCTAAACCTCTGAAATGATCCAACTATTCATATTTATGAATTTAGAGGCTGCAGCTTTGTCATCCAAAGGTAAATAACCTGTAAATATGACTGTTGCACAAAGCGTTAGATGTATGTATGTTCAACAGAGTTATGAGGAGCCGTCTGATCTGATTTACTTTATTTAACTCATGGAACTACACTGCTGTTCAGCTGGTGGGGTTTTTGAAGTCATGCGTTAAGCAGTTACCATGAAATCACGAAAAATGGAGCATTTGGATGTGAATGTGTGAATGAATCCTGTTCTACATCTGTACTGAAGACTGTTCTATAGAGACTAGACTATTACAACCCAGTGCACATTTACAATATTATATACAGACAATTAAACTCTTCATACATTTATTTTCTTAAGTCTTTATTTCTTTTTTGGGACGAATGCCAGTTTTACTTTTTAACAAACCTGTGTCTTCTTCCAGCTCAACATTTAGTTTAACTACTTAATTCTGTGGAGTCTCTTTAAGGACAAATGTACCAGCACATACAAGTCCTCCAACTTATACGACCATATAGGTCGTGTGTACATGCTCTCGAATAAGACCCATGGGAGCATTTCTTGTAATAGCGCTCCTACCGGTAACAGGTAACAGATTAATCCCCACAATGCGGTCACAGAAATGTGTTGCCCACACCCTTAAACCCCCAGCTATGTATTCATTTTATTATTTATAACCTCCTATTCTAGGAAATCACTAATCGTTGTAGAAACTACAAATCCATTGAGCTGCGACATGTAGCTTGATACCAGGTCACATGATATTTGTAGTTTTTCGGTTTTCAAACACATATGTTAAAATAGGGTTGTAAAAAGATATATATACTGATTACTTCGAATATCTAGTATTGCCGAACTAGCGATGACATTGCTTTAAGTCGATATATGTAAAGAAAAAGTAAAGAGAGTTTATTTAGGATGTGTTTAGAACCGCGCAATATAGATTTACAGCGAAAAGCAATGCAGTTTGGTTCTCCGGCTTTATAGAACAGTAGATAGGGTTAGGATTGGTTTATCTTACTACAGCCGAACTTGTAATGGCAGTGATTATAGTTGCTTTAAGTTAAGAAATGACACACAACACTGCACTTGAGTCGTTTATTTGAAAATATTATGAAGCTTTGCTTTAGCTTGGTTGAGCGGCAGAAACCGAATGCAGCCAATCCACGGCGGACAGCTATAGACAGGAATCGAATGAGTCCAACTACGTCACTAGGCTTTCTGCCGATCTCATAAGCCTTCTTTTAATAATACAGTTTAAAATGTACCAGGTTTAACGAATGCATTGAGTAATACGGCATTAGTAGCATTCACTTTGAGGATATGGGTAGTATTTTCACACTAATCGGCTCGTTTTCTACCCCGGGATGACGACGGAGGTTGACCGGCCACCACCTCAGGAGGCCGGCGGCTCGTCTCTGAGATGACCCGCTGCTCCCGGTTCCACAGGTGGCGCTTCACTTCTCCGAAAACGTCCGAGCAAACTTCCAAACAGGAGTTATTTGAATAAACTGATCACATATTCGGGATCTACATGGTTACTTTCTCGCATGAAAAAATATTAAAACTTAATTAAGTGACGTATTAACAGCTCTAGAGCGACTCACCCTCAAACGTAACAGTGAGTCGTAATTTGGGTGCATGCAAAACGACAACTGTGACCGGAGTGTCGATATTTACTCGACCGCTAGGAGTCGCTTAACTTTGAAACGTAACATGAGGTCGTAATTCGCAGTTGTACACATGACTCGTGGTCTTTTTTTCGAGGAGGACAGTCTCCCATGTTTCTGTCCCTTCTGAAAACTCCTCACCTGATGTTGATTTATTATGAGATGATTAGTAAATGTTACCATGGTTACCACCACCTTATCAAAATGGAAAGTCTTAGTCCTGACCTTAAAAATAGAGAGGGTGTCTGCCTCCAGAACCCAAACTGGGAGCTGGTTCCTAAGGAGACAGTCCTGATAGCTGAAGGCTCTACCTCCCTTTCTACTTTACAAACTCTAGGAGCCACAAGTAGGCCTGAACTTTGAGATGTAAGTGATCTGTTGGGATGATCTGGTCGTGGATGGAAGGAGGAGGATTTTAAATTCTATTCTAGATTTGAAGCTAAAACTGGAGTACTCTGATCTTTCTGATTAATTCCTGTCAATGCTCTTGCTGCAGCGTGTTGAATCAATTGGAGGTTTTTTAAAGAGTATTTGGAGCCAGACAGTAATGAATTACAGTAATCCAGTCTGGGCGACACAAATGCATGAACTAGTGTTTCAGAATCACTCTGAGACAGGATGTTCCTGATGTTGACCTAGCTGATGCAGTTGAAAGAGGACAGTCCTGATCACTGGCTTTATGGGACAAATACATATGACATCCAGAGAAACTAAGTGATTCGATAATGAATCTCTAAGTTGTTTAGGGCCAAATACAATGACTTCTGTTTAGCCTGATTTTAAGAGTAAAAAGTAACTGGTCATCCTTTCTGTCTTTAAGGCTTGGAGTTTAACCAGGTGATAGATAGACATAGCTAGGTGTCATCCTCATAGAGATGGAGGTTTGTGCCATGTTTCTCAGTAATATGTCCTAAGGAATTATGTATAATGTGAAGAGTATTGGGCCTAGTACAGAACCCTGAGGAACATCGCTAACTTCAGTATAAGTGGAATAATAACTGTTGAAACCTCTCTGACAGATAGGATTCAAACCTTTAATCTTTACTCATGTGATGGACGTCACAGCCAAATAGGAGAGATCTATTCAGTTGATCTATCAGATGTGATGTCATGTGAAGGTGAAAACCCTGAGACTGGTGGTCAGTGTTCATCCTTTCAAACCACAGCATCACAGTTTCTGAGTTTCTGTGTCAACAACAAGCAGCTACAAATCTAGGAACACGTTCTACAAATGTGTCTGTATCTGTCTTTATTAGTCCTCCTCTCCCCCCTCTGTCATTTAGAGTGGATAGTAGATTTTTATTAGTTTCTTTAATTTATATGTTGTTTAAGATAATATCTAGTCTGGATGTTCTTAAACCTCAGTCAGGATGTGAGCTGATGCAGAGTTCTTTTGACAGGTATGAATGAATGAGTGGTATGAATGTTATAAATTAGTCTATCAGAACATCACAACTATGATCTGTGATGAATTCAACTTTACAAATGAGGCTTTGTCCCAGTTGTGAGTGAAATCTAAAGTTGACAGATGACATGTTAAAGACTAGAAGTGTAAATACCATTAATTAAACATTAAGAGAAACTCCAAGATCATACATTTGTGAGCTTTGTGAAACTGCACATGAAAATATGTTTTGGTCTTTCCTGGAAACAAATTGAGGCACATCCAACTGGCCTCATTAGCTATTATCAGTACTTTTCACAGATCATTGGCACTCCCCAGACTATGACTGGCCTCCAGTGTCAAAGTTACGAGACCCCCCAACAGTCAATCAGTGTAAGTGGGACGAAAAAAAAAAAAAAAAGAAAAAAAAAAACTGAATTTGGCTGCATCTGGACCAGGACGTTCTTGTCATCATTGATGGACCAATGAATTGTGAATTCTACCAGTGAACTCTAAAAGAAGATGTCAGGACATCTGTCCACGAGCGGAATGTGAAGAGAAACTGGGTCATGCAGCAAGACAACGAGAACCAAGAACACAAGTGGTTCTACAGAAGAACGGTTAAAGAAGAACAAGATGAATGTTTAGGAACGGCCAAGTCAAAGTCCTGACCTTAATCCAATAGAAATGTTGTTGTTGGACCTGAAGCAAGCAGTTGATGTGAGGAAACCCACCAACATCTCAGAACTGAAGTGGTTCTGTTCTGAGGAATGGGCTAAAATTCCTCCAAGCTGCTTTCATTTTTATGAAGAAATGTAGAGAATATTGAACGATGCAACAACTTTTAAGTACCTCTGTTTCTATCAATGTACACATAGCGTGAGTGTGAGCAATTCACTCCATAACTTAAATACCTTTAACTGATGTGTCCTCTAAGATAAAATACTTTGGACTGAACAACTCCCCTGACCAACAGGTCAAGCTACATTTATCAGAGGACATCTGGTAAGGCTCCGCCCCTTCACCTGATTTACCTGAGACAAACCAGAAAACAGTTTATTATTGTGTGAGACTAAAGAGAGACACAGACGATCAGATTAACCTTCAGACCAAACTAACACCTTCCTCTGAGTGAGTCCAGCTACAGGAGAGAAAAGTGGAAAACTACAACACTGCTGCTTCAAGCTGCTGACTCTCCACACACTGAAGGTGAGTTTGACCAAAAACAGGACTCAAAGTCAAAGGAAGTTTCAGGGAAGTTAGTAGAAGATGGAGGAGAGCCATGACTGACTGGACTTTGTGTCTGCTGTGTTTCAGATTCACTCAGAGACTAAATGGCTTCCAGATCAGAGAAGGATCTCTGCAGTCTGCACTCCGAGAAACTCAAACTCTTCTGTCTGGACCATCAGCAGCCAGTGTGTGTCGTCTGCAGAGATTCAGAAATACACTCCAACCACAGATTCAGACCCGTCAATGAAGCTGCACGACAGCACAAGAAGAACCTTCAAGAAACTCTGGAGCCCTTAAAGGAGAAGTTAAAGGTTTGTGAAGAAGTTAAAGTGAAGTTTGATGAAATAGAAAAACACATCAAGGTCCAGGCCCGACACACAGAGAGGCAGATTAAGGAGCAGTTCAAGAAGCTTCACCAGTTTCTAGGAGAGGAAGAGGAGGCCAGGATGGCTGCACTGAGGGAGGAAGAGGAGCAGAAGAGTCAGATGATGAAGGAGAAGATGGAGACTCTGAGCAGAGAGATAGCAGCTCTTTCAGACACAGTCAGAGCCACAGAGGAGGAGCTGAGAGCTGAAGACGTCTCATTCCTGAACAACTACAAGGCTGCAGTGGAAAGAGTCCAGCGCTGCCCCCTGCTGGATGATCCACAGCTGCCCTCAGGAGCTCTGATAGACCAGGCCAAACATCTGGGCAACCTGACCTTCAACATCTGGAACAAGATGAAGGACATGGTCTCCTACACTCCTGTCATTCTGGATCCAAACACTGCTTATCCAAAACTGATCCTGTCTGAAGATCTGACCAGTGTGAGACGAGGAGGAGATAAACAACATCTTCCTGATAATCCAGAGAGGTTTGATCGTTACCAGTCTGTCCTGGGCTCTGAGGGCTTTAACTCAGGGACTCACAGCTGGGATGTTGAGGTTGGAGATAACAACTTCTGGACACTGGGCGTGATAGCAGAGTCTGACCAGAGGAAGGGAGACATAGGATCTGGATTGTGGAGAATAAGGTTCTCTATAGGTAAATACTCAGCATGTTCACCATCAGCTCCTCCCGCTGATCTCCCAGTAGAGAAGAAGCTCCAGAGGATCAGAGTGAATCTGGACTGGAACAGAGGAAATCTGTCGTTCTCTGATCTTGATGCTAACACACACATACACACCTTCAAACACACTTTCATTGAAAGGATGTTTCCATTCATTGGAACTGAGGATAAAGTAAAGATATTACCAGTGAAGGTTTCTGTTTCCTTGAATCAGATCAGTTAGAGATAAACATTATGATTATAAATGTGTATTGGGCTGTAACAACTAATCAATGTCAGTGATCATATAAATTGTAGTTTTGTCGTCATGGTGTTGGGTCAGTACGTCACTGCAACCAATGAAAACACATTTAATATCTGGTGGTGGAAGTAGATCATTGTGTTTAGAGTTTAAGACATGTTGAAGCTAGAGATGATAACTTTCTTTATAAAAGGACCTGAAGCAAGCAGTTGATGTGAGGAAACCCACCAACATCTCAGAACTGAAGTGGTTCTGTTCTGAGGAATGGGCTAAAATTCCTCCAAGCTGCTGTAGACCACTGATCAGCAGTTACCAGAAACATTTAGTTACAAGGAGGTCACAGCAGATACTGGACACAAGGAGGCTCTGACTTTAATACCTCAATGATATGAACAAATGATTAAATAAACACATATAAATACAAGTATATAAGCCAAACTGTAAATAGGGAAACAAAGAACAAAGAACAAAGAACTATGAACTTTGACTTGATGTGATATTTGTTTTTATTGAGTTTTGTGATTGTTCGGTCGTAAGGTTATAGTGTTGATAAATTGATGTTAGTTTAGATTATGCAACACATAGACTCAGGGTCTCTTGCATGCTAACTAACCATCCTTCCTCTAACCTGGCACCTCATAAAACTCTTATCACATTCCACAGCTAAGCGTCGATGCTCAGCAACCATCTTATTCTTTCTTCAAAGCCTCAGCGGCCATTTTGACACACCCACATACACACCACTGTATAAAGTACACTGTCGTTAGATCGTATCTTTACTTTTATTCCTGTAATAAATGTCTTTTAAACATATGTAGATATAATTGATGAAAATATCTGAGGAGTTAATCATAGTTTAAGAACATGATGTGATGATTCATGTTACAAAATGTATAGTAGTTAAGTGTGTGTTCTGCTTAATGTATCTTGCTAACCACAGAATATTCCAGGCCGTGCAGGAACAGAAGAATGTCAATAACAGATAAAGGAAGGGAATGCAGCAGGTCGAGATGACCCAATGCTAGAGTAACAGCATGTCCATATCAGGGAAGATAGTCTGTTCTTTGTTAAGGTTGTTGTGTGCAGGCACTCACTCGAGGAGACGGAGCGAGGATGGAGTCAGATGTTATGGGCGTGAGCAGCAGGTGAAGAGGAGAGACAGAGTCAGATTACGAGCCAACCAGAAGACGACACACCCAAAGTCGCCTGCATCCTACACAACTGGGTCAGGGAAAGATAGGTAGTCAGACTTAATGAACTGACACGACTTTGTTGTTTGTCAGGGACAGGAAGATTTGGCCCAGAGCTCTGTAAGCTTATTTCTTTGTGATGCTTTTAATAAATTACTCAAACTGAGAAATAGAAGCGTGCAGTGTCGTCCATTAAACGAACGTGTGGAGAAGAGGAACGAGGTTAAAAAGGGATTGTAAACGGTTTTCTCCAACACATGCCTGTTGTCTATTTAATGTTGCATAAGAGTGAATATTGCCAACCTCTACACTGTCAAGAACTCCAAATTCCTTCAACTTTAACTAGTTGTTAACGTGGTAATTCTGTTGATAGTTATTAAGTATATTAATCAGAGTACCAAATTAACAATTTAGTAAATTTTATGAGACTGATTTGATTAATTGGCTATTTTTTCCCTTCTTAGAAGGGTGGTGCCCCGATGTGATCTAGTAATTCAGATCCAATTATTTAATAATAAATAATTATTTTTGATAATTATTAATTATTTGTGATAGCCAAACCCCAATACTGAGTGCCTTAGTACACAGGCCCAACAGCTATAATCTCTAGGATGTTCACGATGGGTATGTTTAATTTGGAGGGCACCGGACTTGGGAGCTCAGTCCTGATAGCATAACAGATGTGTTCCCATCCTCTAACCTTTCAGTAGAGGTGGGGTGTGAATCGGAATAACCAGAATCACATTTGCTTAATGACTGTGGCGGGGAAAGACAACCTGATTTAACCCTTAACAATTCCTCTTTGTGTCCACAAAGATCTGACTCTGCTGAGTGCAGGTCTGCTCAGTGGCGCACAGCTTTCTTATTGGCCTTTTGTACCTCATGGAGGAGACAAGCAGTTTGCGCTCTCACTTTCACAGGCAATCCAGCCTTGCCTTTCAGAGCAAAGCAGGCCTAGAGAAAGAATTAAACATCTTAACAATGAGCCTTTGGATGCAGTCTGCGCATCGCACCTGTCATTCAGTTGCGATTCTACTTACGCTAATAAATTGTGGGTAGCCGGGTTTAGGCTCTGTGCAAGTGTGTACCACCCGCGTATTATTTAGAGAAGATCTCAATAATTTACTTTCCACTGTGTTCCTGTTAATGATATAGATTACTTCAAATGACTTAAGTATCAAAAGTATTGATA
The DNA here is from genome assembly GCF_963514085.1 of Chelon labrosus. Classification (NCBI taxonomy): domain Eukaryota; kingdom Metazoa; phylum Chordata; class Actinopteri; order Mugiliformes; family Mugilidae; genus Chelon; species Chelon labrosus. The sequence continues at coordinate 661,661 of NC_140340.1, read as the reverse complement.
TTTTGATTTGAGAATCGATTTTTGAGCATAAAGATCTGGTATCGGAGGTATCGATATTTCAGTATCATCCCGCACATCACTAGTATACAACTTTATATTTCACAGGGCTGGTAGCACACTGTGGCTCTATCTCAGGCTCTTTATCTTATTTAGGCTTAAATGCATGGCAGTAACAGCTGGCCACGAGTTCTTTATGTCACAGGGCTGGTGGCATGCTGTGGTTTAATTAAACAGGGAGCACTTAAATTATCAGGAAACTGCTTTACTGGATTGCATGAATACGTGGTATTCAAATGCTGAGCAGAAATTCTTACAATTAAGAAGACTAGGTATAACTAGTATTATTACTAGTATAATTAGCTAGCAGCAAAAGCAACTCTTAATGTAACACTATGAGGACTTAAAATGGTAGTTATTAATAACTAATTACTAATAAATTATCAGTTCATGAACACATTAATTATCACCACATTTTTTTTTTTTTTTAGATTAGATTCAACTTTATTGTTATTACACACATACAGGTACAAAGCAATGAAATGCAGTTTAGCATCTAACCAGAAGTGTAACAGGCAGTAAGGACACGTGGCATAAATATTATGGTATATAAGTAATATGGTACAGGTCATTTTTTACAGCATATGGACAATATTTACAGATCAAAACCTATGTACAGGTGAGATCATATATACAGGTGAATGAGCAGGATAGACACAATGACTGAATGAGGTACTATAAACATATTATACAGATGGATTTGTTTGTTAAATGTGAGTAGGCTATAAACAGGAACTATAATAAATGGTCTGAAAGTGCAGGCCTACTTGTGGTTCCTAGAATTTCAAAAAGTAGAATGGGAGGTAGAGCTTTTAGCTGTCAGGCTCCTCTCCTGTGGAACCAGCTCCCAGTTTGGGTTCGGGAGGCAGACACTCTCTCTATTTTTAAGGTCAGGCTTAAGACTTTCCTTTTTGATCAAGCTTATAGTTAGGGCTGGACTAAACCATCCCTTAGTTATGCTGCTATAGGCCTAGGCTGCTGGGGGACGATGCACCAAACACATGTCCTCCTTCTTTCTTCTCTCTCCTTTCTCGCATCCTCCATTTTCTTTTCTCTGGCACAGAGCTCTTGCCCTCTAATTTCCTATCTACTACTAGTCATGCTATTCTGTGCTATTACTATGTAGAATGTTTACTGCTGTGTATCCCTCCCCCCCTCCCCTCCTCCCCTCCTCCCTCTTCTTGTGAGTATCTCTGGCCTGGAGTTGTGCGTTTCCTGTGGAGCTCCATACTACATCTGTTGTCGTGGTCTCATCAGCCTGCCCAGTCTTCATGGAATCCTGCAGTTATCCACTCCTACCTGAATGAACAATTCTCCAACCTGCCTGTGATTCCTCTTACATTTTCAAACTGTCATGTAACATCATCAGTTTGTATCATAAGATTCCACATGTACGCTTTAGTCAGATATGTGTATCTATGACAGATGTATGTTTATCTTGCTGTTCTCTTCTCCTCTCTCTTTGCTATTCTCTTCTCTCTTTCTTCTGTCTGTACCTGGCTGGCCTTAGGCAGATGGGTCCCTCCATATGAGCTGGGTTCTGCTCAAGGTTTCTTCCTGTTAAAAGGGAGTTTTTCCTTGCCACCGTTGCCTTCAGGCTTGCTCTGGGGGTTTCAGGCCGGGTTTTTGTAAAGCGTCTTGAGACGATTTGTATTGTTATTGACGCTATATAAATAAAATTGAATTGAATTGAATTGAATAATATAATTTACAATAAAGGAAATGGGAAGCTCTGGTAAATGCCCCTGTTTGTAAGTACCACTAGACATCAGTCCCTGTGGTAGACTAATGGGGTTGAACATTAAGACTTTTGGCAAGTCTCAAAGTCGTTAAAAATATTTTTGGCTTTGGACAAAATTCTGCTGAAATTAATATTGCACAATTATAAATAACTGCCAACAATACTATGCCTCACATGGGGCATCATTTGTTGGGCCTATGTACTAAGGGCACTAAATATTGGGGTTTGGCTATAATAAATAATGAATAATCATCAAAATTATTGGATCTAAATTACTAGATCACCTCTGGGCACCACCCTTCTGAGAAGGGAAAAGAGAGCAAATTCATCAAAACAGTCTAATAATATTTACATAAACTGTCAATTTAGAACTCGATTAATAATTAACTTAATAACTATACACAAAATTACCACATTAACAGCTAGTTAAGGTGGAGGAATTTGGAGTTCTCGACAGTGTAGAGGTTGGCAAAATTCACTCTTGTGCAACATTAAACAGACAACAGGTATGTTTAAAGGATATTTTTTACAAGAATAAAATTAAAAACATACAATCTAACTACACTGTACTTTATACAGTGGTGTATGTATGTGTGTGTGTGTGTGTGTGTGTGTGTGTGTGTGTGTGTGCAGGTGTGTCAAAATGGCTGCTGAGGCCTTGAGGCCTCAAAGAAAACAAGTTGGCTGACCAAGTAGGGACACCCAGAACATGTGCTGGCTGAGTGTGTTGCGCCCCTGAAAAAAGGGAAGAAATAATGACGCGATCTTTTCTCAGTAAGGATTTATACTGGAATGAATTCAGCAAATATACAAAATTAATAAGAAGTAATGTACAGGAATTATCTTTCAGAATGTATACACTTGTATTACAGAAAGAAAATTAGTATTTCATTTAGCTTTTATCTATAACTGCAAAACCATGAAATATTCCTAACTCAGCAAACTTCTCGTTAACTAATTTGAAGTGCATCAAGCATATTGTACAAGTAACACAAAATACATCAAGTATACATTGATATGACTCAGAGTTAACCAAATAGTAGACACACGGAGGGTTACTAACCACGTCTTTATGACAAAGTGGAGACTCTCTCACACACATCTTTTAACAACGGGCAAACTTAATACTAGATTACTAAAACGCTCCTAAAGCATTCCTCCTGCACTTCAAACATGTAACATTAAATACCATTTATTACCTTTTTAACCTTTTAATCCTACAGATTTTTAGTATTTTCACCCATGAAATTACTTCTCTAGCTTAAAAATGAAATATGTTATTCTTTTAGGGTGTCACAAGTGCATGTGTGGAATGTGATAAGAGTTTTATGAGGTGCCAGGTTAGAGGAAGGATGGTTAACTTAACATGCAAGAGACCCTGGGTTTATGTGTTGCATAATCTAGACTAACATCATTTTAGCAGTGTGACAGAGCCAACTATACTATGACCTTCACAACAACTCGATAAAAATAAATATCACATCAAATCAAAGTTCATAGTTCTATGCTTAGCTTGAATAGGCCCGGGACAAACTACCAGTTTTGGTGGAAAAGTCACTCTCTGGTGTGTTACTCTTTTAACTGGCGGTTCCTGGTGGAAGGACCGAGCTGGTGTTCCAGTGCTGAAGGCAGCCTGATGTCCTCAGAGGTGACATCAGGTTGGCACATGCCACTGTCAGCCAGTGATAACTGCTGGATCAGTTTTCATACCTGGAGCATTGTGGGACTTGAGGTTTCTGGTGCTTTCCTTTGTCTCCAAGACAAAGAAAGCCATGTGGTTAAAACTTAGTTATGCATGGTGAACTTCGATCGCTCACCACCAGGTTCAGGTCCCAACAGCTATATACACATTCTTCTTAAATAAATAGTGATTTATGGTTCATGACTTTTGTGCGTCTGCAGTGTTCACTCATCTGTCTCAAGGTGTGTGTGATTACTGATCACTATGGCAACAATGAGGCAGATTCATGGGGAGACGAGACTCTGGATCAGAGTCTGTGCAGACGGATTTAGAGGGGATGAAGGGAGGAGGAATAGTGATATAACAACAAACGGTATAACCCTGTGCATATCAGTGTAAAGGAGAAACTTTGCAATTGGGGACATTGAACTGCTGGCTATTGGAATTCAGCCATACTAGTGGTGGGCAGATCAACCCAAATATCGATAATATTGATACCAATGTAATGAGATGGATCCTTCAGTTTCAGTTTCTCTCTTGTTTCATTAAAGAGGCTGTAACCTGACTGTGTTTGTCTAAATGCTGCTGCTGTACCAGAGCAGAGCAGGCTCATTTTGCCCCTCCTCCTCCTCCTCCTCTCATGTGTTTGTTGTATCGTAATGTGACTCAGCAGCGCCAGGTAACCAAGCTCCGCCCCCTGCTACCTGCCAGGCCCAGCCAGCAGCAGTGGCTATTAATGCTCCTCTTTCTCACTGCCTTTCTCCTGCTCTGTCTCTGCGCTGTGTATGTTTGGTTAGAGTTTCAGGATGAAAATGAAACGACAGCAAGTTGTACTATTTGTAAAAACGCTGTAAGATACAGTGGTAACACAACAAAGTTGTATAAGCATAAGTAAAATGATGGAAGAAAACACAGAGCTACAGATACTGACAGACCCCCAGGATAAAGCCCTGATGTCTTATATTTGTATTGTATTGTACTTCCTAAACATACATGCTACTTGAAAAAATAAATCATTTGTTTTACATATTTTATGATATTTGTTGTGGAGTGATCATTTTGTACACTGCGTACATCCCTCCCTCTACCAATGCTACAGTGGCCTGTGAGCTCCACAACACTGTAGTATCGAAGCTGCAAACATCGCACCCCCACTCTCTTTTTCTTATCTTAGAAGACTTCAACCATGCCTTTCTCCTCCATTCTCCCGACATTCGCACAGTATGTTACATGACAGACTAGGAACAATAGGACTTTGCACTTACTGTATGCAAATGTCAGGATGCCTAGAGCTCATCCCCCCTCCCCCCACTTGGTCGCTCTGATCAAAACCAGGGGACTCATGTACAAAGACTTGCATTGATTTCCTACTGAAACGTACCATACACTCAAAATCAGAAAACGTTGTACTCCCAAAAACATCCAGATGTATGACTCTGTACGGACGCATGAATCTAAGCACATTTGATTTGTACATCCCAAATATAGGATTGATGTTGGAGTACCCAACCCCTCCCTGTCCACGCCCCAATTTAAATATACAAATCATATTTGAATAAACCCTCACCTGAGATACCCCTCTCCACACGTACATAATCACACAAGTCTAATATTTCTGTTTAATTCATTTGATTTTGTTTTCTTTGTCTACTTTCAGGACTTGTGTAAAAATGTTTTGAGTCATTTTATGAAGTAATTAAGAAAATACTGGAAGAAGCAAAACATTTTAAACAGCCCTGTTTATGTCAAATTACACATAGCACAGAGTGGAGTAACTTATTCCACAATTAAACACCATCAGCTGATGCTCCCTCTAATATTAAACCTTTGGACTGAAACACTCCCCTGACTAACGGGTCCAACTACATTCATCAGAGGAGATCTGGTAAAGCTCCGCCCCTTCACCAGATTTACCTGAGACAAACCAGGAAACAGTTTATTATTGTGTGAGACTAAAGAGAGACACAGACGATCAGATTCACCTTCAGACCAAACTAACACCTTCCTCTGAGTGAGTCCAGCTACAGGAGAGAAAAGTGGAAAACTACAACACTGCTGCTTCAAGCTGCTGACTCTCCACACACTGAAGGTGAGTTTGACCAAAAACAGGACTCAAAGTCAAAGGAAGTTTCAGGGAAGTTAGTAGAAGATGGAGGAGAGTCATGACTGACTGTACTTTGTGTCTGCTGTGTTTCAGCTTCACTCAGAGACTAAATGGCTTCCAGATTAGAGGAGGATCTCTGCTGTCCTGTCTGTCAGGAGGTCTTCAGAGATCCTGTTGTTCTGTCATGTAGCCACAGCTTCTGTAAAGTCTGTCTGAAGAACTGGTGGAGAAAGAATCCAACACACCAGTGTCCAGTTTGTATGAGAAGATCTTCAAGAGATGATCCACCTTCAAACTTGGTGTTGAGGAACCTGTGTGAGTCCTTCTTACAGGAGAGAGATCAGAGATCTCCAGAGTCTCTCTGCAGTCTGCACTCTGAGAAACTCAAACTCTTCTGTCTGGACCATCAGCAGCCAGTGTGTCTCGTCTGCAGAGATTCAAAAAAACACTCCAACCACAGATTCAGTCCCATCGATGAAGCTGCAACAGAACTCAAGAAGAACCTTCAGGAAACTCTGAAGCCCTTAAAGAAGAAGTTAAAGGTTTGTGAACAAGTTAAAGTGAAGTTTGATGAAACAGAAAAACACATCAAGGTCCAGGCCCGACACACAGAGAGGCAGATTAAGGAGCAGTTCAAGAAGCTTCACCAGTTTCTAGCAGAGGAAGAGGAGGCCAGGATGGCTGCACTGAGGGAGGAAGAGGAGCAGAAGAGTCAGATGATGAAGGAGAAGATGGAGACTCTGAGCAGAGAGATAGCAGCTCTTTCAGACACAGTCAGAGCCACAGAGGAGGAGCTGAGAGCTGAAGACGTCTCATTCCTGAACAACTACAAGGCTGCAGTGGAAAGAGTCCAGCGCTGCCCCCTGCTGGATGATCCACAGCTGCCCTCAGGAGCTCTGATAGACCAGGCCAAACATCTGGGCAACCTGACCTTCAACATCTGGAACAACATGAAGGACATGGTCTCCTACACTCCTGTCATTCTGGATCCAAACACTGTTCATCCAGAACTGATCCTGTCTGAAGATCTGACCAGTGTGAGAGGAGGAGATAAACAACATTTTCTTGATAATCCAGAGAGGTTTGATTATTACTGTTCTGTCCTGGGCTCTGAGGGCTTTAACTCAGGGACTCACAGCTGGGATGTTGAGATTGGAGATAACACATGGTGGACACTGGGTGTGTTAGCAGAGTCTGACCAGAGGAAGGGATACATACGATCTGGATTGTGGAGATTAATGTTCCATGGAGGTAAATACTCAACATGTTCACCATCAGCTTGTCCCACTGATTTCTCAGTAGAGAAGAAGCTCCAGAGGATCAGAGTGAATCTGGACTGGAACAGAGGAAATCTGTCGTTCTCTGATCTTGATACTAACAAACACATACACACCTTCACACACACTTTCACTGAGAGGATGTTTCCATACATTTTAACTGTGGATAAACTCCCAGTGACGATATTACCAGTGAATCAGATCAGATAGAGATAAACATTATGATTATAAATGTGTATTGGGCTGTAACAACTAATCAATGTCAGTGATCATATAAATTGTAGTTTTGTCGTCATGGTGTTGGGTCAGTACGTCACTGCAACCAATGAAAACACATTTAATATCTGGTGGTGGAAGTAGATCATTGTGTTTAGAGTTTAAGACATGTTGAAGCTAGAGATGATAACTTTCTTTATAAAAGGACCTGAAGCAAGCAGTTGATGTGAGGAAACCCACCAACATCTCAGAACTGAAGTGGTTCTGTTCTGAGGAATGGGCTAAAATTCCTCCAAGCTGCTGTAGACCACTGATCAGCAGTTACCAGAAACATTTAGTTACAAGGAGGTCACAGCAGATACTGGACACAAGGAGGACATGATATGAACACATGATTCATTATCTTGGCAAAATAGAATTTCTGTTGACTGTTAAGGTTTAAAACTGTGTGCTACATAACTACAGTCTGCACATTATTCTTCAAATCAAATCAATTTTTATTGATATGGCACTCATACATAAAATCAATACAAAGTGCCTCACGGAGGGTAATAACAACAAGGCCAAAACCCAACCCTCACACACACACACACACACACACACTGACTGTACACACTAGAGAGAGAGACATGGCCGGGCACCGATACCTGGAGCAAGGAGAAAGCAACCTTTGGGGGCCGACCACACTGAGAGGGCCTCCAGCCCACGAGTACAGGGAGCGATGCCATAGAGACATCCCCAACCTGGGCAGATAGGAGGATCCAAATCAAGGTGCAGAGCCCTCCAGCCACCCGGGCCAGAGCTGCCCACAGGATAGCACCCCCGTCAGTAGACCAGCAGTATGAACCATAAATCACTTCAGTGGGTCTGCAGTGTTCTCTAACCAGAATGCTGGTCCAGAGTCTGTGGAGATGGATTTAGACATATGAAATACTCCCTTTGATTATTTATGGTTTTTATTTTCATTTATTTCATTTAACAAAACTATTCCTCAGTGCCTCTGGACTGAGTAGATCTACTTATCAGCCCATGGATTAGATCCCAGAACCTTCTTGCTGGGAGGCATCAGTGCTAACCACCACATCACTGTGCCGCCCTGTTACAGTAGTAGTCAAACATGGAGCTGCAGCAGAGAGACTACATGATGTGTTCAACCTAACATCAATTAGCGCCTAGTTGTGATTATGCATTATTAAAATAACAGAGGCTGCAGTACATTTATATAGTTACACAATAGCTACAGTATCTTCAGTAACATTATTAGGCAGCTTTGTTTTTGTTTCAACTTAGCTAGTCTCTACCTAGCACAAATGAAAAGTCATACAGCATTTTTTTAATGTTATAAAAGATGGCATACATCTACACTGGGTCTTCTTTACAGGCTCCTTTTTTTTTCCTCTTTCTGAAACATTAAGTACCATCGCCTCCCGCATCTTTTAAAGAAACCCCTCGGATCCAAGAGCCCTTGAAGTGGCCCTTATCGATCTGAGAGAGAAACAGAGAGAGAGAGGTATAGAACCTGTCATTATATTACCCACCCTATAAGTAATAATAATAATCTTTAGTTTTATAGCACATTCCAAATCAACTTTTTAGTTGACTGTAAGTAAAGTTAGTAAAGACATAATAAAACAGTGACTTTACAGGACAATTAAAACAAAGACAAAATCACAAAAAATTACAAAGTATGTGTCAGACTTTTGATTTGTTCATTTTTTTTTCTGTAAATATTTCTTAGATACAGAGCATTCAGAAAGTATTTAAACCCCATTTACCTTGTTTCACTTTGTCATTATGGGATACTGAGTTTAGATCAGACTGCAACACAACTAAAGTGAAAATACAATTTTAAACATGTTTGCCACTTTGTTGAAAAGGAAAAACTGAAATATCACATTGACATGTTAAGCATGGTAAGTATTCAGGCCCTTTGCAACAACACTTGAAATTCCACTCAGTAACCGAGATGTTTCTACACCTTGATTGGTGTCCACCGCTGGACATGACGTGAAAAGGCACACTACTCCTGACAGGTGAGGATGCATATCAGAGAAAAAGCTAAGTCATGAGGTCAAAGGAACTTCCTGCAGAGGATCGTTGCAAGGCACAAATCTGGGGAAGGCTACAAAAAAAATAAATGTTCTGCTGCATTGAAGGTCTCCAAGAGCTCAGAGTGTAGCATCAGGTTACAACATAATAAAGGTGAAAAAGTCAAGAGGGTCTGAGTATTTCTTTATAGATTATGTATGGTTTGGTGAGTGCCTGTATGTAGCTGCTACAACAGTGAAATGTCCCAGTTTGGGATTAATAAACAATCTATCTATCCATCCCCCGTTAATACCAGCAGAGGCTCTCTGATAAAGGTATTTTTTAGTTGAGATTTAAAGGAGGTTCATCTAACATGAGAGGGTTATCAAAGCTCTAAAAAAACCGTTTTTCCATCTGGTTCATTTTTCTGTTATACTCCCTTTAACCCTAGAGCTGGGTCTTAGCAGTCTGTTATGATGATGGTACCAGAAAGTAGGATGAAAAACTCACTGATCAGGTTCTATGGATCATCAGCAACTCTAAACATCCACCGTTTCTACTTCTTTAAGGCTGTAGTCCACAGTATCTCCTCTGCCTCCTGGGGATGGAGGGAACCACATCATGGCCAAAAGCTTTAGCTTCATCTCCAAAGTGTGACTGTGACAGGGGAATAAAGGTAATCCTCTTCTCTGCTGCCTTGATCTGGACGTCTTCCTCCAGCAGAGGAACAAGCCGAGGTCAGTGTAGGTCAACGCAGATCTGTCATCCAGTATCGGTGTTCATCTACACAATGATATGAAAAAAAAACTTCTGTGTCTAAGAACATGGGCCACTGTGCTTTTCTCATCAACCGTTTTATGAATCGTTAGTACATGACAGAACTCCATCCAGGGATATATTCATGGAAACTACAGCAGGTTGAAATAAAACAGTCTAAACCTCTGAAATGATCCAACTGTTCATATTTATGAAACCAGATTTAGAGGCTGCAGCTTTGTCATCCAAAGGTAAATAACCTGTAAATGTGACTGTTGCACAAAGCGTTAGATGCATGTATGTTCAACAGAGTGATGAGGAGCCGTCTGATCTGATTTACTTTATTTAACTCATGGAACTACACTGCTGTTCAGCTGGTGGGGTTTTTGAAATCATGTGTTAAGCAGTTACCACGAAATCAAGAAAAATGGAGCATTTGGATGTGAATGTGTGAATGAATCCTGTTCTACATCTGTGCTGAAGACTGTTCTGCACATTTACAATATCATATACAGACAATTAAACTCTGCATGCATGTATTTTCTTAAGTCTTCTTTCTTAATTTCTTTTTTGGGACAAATGTCAGTTTTACTTTTTAACAAACCTGTGTCTTCTTCCAGCTCAACATTTAGTTCAACTCCTTCATTCGGTGGAGTCTCTTTAAGGACGGATGTACCAACATTTTCCAGGACATACATTTCAGAGCAGAAAGGAAACATAGGAGCAGAGATAAATGGTGTGAAGTGCCACTAGAGACGTACTCTTGATCTCCGCTGGCCTGGCTCTCTGTGCAGCGGCAGCAGAACACTTCACCTCTCTGACTCCTTTTATCTACATATGGACACGCTGAGCTGTTCAGGCTGCAGCAGAGATGGAAACCTATATCAGTCACCACTGGTGGGTTGTAGCCTGTGCACACTCACAGATAAACTGCTGACAGTTCTCTGGAGAGAAATTAGCTGCTCTGGATTTGGAACTACAATCTTGCATGGACAGTGTTGCATTATGGGTAGTTTGGTGCCTTATAGGCAGTTTAGACTTTTGTGTTAAGTTGATACAGAAGTTACGGAGACAGCGCCAACCCCAACTCCATATCCTGACGTTCACCTCCCCAGAAATATAACTACAACGCAGACCACAAGAGCTGTGATTGGTCCACTTGGTAATAACCTGTTTCATCTTTAGTATTTCCAGCTGCTTCTCCATCTCAAATTCTAATTGATTGTTTTGGATCAATAAAGATGGAACACATGGAGGAAAGGTTAACTGAAGAGGTTCAGAGATACAAACATTTGGCTGACTTGTCTTCAGTCACCATTGTAGAGAGTGACTTGTTTGGGTGGCATTGTTACAGAGTGAGTCAGTCTGATGAATGCACAAGTATAAATGGCTCGTACCGGCTTAGGTTACAGCGTCCATGTCCTGCAGTATCTCCAATGAGCTTTTAGAGTCGGTCTTAAAAATGTTTGTTAGCACAGATTCAAGTGCAGGAGAGTTTCTGGAGGTTTTTAATGAGATAAATTCACGATGAACTAAAAAGAGTTTAAGTTTCCTGGCAGGAGAATGAGCTGCCAGTGGATATGTCTCACTTGTAGAATGTGTCTGATCACATTATAACAAAAAGCATTATTTCCTTCTGCAGTGTCACCAGATTTATTTCCATCCAGTGTTTCATTCATTTTCCACCAAGATCTTGTATTGATGATGGGAGAGTCTGACCACTGCACAAAGCCTTCTCCAGCACATCCCAAAGATTCTCAATGGGGTTCAGGTCTGGACTCTGTGGTGGCCAATCCATGTGTGAACATGATGTCTCATGCTCCCTGAACCACTCTTTCACAATCTGAGCCCCATGAATCCTGGCATTGTCATCTTGGAATATGATCCATTGATGGAATAACCTGGTCATTCAGTATATTCAGGTAGTCAGCTGACCTCATTCTTTGGACACATAATGTTGCTGAACCTAGACCTGAGCAACTGCAGCAACCCCAGATCATAGCACTGCCCCCACAGGCTTGTACAGTAGACACTAGGCATGATGGGTGCATCACTTCATCTGCCTCTCTTCTTACCCTGATGCTTCTCCACTATCCTTCCAGTTTTTAATAATGCCTCGGACAGTTCTTAACCCAGTTTTAGTAGTTTCTACAATCTCCTTAGATGTTTTCTCTGCTTGATGCATGCCAATAATTTGACCCTTCTCAAACAGACTAACATCTTCTCCACGACCACAGGATGTGTCTTTAGACATGGTTGTTGAAGAAATGAGAAGCTACTCATTGCATCAGTTGGGCTTAAATAACTTGTTGTCAGCTGAAAGATAATCACCCATGCAGTAATTATCCAATAGGAGGCTCCTACCTGTTTGATGAGTTAAATCCAGGTGGTGACTTTTATTTTGACAAGGCAGTGTATAAGGACATGGGCTGAAAGGTTAATGAGATACAGATGAAACTAATGAGGGAGGAGACACAGTTAGAAACCAATATTACAATCAAAGAGATAAAACACAGACAGGAAGTGAGCAGGACAAGAAACAACAAAACAAACAGAAACACAAAGAAACCAAACAGGCTCACAGAAAATATTCAAAACTCAAAACTAAAAGATTTGTTTAATTATTTATTTTTTTTACGTTTAGTATTTCTTTACTGAAATGTGAAAAACATCTAAAATATGACCATCTTGATCCTTTAACATTGAGATAAAATACAAAGAAGACGGAACATGGCCGTTCAGGTGTGCCCCCTTCAGACCAGGTCATGGATCAGTGACCACGAGGTGAAGGAAACGTCCACATTGAGAGAAGCTCTGCTGCAGTCTGCATCGTCACACTTCAGTTAATACTTTTTGAATTCTAAACTTTTAAAACTTCACATTTAGTTCAACCTTGCCTGAGGCACTCCATCCAGGCACGGTGTCTGAATTCCAAAGCTCTCAGACTTGTGGAGATGTCATGCTTGGAATGAATGCAGGAAAATCCCAGCGTGGGGCTGCGACTCAGAACGAGTGGACTCTGATGATGGGCTCATTACGTGGAGGGTGTTGGTCTGTGGGAGTGATTGGGCCTAATTGGGTAATTGTGTGTGATTAGAGGGAAGAATAAAAGGAGACTGGGCTGAAGAGACGACCTGTACCGGAGGCAGCATGGAGCTCACATACAGGGGTTTCTGTTCTTTGAAAGGACACACATGGAACCTGAAGCTCCAAACAAAGCTTAACTGTGATAGTTTCTAACAAACAAGGAAAGGAAGTTCAGAGAAAATTCCTCCCCCTCACACACATGATATATATGTGGATTATGTATCTACAAACTCAACCAACACAGAGATGCAGTAAGAGACTGAGTCCTGACTTGTTATTATTCCAGAGTCGTTCAGAAAGCCTCTCTCTGTGACTTCCTCCATTAACTTGTAATTGTTTCAGGGCTCAGAGAGGGATCTGTACTGGATGTAATTAAATGTGACCTTTCCCCGAAGCTGTTTAACCCTCTGTGTAAGTGTGTGTGTGCTCCTATGTAAATACGGCACCAGATAATGCACATTTAATTAAATGATAATCGATGCGCAGACGGTGTCTGAGTTCCTGCCTTGAGGCGGCGCTTGGATGTTGGTGTCTGTGTTTTCTGGATACTGAACACACTTTAAAGAAAACTGTAATAATGACACAGACATAAACAAACACATCACCTCCTCAGACTGGATGTTTAATTAGTGCCGAGTGCCTATGACACGAGGCCACTCCTCCCATAGCAAGCTATGGGAGGAGTGGCCTCGTGCCATAGGCACGAGGCCACTATTGATCTTCTGCGTGTTTCTTTGCAGTTTTATTTTTACTTATTCATTTTCCGCCCTTTTTCGCCGATTAATGCGGCCCGAACCGGCGAGAGGACCCCAACACATGATATATCAAAACGTGTGTTTTGATCCCGAATCCCGTGCTATTACTTTTATAAGGGATTGACGAGTTTTTCGCGAATTTATTCGCGAAAAACCGCGAGAAATTTCCCATTGAAATGAATGGAGAAGCCCGAAAAAAAAAAAAAATCAACAGACATTTTCAACAATGAACTGCTCTGGCATACTTTCACCGAGAGACTCCATTTAAATTTTAAAACGTAGGTACTCTTGCCTTCTCTTCAGCGATTCACTTCACTTATCGACAACTTTTACCGTTTTTAAACTATGAAGCCTCAGAGTTGTGTAGGTTTTTACTCAAATTTCACGGTTTATAATGGGTGTGTATTGCGCGGAATGTTGGTGCTAGAGTGGCAGGTAGAGTGAGGAGGAGAGAAGAAAATAGGCAAAAAATAAAACAGAAACTGCTCCCGTGGCCACAAATTTCACACCTCAGACATAATTTATACATAGAAACGTAGGAAAATTTGTCTTCTCGCTCAAATTCGTCTGCTAAAGCTGTAAAGTCTTATAGTTTTGGCGTGAGACGCAAAGATGCGCCAGCAACACCCATCCACAGCTTCATAGACTGCCATGTTAAATTTCTGGAGCAAAGCAGAAGCAATCCTTTCTTTGAATCGCTCTTTATAGCTCACATTTCTTCATTTTACCCACAAACTGCATATCTAGACGTTCAGGAAAGACTCAAGATGCCCAAAGTGAAGTCGGTTCAATGATTGGAAACACGGTTTGGCCACAAGGCCTTCCTGTTCGAGGAGGTTTGTTTCAGCATTTTCTCTCCCTCTAGCCATCTTCTAACTGAAATTCAAACTGGTAACCGTGACAACAAGGCCCCAACGGGCATACACACGCTCACACGCAGCAGAAGAGGAGGGTCTCCACAGAAAGAGGCGGGAAACTTCCAACTGACATAAGTAACTGGTATGTGGGGCAGCCATTTTGGCTTTTGGCACCTAAGTTGAACAATGACAGGTGTCTGTCTGTCATTGGCTAGCGCGTCATGTTAATTGCTAACATTAGCGGCTAATGCTACTTTTTAGTGGCAAGAAATTGGTGGTAGCATTAGTGGCAGCATTAGCATGTTAGCGAATAGCATATTAGCAATTAGCATGTTAGCAATTAGCATGTATTTAATTTTTAGTGGCTTAAAAGACATGCTAACACTAAACCAATGTTAAAATTAGTGGCTAGCGCGTCATGTTAATTGTTACCATTAGCGGCTAATGCTACTTTTTAGTGGCAAGAAATTGGTGGTAGCATTAGTGGCAGCATTAGCATGTTAGCGAATAGCATATTAGCAATTAGCATGTTAGCAATTAGCATGTATTTAATTTTTAGTGGCTTAAAAGACATGCTAACACTAAACCAATGTTAAAATTAGTGGCTAGCGCGTCATGTTAATTGTTACCATTAGCGGCTAATGCTAATTTTTAGTGGTAGAAATTGGTGGTAGCATTAGTGGCACCATTAGCATGTTAGCGAATAGCTAGCCACTAATTTCTTGCCACTAAAAATTAAAGACATGCATTAACCTAATGCTAACATTAGGCAGCCATTTTAGTAGTTCTTAGCACTTAATTTGAATCTGCGTGTGTAAAATGACAGACAGAGAAAGCAGAGCAGCTAGCGCGTCAGCGCTAGCCACTATTTAAGCTCCCAGTGGAAAACAGGATCTGCCAAAACATTAAAACCCCCCAAACCATCCCTGTCTCCCTTGGTGCTTTCACACAGCTGCTGGGCCTCTTAGCTATTGCTCTTCTCATTGACTGAATGACAACTTCTCAGTCATGTTTGACCTTTTTTCTTTATTTTAAACACAAATTATATCTGGCTGCTTTGCTGAAACTCCTGACACAACATCCCTGACCCGTTTCCTTCATCTTATTAGGTCAGTGAATAGCTAAACTGCTAACAGACGCTAACGACTAGCCGTCCACCATAGCTCATGTATGTTAGCGAGCTAGCGGAGCTAACGGAGCTAGCTAGCCGCTACCTTAACGCCGCGGACTCAACCGCGGAGTTAGCCTCGAGCTAACCGCTAGCTAACCGCTAGCTAACCGGGATTTAACCGCAGACCCGCGGGAGTTAAACACGAATTAGCCGCGGTGGTTAGCCGTGAGCTAATGCGGACCCAGATAGCCATTACATTTGGCCCGGATCCGTTTTAAGCCCCTTGCCTCCGTTTCTAGTTTAGAGACGTTTTCTGATTGTGAACCAGATCCGTGCCAGATAGAGGTTTCAGCTTAAACATTCTAACTGCCATCAGTTCAGTATTTATATCATTTTACAGATCTGGCCCAGATCACTTTTCCCATAGGTTACCGAAAGACGTTAGCTGTATCTGACACTGATTTGGTCCAGATCTGCAATATGAATCTGAGCCGATACTGTTTTCACATAGGCTACACTGGTGTGGCCCGAATCTGTGATACATATCTGAGCCGATTGCATTTAAAAAAGGGCTAAAAACTGCTCTGGCCCATATCTGCAAAACGGATTTGAGCCAACACTGTTTTGACAGAGACAGATAGCCACTGGACGCTGTAACGGAATAGAGCCGCAACCGCAAAACGATAGAGCCGGGTCTGGCCCGCATCCGCCTCACGGACTCGTTCCTGAGTCCAAATGCACATCGAGCCGAAGCCGTTTCTGGTCTGTTTTTAGGGGTTGTTGCGGATATGTGCCAGCGCCGATCCAGCACCGCCTGATCATCCCGTTACAGATGCGTAACGGGAGTGTGAAACGATTCCGCCTACCGGAGCTGTGCCGGATGTGTTACGATTCCGCTTAAATCACCACTGGATTGTCCTTTTGCCTTATTTTCGGCATTTTTGTCAATTAGCATGAGATAAATGCATTGTCATTAAGCTGAGCAATCAGTGTTTAAAAACTATACAGTACATTTTGTGATGCTATAAGGTCCGTTACAGCACAGGTCCGTTTGAGCTCCGTTTTAGGTCCGTTTTACAACAGCGCCCAAAGTGCCAAGTGAACGTTGGGTCTCGCTTGACTGTCGTCTTGCAGATACGGCCCACATCCGTACTACGGACTTCAGCCAGAAGCGCCAAAAAATAATAAAAAAAATATCATCAAACCAAGCTGTCAACGCAGATTATCTGACCAGCTATGCACACGTAAGTTTTTATGTGTTCTATGTGTTTATTATGTACATCTATTTGTATGTGTTTATTCTAATTTACTATTACTTAAACGTGCAAGTGAAATGCTGTTTGCTTTGTAGATAGCAGTTACAGGCTGTTATTTGCGCACCACGAGTCTGTGTTAGCCGTTTGATATTAAAGCCGCATCTATAGCGCTACTGCGCTATACAAATAGGCTAGCATGAGTGTTGCACAGAATAGACCCAATTATAGGATAACCGAATCAACTTTTTAATATCATGACATATATTTGCGCTAATGTGCTGAATTTTAAAAGGTGGTCTTAGTTTAGGATGACCAGTCCCCGTTTTTGGTTGCCTCCGGGAAAATACAGAAAAAACTACCTATGTCCCTGTGTTTTGAAGATAAAACTTGTATGTATTTCAATCAGATTGACAGTCAAACTAAAAATGTCCCCGTTTTTTCCAAAATTTTGGGATTATGTTCCCGGTTTTGGTCTCGGACATCTGGTCGGCGGACAGGATCGAGGAGGGCGTCAGCAGCAGGAGCAGCAACAGCTGCCACAGCACCCACCGAGTGATTTTGTTTAAGTGCATGTTTTGTTTTGTTTTTCACGTTGTGTTAATAGCCTGTGCGTTTTTTTTTTTATCCATTAATTCTGTGTTTGTTGTTCTCTGTGTTAATTGTTGACTTTGTTCATGACTTTGTTGTTCGTTTTTTATAATTAAATCTATGAATTCGTGGTCATTAACTCTGTGTTTGTTAACTTTGTTCACGTTGTTTTAGTAGGCTATGCGTTTTAATCATTAAAACGATTTATTTCAGCTATAGCCTATACGCATTGCTCCAACTGAAACCTGCCGAAAATAAGGCAAAAGGACAATCCAGTGGTGATTTAAGCGGAATCGTAACACATCCGGCACAGCTCCGGTAGGCGGAATCGTTTCACGCACCCGTTACGCATCTGTAACGGGATGATCAGGCGGTGCTGGATCGGCGCTGGCACATATCCGCAACAACCCCTAAAAACAGACCAGAAACGGCTTCGGCCCGATGTGCGTTTGGACTCAGGAACGAGTCCGTGAGGCGGATGCGGGCCAGACCCGGCTCTATCGTTTTGCGGTTGCGGCCCTGTTCCGTTACAGCGTCCAGTGGCTATCTGGGGAGGCTAGTGGGGTTAGCCGCCGGCTAATTCGCCGCGTTGCTCGCGGGTGCTTATCACAGTAATAATGTTGACGTTTTACAATTTAAAGGGAAGATATTTTTAAATTAAACTGTGTCAAACTGAAAAATATATTATTCCACCACATAAAGTAGGAAACATTTATGGCTTGCAACAACATTAATGACAGTATATATATATAATTGGAGTAATTTAATATATGATGTTTTTAATTAAATAAATAATGAGCTGTTGAACACTCATAAGAGTTATATTAAGTATGTTACATAACATTATTTGACAGGTCTATTTGTCTGCGTATAGTATTCCTCCAGCTGATCCAGACAGACTGCAGTGACGTCCAACGTGAGACGAAGAGCTGGACTCACAGGACAATTTGAAGGTCTTCACTTCATCGCTGATTCCTTGTTACAGCCTGGATGTGTTAAGTTTAATATTGATGTTTTTCTAACTGTAAGACTGTGCCGTGAACTGTTAAACTATTGCTCAGGCAGGAGTAATGAGTTTTATTGTTAAAATTATTATGATTAACGATCAATTATCACGATTTGCTGTTCTTTGTCTGGGGATCCTAGTGAGGACACCCCTCTTAAAGGTGGGGGTGTGACGATCCGTCTCGCTCTCTTCCTTATTTGATGCTGGCTTTCAGGTGGAGCTGGGAGGGGTCTGCTGCCTGTACCTGTCCTTCAGTTTGTAGAAGGCGAAGCATAAAGGACGACCCTTCTCAGTGTCTCTCTCTCTCAGCCAGGCCTACTGCATCCTCCTCATCCTGTTTGGTTTGTTGTACCCTGCATGACATCAAACTCACACCCATCCTGTCAGTAGGAACCAGGCCTTAAATGACTATTTGAGTTGTGCTTTTTGTTATAGCTGCTGCTCATGGTAGTAAAGACATGCTACTTAGTAAAGACATGCTAATTGCTAACATTAGTGGCTAATGCTTTACTACCAAGAGCATCCAGCGTGCCAGCTGCTCATGGTAGTAAAGACATGCTAATTGCTAACATTAGCGGCTAATGCTTGACTGCATGTAAAGACATGCTAATTGCTAACATTTGTGGCTATTTGAGGTGTGCTTTTTCAATACAGAACCCCGGCAACAGCCCACTCGGCACTTCAAAAATTTCCGCGGGAATTTTCTAGTTCAACTTCATCACCACCTGTACATGTGCTGTGTAGTAAAGTTGTTCTGGAGTCTTTCTGTTGGGAACTATGGGGCTTAATATGGTGATGGACAGAAGAGTACAGCTTAATTTATAGCTGAATGTCACTTCTACATGCATTTCCTGGTCTCCTGTAGCTTCCTAAAGTCTTTTGTCGTAGGGCAGGAAGACGGTTTTAGCATGATTGTATTTTTTTACATGGGTTTTATATTTTAAGGAGTTTTACGATTACATGCTTTTACTTGTGTTCTTGTAATATTATTTATTATGTTGAAATTTTAGTGCATGTGTGTGGTTTTTACTACAGCCTGTGAACACACCTTTTTATTGAGTAGCTGCACCTGGGAGGTTCCATCCTTTGTCCCTAATAGACAGCCGCTTACCCAATCAGCAGCAGCGAAGAGTGGCATCATGGGTCATATAGAGCAGAGAGGCTCAGACTTGGCACCGAGCTATTATGTGAGAAAAAAAGCGTGAAAGAGCTAGCATGGGAGAGGGACGCCAGAGAGACGCCGGAACGGCAGGATGACACTTGTATTGGCCGTGTGTTTCTTTTTTCCAGGTGACTCCCAGGACGCTCACTGCACATAGCAGCCGAGGCACCTGCAGCACCTGGCGCAGTCACAGATCTCCTCCGTAAAGGTTTTAAAACCTTTGAAGGTTTTAATTCCCTGTGGCCTTTTTATGTTGGAATGTAATTCCATCCTCTGGTCTCTATTAGCGTGCTCTCCCCCGATTTTCATCAGAACTTGTGTTCTCCTTTAAAAATAACCTTTTTCCTATTCCATCATCTCCACTTCTCATCTTCTCCCTCCCCCCCATACACTGTCATTCATTCATTCATCTTCTGTAACCACCTGTCCTGTGAAACGTCTTGGGGAGGCTGGAGCCTATCCCAGCTGTGAGAGGCGGGGTCCACCCTGGACAGATCTCCAGTCTATCACAGGAATCCTCCTAAAGTCTTTCCTTGTCTTCCCCTAGAGTCGACTGGATTTAATGTAGTCTGGAGACATAGTCTGTATATAAATATGGACCAAATGTCTCCACTTCCTGTCATTGCCCAAACTAACTATATTTTCCCGGGGATACGGGCGGCGCCATCTTGTGAGTTTGGAGCCAGACTCTGATCAGTACGGTCTGAGGGCGGAGCCACGTGGAGCCGTGATATCGATGCCCCAAAGCCCAGATGTTCTGAACAGATTCTGTTGGTGTCGTGTGTAAAAGCAAACACCACCGACGTGGCTCAGTGTGGTGCAGCCGTCCAAGCTTTCTGCATTTTAATTTATCACTGGTATACAGACCCAGGCTCCAGGGAATAGATGTGAACACACCTAAATCATCATTTAGCTTGACTCGATTAGTTACTAAAAATAAATAAAATTGGGCCGGGTAATGGGGCATCGAAAACATCTGCTGCTGAGCTGCATGAAAGCTTGTATGTGTTTATGTGGTTAGTCAGCGAGTGAGGATTCATTTGTGTGCGAACGAGAGTGTCAACAGCCTCTGGAGACAGAATGATCGGCTGATGAGCGTCCTCTCCTCCCCTCTTATTACAACATTAGAATAAGAATTGGATTCTCGGTGTGTCGGCGCTTCTATATCACCCTCTCTGATTGCATCACGCTCCTCCATCACCGCCACCATCACCAATGTTGTCCCGGGGGGCCAAATTAACATGCAGCAGAACCCCTTTCTGTTCAGGTCACAAGGAAAAACAATTATGGTTCCTCTTGTGCATGTATGTGCATGTTGTAGGGAAATGAGAGAGGCCTTAGAGAATCACAACATGGCACAAAATCATGAGGAAGGAACAAAAGAACCAGATCAAATCTGTTCAAGACGACTTCCAGTCATCACTAGAACCTCTCACATGGTTTTCACTGTCTTATAAAGGGAATGAAACTCTCCTTAGCCATCTCTCCTGCTCAAGAGGTAAATATAATACAGAAATAAATAAATAAGACACATACATACCTCTGTTATCACACCCCTTCACTCTCAGGGCTCATCCCTTGATAGCTTGTCCTCATTGATGGACCAATGAATTCTGAATTCTACCAGTGAACTCTAAAAGAAAATGTCAGGACATCTGTCCATGAGCTGAATGTGAAGAGAAACTGGGTCATGCAGCAAGACAACGAGCCCAAGAACACAAGTGGTTCTACAAAAGAACGGTTAAAGAAGAACAAGATGAATGTTTAGGAACGGCCAAGTCAAAGTCCTGACCATAATCCAATAGAAATGTTGTTGTTGGACCTGAAGCAAGCAGTTGATGTGAGGAAACCCACCAACATCTCAGAACTGAAGTGGTTCTGTTCTGAGGAATGGGCTAAAATTCCTCCAAGATGCTGTAGACCACTGATCAGCAGTTACCAGAAACATTTAGTGACAAGGAGGTCACAGCAGATACTGGAGACAAGGAGGACATGATATGAACACATGATTCATTTATTAAACAGCACACTAGTTACTGATCCATGTATTGATTAGGTTCTCTTTGTCTACTTTCAGGACTTGTGTGAAAATGATTTGAGTAATTTTTAGGAAGAAATGTAGAAAAAACTCAACGACTTTGAAGCAGCTCTATTTCTATCAATATACACATAAACAGAGTAGGGCAACTCACTCCACAACTTAAATACCTTTAACTGACACTCCCTGTAAGATAAAAACATCTAGACTCAAACACTCCCCTGACTAACAGGTCCAACTACATTTATCAGAGGAGATCTGGTAGAGCTCCGCCCCCTCACCTGATTTACCTGAGACAAACCAGGAAACAGTTTATTATTGTGTGAGACTACAGAGAGACACAGACAATCAGATTCACCTTCAGACCAAACTAACACCTTCCTCTGAGTGAGTCCAGCTACAGGAGAGAAAAGTGGAAAACTACAACACTGCTGCTTCAAGCTGCTGACTCTCCACACACTGAAGGTGAGTTTGACCAAAAACAGGACTCAAAGTCAAAGGAAGTTTCAGGGAAGTTAGTAGAAGATGGAGGAGAGCCATGACTGACTGGACTTTGTGTCTGCTGTGTTTCAGCTTCACTCAGAGACTAAATGGCTTCCAGATCAGAGGTGGACGATCTCTGCAGTCTGCACTCTGAGAAACTCAAACTCTTCTGTCTGGACCATCAGCAGCCAGTATGTGTCGTCTGCAGAGATTCAGAAATACACTCCAACCACAGTTTCAGGCCCGTTAATGAAGCTGCACGACAGCACAAGAAGAACCTTCAGGAAACTCTGGAGCCCTTAAAGGAGAAGTTAAAGGTTTGTGAACAAGTTAAAGTGAAGTTTAATGAAACAGAAAAACACATCAAGGTCCAGGCCCGACACACAGAGAGGCAGATTAAGGAGCAGTTCAAGAAGCTTCACCAGTTTCTAACAGAGGAAGAGGAGGCCAGGATGGCTGCACTGAGGGAGGAGGAGGAGCAGAAGAGTCAGATGATGAAGGAGAAGATGGAGACTCTGAGCAGAGAGATAGCAGCTCTTTCAGACACAGTCAGAGCCACAGAGGAGGAGCTGAGAGCTGAAGACGTCTCATTCCTGAACAACTACAAGGCTGCAGTGGAAAGAGTCCAGCGCTGCCCCCTGCTGGATGATCCACAGCTGCCCTCAGGAGCTCTGATAGACCAGGCCAAACATCTGGGCAACCTGACCTTCAACATCTGGAACAACATGAAGGACATGGTCTCCTACACTCCTGTCATTCTGGATCCAAACACCGCTCATCCAGAACTGATCCTGTCTGAAGATCTGACCAGTGTGAGAGGAGGAGATGAAAAACATCTTCCTGATAATCCAGAGAGGTTTGATCTTGTCTGTTCTGTCCTGGGCTCTGAGGGCTTTAACTCAGGGACTCACAGCTGGGATGTTGAGGGTGGAGAAAACACAGGATGGTTACTGGGTGTGTTAGCAGAGTCTGTCCAGAAGAAGGGAGCCATAGAGTCAGGATTGTGGGGAATAAGGTTCTTTAAGGGTAAATACTCAACATGTTCACCATCAACTCCTTCCACTGATCTCTCAGTAAAGAAAAAGCTCCAGAGGATCAGAGTGAATCTGGACTGGAACAGAGGAAATCTGTCGTTCTCTGATCTTGATACTAACAAACACATACACACCTTCAGACACACTTTCACTGAGAAGATGTTTCCATTCATTTTACTCATGGATCAAATCCCAGTGAAGATATTACCAGTGAATCAGATCAGTTAGAGATAAACATTATGATTATAAATGTGTATTGGGCTGTAACAACTAATCAATGTCAGTGATCATATAAATTGTAGTTTTGTCGTCATGGTGTTGGGTCAGTACGTCACTGCAACCAATGAAAACACATTTAATATCTGGTGGTGGAAGTAGATCATTGTGTTTAGAGTTTAAGACGTGCTGAAGCTAGAGATGATAACTTTCTTTATAAAAGGACCTGAAGCAAGCAGTTGATGTGAGGAAACCCACCAACATCTCAGAACTGAAGTGGTTCTGTTCTGAGGAATGGGCTAAAATTCCTCCAAGCTGCTGTAGACCACTGATCAGCAGTTACCAGAAACATTTAGTGACAAGGAGGTCACAGCAGATACTGGAAACAAGGCTTCACAGTAGTGGTGGGCGGGTCGATCCAGATATCAATAATATTGATACCAATGTAATGAGATTGATTCTTCAGTTTCAGTTTGTCTCTTGTTTCATTAAAGAGGCTGTAACCTGACTGTGTTGGTTTAAACATACATGCTACTAAAAATCATTTGTTTTACATTTTTTATTATAATTGTTGTGGAGCAATCATTTTTTTTTCTTACATAAACAAATAAGTGCAATGAAAGGAGAGATTAAGTTTTAGAATTGTAGTTTCTGAACACTTTAATTGAAAAAATAATTTGTTTTCATTTGTACTCAAGTCATCATTTTGTGTTGTTTCTGAACCAAAACTTTTATTGTGATAATTTTATTTCCTATTTTCTTATAAACTTTGCCCAATTTCTGTACTGGATTTTTATTGATTAATATTCCAAAAGGCAAATAACAAAAACACTTAAAGGTCATTAAGGTTCATTCAGATTTAGATTGATTCAGACTGACGATGCATCTACCTTAATTATTAAAAAATATCGGTATCGGTATCAGCGATACTGACCCTGTATTTACTTGGTATTGGATCGATACAAAATCTTCACTGACTTTAACAACTCAGTGATATGAACAAATGATTAATTATCTTGAATAAATAAATACAGTTGTATAATATTTCTGTTTCTTGGGTTTCTTGGGTTCTCTTTGTCTTCTTTCAGGAAAATCCTCTGATTTTTTAAGTCCTATTTTTACAGAACTGTAGATGATCCTGAAGGATCTCATCACCTTTAATCATCTCTGTTCATGTTCTTCTCTCCATTGACATAAATTGTTTCACATTCTTGATCCTTTCTCCAGCTGCAGCCTCAGTTTTCGTCCAGAGACCTCAACTTGTAGTTTCCTGTAGAACAGTCAGAGTTTATGAGTGAGATCTAGTTCAGTGGAATCTTCTCAGACAGGACGACCATAATGTTATAGATCACCTCCCTCCAGAATGAACTGATTCTGTTCCCTGAGCCTCACTACATTTAAAACTAGTTGATTTATTTGCTTTAACCAGTAAAGTAGCTTCAGACCAGTAGTTGCTGGTTGTTTTCTGTCTCCTCCAGACTGATTGGTTTTACATGGAGAAAAAACATGTTCCTTGTGATACTAAACATAAAACCGATTTCTTCAAAGGTCATTAAAGAGGTCACCCATGTTCCTCATTCCATTTTTTTTTATGTGTTCATTCATCACACGGTGAATACAAGGCATCTTTTTGACTCTGTGTGGTTTTTATATTCTCAGGACTCGCTTCACTTCACATCAACCACATGTTTGCACCGTAAAAACAAGCCCCTCTAAATCCCCCGTATTGATCCAGCGCGGCTTAAATACACAGCGAGACAATCGATCTCACTCAGCCAAGAGAGTGTATCGCCGCACTGAAAGCTTCAAGATGGAACAACATTCTTCTTTCCAGCACGAGGCTGGACGGGATCTGATGGGAGGATGATTGAAACCACGGCCTCCGAGCTGCTGCTGCTGATGCTGCTACTGATGCTGCTACCATCCCCCCTCCTCAAAGAAATGTTTTTTAGCTTTAGCTGCAAATGAACATCTTCAGGTGACAGAGAAATGAGCTGAAAATATTCTGCATGCCTGAAATAGTTCAGAGGTGCTTGTCAGTACGTCCAGCTGCATTCAGTCAAAAAACGTTTTACACTGAAGTGGAAAGTGTTTTAACTCGGTCCTCCACTAAAATGTTCCGTCTCATATTTAGTCTCTTTCATCAGATGCCCAGAATTCTCCTCTAAGTCTTTAGGACGTGTTAGAGAGTCTGTCTCCCTCCGTCTAATCAGACCATTGATCCCTAACCTCTCTCCTCTCCTCCCTCGTGTCATCGCTGGTAATGGGTATTGAAGAAGACGTTGATGGGCTCCAAATGAAAGTGGATGTCTGGCTAAAGTAGAATTTCTAACTTCCTCCTCAGCCAGGCGCCGTGATGTGTGACTTTGCCCCAGGAATTCCTCCATTTTTTACTCTACATTACTTGCAGTATGAGCCCCCCCGCCCCCTCACCCCCCTTCACTCAGTCAGTCAGTCCTCCTCCACTGACTCTAAAAGCCAGACACTTCGTCCTGCCACGCTCCATCAGATTCCATGAACTACCAACGCATTAGGTGCTGCAGCGTCGGCCTGGATATGAAGTATGAGTGTGTTCATGTGAGCAGCTCAGAAAAGACATTTAGAGCAAAAAATGCAGACTAGATGTTCTATCAGTGACCATTTATGGATTTTACTGGATATGTCAATGCTGAATGTATATCAAAAGGAAATTTACTGACTCAATCACTTTATCAAACTTTATTTATAGAGAGAGACAAACTCACAGGATGTTAAATGCATTGAGACAAAAAACAAATGGAATAAAAAGGATTCAGGCCTCACGTTGGTTAAACCTGGCTGTCAAACATGAGCAATAAACAACAAAAAGAAAGAAAAGAGACATTTAAATATGAAAACTAAACATTTTTATTAAAACTTCATACAACATACAGTGGACTTTGTACACCCACCATCTGCCCCGACATTTGATGGGGAAAACAGTTTATATGTAATAGTTAGGACATTAGTAAGTAGTTCATAAATGCAGTTATTATCTGTGTTATCAGTAGCTCTAAATTCAGAAGCAGAGAATAATTTAATAAATGATTAATAAACTATTTAAATGTACATTTATACATCACGTACTAATAGTTACTGTGTGAGTTAATAGGTTCAAAAAAAGGTTCATACAGATGTATTCTTACTGCGATTCATAATTAATTGAGGTAGTTATGTTTAATAAATGTTTATCATAATATAGTTCACTAACAAACACTAAATCTTTTAGAATATATGAATGAATTAACAATACATAAAGAGTTGACTAGTGTCTGTTAAAGTAGGAGCACGTCTTTATAATAACTGACACTAGGAGGCATCAGTAAAGTGTTACCATGTAAAATAAGGAAGGAAACTTGAACGTGAAGCTTCTTCAAGGTCGTGGTTTAAATTAAAGAACAAGACAAATCAAACTCATGTAGACTTGTTGTGTCTCTAGAAGGCGTTTCCTACAAGTGTTCAGCTCTACATGATGGTGAAGAAGGTTAGGTTTTTATCAGGAACATCTGGGGGTGGAGTCCACCTGAAGGTCACATGACTAGAGTCTGGTTATGCTCTGATACTCTCCTGAACCTGCACCTGGACCTAGTTCTCTGATGATCCATTAATGTCCAGAGACTCCAGGTTTCAGAGAAGCTTCCTGTGGACAGATGCTTTTAAAACAGGTTGGGGCAACAAAGTCCAACAACATCTACATCTATACTATCTTATCTAAAACAATAAAATCACAGCAGCATGAAGCGAGCAGAGTGAACATCAACACTTTATCAGAGCCTGAAGGACTGCTAAAGGATTCTCTGATGTGATCTCAGTAAAGATGTCAGAGTTCAGGGCTGAGGGTAGATTCCAGGGAGGAACGTCAAAGTTTTCCTAGAGATCAGACAACAGTCATGAGAGTGTCAGTACTAGTGTAACTTATAGCGTCCATCATTCAACGTTAGTTTCTCTAAGGTCAAGGAGCTGCTCTCTGGCTGGAGGCTGGAGGACTTTAAAGAGCAGAGCCTCCCTTCTTCTTTCTGTCTGCAGAAATACGGACTCATTAAGTCTCTGATAAGTCTCTAACCAATGTGCTGCTGGTCATTTAGTTAATTATTGCTCCAGTAATAAGATCTGAAGGTTTATTGAAGGCCTTGAAGTCTGCTGTGTGGTTTTTGATCAATAGCTGTGATTGGCAGTCTGTTCCCTAACCTCAAAGAAACCGAGAGGAAAACAAATCAGATCTTAACATGTGAGAGTCTTTCCATCTTGTTCCAACATCTGGATCATGTCTCCAAGTCAACCAGCAGCTGTTGATGGTTCTGATCCAGTGGTAGGTAGAGATCCATTAGAGACAGCAGCTGGTACAATATTCTACTGACCACATGATGGCGCTGCTTATTTACAGACACCCAAACAAATTGGTTGGATGTTCACACAAGATCTGAACAAGGCCCTGACTCCAAACGCTCCAATGAAATCAGAACGATCCCACCCCAGGACGTCCTTCTATCCTTCTGTACGTTCTGTGGTAATTCTTCAGGACATGGATGAAACATGAGCGTGTGAGGGAGGATTCTTGGTGAAGAGCAGATCCACTTCCAGTGCAGATCACGTCTGCTGCTCAGGGCTGGGCTTCATTCCTGCACGTCTCTCTTTGTGAACGTCTTTCAGCGTCTTCCAGCTTTCATCTGTTGTCCTCTTTCACTCGTCCTTCTTTCCGTCTCAACACATTTTCCGTGTCCAGCTCCGTCTCCCGTCAGCAGTCTGCTTTGTTTCCGTCTTATCTGCGTCTCAGCCCATTTCTTTTTTGTCCAAGCTACCTTTTACAACTTCATTGTGTTTTTTTTTTTTTTTAATGTTAATGTGAAAGGCCAAAGTAATAATGCCTTTATATAAAAATGGGTTTAAATGTGTGCTCTACTTAGTATTCACCCTAAATTCAAATCTATAAAAGCTTTATTCTTTCCTCTCTCTGCAGCCATCCTCCTCCTGGGCTGTCAGTCATCTCTGTAAAATCACAGCAACACTGAGCTGACTGCAGCATCACTGTTGACTGGATCATATATTCAGAGAGGATAAACTGTAGTAATCTGAAGCTGACTGCAGATTAATAGCTGCTGTCATTTAAGTGCTGGTGTGTTGTAGTAATAACTGATTGTGATTAATTTCATGCTGCTAAAGGTTCAATCTCAATCTGAGGTGATTGAACAGAAACTTTATTTCTATAAATAACACACACTGGACATTCTTGTGAGGAGTTTGCTCTCTGGGCTCTGCTGTGTTGTTTTTTTAAAGGTGTGTCTGACCAATAAAGTTCTTAAGTGTGATCGATGAAGCTGGATCTTAATAAACTATTTCAGGAGTGATTAGCATGAACATGGACAAGTCGGACTGAGTCTGGAGGAACTGGTCGGTGCGTGGATGAAGATCAGGAAGTTGGGACTGATTCAGGTCTTTGTTTGTATCCACATCATCATCATTTCTTCTTTAATTTGGTGTGAAATAACTCTGAGGAGGGTGTGAAGGTGAAATGTAAGTGTTCTGTTCATGATTAGGGAAGTCTGAGACGTGCAGCCACGTTTAAAAGTCCAACTTCTTTCTTTAAACAAGTTTGTGTTTGCCATTAAAAGCAGGTTGTCAACGAATCATTTTATAAAATGATTCGTTGACACTAATCCCGTCGCCTTTCAGACGACACAATGAAAAGTTCTCCATCAGCTCTAATTAGTCTTTCTGGGCCTTATTTGGACAAATGAATGCTTTTCAAACGCTCTTGTTTTCATTCATCCTCTCACAAAGACAAAGTCAATAAAACACAAGAAGGCTGCACCAGAAACAAACCATGCATTGACTCCTCGTGCACCTCCATCATTAACAAACCCCCACCCCCTCCGTCCACCCCCGCTGCCTTCGGCCCCATCCCAGAACTCATTTCTCACCACGTCCACAATCATCACAGAGCTTTATTTGTTGTGTTTGTTTTATTTATCCAGCCTCTTCGCGTGCCATTGTTTACCCTGCCGGCGATGTCCTTGGACGTCCATACGTCTCGGAAATGGATAATACCTGCCAGAATCTAATTTGCCCCGCATCCCCACCCCCTACCGCCCCCATCGCTCCTTCCCTCTCTGCCCTGTCGGACCTTGTAGGCAGATCCTTTTGGGTCCACAGATAATAAATATCTGATCCGTGCTGCTGCAGAGGAGATGGATCACGGAGGTGGAGGGAAAAGTGAGGAAAGTCCTGGTAAGAAGCAAACAGACTGGGAGGAGGAAGCTCTGTGCAGACAGGGTTAGTGTGTCAGTTTGTTCAATGCTCCATCTGCAGCTATTAATTATGAATTCAAACCTAATGAATTGGTTTGTCTCTAACAAGCTGAAAAATTCATTCTGGGCTCTGTTTGTGTTTGTAGTTGATCTGTTAAACCTTCAAACGGCTGTTGGAGGCTCCAGGTTTGGTTGGAAGCTGAAGGTTTGACTCTGGTGGTGACGCAGAAACATCACAACTAACAGCAACAAGGCTTCATACAGCAGCACTGTCTTTAACGAGAGTCTCTGATCATCTAAAACAACACTGCATTCATGTTTCCTAAAGGTGCTGGATGAATGTTTCCGATAAACTCCTTAAGTCTAAATGGTGTCTGGAAACAGAAACATGAGGTTTTAGCTTCTTTGATTTCTTTGAATGATGTTTCCACAGTCTCTTCACATGGAGGGAACTGTCTTGTCATATCCAGACTCTCCATCATCTGGATCGTGCTCCAACCAATCAAAGACATTTAAACTAATCAGATGACATGTACGACTACTGTTACTTGTAGTCAGTTTAGGTCATTCCTGTCCATCCTGAACTGAGACATGATATTAAATCTCATTAAAAGGTTCCACGCTAAGAAGAACCTAGAAACATCTAAACATGGTGAGATGGAGTATCAGCTGATACAGAGAACAACATCTGCTGTCATTAGTCAACAGTCAGTGGCCTGTAGCCGGGATCAATTTAGCTTTAATGATCAGTAAATTAAGGGATGTGCCACGACTCCGAGCTACAAAGATGATGCTGCTGAGTTTGGGCTGAAACAAATGAGCTCATTTAAACGTTCATTGTGTTGGTGTTTGTGTGGCTGCTGCTCCAGAGTCTCCAGCAGTTTGACCCGAGCTTTTTAACGCTAATATCATTTTAAACAGATCAGAAGGGGCTTGGCCCTGTTAATCCGTTCATTCCAGCTGTGCCTTGTTAGCAGTAAAGGGTCCATGTAGTGTATGATGTAAAACAGGTTCTCACAGAGATAGAAAGACGTGTCCGTGGGTGTGTGTGTGTGATATTCCTCCAAGCAACATCATTCTTTGAGACATTTTCATGGATGTTCAGACATGTGTAATTCTCCAGATGCATTTTATCAGTGCATGCATCAACAGCTACAGCCTGTGTGTCTGGACTATGTTCAACAGGCTCAGGATCATGTGATATACTGTCATGTTAGATGTGTGTGAGTGTGTGTACACATGACTCTATTACTTGTGGGGACCAATCTTTCATGGAATACTAATGTTGTGTGGCCAGTTTTCCAGGTCTTGCAACCTGTTAAGACTTGGTTTCACCTCTAAGGATGCGTATGCTTCATTGCTTGATGCTTTTTGCAGATGATGCAGTTCTGTTGCACTGGGCCGAGTTTGAGAATCAGCACCTCCAAGTCTGAAAATGTTCCCTTGAATTGTTCCCTCCAAGTGGAGGGAGTGACTTCTGGCCACAAGTGAAGGAGTTCAGGTATCTCAGAGTGTCATGAGTGACGGTACAATGGAGCCAGACATGGAGAGGTGCAGTCCTGCCAGGGTTGTATCTGACCCTCATGGTGAAGAGGGAGTGTCAGGGTGGATGAAGGGCAAGTGAATCGCTTGACTGACATCCAACCTGATCAATCTGATCTCACCTGTCCATCTCTAAGTCCCTGTGTCTCCACCTGGTCTTTATATAAATGTGTCTCTACATGCGTCCCCAGCCAGCACTTGAGATCTGATCTCAGTTTGTGTGTCTGTAAATCAGCAGCGCCATCATGTGGTCAGTAGAATATTGTACCAGCTTTACTGGGTGTGGCCACCTGGGAGGAGACCCCGGGGTTTAGATTATATATCTCGTCTGGACTGGGAATGATTCAGGATCCTCCTGGAAGTGTTGCAGTGAGTTGCTATGAAGAGGTACATCTCTCTAGCCACTGCAGCACAATCTCTGGTGAGTGGATGTAAATGGATGAATGGGTTATTGTTAGGTTAGAGAATACATTCTGACAATGGAAGGTCCTCACAAAGATAGAAACACAACTTAATTAGGGTTTGTACTTGTACTGCAGTTGTACTATTGTGACCAGTTTGAGTTTTCTTTTCTCACTGTTGTTCTGGAGGGTTAAAGTCAGAATTAGTTTCTGTGTAAGGAAATGCAGTAAGTCAGTGAATGTCCTCACAAGCATAGCCATCCAGAGACGTGTGTGTGTGTGTGTGTGTGTGTGGTGCAGGATTTGCCTTCTGAATAATGCAGGAGTGTTTTTCCAAACATATTAGCTATTCAATCACGCTGCTGCAATATGCTTTTTACCTCGTGATCACACTCACTTAATGATACTAAGAATGCAGTGGTGTTGTTTATGCCCTGGGTCAGTCTGTCTGTCTTCATCACACACAGTCTGTCAGGCTGTCGTCTCAGTACTGACTGTTTACTGCGTCTACATCTTCTTCTTTGGTCTCTGCCTTTTTCTCTCACACATTCTCTCTTTTCTGTCCCAGCCAGACGGAGGCTTTTATTGCCCAGAGCCAAGTCTTAAAAGGCGAACGCTGTAGACCTGACAGAGCGCCTCCTACCTCCTCGGCCCCGTAGACCAACACAAACATGGAGTTCATGTTAGGATATGAAAACTTGGACTTGTTCTGTTTATTCATGGGTTTCTGTTCTGGACTTACTCTGGTCACATTTCTCTTTGCACAAACCTCTTGGTTTACTTTTAAAACATTATTACCCCTGCGTCTTTCTGTCCAGACTCCATTCACACCTTCATCAATCTGATCTGGTCTCACCTGTCCATCTCTAAGTCCCTGTGTCTCCACCAGGTCTTAATATAAATGTGTCTCCACATGTGTCCCCAGCCAGCACTTGAGATCTGATCAACAGCTGGTTGTTGACTTGGAGACATGATCCAGATTTTAGAACAAGATGGAAAGACTCTCACATGTTAAGATCTGATTTCTTTTAGAGACAAAGACTCAGATTAGACCTGGTGAATCCCACACAGCCTCCTCATGTACTTGTGATCAGATGGATGTGATGTGATTGTTTTCATCTTTATAAGTTCTTCTGTATAAATAGTTCTCTCTCTGAGTCCTCCTGTTTGTTTCCACACCTTGTTTCCTCCAGTGTCTCCTCCTCCTTCTTTGGCCTTCGCAGACCCTTTTTCAAGTTGATTCTGCTTTTCTTTGTTTGCTCTATAGCTTGGATTATCTGCCTTGTGACTGCAGGCCTTTGTTCATGAAGCTTTTCATTACTGCATCCTGCCTCTTCCCTGCTTGTTCTGCATCTCGGTCCTTCCTCTTTCTGCAAAACTCCACATTAATATTCATTTGTGTTTAAAACAGAGACCATCCCTACCCTCCACCAAGTCTCACGACGATACAGCCAACAGACCAAATAGTTTTGACTTGCTGC
The DNA here is from genome assembly GCF_963514085.1 of Chelon labrosus. Classification (NCBI taxonomy): domain Eukaryota; kingdom Metazoa; phylum Chordata; class Actinopteri; order Mugiliformes; family Mugilidae; genus Chelon; species Chelon labrosus. The sequence goes on along the minus strand of NC_140340.1, from coordinate 628,521 downwards.
TGCTAAATCCACCTGAAAACTGAATGTAAACATCTTCCATCTCTGATTTCTGACCCTTTTGTTCAAGCTGATCAATTATTCATTACGTCTTTAAGAAGATTTATGTTGAAAGTTTCTTGCACAAACATCCAGATTTGATTCCTCCTTTCTTTCTGTGTCTCAGATTCTAAATCTTTTCACTCCTGTGCTCCTGTGGTGCAGCCAGTGTTTCCCGGCGTCATCCTCCCACTGACGTCACGCTTCAAACAGAATCCAGGATGATTTGTGTGCTCTTCAGCCGTTTCATGTCGGGCGGCTGCATCTGGAGAGACGCCTGCTGAAAAGAAACTTTTACAGCCACAGGCGTGGCAGCGTGAGGGGAGCTGGCTTCTGTTTTAGATGCTGTTTGATGCCTCCTTCACAGTCGTGTGCTGAGTGCTGTCACTTGTTTGTCATCATGTGTTCACCTTTTCTATGTTAAAACACTTGGAGCTGTTTTATTTAGCTGGACTCTTAACTCTCACTGGTGCTGTGAGGAAGGTGTGGACGGAAAAGCTGGTTCGTTTGAATATTAACGTCTTCAGCCTTCTATGGTGCTGGGAGGCCTTAAAATATATAAAAAACCAGGTCCATGTTCCTGACCCTGGTCTCCACGGACCATGGTCTCTGTGGACCCTGGTCTCATTCAGCAACCCCTTGACTAGAACTGGACCAAGAGTTTAGAGAAATACCACAAAGGTTCTAGTAACAATAGAACCAGGCCCACTCTCCATTTGGACATGTGGAGAACCAAAGAACCCAAAGTGTTCCACGTTGGGTTTTTACCTCTTGAAAGTGAATCTGGCTACAAAATCCTACTGATTCCACTACAGGAGGCAACGTACACACAATTCAACCTCTGGACATTTTATTTATCCTGGACATCATCACATTCTACCATTGTGATCATTATACAATCCAGAAGAAGATGGAGATTTCCTCCATGTTGTTCACACATGGAACTCCCCAGGGAAACCAGTCATGCTACATATCAATGCTAAGCTATAATGTTACCACATGGCTAACCTGCCGTCACATATACAACCAAGAGTCTATTTTCAGATTAGTCTCCAGTAAACTTTGTTCAGTATTTAAGACAAGCGTACAATGGCTAGACGTGTGTTACAATCCATCTGAGTGATTTAAAGCATTTTTTAGTTTGAATAGTCTGGAAGACAGACGTCTTTGTTTTCAGTTTGGCAGGTCTTCATTCATCCAAAAAATCAGAAGGAATTAGTTCTACCGATTAAAATGCAGAAAACTTTTAAAGTCTGAAATGTGCGTCAGCTTTATTAAACATCATGATGTGAAAGTTTGTCTGTGAAGGTTTCTGTGCCGGGGCACTGTGACAGCAGACGCAGGGATTTTACTTTTACTGGGCCACCGTGACATTTTCTGCTTTTCCACTTTGACAAACAATTTAGTTTTGAAGTTATATCTCGAGCAGTCAGCGTCACCGACTGAACATGAACCTCTCACCGTCATCCAGTGAAGGAAGAAATCATTTAGTCCAGATATTCACTATAAAACATGGTCCAAACTCTGGCAGGTTCCCACCCTTGTTTCTGTTGAATCCCTTGAAATCTAAGCCCAGACCGTTTGTTCCTGACTCTGCTGGGGGCTCCAGTATTAATCTCATACATATTGTAAACCTGCTCAGAATGTGACGGTTTTTAAAAAGACGCCAAATGACTCATTTCCCTCCCGTTTCCCTTCCTCAGACCTGTTTTGTATTAGTCACACGTCACAGCTGAACCCTGATCTCTATTAGGAGATTCTTTTCTTGACATTATCCCCGGTGACACGGTCCTTTGCTCATCCAGAATAATGCAGGATTTCAGATTTTCCACTTGAAATTCACCCCAATTTAGTTAAAGCGGTAAAGTAGCTTTTAGAAAAAAGGATTTTCATTTTGGTTGGATTTACATTCATTTCAAGGGGGGAAGATTAGAGGAGCTGACGTGCAGCTATGAAACTGAGAGATGACAGGAGTAACTCTGCTCTGCAAGCAAATTAACAGCAATCACTGCTGTTTCTCTGCTCCTTCCATCAGAGCAGGGAAGCTGTGAAGCTGTTATGAACACGGCTTTGTTCACTCACGGAAAATCCTGCCTGAATGAAGTGGAGGGTTCCCGTTTCATTCTGGATTCCTTCTTGTTTTTATGGCAGTGAAATGGTTTCATAAAACCATCCAACACCTTTTTATGATGGGAAACCTTCGATGATCATTTTATAATAAATACTATTTATCACTCTGAAAGCTTTACTCCTTCTCTTCATTTGGACGTTCACTCTGGAGGGAGAAACATTTCCTGGCTCTGTTTCCTTTCTGTGTTTTTAATTAAAAGTTATTCTTTTAATGCAGTTTTTTGAAAAAAATAAAAAGTTTTAAATTCATGCATAATGCACACACACTAGTAGAAAGTTGCAATGCTCAGTGTGTTAGACATTCTTAATCCACACAGGACTAGTTTTATCTGGGGACTTGTACTAATTTGTTATAATTGATGTTATTCTTAATGTGAATCAACCACGTCTGCAATTTTACAAATGACACAGTAATACAAACTAGTCTGATATTTTCCTGAGCTTTTCTTCCCTTCTAACAATCATGGAGGCCGTGTCGTGATTAGAGATGATGTTTTGAAAGCAGAAAACAGTTAGGATGAACATTCAGCTCAAATCTAGAAGGATGATGAGGTGGATGACATGCAGGGGAAACGTTGTGATCAGTTCATTTGATTCATGTGTTCATCACATGTGTAAAGGTGGAGCTGAACATGTGAGCATGTGTCCTGGCCACACTGTTGGACCTTGTACTCAAGTGACGTCTTCTGTGCGAGCAGAGTTTAACTCATTGATTCATAAAAACAGTTTGAATAACTGAAAAAAGGCACCAAAGCTGATGTTTGTCTGTGAGTAATGAGAGCATATTCTGCTCTGTTGAATTTGATGTATTGATGAATTAATGTTGGCATCACGTCAGTAAAGATGGAGCAGGTTTAAAACCTGACAGGTCTCACTTTGTGTTTGCTCTTCTTTCAAAATAAGAGCAAACACAAGGAAAACGTTCAAGAGTCAGTACTATGACACTCATCACATCATGTTTACCTTTTTCTTATATAATTAAAAAAATTAATATTTCCAAATCACCACAGTAATGCTGCCAGAAAGTCCTTCCATTTTGCTTCATATTTATTATCACACCAGAGAACCACAGTTGTTAGCTGAGCAGAATAGTAATAATCCTTAAGATAAGATTCTGTTCCACTATTTATTTCTGTTCCACTATTTATCTTTTATAGCTACCCTTTTTGCTCTTGCTATTTTTTTATTCTGCATCTTTCTGTAAGCTGTTGTGAACTGCAATTTCCCCATTGCGGGACTAATAAGGTTTTTCTTATTCTTATTCTTGTTAGGGAGAGACATGCCACCTCTTTCCTTACTAATGATCAATGTATTGGATCTAAGCCTTGTTTTTTTTCCAAATAAAGCATGAAGGACTATAATTGAACATTAGTATCTGTTGTTTTTTTATCCGTATGAATATGTGTCAAGGAGCTCTAAAAGGATAGGAAGGCAGTTTTCTGGGTTACTAATATATAGCTAGACATCGTCAGCTTACAGTATTACTTTATGTTCTGTATTATTGATCAGAGTTCCCTGTATGTTACTATGTTCTCTTTCTGCTTGTGCCAAAGTTTCCAAGTAAAGTACATAGAGGGTTGGAGATAGAGGGCATCCCCAAGGTGTGGCTCTTTCCAGTTTAATGCGATAGTCTTTGATATTTTTATTTAAAAATTAAACCGGTGAAACAAACTCATACGACTGGTCGATGCACTGGAGCACTGAGTGAGTCATGAACGAGTCATGAACGAGTCAGGCATCAGTCGGCCTCCATTGGTTTGTTCATTGGTAGTCTGAACACAGCACAACACATAAACCTCTTTATATCTTTACATCTGGTACCGACACACACACACACACACACACACACACACACACAGTGAAGAGTGTGTGTTAAAGCCTGTGGTGGACTGTCAGAGAAATGAAGAGATGGAGAGAGAGATGACAGGAACCCCCTGGACCGCTCACTGAGATTAATAGCTGTAATATGAACACTGATATTACCACAGCTCTACGTGAATCACATACGCACACTTCATCACATAAACAGGCTGTTCCACGTGGCTGCTCCTTGAAGGCAGAGCTAAACATATACAGTAGTAGTAGTAGTAGTAGTAGTAGTAGTAGTCTGTCACTTCCAATCAGGGACAGTCCAATAAAAGATCCCACATAAAACTCCTTTTAGCAGAGTGTGGAAAAGCTACACTTAACTGTGAGTCAAGGAAACTCAGATGTATGTATTTAGCTTTTGATAAATGAACCACACACCTGGAGGCTTTGACTCTCCTCATATCAGGTAGCAGTTCAGTTTATGAACTCAGAGGCAGAGAGGCCAACGTTCAGACAAGGTTCAGTCTATTCAGTATTCTGAACAGACTGACTTTGCATCGATGCATGTGATCACTGGACAATCATTTCCATCATTTAGGCACCAACATCCATGATCTCACCTGTCCATTTACCTGGTCTTAATATAAATGTGTCTCCACATGCGTCCCCAGCCAGCACTTGAGATCTGATCTCAGTTTGTGTGTCTGTAAATCAGCAGCGCCATCATGTGGTCAGTAGAATATTGTAGCAGCTGCTGTCTCTAATGGATCTCTACCTACCGCTGGGTGTAGCTGATTTTAGTCTTTGTTTGTGTTTTCGTCTGTCACCACGTTTGACATTTGTCCCCATAAGGATGTTGAGTCTCCAGAGTGTGAACACATTTCCGTCCTCACAACATAGCAACACTAGTCCACACACACTCCAGTGTCCAGTGGAATTGATGTGTGTGATTTGTGAGAAGGAAATAGTCACTGATGGTGGCAGTGATGGATTGAATGAATGTCTGTGACCTTGTGGGATGTTTCCATGCAACCGACGGCGGATGCACTCGTTCTGTCTGGTTTTCTTCTGTCTGCTCACTAAAAGAGACAAGTCGTCTCACACATGCTGTGAAATGACGGCAGGAAAAGCTGAACCCACGGGCGAATCCTCACCGACTGTCACCTGTGACATTCGCCCAAAATTATTTCCAAACTCTACCTGCTGCCACGACTTTTGGGAAATTGATTTCACATTACTGAAGGAAAGAAAAGTGCAAGAGTTCTGTCACGGTGAAACGCTCCATGGTAATCTCCAGCAGGAAAGAGAATATAACACAAGAGAACGAAGAAAAGGTCTGAACTGCTTCCTCGTTACAGAAACATTATTTTTCTTTTGTGAGTCTTTCTTATTCAGGCTTGTCCGGTTTGAGGGAATTCGTTGATATTTTAGGAAAGGGCAGAGAGTTCCTGGAGAGTTTGTCTCAGATTCAGCTCAATATAAAGCTTCATCTCACAGCTGGTTAGCCTAGCTTAGCTTAAATCAAAGATTTCCTTCACTTCCATCTCATTTCTTTGATCTCTACAGTCGTATCCAGAGAAAGCTGCAGCACCATGAGCTGGTGGTCAGTGTGTCTGAAGTGGCTTTGTCCAGGGTCACAGCATCTCTCCAGTGTAAAGGGAAAATAAATGCAACGGAGACAAATGAAGCTAAAATGGAGAGAGGTTGAAAGCATCCTCCATGGTTCTAATGAACTCTAATAGCTCTAATTAACTGTGGCTGAGTCAACAGTTTTGAAATGTACAAACTAAAAGCAGAAAGCTTCTATTACCACTTTATTCACCCTGCAGGCCTCATGATTAGACATGCATAAAATACAACAGAGCCTTCAGGTGTAGGTGTAGTTGTTCCAGTGATGCTGTATTGACACCTCATGTATTTCTGCAGCTTCAGCTCTAATGGACAGAAATAATAAGCTTAGCTGAAATGAGCTGGGAGACTCTGTAGCTGCCAGATTGGCTCCCATCCTAAACCTCCATCAGCTGAGTGAAGATTTCAAATGGGAACACTCAGATCTTTGTCCATCATCATTTCATTCCCACTCGTGAAAAACAAGCAGCTAATATGAAGCCTTGTTTTAATTGTCTCCAATAAAAATCATCACCAGTCGTATGTGGTGCTTTCTGACTTACCAGGGCTGCTGGTGTCCAGGAAATAGACTGAATAGCACCTTAAAGCTTTCACCTTTTACATTCTGGAGTACGAGGCTGAGGATCCATTTAGGACACATTTTAAAAAGACTTCATTTTGAGGTGGTCTGGGCCTGGGTCTGTGACCAGGTTCTACCAGCAGTCCTCTAAAGACGACTTTGACTCATTCAGTTCTAATCTGAGCTTTGTCTCTAAAATAAATCAGATCTTAACATGTGAGAGTCTTTCCATCTTGTTCTAAAATCTAGATCATGTCTCCAAGTCAACAACCAGCCGTTCATGGTTCTGAAACAGCAGTAGGATATAGACATATGCGAGAACAAGACCAAAGTTTGTCTTTAATTGGTGCAGGTGTTGACTAACTGGTACAGAGCTTATATTCACTCCACATCTACAATCCTGTATACTCACCCCCAGTGGAGGGTCGTGTATTTTCCACCAAGACCTTCAATGACCTCCAACCTCATTAAAACACGTCTTAATACGATGGTTATGACTCCACTACTATAGAAACCATCAACATCATACACAATAAAACAGGACGTAGCATGGTAGACAGGTATCTCATATAGAGAGGTGAATGTCATTACTAAAGGAAGAAACTCACTTAGAACAATTCATAAAGTCTCCTCTCACTCTCTGCAGCCACCAGCGCCACATACGTCAAATCCAGCAGAAGCATCAATGTCGACCCAATAAAATGACGAAAATATACATAACAGATGTAAATATAATTCATTTAATCACCAGAACTTTAGAAACTATTCAGAGTTCTCCTCATAGCCTGTCAACCAAGGGTAGCGCTTCATAGTTGCTGACCTGAAAGTTTCTCCGGCTGGGTCAGCCTAGCTAGCTCCAGGGTTGGGCGGCCTTTCCTCACAATATCCAGCTTTTCCTTCAAAGTCCACCGTGAAAATGTCTTTCTAAGAAGATCTGCAACCAAATGGATAGCCTCTCCTCCTTCCTCCATGGTGGCTTCAACAAATAGCTATCAAAACGTTAGCGTTGTGCAGCTAGCAACAGATGAACATGAACCGCTAGCTTGGCAGATTCAGGTTCTAAAGAGAAGATTTAAGATTAAGGTCTCTCGGCCAAGTATACTTGTGTATACAAGGAATTTGGTCTCTGCATTTATCCCATCCGTGAATTAGTGAACACACAAAGCACACAGTGAGGTGAAGCACACACTAACCCGGAGCAGTGAGCTGCCATGCTACAGATTCTGCTCAGTGTTGACAGTTTCTTTTTAATTATTTTGTTGTCACAATAAAATACATATGCTTATACATTTACTGTAAAGATAACATGGCATCAACACAGTAGCTTCTTTATTTCATCAGTTTGAAGGTTTCACTACCTCTTCTTTATCAGTTAATCATGAATAATGCTGCCAGTGAGACGTCATAAAATGTTACAAATACATAAAATATATATATTCTAATCATGTGACATAAAATCATAAATCCTTGCACATAAATGATTTCTACAACATGGACACTGAGATTTAAAATGTACTGCTCCCAGTATCTTATTTTGCCAATGCTAACCTCTCCCATTCCATCTTTTTTTGTGTTGCAGAACAAACTAAACAAATCCAAAGAACAGAACAGAGCAGAAGCGATGTCTGTCTCACTGCGACAGTATGAGCTGTCCTATAATGAAACTTTGAAAGATGGACTGCCGAGCCTGAGGCCAGTGATGCTGATAGAGCGAGGTGAGCTACCTCTGGTGAGCAGCAGCAGCAGCAGCAGCAGCAGCAGCAGCCGTGGTCGGGCCAAGTGAAGAGAATGACCCGAGGAAAGTGCACCTCTCCAAATGTGTGGGGCTTAGAGAAGCAATACTAACTAAGCCTGTAGGTTTGTGATTAATCTCTGCTCTGTCTGACAGGGTAATTAGCCATGTAGCTCCCAGGATAACAATGCAGGTGAAAGAAAGTCACAGGAGAGTCTTTCTGTCTGTCCTGGTTTAACACACAACTATCTATGAAATAATCCTTCAAAGACGGTTCTTTACTGATCAATATATACACCAGAGAGAAAGAGAAGTACTTAAAATACTGTCCTTTTAGTAGACTTTTTAATCTTTTTAAGTTATTAGTGACGGATTAGTTATAGCAGCTGTAAACAACATTAAACTGAATTATCTCTAACGGCTCACTTTCACTTCTTCATTAAAATGACTCAAAACATCAACTTATGTTCACACAAGTCCTGAAACGGTGTATTTGTTGAGTAAAGATAATGAATCATATTGTTCAGAGTCTCCTTGTGTCCAGTATCTGCTGTGACCTCCTTGTAACTAAATGTTCCTGGTAACAGCTGATCAGTGGTCTACAGCAGCTTGGAGGAATTTTAGCCCATTCCTCAGAACAGAACCACTTCAGTTCTGAGATGTTGGTGGGTTCTTTACTCCAGAGTTTCCTGAAGGTTCTTCTTGTGCTGTCGTGCAGCTTCATCGATGGGTCTGAATCTGTGGTTGGAGTGTTTTTTTGAATCTCTGCAGACGAGACACACTGGCTGCTGATGGTCCAGACAGAAGAGTTTGAGTTTCTCAGAGTGCAGACTGCAGAGAGACTCTGGAGATCTCTGATCTCTCTCCTGTAAGAAGGACTCACACAGGTTCCTCAACACCAGGTTTGAAGGTGGATCATCTCTTGAAGATCTTCTCCTACAAAGTGGACACTGGTGTGTTGGTTTGTCTCTCCACCAGTTCTTCAGACAGTCTTTACAGAAGCTGTGGCTACATGACAGAAGAACAGGATCTCTGAAGACCTCCTGACAGACCGGACAGCAGAGATCCTCCTCTGATCTGGAAGCCATTTAGTCTCTGAGTGAAGCTGAAACACAGCAGACACAAAGTCCAGTCAGTCATGGCTCTCCTCCATCTTCTACTAACTTCCCTGAAACTTCCTTTGACTTTGAGTCCTGTTTTTGGTCAAACTCACCTTCAGTGTGTGGAGAGTCAGCAGCTTGAAGCAGCAGTGTTGTAGTTTTCCACTTTTCTCTCCTGTAGCTGGACTCACTCAGAGGAAGGTGTTAGTTTGGTCTGAAGGTGAATCTGATCGTCTGTGTCTGTCTGTAGTCTCACACAATAATAAACTGTTTCCTGGTTTGTCTCAGGTACATCAGGTGAGGGATGAAGTTTGGTTAGAGTTTTTTAATTTAATCAAAGCTTGGGTGTGTTTGATTCCATTAAATATCAGCTGATCATGTGCAGCAGACCGTTGCAACAGTACATGTTTATTCTAGTTCTATTTCAAAAACAGACTTTTTTTTTTTTTTTTTAAACCTAAGAGTCTCTTTCACTACTTGTTTGTGTCACCTTGTTCTTGGGCCACATATTACCTGCGAACCACAACCCAGTGGTGCAGAACCCTGGCTGGATTTAGTTGGTTTAAAACTGAGTGCATATTTTCTTCTCGTGTTTCAGATGTTAGAGAAACAATCACATGATCGCATTGTTGTTTTCCTGCTCTGTCATTTGACATCACCAACACGTCTGAACTGACGAGTTCATTACTGGAAACCCTCATGAGCTCTAATCAGATGTCCTGCTGAAAAAGGCACCAGAGGAAAATGTTGTTGTTTTATCTTTTATTCTCAGAATTTTTATCAGGAAGAGACGGCAAAGATTTCTGTGCGACACAAATAAAAGTAGTCGGAGAAACAGCACGAAAGTGAGAAAGAGCTAAAATAGAGGAAACTTTAGTTAAAGGCTGAATTGAAGAATGAATGATATTCCCTTTATCAGGGTGTGAGTCCAAGCTTTGAAATCAAAATCAAATCAAATCCTGACACTGTGTTCAAGAAGGAGATTATGAAAAAGTCCTTATATGCTCCCACTGACCTGTGACAGACAACATCTCTGGTCTGAGGAACCTAAAGTCATGTTTTAGTTTGTTAGAAAACAAATTTAAATCCACTGTCCATAAGATGCTCCGAAAACTCATTTAAATCCAGTTCAGCAGAGTGAACACAGTCTGCTAGCAGCTTACTAGAGAAGCATACAGACTAGGGTTCATCTGTGTTTATCTCTGAAGCATCACTGAATGATGAGGACTGACCTGACATTCATCCACGCTGCTCGCAGGGACGATGCAGACGAGATGACGGGACAAAGGTAGACAACTGAACTGAGTCACTGCTGCACTGGGTTTCACTGTGGATCTGTGGTTTGTGTTCATCGCTGTCAGGACCGTAGCACAGGAAGCGCTGGTGTGTGACTCCGACCTTCTCTCTGTGTTCAGTTCAAAGAGGCGAGCAATCACAAGAGGAATGAGGGCTCAGTGGAAGTGAACGGAGCTGGAGCGAAATCAAGGATCTACATTAAAAAACACACACAAAGTCAAATGCTTTCATACATTTCTGTAGACTCTCTGTAACGACACATGATGTGTACGAACGTAACAAGAGAAGAGGTTTGGCCTCAATGTTTCTCTAGAAGAACGTACAAGAAGCATGATGATGTCATGATGTAGAACTAGCAGTGATCTGTGAGATCTTAGTCACGACAGGAAGTGATGTACACAACATGTTTGGTGTTAATGTGGTAACATCAGCTGTAAGTCGCAGTGATGAAGATTAGCTAGACAACAGTTGGTGTGTAGCAGCCATGGAGGCTAACAGTTAGCAAGCTAATGCTGCTGCTTCAAAGTTTTTGCTTCAGATTTTTCTACATTTCTGCATAAAAAAAAAAAAAAAGAAATATTAAAAATGTTCATTTACATATTGAAGAAGATGAATCATGTGTTCATATCATGTCCTCCTTGTGTCCAGTATCTGCTGTGACCTCCTTGTCACTAAATGTTTCTGGTAACAGCTGATCAGTGGTCTACAGCAGCTTGGAGGAATTTTAGCCCATTCCTCAGAACAGAACCACTTCAGTTCTGAGATGTTGGTGGGTTTCCTCACATCAACTGCTTGCTTCAGGTCCTTCCACAACATTTCTATTGGATTAAGGTCAGGACTTTGACTTGGCCGTTCCTAAACATTCATCTTGTTCTTCTTTAACCGTTCTTTTGTAGAACCACTTGTGTTCTTGGTTCTCGTTGTCTTGCTACATGACCCAGTTTCTCTTCACATTCAGCTCATGGACAGATGTCCTGACATTTTCTTTTAGAGTTCACTGGTAGAATTCACAAGTCATTGGTCCATCAATGAGGACAGGCCGTCCTGGTCCAGATGCAGCAGGACAGGCCCAAACCAGGACATTAGCACCCCCATGTTTGATGGAGGGATGAGGTTCTGATGTTTCATCTCATTTAAACCAAACTATTCTACTTTGGTCTCATCTGTCCACAACAGTAATCACAACTTGTGTTCGTTCAGTAATTTTCCAGCATCTTCTTGTTCCTGAGTGTAAACATTAAACTCTGTGCTGTTTGAGGAAACTAGTTTTGTGTTTGTGTAAAGATCTGTTGTTAAACAGTTACATTCTGAAGATGTCAAACCTTTTGTTACCTGTTCCTGTATCAGCTCTCAGTATTTCTGCCAACTTCGTCTGGTTCTCACATCATTCAGTTCTAACCACAATGTGTTTACTGTCTGCTTAATTAAAGCACCTAACTCCTCCTACATTCCTGGTTTGTGTCTGCAGTTCCAGTTTTTCTCTTAAGTATAAAACTTCTCGTCCTGTCACATTTTGAAACAGTGACTATGGCGAGGCAGAAAGACTAAATCCATTGATTACATATCAGCAGCTGAAAGAAGTCATCTCAGTTGACTGCTTTGACCTTGTCCTGATCCTCCTCTGGACTCGTGACTCACTGTTAATCAAATATGCTAATTCATCCCAAACAAACACATCAATTGCAGTTTGAAGAGATTGATTGCTAATTTGAGGTTGTGTTTAGCAGCAGCTCTGGAGTCGTCCTCTCTGTCCTGCTGTCTCAGAGTGGCTCTGGTCAAGTAGAGGACAAACACAACTGTTCTTTACAAACGTGTTTTCTGAGTTTAGATCAGGAAGGAAACCGTCAGCAGACAGAAAGGACCTTTATAGATCACATCACTTGTTGAGATATTTGCAAACATGGATAAGAACAAGTGCTCAGTAAGTTGAAACTGTGTATAGAGGTTGAATCCCCCTGGTCTCGTCTCTTCTGAGATTCCATCACTGCATTATTGACCTCATCCAAGCCAAGCCCATTTCCATCAGGCACCCCTTCACTGAGCTTCTGTCATTAACTTTAGAGCATGTCCTGTTTCTGTATTGAATGTTTCTTCATTGGTGTCTTTCTGTGTCTTCTTCTTCTTCCTACATTTATTATCTTCTTGGTTTCTCCTTGTGTGCTGCACCCTCAGCTTTACCTGTACATCATTAACCTCAGTGTGTTTATAAAGTCCTGTCTTTCCCCGTGTCTTGTCATTTCCTCTGTTCATTCATCTTTTTTCATGTGTTGCTTCAGCTCTGATGGTTCCTTGTTTTCTGAGTTTTGTCTTCTTTTTAGTTTTTGGATTAACCCCTCACACTCTGCAGCACCTTTTATTCCCTTCACCGTAAGACTTCATTAAACTAAACATTATTATTTCATCCAGTCCTTGGCTTCTTGTGTGCGTGTCCAACCTCCTCGCTACACATTTGACAGTATGAACTGTCCAACAGTTCTTTTTGAAGAAGCCCACCAACAAAGACATATACTTCTGTCATATACTGTATATTTGTCTTAAACCAAATGACTCCTGTCTGAATTTGATTTCCTCTGTAGAGGATGGAGGCTAGACATGAAGGCCCCAACATGAAGACATGGCCCCATGGATGCCATAACTCCTGGCCTGCGAGCCACCATCACCTCATTACCTTTCCTCATTCTGTTGATGTTTCCCATGTTCTAACATCAGAGATCCTCCCATGCCAGCTCCATGGACTGCAGCATCTTTAGTTACCAGACACAACGAGACAGAAACAGGTTTTTAACAAGGACAGTAGGATAAATCAACAGTCTGTCCTGTTCTCTCAGCTCTATGATGCGTCAGTAGCAGTAGTGAGTTAGAAGGCATGTTGTGTTACTCTGCTCCATTAGTCTGGTTTGAACAGCCTCAACTGTCCTCCTGCATCTGCTCCACGTTTGGACCAGAAAGTCCAAAGATCCAATCACAAAACAGACCCGTGGACAAACTGCAGTCCCTGAATCACGACCTGAGACCGAACACAGCAACATGATGAGCCATCAGTTAATTCATTCAACCGAGCAGCCATGGGAAGAAAGAGCATCTGTAATAGCAATCATACTTAATCACCAGCGGGCGTGTTGGGATTCAAACCTGCAGAGACTCTCTGAGCTGGAATAAAACCCTTCACGGTAATCAGGATTCAGATCAGATGTGTAGTTTAGTTCAAGAGAGACCATGTGTCAACAAAGACTTCCAAACTTCAGCAGATTTCTCATTTAACTCCTGAATCAAAGCCCAAAATATTCAGTTAGAGGAAGAGCAGTGTTTTAGGAGGAGAAGAAACTGGAGATAGAAAAACAATGAAAGCAGAGAGAGATGGAGAGATCAAAGAGGAGGAGCTGAGAAGGAGCAGGATGAACAGAGCCGAGAGCGACTGGCTGATTAATCTTCAGGGCTTAATTATTGTCTTCTTCACACATTATTCCATCCATTGGGTGGGGGGTGGGGGGGATTATAGAGCCTCATTCAGGACTTTTATAGTTATTCCATGTTCAGTTTGTTCAGGTGAAATAAAAGATCAAACATCACTTTAGATTTCTCTTTTTCTCCCGCTTACCTCCCTTGGATTTTATTAAAATGTGATGCAGCTCTCTTGCTTTGGACCCTCAGGCGAGGCCGTGAGCACGAATCATGATCGCAGCTCTGCAAATCCCTTCTCCTCCCTTCTGGTCCATCTTTGTTTCCTCCTTCAGCCTCATGTAGGAGCCTGAGGGTCCTGAACAGTGCCTTAGTTGTTTCTGTTCTTCACTCTTCTGGAGATCTCAGGTGTCTGTTCCTGGAATCTGTTGGAATGAGGTTGGAGGTCATAGCTCCAAGTGTCCGATGTCTTCACCTTCCACATCTCTTCTTCTTTCAGTCCTTCTCGTCTTCCTTCCTCCTGGTGCTGCTGCTATCTCTCTGGATTGAACATTTATCATCTTCTACTTTTTCTCTGGTTGGTTAGTCATCACCAGCTCATCAGTCTGGATCTGGAAGTCCCATCTGATCTTGTCTCAGCTGTTCTCCACTACCTTCTGAGGTGTCTCCCATTTTGACCGTTGGGCAACCAGTCCAAACTCTGCACAGATGTTCCTGTTCACTGTTCCAGCATCTTGGTTGCTGCATCACCTGCTGGCTTCTTACACCATGCAGCTGTGTGCTAGACTGTCTTTGCACAGCCTGCACCTGGAGCCACTCCTGGTGTTGTGGACCACGGTCAGATCCATTCATGGATGTGATATAGACTGTATATCCTTTACATTCTGTGTCCCTTCACAGAGAACAATAGAAAATGACGGTCTACGATGTAGCTGCCGACGTGCTGTTACTGCAAAACTCTGCTTAAAAAAAAATAAAATTAACAATATATTACTTCTACTAGATGAACATTTGATGTGCCATGCTTTTTTTAAACAAATCTATGTGGCCTAAAGAACCCCAGGTGATTTTAGCGTGCACCTGAACTAATGGTGGATGGTGACGCTGCAGCTGTTGCTGGAGGGAACGTCAGGGAAGTCTATTAAACACACTCCATCCATCTCATCTGTTATTTTGGTCCAACCCTGACCTCTGCGTTTGTTCTCATTTCTGTTTCTCAGCTTTTTCTACTTTAAACGTTGAGACGCTCTGGGAGCAGCACATCCACCTGATCAGCTTCAGAAACAACACATTCCCTGACATGCTCCGCCGCCATCAAGCATCAAACAACAGTCTTCCCTCGACACATTCAATAAGCCCACGGGACTACTGCAGGGAGCCCATATGCATGTTTTTCAGCTTGTAAACATCGATGAACAGAGTTAAAACTTCCTGTTTCTCTCTGAGGACTGAAGACTGCAGTGGCACCGAGGCCCTAAGACGAGCAAACAGAAACAATAACTTTCACAGGAATACATCTGTGGAAAATGTGGATGTGAATAAACATGAGATGAGTCTTCTTTAAAATAGGACATCACGAAGCGCAGAGCTACGAGGCAGAGAGCTTTGAGTGGGCGGGCTTGAAGGAAGGGAATCTGATTATAAGGAAGTGGGGACACATGGAAAGAGATGAGAGGAGGAAATGTGTGAGCGTGAAGTAGGAGTAAAAGAAAGAAAAAGGAATGAGAGGAAAGAGGAGGCAATGGAGGAAGAGATTAAGGCTGTGATGAGAGGAAGGTGAGGTGGAGGAAGAAGAAAAGGAGATGAAGGGCATGTTGTATCGACCCAGCTCAAACATTAAATGGAGACCAGACGGACGCCTTCACAGCTGATCCAGATAATTAAGCTCCGTCACCGGCAACGGATACTTTTACTGCTACTGCTAGACCAGAGTACATGTACAAGATGGCGTCTGTGAGGTCAGCAGCCGTTGTACCTGCTCTGACACTTTCCTTGTATGTAGCACGTTCTGCTTTTATTTAGCTCGTGCTAGGTGCTGGGTCAGGTTGGCCCACGGTGGCAGTGTGCCAACCCTCCATCCAACCATGTCATTTAGTTGTACAATTGTATAATGACAAATAAAGCACTTTGCTTTTAAAAGGGTTCAGCGGAGCGGTCCATCAGGTACAGGTACAAAAATACATTTCACTGTGCATTGTACTATGTATCACTGGGCATGTGACATCTTCTCTTATCTAGGTCAGTGGGGGCGTGACCATGCAAAGGAAGAAGTAAATGAAGGACAGCAGAAGAAGTAATTAGCCTCTACTTCTAAGGTTAGCTCTGGGTTCTGTTATTGACGCTGTGTAGATAAAGTTAAACTGAATTTAACTGGATGACTCACTAAAGTCTCCTCAGCTTATAAACGTAGAAAAATGGTTTTCGAAACATCTACATCATATATTTCTAGACTTCAAACCATCGGCCCATGTTGTTATGTCAGCACTGATGCCTCCCAGCCAGAAGGTTCTGGTTCTAATCCATGTTCCGACTGGTTCCTTTCTGTGTGTAGTCTGCATGTTCTCCCTGTGTCTGCGTGGGTTCTCTCCAGGTTCTCCAGCTTCCTCCCACCGTCCAAAGACATGCTGGTTAGGTTCATTGGTGATTCTAAATTGGCCGTAGGTGTGAGTGTCTCTCTGTGTTAGCCCTGGGATAGACTGGAGACCTGTCCAGGGTGGACCCCCCCTCTAGACCAATGACAGCTGGGATAGACTGGAGACCTGTCCAGGGTGGACCCCCCCTCTAGACCAATGACAGCTGGGATAGACTGGAGACCTGTCCAGGGTGGACCCCCCCTCTAGACCAATGACAGCTGGGATAGACTGGAGACCTGTCCAGGGTGGACCCCCCCCTCTAGACCAATGACAGCTGGGATAGACTGGAGACCTGTCCAGGGTGGACCCCCCCTCTAGACCAATGACAGCTGGGATAGACTGGAGACCTGTCCAGGGTGGACCCCCCCTCTAGACCAATGACAGCTGGGATAGACTGGAGACCTGTCCAGGGTGGACCCCCCCTCTAGACCAATGACAGCTGGGATAGACTGGAGACCTGTCCAGGGTGGACCCCCCCTCTAGACCAATGACAGCTGGGATAGACTGGAGACCTGTCCAGGGTGGACCCCGCCTCTAGACCAATGACAGCTGGAATAGACTGGAGACCTGTCCAGGGTGGACCCCGCCTCTAGACCAATGACAGCTGGGATAGACTGGAGACCTGTCCAGGGTGGACCCCCCCTCTAGACCAATGACAGCTGGGATAGACTGGAGACCTGTCCAGGGTGGACCCCCCCTCTAGACCAGTGGCAGCTGGGATAGACTGGAGACCTGACCAGGGTGGACCCCCCCTCTAGACCAATGACAGCTGGAATAGACTGGAGACCTGTCCAGGGTGGACCCCCCCTCTAGACCAATGACAGCTGGGATAGACTGGAGACCTGTCCAGGGTGGACCCCCCCTCTAGACCAATGACAGCTGGGATAGACTGGAGACCTGTCCAGGGTGGACCCCCCCTCTAGACCAATGACAGCTGGGATAGACTGGAGACCTGTCCAGGGTGGACCCCCCCTCTAGACCAATGACAGCTGGGATAGGCTCCAGGGTACCATACATAATCTATAATAACAACAAAATCACAATAATAAACACAACATTTACAAGACTGATAAAATAATTGAATATTAAAAATGAAATGGGAATGTGTGAGCTGGTGTAGGACGTTAACGTCCGGGCCACCGTCACCCTCTGTCTCTCTTCCTCCTCTGGTCTTATTATCTGAGCTGCTCCAGACTCGGGTGGAGGATAACAAGGTGGAGCACAAACAATATAAATGGATCGATTTCTAATCAACCCAGATGGAGAGAAGCAAGGCGGCGAGTCAGAGAGGAGAATGAAGAGTCAGACGTAAAGAGGAGGAGGACGGCTGGGTTTACCTTCATATGGATTCAACTATAGATCTGTTTAGGTGACATTTCACAAACACTTGTTCTGTGCAGAGCTGATTCTAGAGTCTACTGGGGCAAATATGTAGACTGAGAGCTGGACAGCCTGCTCTGCTCACTGTTATAATGATGGTCACGACATTCATGATGTTGGAGGAAGTAATTTAACTCAAACGTCTCAGTGAAGGCCAGGCCAGCAGCATCCAGCTTTTATTAACCCTCATTATCTGCTTTCTTTTCTACCCTCCCTCTATTTTTCTTTCTTCTTTCCCTCCCAGAGGGATAACTTTTCATTTTATTCTGACAACCCACTCATTTAGATGGTTATGACAGTGCCATCGGCCTTTTAGCCTCCTCCTGTCACCCTGCTGTTAGAAACCTCAGTGTGATGTTTGACCCTGGCTGATCAGATCAGCTCAGTCGTCACCACTAAGGCTCCTTAGAAAAGTGAAGAGCCATCTCCCCAAATATGACTTTGAGAAGGTTATTCATGCTTTCATTACCTCGCGTTTATTCATTCATTCATTCATCTTCTGTAACTGCTTGTCCTCTGGAGGTTCATGGGGGGGTGGGGAAGAACTGTGGTAAGTAGAACTAGAACTTAAACAAAGCAGTCATCAGTCTTTAGTTCTAAAAGACTCTAGTTTTCTGGCCACAGGTCAGATCTTGAGCACTGACACAGATCCATCACTGTGACTCCGTCTCATTTCAACCTTCACCAGCGTTCACCATGGACAGGAACGACTCAAACGTTCCACCACATCTTTGAGGGGAACATCTTGACATGGGTGGTTTGAAAATAATAATTCACATCTGTAGTTTATAAATTGAACTCATCATCTTTGTGGTACTCGCCACTTCATTAGGTACAGCAGTTGTTCACTAAATTTAGTCTCCATGAAGGCGTTAGCATTAGCTTCTACGGTCAATAGAACTATAAAATGAAAACTGTTATATCGACCCGTGTTCCTAATATTTTGACACAAGTCAGGGGGCTAGACTAAATAACATTTCATTGAGTACAGTTTAACAGCACCACTAACTCCATCCTCCACTATGATCATCCAGGTCAATCACCACCTCAGCTCAACTTTAGATTAGAATGACTTCACTAGTGTACCTAATGAAGTGCCCAGTGTGTGTAAATGATGGTTTTGTTCTTTATTTTAGTCCCAGAGACATACGGTCTCATTCTGTAGTGTGTTAAACTAAATTTCTCTGACAGTCATCGTACCATGAAGGATCTCAGTGACTGACAGGTTGGCTGAACTTCCTTCAGTCCGTCACTAGACCATGTTTACGTGGACCAGTCCTGCTCCGACTGGATTTAACTTTACAGATACTGCAGCACCAGTCTGTTTGTTAGGAAGCGACACCTCACACTTCATGAATCTCTCCTCATTAGCGTGGCAGCCTGTTTGTCGTCTCTGATCATTGACATCTAATAAACACACAGATCACATTCCTCTTCATGTCGGAGCACACAGCTTTCCAAACCGCTCCGTTTGATGCAAATTTAAACGGGGAAGCAAATGAGGCGACATGAAAGCGATGCTGATGTGGATATTGACTCGCACATTAGAGCCGAGACGAGCCCGAAGCAAGACAACATTTGTCTTCTCTCCCGCTGCCGTCGAGGATCAATCATGGCTGAACTGCAGACATGAGAACACACTATGAGTTTAGAGGCGCTGCTACTTTATGACTGCAGCTGTAAAAAGGAATTAATAAGAAAAATCAAGATGGGCTGGACAGAGTAGTACTTGGTACTGAGCCATGTTGTGAACAACCCACCTGTCAATAAAGATCTAAAGAAAGATCTTGGTTCCACAGTTTACAGTTGGACCACAAAGGCTGAGATGATCAGTGACATGTCGACCAGAGACCGTGACTTTTGAAGTAGTTCACAGTTCACTATGAGACCTGAAGGGGGCGGTGCCAAGTTGAACTGATCGGGACCAATGGGAGCCACTGATCCTGTTGATTGACATGTGACTTTGGTTCCTAGCACCACATCCACCATGATGATAGTGGCTTGGAGCATCAGGTGAACGCAGACCTTAGCGTTGGCGTCATCGAGTTTCTTTTCAAATAGTAGGCAAGGTAGCTCCGTCTTCTTGAGGGTTACTCTGGCAACCACAACCTGGGACGTCCACTGGAGACACCGTCACAGTTACAAAGAGACGGACAAGCAGAGAATCAGTTTAGATGTGGATGCACCTTGAACCTTGGTATCATTTAAACAGGAACTGCAGCGTTCAGTACTTCATGTCTAAGCCTCAGAGGTCTCTGCTTGTCTGCAGGTGGATGCAGCAGGAGGAAGTGGTTGGTGTGAAATACAGAACAGACAAACACAAAACAGGTCCCACCAGGATGAACTGGCGCTGGTTCCAGACTCATTCTTCATGTTGTCTCAGTTCTGGTGCAGACGTCTCTGAACAAAAGCCGTTAACACTTTCAGCAGCCAGAGACGCTTGGAATAAACGAACGACTTGTCTGCTTGTGTGACAACATTTCAGTCAGAACAGCTGCTTCCTGCCAGGAAAGAAAAGGTTGACGGGACTGTGGCCGGCGGGACAGGCTTAAAGGAAACCAGACTAATGTGATTTGATTGGAAGGCTTTATTCTTGAAGAGGCAGCGGTGGAGGGGAGAAGCTGCTCTGTGGCAATACGTCCAGCAGGTTCAAACCGATGGGCCTCATGGAGAAATCTGACAGAGCCAAGGACCTGATTAATGATCCCACTGCCTCTGAGAACGCCCTTGAGCAAGGCACTCCATCAGGGACCACTGGAGCCCATCAGTCGCCAGAGGAGGACGCCGCTTTCTACCGGAAGCCTCCTGGCTGCGTCAACGGTCCAGGAAAACTTTAGATGTTGGTGAAACAGGATTTACTGAGAAGTGTTAAAAAAAAAAAAATAACATGAAAGGTTCTATTATAGGGCAGCTTTCTTCTTTTAATGGGTTTGAATATGTGCTGGGTTCACACCAATGTCAGGTACCTGAACAGAGACCTAATCAGCTGAACATGGTCTTGTTTTAATGAACGGATGATGAATCTGAAATATGTCAAACTTTAGATGTGGATCCAGATTAATGTCTCCTCTTTCTCTCATTCACACACCACTTTTATAAAAAGACAGTTAAGGAAAAGATTCGCCGCCACTCAACAACTGCAGCGAATTCATTTCCTCCCAATTTACTGGACACTTTGAAAATGCTAAAATAAAAGTAGTGTGTGTGTTTTTTTTGGGAGGGGATCGTCCTATCAGCTCCACGCCTCGTTGGGTCGACGGGCTTTGATGTTGTTCTGTGGTTCAGTTATCTAACAATAATTATCCCGTGAGCACATTGTCCTCCTCTGGCTGTAGCTGATGCTCTACGTTAGAAAAGCAGCCAAGAAGACGACGCTCTTTGAAGTCGGCCGAGGTCTAATTGGTCCCCGTCAAACTGTCACGGGGCCCAACAGTTGTCCGAGGGGGGCGTCCTCTGCCCGAGGTTTGATATTAGACGTCTTCTCATCACATGTGGAGGCTGTCATCACTGATGGAGACATGCTGACTGACACCTTTACGGGTGGAAGTTGTTTAATTCTAATGCCTCTCCTCCATAGTTGAGTCCAGACCAGCAGCAGTCAGTTTGTTTTATTATTAATCCTCATTATTTGCCGTTCTTTCCTCCAGAGGGATAACTTTTCATTTTAAATAGTTTTAAAGAGTCATGAACACAACATGGGAGGTCTCCCACCGTCAATGAAAACTTATCACATTGCCACTTCTGTGCGTAAGGCCTCTGGGGCCCACTACAGACTGTGATCCTCATCATCTGCCCCCTGGTGGATTTATCCAGGCTCTGCAGTCCCTAGCTTTGGGTAGCCATTTTCAAAATGGACATTTTTTTTTTTTTTTTCCCCCAGGCAAATCTTTGCTAATTTATGTTGTCACTGACATTTTAATAATATTTACTTTATTGAATTAACCTATAATTATTTCATCACGTTATGTTGCAGATGATCCAGCGTCTATATATGGTCATTGACCTCAGTCAGTTTGTATAATTTAAATAAAGTGATTTAAGAGTCCAGTGTCATTTTAAAACATGCATTCATTTGTTTCCATACTAGTCGTATTTTTGGATATAATTAATTTTTTAATCCAACTTAATGTTGCAGAGATTCACTTCTTATAATTTTAGTCCAATTTTGTTGTGGTTAGATTCACTAACACAATTAAAATGACTCATATTTATCAACTCAGAAGAAAATCAGAGACGAACTTTTTCCTAACATCAGGCAAAAAAAAAAAAAAAAAAAAGGGTCATAAAAGCATGTATCCAAACTGAAGATACTGGAAATGTTCCAAATGCAATTATCTATATTTTGTAAGAAGACACAAAGGGGCTGAGGGCGCTCAGGAGACTTCAAAAAGTTTCTAGCTTAGGTGCTCTTCTGCGATGGGTGAAGTAATAATCCAAAAAAAAGAAATTACAGAGGCACTCTGAAATTGAAGAAGTATCAATTAATTTAACATGGCAAGGACTGATTAAAATCACATGAGCCTACGCGTTGTGGCCATCTTGGCCTTCATCAGGGCATGATGAAGGCCAAGACTTCTTCAACTTCAGAGTGCCTCTGTAATTTCTTTTTTTGTATCTATATTTTGTTTTTGTTGTAAAATAAAGACACTTGTGGTCAGATTGCTATAAAATGTACAACTCATCACATATGATACTGAACAAATGTTGGTCAGAATTTTGTTTCAAAGGTTCTAGAAGCACTTCTATTTCAAACTCTAGACTATTCTGATTATGTTTTAATGCTCAGTGGTAGCAGAGAAGCTAACGAAGCTAACAGAGCTACAGGAGCCAGAGTAACTGGTTCTGTGTCAGACTGAGAGCGTCGATACCTCCAGTCAGAAACAGTGCCGCTCGTCTCCAGGTGATTACTGTTCTCAGTGAAATAGGGCTGTGGATCGCTGCACGCTGACAATAAGAGCTGCACAGGAAAAGTGTCTGCAGAGCTCCGTTCACACCCAGTCATTTGTACACTCAACACTTGATAGAGGGGACACTTGAGCGGCTGTGAATGGCCGCCTCTCGCCTCTCGCCGCTCTGCGTTTTGCTAAATTGAGATCTGATTGAGTGTGTACTCCTACGGGTCAAACGCTCCCATCACCACGTCACTCTTGGTTCCAGGACCACAGAAAGCTTGAGAGAACAGACTCTTCAATGTGGAGAGTCACAGTCTGAGAACAATCGCTGCATTTTTTTCCAGCTTCTTCGGAGGCGAGGAGTTGAATTCACTGAACACCGTACGTTCCTCTAAGTACCAGCGCTCTGAGGCTGGATGAGTTGTGTTGAGATGCAGTGGAGCAAGTGTACATGGAAAAATGAAACCCTGTTATTGATACTGATCCATCCCTGTAGGGCACAGAGGAAATCAGTTTAAGAGTTTTCATTCTAAAGGAAGTCAGATTAGAAACAGTAATGAAAGTAGTGCTGACTTATGAGGATGTCACCGAGAGACTTGGTTTCAATTAAAGAGAAGCAAATAGATTTAATGTTAAAAAAAGACTGTTACAACGCTGGGTTAGAGTGGAGACATGACAAGGTCTCTCCAGTTACGCCTTTTTATCCAAACCTCCTCAGGTGTGACTGATTAGGACGATTAACCACCCAGACACCTGCACGGCCGCTTTAAGGACAAATGAGATCAATTAAAAGCAGAACTGAAGCAGCAGCAGTTTTCCAATCCAGAACATCTCAAACGCTCCTGGAAACACCTTCAGCTGCAGATAGAGGAAATAGAAGCCACGACGTCCAGTAGCTGATGGAGGATCTTTAGTTTGCTCTGAACCAGAACCTTCAGCTGTGTCTCAGGAAATAAATCCCTCTGACCTGACTCAGACTGGGCAAAGAAAAGCAGGAATAAGGAAATCAAATCAATCCTAAGAGGCTTTGTGGTGACCGAGAACACTGCCCTGACTTTGAAGACTTACACAGAGTAAGTATGTGCTGCTGGTTTTCAACAAACACTGGAAACAGTTTCATCTGGGCGTTTATTAATCCCTTCAGTCAAAGAGCTGGACGACTCCTCTGCGTTGCATTCAGGCTCATTCAGACCAGAAGCTTGTGATGAATCAGCCAATTACAAACAGGAGCAGAGTGCTGGACTTGTTTGTCTTCTCTAAGAGTCTCTGTGGAGTTTGGAGGTCAGACGGAGGAGAACCGAGCTGCTCCCAAACAGCCGGCTTGATTATTCATGGCTGCTCCAGGCGGCAGGACTGAGCCGAGTCATTAACACGTAAATAACAGACTTGTTCAACACACTGAGAGGACGGATGAATAAGTCAGCAGTCTGTGGCGGATGTGTCAGGATGTCACATCTGAGGGTTTCTGCTGGAGAACCAGTGGAGCGTCTGAGAACAGGATTAGACCCCGACAGTCAGGAAACCTTCCTGGAAGAAGAATGAACGTCGTTAATGAGACTAATGAGTCGTACTCTCCTTAACTGATCGATCATCCTCCTCTCTCTTTGTGGACACTGGCGTCAGATGTGATTCAGAACTGAATCATCTTAATCAGAATGCAGCCTCGCCTCCGTCCGTGTTTATTCTGACCTTCCTCAATCTGCTCAGACACCGTTAGCCGGGGGACTCCAGCCTCAACTCTATAAATTATTAAAACTGTGTTGTTAGACTCGTCCGTGGCTTTCAGGGGTCACTCTCTGGCAGGAATGGATCCTCACCATCTCACGTTGGTCAATTACAAACTCAACAAAGAGCAAAAAGAAAGAAGGAAGGCTGAACATTAACTTCTAATGAAGCTCTACTAGAGGTCAGTGTTCACTAACCCACAAATCATTGTTCCTGAGTTGACATCTGTGAGTCAGCAGTCTGCTAAACATGGTGAGGAAAACTCAGACGTGTGAAGCAAACACTTGATAAACCCAGAGTCTGTTCTCACTGACGATTGGCTGCTGGTTTTGTTTTTCCTCCTCTAGGTGAGGGGGTTACTGGCGCCGATTGTGAGACTCTGTTATTTCAGAAAGTCTAGATACTGGTGGAGATGGACTGTAATGCATAAAGACATACAGTATGTGGTGAGTGAGTTAGCTGCTCAATAATGTGTCCTTCATAAAGCCTCGGGACACGCATGAATGTTTAATCTAGAAATATTTCAGATGTGAACAGATGCTCTAATGTATGCGGCTCTCTCAGGTTGGATTGATTCCTGGTGTGCTCAGGGGCCTCATGTTATTAATATATGCTCCGTTTGTCATTGATCCCTCCTCACGTCATGGACGGGGATTATTCAGATTCAACTTCAAAACTATTATTTTTGTCACTCGAGGGCCGATTCAAGGCAGCGATCTGCCAAGAAGCATGAGCAAGTGAACATGAGAGCACACAGGTTCACGTCATCTGTAATGTTCCTCAACAACTTTAAACTCAATCAGTATCAGAACGGTTCAAAAACCTAAACCACTGATCCAAGGCAGACGACACATGGACAACAACATCTAGACATTAAAGTGTGAGGGCATTCATTTATATCCAAAAAACAAACGTCAGACAAACTCATGTGGACTTGTTGTGTTTGTAGAAGACGTCTCCTCCAAGTGTTCAGCTCTAAATGATGGAGGAGAGTTTAGGTTTTTATCACCTGAAGGTCACATGACTAGAGTCTGGTGATGACCTGGAGGATCCTGGACGTGGAGGAACCTGTTCTGATCCTGTCTCCGGTCAACGGTTCTCTGATGATCCATTAATGTCCAGAGACTCCAGACTCAAAGTGTCAGTGAAGCTTCTTGAGGTCAGATGTTCAGAGATGTTCCTTTACTCTTTCAATCCATCCATCTTCTCTGGAAGAAAGAAGTGGCCTTAGTCCATCTGGAGGAGGTGGACAGCCGAGTCCTGGTCTGAAGACCTGTGAATGGGTTGTTTGAGCTCAGCATGAATATAAATGAACCGATCAGTGCTCATGGAGGATACATGTTGGATTCACTGATGCTTTCTAGAGGAGGTGCGAAGGTTTAATCTCCACGAGAAAATGAATTAGAAGAGGTTTAATAGAAAGAGGAACAGATTGTTGTCAGTATTCTCTAATCAGCTCCAGATGTTAAACGAGATGCTGGAAAATCTACGAGTTGAAACTGGAGTTAAAGTCAAAGAAATAATCATTAAAAAAAAAAACAAGTAAAAGGAAAATGGTGTCAGAAATCACAGGTTAAATAAGAAGTTTACCTCAGAGTGATACAGACTAACCTTAATGTTAATTAGTTCCTTATAAGGAGGAATAGATTTATCTTAAAATGAGAAACAAAACGACATTAAGTCCAAAAAACAAGAAGAAATCTTTCAGTTAAAGTTTTAGTTTTCACATTTGTAGGCAAATGAAAGCCGTCTCCAGTCGTGTGTTCTTCTCATGAGCAGTAAAAATCCATATCTCTTCATCGATATCTCCAGCTCTTATCACCTCGCTCCTCATCCAGGCTTTCATCTGCACATGAAGGGAAACCAGCAGCTGAAGACTTCTGAGGAGTCAACGGAATAAAAGCTGAAAATCAAACCCTGTAATTACAGGTTCCTGTCTGACGTTCTGAGCAGAATCAGTCACAAAAATAAGATTCACTGTGGAGTGAGGAGCAGCTGAAACATCTGAGAAAAGTTGTAAATGTCTCCGTCACTGAGGATCTTAAAGATCAGCTCTGAATGAACATATTGATCTGAGCTGATGACTTTAAATAAAAGGAGAACCTCAGCATTCTGATCCATGTCATTAGAAGACAGAGCTGGGCCTTTAGGAAGCCTTCAGATAGAAAGTACACTGATCAGCCATAACATTATGACCTCCTTCCTATGTGACTCATCAGAGAATGGACATGGGCCTTCTGAGGGGGTCCTGTTGTTCATGGGGGGCCTTTGAGGGGAGGAGCTTCTGTGGATCATCCCACAGATACTTGATCAGTTTGGGATCTAGTGAATCTGGAGGCCAGGTCAACACCTTGTGCTGTTCTTCATGTTTTTTTTTTTTGTTGTTCCTAAAGTGTTTTTGTGTGTGTGTCTGTGTCAGGCTGCATCCTGCTGGGGATGGCTGCTGTCATCAAGGAGTGTCATTGCTATGGGGTGGGGGTGCCTGGTCTGGTCTAGGTGGGGTGGGGGTGCCTGGTCTGGTCTAGGTGGGTGCTACATGTCTAAGTAACATCCACACCAATGAATGAATGCCAGGTCCAGAAGTTTCCCAGCAGAAAGTTGAACTGTCACAAGATGGTAGAAGTCCCAGAGAGCAGCCATTTGGCTTTTCTACCTATAAAACCCACAGGTCAGCCGATCGGCTGGAAGGCTTTTAGCTAATATCCTAAATCACCTGTGAACCCTCCTTTTGTTATGTAAATGAGACAATCACTGGGGCACCACAGGAGGGGACATGCTGAGCCACTTCAAGGAAACTTGTGGGGAGGGGAGGGGAGGGGAGGGGGAGTGGGCCCAGAGAGCTTATGGGGGACGGGGTACGGGGTAGCCATGCTAATGACCAATGTGGCCATAATGACTCATGTGACTGCAACCACCCCGACTAGTTTTGTGGCCGTTGACCCACCTGACTCACTGACGACTCACTAATCACTGTTTGATTGACAATTTATCACATTGTCATGTAGCCTATTGCTTGCAGCTGGCACTCCTTTTGTGCTGAGGTGGATAAATAGCTCACTGCACATAGCCTACCACTTCAGTACCCTCAAGAATTCTGTGGCGTACGAACCTCCTCTCCAAGGAACGAAGATGCAGAGAAGATTCAGCACTCAACAGGCACTGGAAATGGTCCTGGAAGGAGTAAACCCTTGTGACTCGGATGGAGAAGAGATAAACCTTCAGCCGGATTCGGACTCCGAGCTGTCTGAGCTGTCTTCAGGTAAGATTTCATTTCATATTATTTCCTATTTTATATTTCATTTCAGGCAGGAAGGTGGAAATGATGGTGCACATAGCACCATGTGAATAGAGTTTTGGGGCTTCTTGCATCAGACAGCCTCCATTTTGTTTCTGAGTCCAGGCCTCCGTTTGTTTTGTTTGGTTCTTCTTCTCCTGAGGTCCCTGCACCTTAGCACATTAGCCAACCTGTTTGAGATGTACTGGAATGATTATTATTATCTTCTATGCATGCATTTGTGATATCATTTGACTTTCTATTCCTGTTGCTCATAATTTGAATTTGTTCACACTGCAGATGAGGAGACTGCTCCTCAGCCAAAAAAGAGAGCTCGGGTGGGGACTGACCAGACAGAGACGGCGAAAGATGGCACAGTGTGGTGTGAAGAACAGGTGGGGACAGGTCTCCATTTCACCCCTCCATCTCCATACGACGCAGATGGAGAGCCAACGGCTAAGGCCAGGAGGTCCATCTTGAGTCGTCTTCAGAGCTTCCTGTGTTTTATCACTCTGGAAATGCTTGGTTCCATTCGAGACTGTACTGTTGAACACACACAGCAAATGGAGCATGTGGACTGGTGCATGGCCCTCCCTGAACTAATGGCATTTATTGCTATTGTCATCTTGCGGGGGCTGAAAAAAGGTTCCATCACTGCGTGACTGCTGGTCAGCAAACCTGGGAAACCCCCAGATCATTGCAACTATGTCCCGAAATCGCTTCCAAGACATCATGCGACACCTATGCTTTGATGACAAGGACACCCGCAGTGAGCGAGCAAAGACAGATAAGTTTGCTGCAATTTCCGGTGTGTGGGGATTGTTTGTCACCAACTGCATCACATCCTACAACCCTGGTCGACACATCACCATTGATCAACAGCTTTTCCCGTCAAAGACTCGCTGCTGTTTCCTGCAATACATTGCAACGAAACCTGACAAGTTTGGGATCAAGTTTTGGGTGGCTTGTGACTTGAAATCCAAATACATCTGCAATGTCCTCCCATATCTTGGCAAGGACCCCAGTCGTCCCAGTGGGGAGAGACTGTCCGAGAATGTAGTTATGAGGCTGATGGAACCATTCCTGGACAAGGGCAGAAATGTTACCACGGACAATTTCTTTACATCGCTGTCACTTGCACAACGACTGCTTAGCCGGAAAACCACCATCCTCTGCACAGTCAACAGGATTCGGCGAGAAATTCCACAATCAACAAGACAGAGGGACCGCGATGAATTCACCACTCAGGTATTTTCAACCACTGGTGCCACGCTGATGGTGTATGCGCCCAAACGGAAGAAGACAGTCTACATTCTCAGCAGCATGCACAGCGTGGTTCAGACTGAGAATACCGCCAAAAGGAAGCCAAACACTGTCACCCTTTACAACACCACAAAGTGCGGCGTTGATGTGATGGACCGGATGGTGCGGGAGTACACTGTCCGCACAGGAACACGGCGCTGGCCAGTCACTGTGATCTATAACATGATTGATATGGCAGCACTGAATGCATATGTGCTCTATCAAGCATGCACTGGGAGGCAGGAGAGACGGGTGGACTTCCTGGTGGAGCTTGCAAGAGAGTTGGCTCACTCTCATGTGGGTGCAAAGCAGGCACAAAAGGAACAATTGCTTCGGCAACAACCTTCAACACCTAGCCCTGGGAAAAGAGCAATGTGTCAGGTTAAAATTCAGTGTAAAAGCAATCATGCCACTGTGCGATGTATTGACTGCTACAGATACACATGTGGCAAATGCAGAAAGGAGATGGCTTGGCAGTGCCAGCATTGTGCGTGATTATTGAAATGTACTCACCTCACTCACTGTTACTTACTGTTTATTTTTCCCTACTAGAGTTTTACTACAGCTTATTTTAAAACTGCTCTGTGTGCTTGCTGCTGCGGAAAACTCAAATTTCCCTGAGGGAGTCACCCCAAAGGGATCAATAAAGTTTTAAGTCTAAGTTCTAAGTCTCACTCTCTAACACTGTATCCTGATAATGCATTTTTTTTATTATTATTTGTAAATATGTGTAAATATCATGAAGGCCCAGTTGGGATAACCACAGATTTTGAGTGCTTTTTTGATGTGGTTCTGTTCTTTTACTTTTCCTATGTGTCTGGTGGGGATGTTGGAAGCCCAGTGTTGTAGGGTCCTGATAACTTCTACATCCTTCTACATATATTACATTTTGATTCAGCTCATTTGTTCTGCCCGGGCTGCCACCTGGTGAAAGACAGTCAGTTAGCAGCCCGGACAGAGAAAATGAGTTCACAGCCCTCAGGTGTGCCTCCCTCCCCCACACACTCTGGCCTCCAAACCCCCAGCAATCCTGCTCCTCTCCGATTCTCCCCCTCCCCCATTTTATGTCAAGGTGTTTTGTCTTTGGGATGAACCAGTTTCTGTCTCAAGGTGTTGCCAGGTTAGAAGTGAACAGCCACCCTATCCCCCATAAACTCTCTGGAACTCAGTGATTGCCTCGTTTACATAACAAAAGGAGGGTTCACAGGTGATTAGGATATTAGCTAAAAGCCTTCCAGCCGATCGGCAGCCCTCTGGGTTTTATAGGTAGAGCAAAAAATGCTGGGACTTCTAGTGTTAAATCCCTGTTCAGAAAAAGGCGTTGTGCACCTCAGCCATTCATCTCAAGAAACAGCCAAGTCTGTTCACACTGTCTAAGAGTATGAGTTTTGTTATCTAGTTTTTGAATCAGTTTACATTCATTTCCACAGCCGTTTGTGTTTGCCTCCTCCAGGAGAGATTTTGATTTTCCTAAAGTTCTGTTGTCCGTTTAGAGGCTTAAATTGGTTCCGTTCAGTAAAGTCTGAGTCTTTGTCTCTAAAATCAATCAGATCTTATCATGTGAGAGTCTTTCCATCTTGTTCCAACATCTGGATCATGTCTCCAAGTCAACAAGCAGCTGTTGTTGGTTCTGATCCAGCGGTAGGTAGAGATCCATTAGAGACCAAGTATCCTCCTGCACCCCATCTTTAAGTTTTACATCCTTCATCATCCTCCTCATCCTCTTCCTCCATCACTGGACAAATAAAACCAAGACAGAATCAATTATTACACACCAGAGAAAGTTGACGTTCAAACAGCTTCATTTCATTTCAGACGTTTCTTGTATAATTTGTTGACATTCGAATGAGATTTTTAATTTAGTATCTAAACAGCGTCGCTGGCTGAACAACATGAAAGCAGGTCTTTGTTGTTCAGCTCTGTGACAGACTCATAAACAGCCTTTAAACTCCTCCACACTGCGTTATGACTCTTCTGTGTGTCTCTGCTGGAGGTGGAAGTCGGAGGATCCTCAGAGTGGGAGGCAAGATAAAAAAAGAAAAAGAAAAATGAAACCAAAGTGAAGAACAAACATGTTCGACGGAATGTGGGGCAGAAAATGTCAAGCTGGTTAGTGATGCTGCAATCCCACCGCGAACACAAACTCTAAATCCACTCAGAGCAGTCTGGTCCCACCGCTGCTACACAGCACCAGCAGCACCAGCAGCACCATCTTACTTTAAATCAGTTATTTCATCCAGCTTCTGTTTATTCTATTACTTTAAAGATAAAAATACATTTGTCTGTAAAACTGGAAAATTTTCTTCTATCAGCATCAGAGGAGTTTGACTGGAGACATCTCTGACCAAGGAAAGAACAGAACTGAAAAGACACCGAGGGACACCAATAGTTCCTTCAGTCACAACAAACCTCCTCCTCCCACAAAAAGCTCAGCGTCGTTAACTTGTTCATTTTCAATATTCATTGGAGTCTCACTGTTGGGAACCGATTCTGCTCCGGTGAAGATCTGCTGGGCCAATCAGATCATGTGGGCGGGGCTTAATGCAGTGATGGACAGAAGAGTAACAGTAGTCATACACGTCATCTGAGGCTAACGTTAGCTTGTTTCCACAGATTTAGGATGATTCAGTGAAGTCGTCAGATGACAAATCAAAAGATTCACGTCACAAAGACTTTGTCGTCAGAACCATCTGTGGTGAAATCTGTTGGGCTGTTCCATCCTGACAAAGGTCGACATCAACTACCCGCTAACGATCAGCTGTTTGCAGGAAACGTTAACTATTAATGAAGGCGCTGAGAGCTGCACCTGAACCTTCAGATAAATCCTTCACAAGCATCAAAGCTGCAGACGTGTCAGGTAAACAGTGGAGGGACGTGTTCGGCAGCTCAGTCACGATTCAGGAATTTTAAAATCTGTTTTGTAAACTAACCCACGGCTTCAGAGAGACATTTGGTGGATATGTTTGTCCAAAGCTCCTTCTGTGCCCACACTGGTCTCCAGTGGGAGACGGAGCCTCGACTCTGGCAGCGAGTCAGCGCCACGCTCCATTAACACAGCACTGGAGGACCGTCCTCCCTGGCTGGGACGTCTCCAGATCATGTCTCCATGTGGAGATGAGCAGCGTATGTCACAGCCGTTTGGGATTCAGATTCCTTCACTCATCAACATGTTTCAAACGTTGTCTCAGGTTTACAGTCTCTAAATGATCGTCTCTGTCCTGTCGTTGCCTTGTTACCTACAAAATGTGGATTTGTAAGAAGGATAAAAGAGAGAGACAAGCATCCATCCCATAATGTGCTGTCACAGAGTCGTCTCATTTTCCTCACAAACACACGGCTTTATTTTCACTTTCAGGTTTTCCTCTCATCAGGAGGACGCCGTGATCGCCGGCTGCTTCCGCAGCTCTTTCATCAATGGGACAAATAAGCCTTTTGTCTGCTCTTAATGAGACGTCCCTCGTTCTGTTGTCGTGAGTGGATGCGGTACTTAATGGGCAGTCAGGGCGTTGCTAGGCAACAGGGCGCGTTGATGGAGTGTTTAAACAGGCAGGCGGCGGGTGGACCGGATCATCAGACTGGATTTTATTAAAAAGGTGTTAGATTAAAGTGAAGTGTCCATTTACCTGTCTGTCTCCGTGTCCACGAGGACATGAATCAAAAATCATACATTTGTAGCTTGGCCTGTGCATCTGTGTTCAGATAATACAAACTATGACTGAAAATACTGAAACAGATACGTGTACAGATTAAACATTAACGCAGAAGGATGAGAAAGTCAGATTATCAGACCTCAGATTAACATCCATCCTGGTCCAGCTTAAAGGTACAGGTGTGGATGCATCCAGGACGCATCAGTAACTCCTGGTGATAAGATTATACAAGAAATCAGAATGAGAAAGACCCAGTGACCACAGCAGCATGCTAGCTAGCGTAGCGCTGAGGGCTAGAATATCTATCTGCTCCCAACGTCTCTCATTGGTTATAGTTAAAGAACCGACATCATCCAGATCTTAACTTAAATACAAGACAAGTTAGATATTAATCAGAGCCACGAGTCTACAGGATAATCTGGTGTGAACCTCAGTGATGACCCAGTCCACCTCTGAGTGGTGTTTTCCACTTGTGGTCAGATCACCTGGTGAACATGTTCAGGTGAGATCAGGATTAGAGGAAACGTCCAAAGGCTTGAATGAAAACCGCTCAGTATGAGAACCAACTAGGTTTCCTCTTTCAGGTCTCCCCAGCATACATCCTGTCCAATAAAAATAGTTTGTTTTCAAATATAAACTCCAGATTTACTTTCCTAAACATCTGGTCTGAACACTTCAGACCCAAAGGTCATCACTGAAGAAAGGAGCGTGAATCCATCAGCCGTTCCTGTGACGCTGGCAGCGTGGATGAATTTGTCCTCATTAATATGTAAATGTGATGACATTTACCACAGTTTAGTTTACTCCAGCGCTGCCAGCTAATGACTGCGCCCATCAGCTGCTGCTTTGCATCGTGGGCTCTAAATTCTCTCCTCGGTTCGATGTAAATTTGCAGCAAATGAGGCGTCGTGAAAATAATGCGGCCTTGTAGATTAGAGCCACTCTGTTGGTTTGTTTGTCTGCGTGTTTGCAATGAGCTGGGAACCGATGAGGGTATCACATCAACAGATGAGTTCACACATATATGCATACAAACTCATGTAAACACATCAACCCGTCTGCTCATGAATGCCACACAAACACGCTGGTGGGGGATTATTTATTTAGAGGCTGCCAGCATTAGGACGTCATCATGTTTCAGCTGAAGCAGAGAACAAAGAACGTCTGTTTGTGGTTGGAGGACTAACAAGTACTTCAAGACCTCCTGGGACTTAAGACTAGACTGCTCGCTAGCCGTTAGCCTCGTTGGCTTCGTCCTCATGACGTACAGCTGCTGTTACCATTTGATCAAACAGTTTCTGTTCTTGACTTCCACGTCGTAAAAGTATTCATCAGCTCATTTGAGGCAGCATTATCTTTATCTTCTCAGAGTTGATAAATGAACTAAACCACATCAAATCCTTCTGGAAGTTTCAGCGTCGCTGGTACAATCTACTTCCTGTCTTAAATGACAAAAACCGTCAGAGCTGGATATGAATGAGACGTTAACGGTACCTGCAGGAACTTCCTCCAGAATGGGACCATCTGATCAGAACACAACATGCCTTCCTCCACATACATTCATTTAGTTTCTCTTTAAATCTGGAACACACACGACATATGACAACTTCTATTGTATTTCATGTTTCCTTCTTTTATCTCCTAAATCCATCTCCACACTGAGATAAATAAAGGATCATCTAACAGACAGGATGTTCAGATCCACATGAACAGTGTGTTGTTTAAGGGAATGTAAAACATGTTGTTCTGCATCGACAGGTCTCTGCGGTTCAGAAGTTTAAATATTTCCTGGATCCAAACACGGAGCCGCTCTGATTGATACGACCTCTGCTCAGGCTGAAGATGATCTGAAACAACAAACCTGACAGCAGAGATGAGTTCAGCTCAGTCCGTGAACAACCACAGCGACTAATTAGTCCTTTATTAAAGTGGAACTAATCAAAAAGCACCTGTGACGGATCAGAGGATTAGTTCATTTATAGAGTCACAGGAAGGCGTCTCATACATTCACACTAAACAGTCGTTGCTGCCTCAGGCTGCTCTCTGCTCCATCCTCCAGGTTTCTATTTAAACGTACATGGTGATAAAATTAAACCGTACAACAGAAACGTTAAACTACAAAATGACAAACGTAAAAATCTGTAAAAACTCTTTTCTGACGGAGCCGCTGGCGACCAGAGGCTGTATGAGGGTGAACTCAGCAGTTTGATGTAAATGTGCTGAAACACCTGTGAGAGTGTTTTAAACAACAAACTGCCTGAACCGCCTGACAAAATAAAGTCTGCAGTTAAGTGGTTTCCGCTAATTCATAAAGCATGGCTCATAAAGCGCCATTAAAGCTTTTATCTCACTCGTCCTTTAAAACTCAGCCGCATGTAAAATGGTCCTGGAATAATTCAAACTACAAGTCATTCTGACAGCAAGCCCCAAACTTTCTGATTCCACACAGACCGCTGACTGCTGCAGGATCCTGACGTCATGTTGAAGATAAGGAGAGGATATCATCTAATCGTCTGAATCCACTGGAGGAAGAATCTTTTTAATAAATCAATGTGTGATTAAATGTATACGAATGAAGCCCATCAACATATCATCAATAACTCAGATTGTCTCACAACCTTTTACAAAACCCAGAGCCTGAAACTCCTGAGAGGAACTAACGGGAAGAAACCTTGAACAGAACCGTTTAATATCTGCAGCACGCAAACATGAAAATACAAGAGAGATTAATAATGAATAAAGAAATAAATGTGGATAGATTTAGTATGTAAAATATTGGAAAGAGGACACAATCATTGTATACGGTAGAAGCACAAGAATGCAAGGATAGTGAGAGAAGAAAGTAGAGGGTGGGTCCCCCAACAGCCTAGGCCTATAGCAGCATCACTAAGAGATGGTTCAGTCCAGCGCCATCTATCAATTTTTGACCCGACCCTCAAATCTAATAAACCTAATAGAGAGGGGGTCTGCCTCCTGAACCCAGACTGGAGAGGCTCCTGATAGCTGAAGGCTCTACCTCCCATTCTACTTTAGAACCTCTAGGAACCAGAAGTAGGCCTGAACTTTGAGATGATCTGGTCCAATGAGGTCTGTAGCTAGGTAGCAGGTGAAAGCAAGACGTCCTGGTCTCTTATTTATTAAAGGACGATAAAAATAAAATAAAAAGCTTGTTAGATCAGATGGAGCTGGGCCTTTAAGGGCTATTTAAATATTCCCTGCCAGGTGTTGTTGAGCCTTTCAAGAACTTTTGGAACCAACGTAAAGACACATCTACAACCTGGATATGAAGGCGTTTCAGTTAAGAGGAAGGTCAGCGTTGACCAGGAGCAAACCGTTTATTTGCAGCATTAAACAGTTAAACAGTGAAAGTTAAATCCTTCAGCAACGATTACTCTGGTGAATGAGAAGCGTTAACAGCCAGTGTGGAACTGCAGCCTCAGTCAGTCCTTTAAAATGTAGGACGTTTAGTCTTATGTAAGTTGGCAGAGTTGCACGAAAGGAGCAAATAAACCCTGGAAAGGACACGAGCACTCACCTCTCACTGACTGACGTCTCAAACAGAGACAGAGCAAAAAAAATAAATAAATAAAGATTCACATGGGAGGCGGTGATGCAACAGGCTGGAAACCAAGAAGACAAAGGATGCCTGTGTCTGCTGGAAGCTGAAAGGCTCTCAGAAGACTCGACGTGCCATTAAAGTCGACTTTTAGAGAAGGGAAGACCAATTTAGACTAAAAAGCCGTCACTTCAAAGATGCCAAAACCTATTCAAGCCTTGAATGCCCACTTTCCAGCTTCACATCTTCACAGCAGAGGAGAGAGCGTGCACAGAGAAAGTTCAGGATGCTGCCGTGAAAACATTCCTGATACAAACTGAACGTCTTCTTCAATCAGCTCTGAGATGATGTGTCAGTTTCTCTCTGAAGACTAGATGGGTCCGTTTATTCCAACCTTTACAGGCAGCTTAAAATAAAAACATTAATCAGTTCATCTAGAAAATCAGCTCCTTTAAAAAGGTAAATAAAGACTGAATTGATTTCACTCAGATGTTTAACAAGCAAGAGGCTAAATCAAATTAAATGTATTAGTTATTTGTGTGCAGGAGTCCAGTATATATGAGAGTATATACACAATAAAAGATGACTGAAATGAAAAGGAAATGTGAGTGATTAAAGGTGGGATGATAGATTTAGACTCTGGTGTAAAGTCATAAAAGCTTCAAACCAATTCGTTCTTGTTGACCTTTAATGAAATTTTAAAGGAAAGAATGGACTTCAAACAGGTGCAGGAGCTTCATAATACTCAGGTTTGTCTTTATATGAGAGAGAAAATAAAATAAAATTCACCAACAACAAAAAGCTTAAAGAATAAAGCTGAAGGACCAAACAGATCTTTTTCAAAAGATCCTCCATTTATTGTTCCTTCTCTGCTGAATTAATTATCTGGAGGACAGGTTCTTGTGGACTGCCTTGAGCTTTTTGGAAGACAACTGATGTTTTCTTCTTTTTATCTGCAGCGACACATTATTAATGTGAACTTGTTGTTGTCAGTCTCCATTCCACAGAGCCCACCGTCTTCTCTTTTACATTCTTCTGATGTTTAGTTCTCATGTTTTCATCCACCCTGTTTGGTGAACATTTAGTGCTCGTTGTAGATCTGGAACCTAAAAGATGTTCACTTCTCCATCACAGAAGATGAAACTAGAAGAGATCATTTTTGATTATAGAATATATTTGAAAAGCGTCTGCCAAAAGAATTTCAGGATATTTTAATCCTTTCATTCATTTAACAGATTGATTGTTCGTTTTGGATGCATATGAATATTTTATTCAACACAGCTGAGACATCCGTCTTTAATTTGTTAAACTCCGACAGTTGTCCAGAAGAGAAACTTTTTCTTGCCGCTACTGAAAATATAGAAAATATCCTCCTCTATGCAGACGATACTTTGCTCTGCATCGACAGTTAGCTTCTAATATTGTTCAGTGTATTCTGTGTGAGGCTTCCATCCTTCTATCACCACTTACATGTCTGAGTCTGTATCTCTGTACAGAGACATGTTAATTATGATTAATCTAAAAGGAACTAATGTCTATCCCCACTGTGGTGATAAATCATCCATCGCTGAATGTTGAGGGTTATCACAAATCTTAAAGCTCTTATTGGTGCTTTTACACCAGAGTTGGACCGTCTGCCGTTTCCACCTCTTTACTCCACCACTGACGTGTTCTTATTAAAACCTTCACAGAGACTCTACAGAACATAAAGAATCATGTTATCATGCACCGCTTTCATGACACCTCTCCAGAACATTCAGGTTTCTCACTTCATCTTCTGTACTCGACTTTAACAAACTGACACACTTTATGAGATCGTGTCTCCCTTCATGTTTATAGGATTTCTGAAAATGTATCTCTAGAAATAAAAGTTGCAATAATTACAATAAGTAATTAGTTGGTGATATTAATGTGATGCTAAGTGTTTTCTAGTTCAAATGTTTAAGTCTCCACAGCTGCTACATTCTGTAGTTTACATTTCTAAAGAAAATTGTTCTCATTTCATTCCAGTTCTGAATGTTTCACATTTTATTCATAAAAACATGAATGAAATGAACACTTCATTCATGAAGTTATAAAAGGAAAAAATCCAAAACTCCCTCTGTAAAAGCCTTGGACTCTCAGGACAACAAAATTAAATTAACTTTGACCTGAATCACCTCCCCTCCAGACGTTACTCATCCCTGAAGACCTCAAATGGAAAATGTTTAAGTTTGTTGTAGAATGATCTACATCATCTGGTTTTATTCAGTCATTTTAAAAGTCAGCAGCTGGTTCGATTCCTGCATGTCTCTTGTCTCAGGTTGATCCCTGATGTTGATGATTAGTGACAAATGTTTGTGTCGTTCTCTTCCTACATTCCTGTAATTCATGCTGCTGATCCTGAACTATTACTGATGACGTTTCCTGTTTTCCCTGCAGATAATCGTATGTGTCAGAGCTGAAGGAGCTGCCATCACTCTTACTTTATCTCTACAAGGTGGTGAAAAGAAGAGAGGCACACTTTAACCCGACAGTCGACTCTGAAGGCGTCCTTTGTTCAGACTGACAGCTCTGTGGATTTCATCACGTCTAAATGAAGGTAAAGAATCACTGGCTGCATTTCTTCCAGCTTTAAACGTGACACCTGCTACGAGGCTGGCGTCATTCAGCACAAACAGGTTTTAGTTTTATTTATAAGATTCTGACGGTTCATCAGAATGTGATGAGAGCAGACACAGAGGATCTCCTCCTACACCAAGAGGAAGTCTGACAGACGTCTAGAGGAAGGACTCAACACCTGATCAGACCCAGAAACAAATGTTTTTATTCAGGATGGATGAGCAACCACAGTCCATGTCAACACAGACTCCAGAGCAACTTTAAACCATAAACAGGAAAACACAGTAGTTCTCTGTGGAACTATTGAACTGAATGTGTTCCTAATATTTTGTCATTGTAGTCAGTGGGCTAGGCTAAATAACAGAAACACTTTAGTGTTTATTTCAGTCCACTTTAACAGCACCACAACCTCCATCCTCCACAGTGACCGACCAGGTGAATCACCACCTTTCTGACGCTGGTTCTACGTCAGCTCAGCTTTATTTAGATTAGAATGACTTCACTGGTGTACCTAATGAACTGGACAGCTTCTCAGTTGATTCCATTTTAAGTTGTGATGAGGATTTTTCTCCCTGGGTTCATCTTTCAGTCCAGTCTAACTCTCATTACATTTGACTTTTTTTCTGTTGATTTATTTTATTCTGTTCAACTAAAGCTCAAAAATGTCATGTTTACATAAAATATACTTTATGACATAGTTCCACTGAGTCCAACAGAGAAGCTGCAGTTAAAGTAGTTTCTCTATGATGATCATCCAAATGAATCACCACGGTTCTGATGCCGTTTCAACAGCATTGTTTAGAAAGTCTTCACTAGTGTACCTAATAAAGTAGCCAGTGTGTATCAGTACTCCTTGGTGTCTGTCCTACAGTCAGATTAGTGTGAGACCTGGAACTTTAAAGTTAATGTGATGGTTTGACAACGTGTCGACTGATTCCTGGTGTAGACAGAGACATTCTTCATCTGAGACACATTTATTTGAGCCGCCACGCTCACCAGGACTAAAATAGTTTGTGTTTCATGACGTGAAGACTGAGGACATCGTCTGAGTCTGACATAAATCTGGACGCACAGAGAAAGAGTTAGAGTCTGAATGATGGTCTGTCAGGACTCTGTTCAAAGGAGATGAGTGGTGGTGGGGGGGGGGGGGGGGGGAGGGGTGATAACTGCTGAGGAATATCCTCCTCCTCCTCCTCCTCCTCCCTCCTCCTCCCTCCTCCTCCCTCCTCCTCCTCCTCCTCCTCCTCCTCCTCCTCCTCCTCCCTCCTCCTC
Source organism: Chelon labrosus (assembly GCF_963514085.1). Taxonomy (NCBI): domain Eukaryota; kingdom Metazoa; phylum Chordata; class Actinopteri; order Mugiliformes; family Mugilidae; genus Chelon; species Chelon labrosus. Next base: position 588,546 of record NC_140340.1, on the reverse strand, counting down.
CTCCCTCCTCCTCCTCCTCCCTCCTCTCTCCTCCTCTCTCCTCCTCTCTCCTCCTCTCTCCTCCTCCTCTCTCCTCCCAGCCGTTGGATGTTGGCTCTGAGCTTTGAACACCGTTCAGAAAGGTGTGAAGCTTCCTGCAGCTGAGATGGAAAACACGATTAGTCTCTTCTGCAGCGTTGCATGTGTTACTCCTCAGGATCGGCTGTGAATGAGTTCAGCAGTCGAGGTGTTTTTATAAGAGCAGCTCAGTCCTTCTGCTGAATTTACCCAGAGTGCAGTGAGAAGGAAACTTTAGCAGCCATGACGCTCAGAGTGAAGGTCTGAGTCCTCATGAAACCTCATCAATGTCTGTCCAAGTACCATGTGACCAGGTACAGAGACGTTTTGGACTTGGTACAGCCAGGTATCCCAGAATGATCATCCTGTCCACCATTGATCTCTGACCTGACTATGACAATATCCTGTAGTGTGTGGATGTTTACAACCAGAGAGGAATATCTGTTCCCTCACATCAACACCTGGTCTCACCTGTCCATCCACCTGGTCTTAATATAAATGTGTCTCCACATGCGTCCCCAGCCAGCACTTGAGATCTGATCTCAGTGTGTGTGTCTGTAAATCAGCAGCGCCATCATGTGGTCAGTAGAATATTGTAGCAGCTGCTGTCTCTAATGGATCTGAATGGACGTGAGTTTACTTCGGTCATCATCAGCGCCGTCTATATCCCACCCCAGGCGGCCACGGACGCTGCACTGTCCGAGCTACATGAGGCGATTTCCACCCTTCAGACTAACCATCATGAAGCGGCCCTCATTGTAACCGGGGACTTTAACAGTGCTAACTTGAAGAAGGTGATGCCGGAGTTCATTCAACACATCGACTGTCCCACCAGAGGAGTACGGACTCTAGACCACTGCTACTCTCCATTCAAAGAAGGCTACAAAGCAAAACCTCTCCCCCCCTTTGGAAAATCGGATCACGCCGCTGTCCTTCTCATGCCCAAATACAAACAACGGCTGAAGCAGGAACCCCCTGCTGTGAGAGAAGTGACGCGCTGGACAGATCAATCGGAGGCCGCTCTGCAGGGTGCGCTGGATTCAGCCGACTGGGACATGTTTCACAGCAGTGCGGGTGGAGATATCGAGGAGTTTACGGAAGCGGTTGTGGGATTTATCGGGAAAGTTGTGGATGATACCACGCCGAAGAGAAACATCAGGACTTTCCCCAACCAGAAGCCGTGGGTGGATCGATCTGTCCGCGACGCTCTGCGTTCCCGCACCGCTGCCTACAACTCCGGACTCGCCTCTGGGAACATGGAGGAATACAAGTCGGCCTCTTACAGTGCTCGCAGAGCGGTGAAAGAGGCAAAACACCGCTACGGTCAAAGACTGGAGAAACTGATGGGACAGTCTGATTCCAGGGGACTGTGGCAGGGACTACGCACCATCACGGACTACAAAGCAGCACCCACCCCCCCAGTGAGTGCCGATGCTTCTCTGGCTGATGAACTCAACACCTTTTTTGCGCGCTTTGAGTCGGGAAACCGACTGCCTGCTGCGCTCCCAGCCGGAGGGGAGGACACATTCACTGTGACGGAGCGCGACGTGAGGAGGGTGTTTAAAAGTGTCAACACCAGGAAAGCGGCTGGTCCAGACGGGATTAGTGGGCGTGTCCTCAAAACCTGCGCTGATCAGCTGGCACCTCTGTTCACAGTGATGTTCAACCTCTCACTCAGACAGTGTGTGATCCCAACCTGCTTTAAGAAGTCCACAATAGTCCCTGTCCCAAAGAAACCACACCCCAGCAGTTCCAATGACTTCAGGCCCATAGCCCTCACATCTGTGGTGATGAAATGTTTTGAGAGACTGATCAAGACATTCATCACCTCCACACTGCCCACCACCCTGGATCCACTACAGTTTGCATACAGGCCGGACAGATCTACAGATGACGCCATAAACCTCCTCCTCCACAAGACCCTCTCCCACGTGGACACTGGTAAGGGAAACTATGTGAGAGTGCTGTTTGTTGACTACAGCTCAGCATTCAATACCATAGTCCCTTCCAGACTGGCTGCTAAGCTGCATGACCTGGGCCTGGACTCCTCCCTGTGCAGGTGGATCTACAGCTTCCTGACCGGCAGACCACAGGTGGTCCGAGTGGGTCACCACACTTCAGCCCCCCTGACTCTCAACACTGGATCCCCCCAGGGCTGTGTGCTCAGCCCTTTGCTGTACTCGCTGTACACACACGACTGCGAGGCCACGTCAGATTCCAACATCATCATTAAGTTTGCTGACGACACCGCTGTTGTAGGACTAATCTCCCACAACGACGAGACAGCCTACAGGAGGGAGGTGTCCCACCTGGAGGACTGGTGCTGGGAGAACCACCTCCTGCTGAACGTCAGCAAAACAAAGGAACTGATTGTGGACTTCAGCAGGAAACAGCAGAGGGACTTCCATCCACTCATTATCTGTGGCTCTGAGGTGGAAAGAGTGGACACTTTCAGATACCTGTTAGTGACCATCTCACAGGACCTGTCATGGACCCACCATCTGAACACCATCGTGAAGAAGGCCAGACAGCGTCTCTACCTCCTCAGACGCCTCAGAGACTTCAAGCTCCCTCTCAAGGTGCTCAGAAACTTTTACACCTGCACCATCGAGAGCATCTTGTGTGGGAGCATCACCACCTGGATGGGAAACTGTACCAGGCAGGACTTCCTGGCCCTCAAGAGGGTGGTCCGTTCAGCGGAGCGGACCATCAGAACTCCCCTCCCCAACCTGCAGGACATTTACACCAAGCGTTGCAGGTTAAGGGCCACAAAGATCCTGAAACAGCCCAGTCACCCCGGACACTCTCTCTTCTCTCTACTGCCATCAGGCCGGCGTTTCCGATGCCTGAGGACAAAGACTGAGAGGCTGAAGAAGAGTTTCTATCCCCATGCCATCCGCCTGCTCAACTCTGAGCCTTAACTGGACTTAAAATATCACTGCACTTTATTCATGAAGCTGCTAACACTGTAAATTGATGTACATATACAACCCCCCCCCCCCCCCCCCCAAGTTTACCAGTCTATATTTTATTTTTATTTTTATTTTATTTTTATTTTTATTTTTTATTCTTATATTTAATTCTCTATTGGTGTACATTACACTTATATTGCTTACCTTGTGTGCATACTACTGTTTACTGTAGTACTATATTTCTTTCTTTTTATTTCTTTTTACTACTGGCTGCAGGTACAACAACACATTTCACTGTACATTGTACTATGTATAACTGTGCATGTGACAAATAAAAATCTATCTATCTATCTATCTATCTATCTATCTATCTCTACCTACCGCTGGATCAGAACCATCAACAGCTGCTTGTTGACATGATCCAGATTTCCGTAAATATCATAAAGGCCTGATAGATAAAGGTTTTATTTGGTGCCAGGAGTCAAACGTGATGGAATTGATCTCCATCAGAGTAATTAGTTTATACACTGAGAAGTTAAATGAATGTCGCCTGCCTCACTGTCTGATCCTCCTTCACCTCTCTCTCTCTCTCTCTCTCTGAGCCTCTCTTCCTTGAGTCCAGGGGGAATTAGTCAACGTTGCTGCTAATGAGAAGCACCACTGACTCGTATCGCTGCAGGATTTCATCCCCTGAATTTAACACCGACGCCTTCTTCCTGTTGATTTGTTTATTTTTCTTTCAGCTTCCAGGAAGGAGAGCGTCTGATAAAGAGGCAGAGGACGAGGAGGGAACAGGACTCACCCTTGAAGAACAACAAATGTTCATACGTGTAAAAAAGCTCCTGATGTTTTGTGAGAAGAGATGAAATGTGAGCGGTGCAGCGTGGCTGAGAGTGCCGAGCTCAGGAAGACACATTATTCATGACACATGCAGGGAGCGTGTCGTTGCTTCCCTCAGGCTGGTGTCTGTTTTCATGCTTCTTTATTTCCATACGAGACGCTCCACTTCTCAGCTCCAGCACTGCAACTACAACTGCAGCCGCTCGCTTTGACACGGCTCCAGTAGAACTCCAGTGATCTGTTTTTAGTGTCATTAAAACTGATCCACCTTTTAACATCCTGGGAACGCCATGTTTGTCTGCAAACCTACATTTTGTTCATTCTTCACTGCAAGACAATACGTTGATTGTACCTTAACTCATTTTGCAGCAAAATCAGTTGGAAAACTAATCACACATTAAATGCCATCGTATGTCAGACAGACTAAACCAGAAGTCTGATTTGTTCTGGTTTAGTATACAATGTTGGTTCAGTTTGTGTTTGCAGACCAACGAAGACAAAGCTCAGACAATCAGCTCTACATCCTAGCAAACAGTTTGATGAGTGAGGTCTGTGGCGTTTCTGTTCTGAGCTTCATGAACCAGAGTTGTGTTTGTTCAGGTTGATCCAGTGTCTACAAGTAGAGAACCTTTCTGGATCTGATGAGGAGGAGCTTCTCTGTAGGATTCATCGGCTGAACTGCTGAGATAGAAGGTAGTGGTAGTGGTTCCTGGGTAACGTGTTCACACCGAGAATGAACCGAGCCGAGAAAGAAACACCGACCGAGGTGTAAAAGGTCTTATAAAGATGACGATGATGGTCACAGCAGCCCGGTACTCTTTGTTTTAATGCCCTTTTGCTACTGTCCATGTACAACACAGCAGAGTGTTGCTGCTATAGCTTTTAGTTTTATTGCTGCTGAGTATTTACCAGACAATGATAATTAAACTTCTGTTCTACTCTGTGTGCCCTGAAGGATCTCCACCCATTCATGGCCGAAGGATCAGGATTAGAGAACAGTGCAGTCATGACTCATTTCAGTCCCACTGCTCTACCTCCTTCCTCCTGACCCAGGCTGACCGCCCATCAGCAGCTTGGTCTGGTCAACCCGTCAACCCTCTGAGAAACTCTGAAGTGCTCTTAACAGCTCTCATGTTTTCACCCCTCAGCTGTAATGGCTCTCCAGCAGCAAAATGAAATCTGTTTTCTAAAGTCTTTAACTCTTCTGTTGTTTCTCGTCTCTGTAGCTTCAGCTCTGAGCCTTCGGCCTTCTGGTGGTTCCTTCCAGGTTTGATTTATTCATTCACTCATTGTGCTCATTTTCAGCTGAGCCTCATAACGACGTGAGCTAAACGTCTGCAAGTCTTCAGATAAAAAGTAGAAGAGCATCCGAAACGCAACGGCAGTTTAACCATGGCAAGGGGAAAGACTTTTATTTTCATTTGGTTTAGTAAAATTTAAATGGTCCATAAAGATATATAAATAAGAACTGACATTTATTGCTCTCAGCCGCTGCCAGGACCAAAGATGTATTCAACAAACTCTGGGCTGCGTTACAAACCAAATTAGCTCCTGCAAATTAGAAGTAGGCGATTGGAAGACAGCGCTGCCTCTTCAGAGCTGCTGGGATTGGCATGAAACTCTCCCAGCTGATTCATCAGTACAAAACATGAACAGCTGCTGTTCAGAGAGACCCGCCCCTCCGTGCCGACAGAAACAGAAACCGGTTTTAGGATCAGTGTTTTCCTGCCAAAATGCATCAAGTTTATCCTCCAGGTTTTTACAAATGATCAAAAAACATTCAACAACATTTATTCAATAAAACTAAACTGTTTCCAGGACGTTCATGTTTAGAATCAACAGAAACCTCCACTGCTCCAACTGAGGATGTCCTCAGCAACCCTCTGTTTAGTGATTTTACTGGAGCTGTTGAATGAAGGTGATGATGATGATGATGATCTGCTACCACCTCAAACATCCACATCACACTAGTTACTGCCCAACGGCTGAATACCTTCATTCTACACAGCAGATATCAGAAATAAAGATCAGACTTGTCCAAACATGTTAAAAATGCCTGGATCGACTTTAAAGTTTATAGCAGTGACGTGATGAGAAAGAAGAATTAAGGGAGACGCTAGAAACTCCTGAAGTCAGTTGATGAGACAAAAAGGAGGACAGAAAAAGGTTGTGAATGATTGAAGATAGAAATAATGTTCATTTTAGGGCGTATTCACACCAGGAAGGTCCGTTAGTTCACTTGCTTTGGTCCGGACCAATTTTTTTTTTCTTTTTTTTTTTTTAGTGCGGTTCGCTTTCACACTGTGATTAATTGCAACCGGACCAGAATTTATAAACAAAAACACATGTGCTAAAGTCGTTCAGCCATTGGCTGGTAAACGTATAGGCGGGGTAAAGAAGGAAGCCAAATGTCCCACGTAAATAGGCTACAATGGAGACTTTGCGTACTGTAGGTCTACTTGTTATTATGCTAGCAATATGGTTTATAAACTGAGCGCTGGAATCCCCTCTCTCTCATTTGTTTACTAAAAATCTTATATACTTCTGCATTTTTATGTGTTTTCTCCAGCATTTGAGATATCTGGACATCTGCCCAGATATCTAGGAGGCAGCGTGTCTCCTCAGAGCTCGGTTAAGCCACGGCTCATCTCTACCTAACCTACCTGCGTTTGTTTGCTTCACGTGTCTCTCTCTGTTGTGTGTGTCACTGGGCTATCCTACATTTCCCATAACTAGTGCAGTGCCCGTCGGAAGTATGTATTCCTATAGTGGGAGCTGAAGAAGATTTTTCAGTTGTGACCATTGTCGTGACCCATGTCTCCTCCCCACAAAGACACCTGCCCAGTTTCAAATCAGCGTGCCACAGACAGACAGACAGACACAAACTCACCAAATAAGTTAAAAGAAATTCTTGATTTATAGATAGATGATCAAATCACTCATGTTTTGTCTGTAAACTGTAAAATAACGTTGAGTCTCCGTTGCCATGGTTACCATCTAGCGTTTGAGCCAGCGCAATAATTTAGAACTGTCATCGGGCAACTGGAAATATTAGAGCGGAGAAAACCTATTTTACCGATATATTTTACATTTCTTATCCAAACAACGTCAAACTTAGCAGTGCACATCTTCGTGCCCGTAGCGAGACACCGGCCCAGTTTCAAATCAATCGGGCCAACGGTTCGCGACATATGCGTGCCACAGACAGACAGACAGACAGACAGACGCTTCTTGATTTAAAGATAGATGCGCGAAAACTACGGGAGCTCGTCAAATCCAAAAAGGTAGATTTTTGCAACTTGGGTCGGATCGAGGTCGGGCTGCTTTAACACCATAAAGGAACCGCACCAGGGTTCGGTAGGAACCGCTCCGAGACCACCTCCTCAGCTGGGTCTCGGTCCGCTTGTTTGGTCCGCACCAGAGTTCGAGTGATTGTATTCACACCAGTCAAAAAGGTCCGAACCAAGCAAGGAAACGAACTTGAGTTCGTTTTAATCGAACTAAACAAGGCAGGTGTGAATACACCATTAGACTCAGAAAATAAAGTCTGAGCTGAACAGGAGGATGTAGGGGTGGATGGGGGGGGCAGGCTTTGGTTTGGAGGCAGTTGTCACGATGTGTAGCAGGACGTAGGACTCAAGGTCCAGACATATAGAGCAGAGAGGGAGGAGAATGATTCATTTAGCTTTTCTCAGTGCTCAGATGAAGAGGAAAGGACTAAACTGTTTTATTTCACTATAAAGATCATTTCATAATAAAGTCCAGCAGTGACTGAACTGCTCCCTGACAGTGGACCAGGTCGTCCCTGTGAGATCTACTCCATTCATCAACACAAATACATCCCCTTAATCATATATCGGACAACATGACATTTCATTTTGTTCTGTTAACTCATAAAAACTAAATTAGTAGAGGTGAACAGGTTGAATGTAAAAACACAAGGCCAAGAAAAGGAGAACATCAACAGAAAAAGGAAAAAAGAAGCCACAGAGGATAAAGGAAGACAGGCAGAAACAACAAGCAAATGACTCAACTGAAGGAAGACCATGCTATATGTACACTGAGGCTAATGACACACAGGTGATACCAATGGGGGCGGGGACAAAGACAGGTGAGTGCAATCACAAGAGCGGGAAAAGACAAAGACAGAAATTAAACATATTTAAATTCAAAGAAAAAATCTGAGAATGAAATAAAACAGGAAACCAAAGTAAATGTAGCCAAACACAATAACATGACCCCCTCTGGCCTTAGACTGGGGGGTACTGGTGTCTCTGGGTGGTTCATGGACTTAATCGTCTTAATGAGTCCCACCTGAGGAGGTGTGGCTAAAAGGACGTGGTCAACGAGACCAAAAGAGACGTCAGTTCACAGCAGACGTTCACCATGACTCACTGTGTCTCAGCTGTCCTCTGGTTTAATGATGTGTCTTCTTTATCTGATCTTTGTGAGCTGGATGGTGTCATAGTATTATTTTATATTTTATTAGGGAGAGCAGATAGTGATGTTTAAAAACTGAAAGGAAAATTACTGGAGTCATCCAGAATCATTCTCTGGAGAAAGAAGATGAGATCAGGACAGAAACGTTGATCATGAACAGAGAAATGATCTCCAGAGTATCACGATGGAGACATGTTGGTTTAACATGGAGGTCTATGGAGACTGACTCTGACTGGTGGAGCCTCTAGTGGATGGTGGAGGAACTGCAGCTTTCTGCACAGAGCTGAGGTTGATCTTTGCTAAAAACGTAAAAGAATCTGAAAACTAACAAGAACAATACAGTCCTTTAAACCTTCCTGTTTACCTTTGTCACATAGATTTATATAAACGTGGTCTACAGCCATGACGTCTAAAAAGAAGTTTACATTATATATCAGCTGAAGAGAAAGCTGAAAACGTGTGATGCATTATAATTTAGGGTTTGATGAGAAGACAATATGAAGGTTTACACCTTGATGGTGGCATCTATAAACCCAGAACATACGTTTGAGGAGGTTTCTCAGACCAGGTGGTGATCTCCAGACGTAGCTGCTCCAGACGTAGCTGCTCCATCTCTATCTCCAGGCTTCATGTTGGTTCTCTCTTCCTGGGAGAGTCACGCCCACGCACACAAACACATTAACGTAAAGTCACGTTATCTCGTCGAAACAAAACAGATGATTTCCTCCCACGCTGCGCTCGTCTTCAGTCCATCTGTTTGTGTTGAGCCTATATTAAAACACCCGGTGAGTTAGCGGGTGGGTGTGCGAGGCTTCCTGAAGCATGATGGGATTTACACTAACAGACTCAAGCCGCCGCTGCACGTCGTCCCCTACAACAGCATCCATAAGCTTAACGGGTGAATCACAGCAGCCGTGAAATGATCGCCTCCAAATAACAGGCTGGTTAATGGGAGTTAGGGCGCAGCGCGGCAGCAGGGAGTCCATTCTCATTCAATAAACCTTTAAAAGCTCCTCCATTGTCATTTACTTTCCTGCCTCTCTTCTTTTACGGCTACATAAGCTGTCGCTGAGTGTTTTATGAAGACGTACGAGCGTCATAAAAATGTGTTTAGGTTTTCTCGTCGCTCTTATTGCCCTTCATGATCGTAATGGTGCCGGTGAAGCGCTGCTGTGATGCCGTCCATAAAACAGACATTAGTCAAGTTGATAACGGGGCAGAACAAATGTAGACACATAATCCCACATGGGCGTGGCCCCCACTGGTCCTCCTGGTTCCATCATCTGTCCTCGGCGATTATCTGTCAGGAAAATTCATGTGAAGCGTTTCTGAGTAGACGTCTTCTCTGCAGTTATTGTCTGGACCACATGTCACGACTCAACCCTCAAACATGGTGCTGATTTCGAACACATTAATCCTTGTTCCAGTTATTTCAGAAAATGTTTGCGTGTGGACTCGGTACCTTCTCATTTAATGCTTTGTGTAGATCAAGACTGAAGCCGTCAGAACTATGAGAGAACACATATGAGATTAAATAATTAAAAACATTATTCATGAGGTCGTCACCTGGAGAATAGATGTCATCAACAGTCTCTCAGAGGTTGTTGAGCTCTTGTTGGCTGCTTCGCCTTCACTCTCAGGTCCAACTCATCCAGAATCATCTCAGTTGGGTTCAGGTGATTGTGGAGACCAGGTCATGTGACACAGCTTCATCACTATACTTCCTGGTCAAGGAGCCCTTCCATAGTGTGGAGGTGTGTTTGGGCTCATTGTCCCGTCCAACCTTGAATTTTGAATAAATCTCCAATGAGATCAGATCTCCAGTGCTGGCTGGGGACGCATGTGGAGACACATTTAAAAAGACCAGGTGGAGACACAGGTAATCAAAAACTAAACCTTGATTTATGATATTTCAGTTTTTACAGTGTAGAGGGAGACGCTGTATTTCATATTTCTGATTCATCCATCTTGCATAAATAAAGTCCAGATAGAGTCCTGCTCCTGATTCCTCTTGACCCCCCCCCCCCCCCCCCACACACACAAAGAAATAGTTCACACTGACACTCATCTGATATGAAATCAATCTTAATGTGCTACATGTTGTATTTTAATTATCAATTCATCATCGTCAAACAAAGTGATACCTGGGAGCAATTACCATAACACAAATGAAACAAGGTTTGAATGATTGATGGCTTCTGTCTCTCACCAGCAGGGTTTGTTAGAGGTTCAGGTCTAAAATAAAAACCGGTCTCCTTGAAGTTTTCTTTTTATAGATACGAGGACAAACAAACTCAAAAAACAAAGTGAACACACTTCACGTTTATGACGTGACCTCTGTTTAAGAAGGATTCACCACGTTCTGTTTCTGTGAACGGTTTTGGTTCAGTTTCCTTTTGGTTTGGAAGAGCTCATCATGTTTCTCAGATACCAAATAGAGATCAGTTCTTATTCTAGTAACTCTGCATCTGGGTTTTGTTATGATCCAGAGAATAGAATCCCTCTGCATCAGCTGGACAGTCCTCCAACCAATCAGAGCCATTTAGTCAGAAACTAAACTCCATGTCGCTCAGATAATTGGTCTAATGAATGACAAGATAATGAGTAGATATGTGAACACAATCCAACATTATCCTAAACAACTAATTTTGACCCCTTCATTAGCCAAAACGAGTTGTTAGCCATTTAATTAGCCTAAACGAGCTAACAGTAGCCTCCCGAAGAGAACTGAAGCAACTTCACATGTTCTCAAATCCACCACCACAATAAGCCCCGCCCCCAAATGATCCGATTGGCCTGACAGATCTCTGCTGGAGCAGAATCCGTTTCCAACAGAGAGACTCCAAATAAACTTGACTACATATAAACACTGAGTGGACAGAGGACGTCAGACTCTTTCCAGCATTTCAAGCCTGAACTCTTGGTGAGGAGGTTACCTGTCACAGCCATCACCTGGACATTAAGATTTTATTGAAATCTGGACGAAGTCTGGAGACCTAATATGAGGATATTTAATCCCATTAGTAATTACTGTGCATGTCACACAGAGAGGACCACACGGTTAAAACAACCCCTCGACCTCCTTCGTCAACAACATCCTGGTACTTTGTGACCTTGGCGTGTTCCTTGTCTGCTCCGCTGGTGTTTTCACGCCCAGTTCAACAACTGTTTGTTTCAAAGGTCACGGGGGGGACGTAACGAGACGGCAGCTCCATACTGATGAGGCGATTTGAGACGACGTCCTGGTTTCTTTTAAGCTGCAGGAATGTTCCAGGAAAAAGCTTCTAGGAAACGTGTTTAATTGTGTAAAATATCAGTTTTATGATGTGCAGTTATCATCACGTATTCAGTTTCTGCCCTGAAGGAATGCATTCTGTGTGAGGGCAAGTTTCCAGGAGCTTTTTTTGAGCAGCGGGACCAACATCTGGACAGCTAATTCATGTGGAACTGAACACAACGAGCAGGTTTCGCTCTGCTGCACGGTCAGGTGAATCAGAAACAGAGGTTCACTGTGGGAGAAGTGAAAGTACAAATGTATTCTGAGAGGAGGTGACATGAAACGTGTCAGTTTGTGTTAAACAGGAGTTTCCTGTAAAACAAAAGCTTTAGTGTCGACAAAATGAAAGTGTAGAAAAGTGGCAGCGATGAGTGTGTATGTACAAACAGAGTGACCATGAAACAGACATTAAAGGTTACTGTTCATCTGAAGGAAGGACGCAGTAAGTGGATAAATATCAGCTGAGGAGAATCTACTCTGACTTTAAAAAGGCTTGTGGTGAGTCACCTGAACGTTCTGCAGTGTTCTTCATGAACCGTTAAAGAACTGAACCTTTAGAAAACAAAGTCAGAAATCGGTGAGATAGTGTCTGAGTTCTGCACAGGCCCAAATGAGGACCACGTTCCATGAAACTGACCCAAAGTTTTCTCCTACTTCTTTAATTTCAAAAGATTTTCTCCCATAAAAATAACGAATCTGACGTCACTTCCTAAGGTAGATCATTCTTCTGCTTTGAATCAGAACAAGTCAGAATACCTGGGTGTCTACATGGGGTCCAGCAGCAGTGTTCTCCCAGCATGATGAACCAGATGTTCCAAAGAGCTTCTAGATGTCAAGAATGTTTGAGGAGTTTTTCATTCGTTCTCCTGTTGCAGCAGGAATCCTTCTCCACAAACGGGAAACCAGAGGATGAAGAAGATGTGTCTGAAGAATGAAGAGCTGCTTCAGTCCCTGTGTCTCCACCTGGTCTTAATCTAAATGTGTCTCCACATGCGTCCCCAGCCAGCACTTGAGATCTGATCTCAGTGTGTGTGTCTGTAAATCAGCAGCGCCATCATGTGGTCAGTAGAATATTGTACCAGCTGCTGTCTCTAATGGATCTCTACCTACCGCTGGATCAGAACCATCAACAGCTGCTGGTTGACTTGGAGACATGATCCAGATGTTGGAACCAGATGGAAAGACTCTCACATGTTAAGATCTGATTGATTTTAGAGACAAAGACTCAGATTAGACCTGAACCCTGGAAGCTTCATCCTCAGAGGAACCAGGTCACTGCTGAGAAACAAACATCTCTGATGGACATAAAGACACCGGGAGTTATTGTGGAAATAATGATCACATCAGTAATTCATCCACATTTGGACTGAGACCAGGTCTGGACTTTAAGATGGACACTTGTGATCGGATCGTCCAGCATGGATCTTAATGGTCTGGATTCATCATCTCCACTGACGACTGTATAATGCTGCTGAGTCTTGGGGAGTGTTTGTCTTCATGGCAGTTACTAATACGCGTTTCTGTGAATTCACAATTTGTGTTGGTCAGGAAGAATAAAATCAAACCTGGGACGTGTCCAATAAAGGTTTATAAAGCTTTAGAATAAAAAGAAGCTCTGCTTTCAGAGGATGGTCATTAAAAAGAGCAGAGTCAACAAAAAGAACAGTCAGCAACTTTAAAGTACTGCCTGCAAATCCACCACATCCTCATTTAAGGCAAAACAACCCATTCTCCAGTTTAACAGAAGCTATGAAGAGCCTCTGTTAACTGGGAGGCTAGGAAGCTATCTTCAGTTTACTTCTGGCAGGCTGGTGTATATAAATGCACTTTGAAACTTGTAGTTTGCTCTGGTACAAATCAGTAAATATGCTGCTAAAACGTGTTATAAATATTCCTATTAATAACCAGTAAATTAGTTGTGTCAAACTCTGTCTAATAACGGAGTTAGATGACAAAAAAAGAGACTCAATCTTCCTGTAAATCCACCGCGTCCTCTCGTTTGAGGCAAAACCGGTTTCTCCAGCAGGAAATGGAGGCATAGATCAAAAGTGTGTGTGGAACAATAGTGTGGCAGCGCTGCAGACATCTCATTTGGGTTAACAGAAACTGCAGTATGGTTCAGTAGCAGCGCTAATGACTAGACTGATAGTGCTGAGTGTGATGGATGGGGCCGAACTGGCTCTGATTGGATTGGTATGCAACAATAGCCTGGATTCCACCAGCGGAACCAACAGGGTTTCTATTCTGGGTGAACGCATCACTGTCACCGTAGTCTCGTTGTTTGTTCAAGTTTGATTTTAAAACCAGAAACTAAGACTTGAAGCACAGCTCTCATTTCATTCTTGTTTTTAGATCCAACAACAAAAATGTAAAAGACTTTTATTGTGTAGTCACAAACAAAACAAAAGACAAACTCTTTCAACGGTTCCATTTCATTGTCTTCACTCTGAAACTGAAGAGCTACCGTTAGCTGTGAGGCTAGGAAATGCTACGTTAGCTGTGTGGCTAGGAAATGCTACGTTAGCTGTGTGGCTAGGAAATGCTACCGTTGGCTAGGAGGCTAGGAAGCTAGCTTATTCCTTTTACTTCTGGCAGCTTGGTGCATCTGAATGAACTTTGATCTGCTCTGGTATAAATCAGCTGAATGCTGCTGAATCCGTTTTAAATATTTTTATTAATGTGTTTTCAGATGAAACGGACAGAATACCTAACTCACACAAACTGAGTTCATGACAAAAATCTTCCTCTAAGTTGTTGTGGACGTCTTAAACATGGTCCTCAGAGCTCATCCTGGGTCTCGGTGTGACAGCAGACCAGAGTCTCCACTCCGTCACTACAACAGGTTTCTTTCTTTTTGGTGTGTGTGTGCTGCTTTCATCCCGTTTGACTTTCTCCGGTAGCATAGCAACAGTTGCTGATCATGTGATGCTCTGCAGGGGTGAGCCAGCTCCTCCAACACACACAGCTGTCTCCTCAGGTTGTACAGCGGCTGCAGTGATCAGTAAACAAGGAGCTGGAGCTCTGAGCAGGGTATTAATTACTCGGTGCATCTGCAACAGCTCCTTCAGACAAGCGGACGACTCGGGTTTATGTATAGATGCTAGATGTCTCTTCAAACCTGTAAAAGTTCAGACTAACGGACTGTTAAAGGTGTAGCCCCCCCCCCCCCCCCCCCCATCATAGCCAGTCTTCACAACAGGCCTCCCCATTGCTGATGAGAGTCACGCTTTCCTTCTTTCAACTGTTGGTTTATTTGTTCCCATCATGCAAATGAATAAGTGGCTGCAGTGATCTGTGAAGCTTAATCTAATTTATTCTCTCCACTCGTTAAGCTTGATTGTTTCAACTAATATTCATATATGTTCAAAAATTAATCAAAAGTTATTCCTGGAAATAATGAATTACTCTCCTGACATTTTCAGAAATGTACTTGATTCTGTAATTGACGTGTAGCACGATTAAAAAGGAACAGACTAATTCATTTCAGACTCAGTTCTTTCTTACGTTCTTCCATATGAAGCTTTGCTCACAAATTTGGAGATGTTCTGTCTGTTCTTCTGTTCTTCAGATCCATGTTCCAGACCCTGGTCTCTATGGACCGGTCAGACTTCAGTCTCCTCCCAGTTTCTTCTCTTTCTGATGGTCCTTATGTGTTTTGTTGAGGAGAGGTTTCTGTCTGGTCACCTCATTAAGTCGTACATCGTTGTTCCAGGTGATGTCTCCTACTGAGATCCTTCTCTACCTCCAGGCTGTTTAATGTGTCGCTGTAGATGGACATTGTGTTCTTGGGACATTCAGTCAAAGCCTAAAAAACTGTCCCGTCTCTGGCAGCTCCTTCAACCTTCAGCTTTGTGCTCTTATTCAGTGTCAGGTCTTTCTATTTCCTGTTCAGTCAGATGAACTGACCACAGCTGGAGTCAGGTTGATGAGCAGAAATCAGATGCAGCTGATGTTTCAGTGTTTTATATGAAGGTGTATGAACATGTTCTGAATCCAGTGTGTTTCTCTTCTCTTCTGCAGACGTGCAGCGTTTAATCTCTGGCCGTCACGTCCTCCATGTTTTCATCTTTCTTTCACTCTGAAGGAAACTCCTCCTTCAGTTCCTCCTTGGTTGAATATTACGTCTTGACTCTCAGCATCTTCTGCTGAATGTACATTCTGTTTGGTCGATGTAGGAGAAGTATCTGATTTGATCCTCTCCCCCTGAGAATGTCTCTCCTTCCACTGATTACACTCGTTCTTTATTCCTTCTTTTCTTTATTTCTCTCATTCTTCACCTCATTTCTCTTAACGTTGTTGCATGAAGCATTTTAAACCCTAGGAACGATATAAATCTAAAGTCTTAATGTCTTCTCTGTCCTCGTCCCAGCTCGTGCCTTTACACTGAGGAAACGGAGCTAACCTTCACGTTTCCAGAAAAACAAATGCTCTGAGGTGGAGAGGAAAACATACTGTTGGCTCTATATTTGATGTTTGTTTGAGTAGAATTAATATCTGATGTTTAGATCATTAATACATTGCTGACATACACTCATACTGCACTGGCTCTTTTTTTACAGTTGGTAGCTGTTACCAGCAGTAGTTAGTCACAATGGACAAAGCAGGAAATCAAAATCTGAGTCACTTTTCTTTCTTCTGTGACGGTGAAAACATTTATTCTTGTTTCCTCTCGAGTCCTTTTGAAGGATTCACCTCAGATTTAAAAGTCCCACTGACTTATAAGTGATTTAAAATCAATGTATATTCAGGATTTTAACAGGTTTCCTACTAAAACATGTTCAGGTAACAAACTTTTATTTTTAACTTTTAGTAACTAACCCTGTGTATAATCAGTCTGGTTCCATCTGATCTGATAATATTAAATCTGTGTCGTACGCAGGTCAAACGCTGCCTCAGGTCTGAGAGGACTTCATCTCTGCTTCAGTATTTCTTGGTGTTGTCAGAGCAGCCTTGTTGGTGCAGGACCCCCCCCCCCCCCATCCTCAGATGGGCCCTGGGGTCAGACCGCTGTAATTGGCCCATTGATCGGTGACAAGTCTGATGCAAACAGGCGCCGCGCGAACAAACAGCGAAGTGACAGCCGCACGAAATGATGCATACCTGAGTGGACTGGTGAAGGGACGGAGACAAAGACGAGGAGACACGGATGACATAAATGAAAAATGTCTGGAAGACGAATGAATGAAAAGAGAGGTTAATATGACAACAGGCACTTCCTGTTTCATTTCTTCTTCAGGAGATAAACACGTCGACAGTCATGTTGTGTGAATGTGATTTATTCATCTCTGTCCCTGAACGCCCCAAAGTCCAGAAGACACAGAGCAACAGGAAGGGACAGTGAACTCACCACAGACTGTCCTTCTAGCTTCTGATCAAACATCGTTCAGAGGCAGACAGAAATCATCTGGTATCTGTTTGATCCATGAGAGCAGCTTCTTTTCTTTGAGGCGTCGTATCAGCTGTTAACGGATCCTCATTACAAACACAGGAAACACAAAGTGTCTCTGTGCAGCGCCCCCACACATTCACCAACACATATTTTTAGACCAGCTATATGAATTTCAAATGCTGCCTCCATCTGGCGTCTGCTCAGCAGCGATCACCACGATCACGCTGACGGATCTGAAAGCTTCAGATGGAACCTCAGAGTTTATAATCTGCTTTTTCTCTCTGACAAACTAATAAAAAATAAAAAAAATCTCTGGAAACGTCGTCAGACGCTGGAGAACAAAAGGAAGTTGAGTTTCCACAGATGTGAGGTGCATTAAGACAGAGTTTATTGCTCTTAAAGGGCAGTAGTGGGGCGATAAATCACTGTGAATGACATTCAGCCTAAAGTGAAATATTTCTGTCTCGGTGGTTGAATAAAACTCCAGAGAACATGAAGCGTTCTGTAGACGTCTGTAGAGCAGCAGAGAGATGAAGGAGGAACAATCTAAGCAGGTTAACGTGGAACGATCCTGAAGCGTCCTCAGGTTCTTAACTCGTTGACTTACAGTCAATCATCTCCTCGTCCATAAAGCAGGTTAGAATGCAGCTAAACTTTGGTGCCAGTGTCTCAGAACTGAATGACTGTGTAGACGAGGTTACTTTTATTATCCTCATTATTCATGTCTTCCTCCGTACGTCCAGAAGCTGACGTGTCCTGACTCATAGCCCACTACCCCTCCTCTCAGAGCAGCCCAAGGTAACTGTCCACTGGTTCACTGGTTTGTGGTGGTGATGTAGACGTCGTGGCTCTTGAAGCAGCCCAGGAGGACAAACACGTGTCCTTTTATTCTGCTGAATCATTACCTTTCTGCTGTTTTCCTACTCTCATTACAGACAGTGAACTCACCACATGTTGTTCCTGTACAGGGTCGCTATGAAGAGCAGGAGCGGCGTTGAACGTTTAAAACTATTTTAATGTTTAGTTGTTTGTTCCTCAGTCTGTCTCCAGCTCTTTCTTTCTCTTTCTATTCACACGTTCACATTCACTCTGTCTGTTCTAATTAGAGCTGAATTATCGTCCCAATCACAGGCTCCGTTATCACTGTTGTGACTTTAGCCTCTTAATTCTTCTTTCCTTCTCTTTCTCTGACTCCCCCCTCCCTCCCTCCTCTCCTCTCCTCACCCTCTCTTTCAGTTATTACCAGCTCGGTGGAGGGAAGGGTGAGGTGGGAGGGTGAGGGGGGGTGGCTGGGGTGAGGTGGAGGGGGAGCGTCCTTGCTGACAGATTGCTGCAGTAATGAATGTGTGTGAATCCTCTGCTCTCAGCTCTCCTGGCATTTTAATTGAATTTTTTATTTCTGCTCTTCACTGGGAGGGGACGGGATGAGTCAGTGGGGTGGGGGTGGGGTGGGGGTGGGGGGAGTTGTGTCCTTGCTTCTGTTAAAAATAG
The DNA here is from genome assembly GCF_963514085.1 of Chelon labrosus. Taxonomy (NCBI): domain Eukaryota; kingdom Metazoa; phylum Chordata; class Actinopteri; order Mugiliformes; family Mugilidae; genus Chelon; species Chelon labrosus. The sequence continues at coordinate 570,140 of NC_140340.1, read as the reverse complement.
TGTGAAATGTGTCGATGAGTCAGTGTGTGTGTGTGTGTGTGTGTGTGTGTGTGTGTGTTTCTACTGTACACGAAGCCCTGGATGTTTGCTTGGTCAGCTGACTCTGGATCAGTTCCTCTCTCCATGAATCTCTGGAGCCTCAGATCACCAACTCAGAGCTAGCTCTAATGTTTGGAGAGAAAATGAAACCAACGACGCTTCATCTGGGTTCATCAACGCTCTACGTTGCTATCAGCAAGTTAGCACAGATAATACAGGAGTAGTCCACCTAACACTTCCTTTACTTTACATGAATCAACACACACCTCAACAACATGAACAGAGAAGATGATGAAGTTCTAACAAAATGTTTCTGAGGAACCAACAGTTTGTGGAGAGAAGAATAAAAAGTCCTCGTCCAGACTATGAGGACAGGTAGAGATAAACAAGATGGCCGACCCCAGATCCCAAAGCAGATTCAGTTATGTGATCATTTCAGATAAACCCTTAATGTTTGTTTTGTTTTCCTTTTTATATGGATGGAATCTAAACCACGTCCTTCCACTGAGGACGGTGACTTCCTGGCTACGACACATGCAGGACGCTAACATGCTAAGGCTTTATCAGAGTAAATACGTGTTGATACTAGAGCATGCTAACAGCAGACTGAATTGCAGCCCAGTATAGCCGAGCAGAGCTGCAGCTGATTAGTGGAACATGGCTAATATTTTAATCATGATGGTGGAGTCTCTCCAGGTTCATGTGTTCAACCATCCATCTCTCATAATTACAATAAAAGGAATCATGTAATAAACATGTTGGCGCTCTGGTTCCGTCTCTAGCTGTAGCTCTCCTCCTCTGGGACCAGATATTTTCTTCCTCGTCTATAAAAACTCATCACTCCATGTTTACAACATGCATGTTTATCATCTTTATTACCAGGGGATGCTTGTGTGCGATGTGTTTGCATCCTACATGCATGCAGCGAGCACTGAAGGGCTCTGAGTCAAATGAAACGCATAGATCCAAGTGATGAGCAGGAGATTAAACTCCAGATCAGCTGGGGAACCTTTACAGGCGACCACGCTAAAGCATGTGATGGTAAAGATGCAGACATAAAGCAACAAACTGGCTCTGAATCCAGACCTGGAGGACAGGACGGGACACCTGTTGGTGTGTTAGGGACGGAGACAGCTCTTCTTTTGTTATTTGGTCTGTGAACAGTTGTTTGAGATCTTAGCTCAGTTACAATGAGCCTGAATTCAACATAATCTACAGTGTGTTACTGTAATGAAGGAACGTGATGTTGCAGGATCCTTCCTGTTTATTCTGAAGCCGAGCAGCCGATCTCTACATTAATAAATGGAAATGAAGTTTCAGCCCAAAGGTCGGAGCCCAACCTCTGGAGCAGCTGCTGACTTATTGCTTTATTAACTTTTATGTATTTCATAAACACACAAACAGCGGGAGCTAAGCCACAATCAAACCTTGGGCCCATTAACCTGCTTCACTGCAGACGTTTGACTCGTCACCGAGGGAGAAGCTCAGGTGCATTAATGATGGCTCCGTCCCATTAAGTGTCCCAGGGAATCGTCTCCTGTGTGGAATGCAGCCGTCATTGGAAGGTTTTTACTACTCACCTCTTCTGAAATGCATCGCATAAATCAACCAGAGAGAGAAGTAGCTTTTTAGATGGATGAACTGGGTAGCGGTTGGCGTAGACTACAATAAAAAGATCCACTGAAAGCCATTAAAGTGATTCAGGGAGATGGAGTGGAAGGAATGGAGGAGGGAACAATGAGAAGCTGAAGACACCCAGAGGAAAGTTAAGAGGAGGAGGAGAGAAGGAAGGAGGCTTCTGTTCCTGGACCAGTCCTCCTGGAGACACCACAACCTCAGACTCACTTAGAGGATCCTCTGACGTCTGACAGGAACATTTAAATCATGTTTGGATTCTTCAAATCAACTACCAGCCAGTCTACTTCCTTACATCAAGTTTATCCTCAAACTATCTAGAACGAGGGCTACTGGACCGTAGAGATGAGTGACCACCTTCAGACCTGTGTCAAGTCTATCCTTTCATTTAGTTTCTATCACCTTCATTACAGAAGGTCAGATCAGATTCGTCATGAACAACCTCAACCATCAGCTCATCAGTTGGGCCTTCAAACTCACCAGCAACCTCGATGTTTGTTAAAACACTGGTTTTATTATATTATTATATTATTTCAGCTAATATTAGCAGGTTTAGACATGTTCTCCTTGTTTCACTTGGAAATATACTAGAGGGTTACCCTGGCAACCAGAGCCTGGGACGTCCACTAGAGACCAACTGTCCCAGAAGATGGACGACCAGAGGACTGGTTTATACAACATTAGTTGGTTTAGGCTAATGTTAGCCGGTTTAAGCTAACATTTCCTGGTCTAGCTTAGACTTAGGATTCAGGATTCAAAGAGTTTATTGAAACATGTTTCCCTGTACAATGAAATTCTTCTCTTGAAGTCCACCCAAATGCCAAGAACATAAATTATAAGAATATACAAAGACCCATATAAGCATAACCCTATGATATATATTCAAAATGGTTACCTAGGCAACCAGAGCCTGGGACGTCCACTAGATACCAACTGTCGGCTACAACGAGACGGACAACGGGAGAATCGTTTTAGATGTGGACAGAGGTTTAAGACAAAGGCCCACAATGAGTCTATGTAAGCTAGCTATGGATGCTAGTCGCTAGCCTCTGGATCCTTTTCTCCTCCTCTTCTTCTTCTTCCTCTTGTTCAGGGTTTCGCTACCGTTAATCCCAGGGTTTCAGTTTCAAGAGGCTGAACGACTGAAGACAGCGTCCTCATTCATCACCCCTGCTCAGCGGGTCGATGGCTGCGTACCGTTCATTTAGGAGATCTTTGCAGAATAAGCAGGAACTCAGCTCATTTCACAGCTGCTCTCTTTTCTTATTTTGTAGCACGCAGGTGTGGACGAGTGAAGAGGCGTTCACTGCAGAGGTTTGCAGGAACACACTCTTGGTCACGACTGTAACTGTGACTTCCTCAGATATGAGACGTAGAGGATTAAAGTAGCTTCAGTCTGTGGTGGCGAGACGCAGCGGCTCGGTGTGCAGCTATTTACACACTGAGGGGCTGTGGGTGTTTTTGGTCATGCCTTATTCCTGCAGTCTGAATCTGCCCGTGTGTTTCAGTGTAAATAAGCTTAAAGACAGGAGCAGGACTGGACCGTAACCATAGCAACGCGGGTTAAGGTGAATCTCTTTGTTGCAGCGGTAATGATTTGAGTAGCTCGGCGGGTCACGCCTGCACCGCGTCCATCGGGGAGTTTGGGACGTATCGATGCGCGGACGCGGGGTAATAGATCTCAGAGCGTTGGGCCGTCAGCAGGGAGCGCAGCGCGGCGCTCCAGTGTTAATGGGAACGTTTGGCCCCTCCACCGGAAAACCTGAATGTGGCTCTCAGCTTGAGATGATCCTGTTTACAGAGCCGTGTTACTGGAAGTGAAATGATTTAGGTAAATAGATCAGTGTCAGACGGTCACTGATTCAAATAAAAACACTCACGTTTGTTCATCACCAATTGATCCAGGATGTTTTAAACTGAGATGAAGGAAGATGAAGCTGGTGACTTATTCAGTTTAGTTTCTTTCTCTCTCTTTGCAGTCAGACTTGTTTGTTGCTTCCTCTCCAAATCTACGTCAGGTGGAAGCAAACAGAAAGCAGCTGCTGCTGAGCGCCTCCAGCTAACAACATCCTTTTAGTGACTTGTTTACTCTGAGCAGAGAGAAGGCAATTAATGAGAGTCATTAGAGGAATACCGGCAACGAAGACGGGAGGAACCAGCGTGGATGGATGACGGACGTCGTCTTTTATTTAACCTGAGCTGCTGCTGAGACGGACACAAAACGAGATGTTGATATGAGGCTATGAAAGTGTCACCGCTGTCATCTTTTTATTTTGCTGTGGATTTCATTGGTTTCCTCCTCGTCCTCCTGCTCCCTGCCTGCTCTCTCAGATCATTACATGACGATACATTTAATAATCTATGTTAGAGAGAAAATACAGAAATGGTTCATGAATGGAGACTACAACCAGACAGTCCAGATTAAAATAAAAGTTGAACGCTGCTGTTTCACTGTTTATTCACAGAAAAGATAAAGTTCTATATTTCTAATCTTCACTCTTTAAATGTATTATCTTATATTATCTTAGAGTTTTCTGTATTTTTAATTTATTTATACTGATTATTTTCATGTTTGCATTTACTAAAATGTTTATCTGATTTTAATTCTCATTCATTCCTAAGCCTAAAGCTCTTAAACACTGATCAGCAGTGAAGATCTCGTCTCTCAGCGTGGCCTGGCCTCGGTGGGAACGCTCGGTGCCTCCTCGTCACCAGTGCAGCGCAGACTTCCTAAAAAGAAAAAAGACCTCTCACAATAAACCCTCATTTACTCTCAAAGAGCCGGTGTAATGAGGCAGGGTATTGAGCTGCCTTCAGCAGGACGGACGGTTAAACTGCAGAGAGAAAGTTCAACAAGGTGTTTAAAAGAATCTCAGAGGTGCAGAGCATGGATTACTGCTTTAATGATCTTCTTAGTTTGTTTTCAGAGGCAGTGACTCCTGCAGGACTGCAGCTCTTTACCTTCCACCGTCATTACCAGCATGAAAAACCTGCAGAGGATTCTGTGCATCTCACACGTGTCCTCTGCAGCAGGTTGCTTCCATTATGTACTCGCACTAAGCAGACGACCAGCCAGATAATCTTAACAATGGACTAGAGTTGGGAGCCAGCTTCCTGAAATAGGTCTCACACAATACCCCCCCGTCCCACCAGCTTCAAAGAGCCAGACAGAGTAATGAGGGCGCTGAGATTCTTTCAGTCCTTCCATGAAACAAATCCTCCACAAGGATCTGAAATCCCCCTCAGAGCAAGGTGATCACTTCTCCAGTTAATCAGAGAGAGAACGCTGAATTCTGAATATCCTCAGAATAAAAACTTTCTTTGTCTTGTGAAATAATCTGGATGGATGAATCCAAACATATCTTGGAGTCAAACCACCTCTGATACTGTGTCTGAACAGACCTCTGGAGGCCGTGCAGTTTTATTAACAAGGTTAAAGCAAACATTTGATGCACCGTTCTAAACAAACTGATCCTGAAACTCCTGAGTCTCTGTCTGAAATACAATGAACATCAACTGTCAAATGATGAAAACCTGCAGGAACAGAAACACATGAGCGTTAATGAATCAAAGATTTATTAGTGGAACGTCATAAAAATGTTTCATGTGTGTTTTAAATTATGAAGATATTTATAAAAAATTGAAATATAACAATAAAGGATATAGTTGATCAACTGTTGCCATGGCAACAATTAATGAAATATTACAAAAATGACATTAATTTGTAAAAGAAACAATGTGACGTCATTTTCCACCTGTGTGAAACTGGAAAGTGACGTCACATTGTTTCTTTTACAAATTAATGTCATTTTTGTAATATTTCATTAATAATTCTAATTACTATATAAACTACATACGTCCCAGTGTAACCCTCTAACGTTTATCATATTTACTACATGAGACTTCTGCTCTGACCACTGAATCAATACTTAGCTGAAAAATCTGGAAACCGTTGGAGACTTGTCCCCGTGGTGGACTGATCCACGGTCTGCGGTCAGTAGCAGGCTTTTGGCAGCCGTTACCTAAATGGCTGCTTTCTGTCAGCAGTTGACGTGAGGAAACCCACCAACATCTCAGAACTGAAGTGGTTCTGTTCTGAGGAATGGGCTAAAATTCCTCCAAGCTGCTGTAGACCACTGATCAGCTGTTACCAGAAACATTTAGTGACAAGGAGGTCACAGCAGATACTGGAAACAGGGAGGACATGATATGAACACATGATTGATTTAAAGTATAATTTGTGTTTCATGTGTTTGGGTTCTCTTTGTCTACTTTCAGGAGTCGTTTTATGAGGAAGTGTAGAAAATACTGAAGGAAGGAAAACTTTTAAGGTGCTCCATATAAAGAGTTGGATCATCTCTAATAAAACCTAAAGAGCCTTTACTTCTCATCCTGCAGTGAAGCTGAACTCTTGAGCTCCTGAGAAAGTTTCATTAAGAACAAATCGAGCTAAATGACAAGTAAATGTCAAGGCATCAGTCATCTACCTTTTATTTTATGGTGACTGGTCTGTCAGCTTTTAAATTGTTCCATGAGGTGTCACACTGTGTTCACGGCTTCAAATTGATTCTGGTGGTTTGAGCTGAAGCTCAGGTAAAAACATACACCACAGAAATTTTTAAATTCTGACAGTAGCTTGAAAGTTGCAGAATAAAAATGTAAATGAACCCAGACATGGAACAAGACTAGGATGATCAGATAAATCATCCTACGTACATATGCACCAGTCATGCTTCATTTACAACAAGTTTAAGATGAGCTTAATGCTAACGTGCTAAAATTAGTCTTAAATGTTCTCAGTTGGTAGTTTAGCATGCTAAAATGCTAACCAATAGTTGAGTTTGACCAAGGTCACTTCCTGTGCAGACAGGAAGTTCTGTTTGACATAAAGTCAGTTTTACTGAGAGGAAGCCACCGTGTGGATCATGAACCTCAACGTTAATCTGAACGATGCTTTATCTCCTGCAGGTTTCAGACCTGCAACAAACAGTCTGAAGAAGCTAAACATGTTTTTATTCATTCCCACATGTAAATGAAACTGAAGGGCAGCGTGTGAGCTGCTGCATAAGTGGGTTACATTGACTGTTAATGTAACTCACTAGAACAAGCTCATTAAAAGCCTGGCTGTGATATTTCTGTGGATGTGACTTTAACTCGGTGAAGATGTTTTATTTTCAACCTTTCTCTAAACTTTAAACATCTTGTCTGATTGTTCAAATGAGGAACGTTTGTCTGAACAACTGAGGGTCCAGGAACAAATATACGTCAAATCATTTGTTATCTGATGAAAATGTTGAGAGAAAATCAGTTAAATCAAAACACTGCTAATACAGAATCAGAATGTTTGTTTTTTCTTAAATCTTATATTTTATTTTATAACCTTAATTTATTACCTTTAGTCTATAATTTTTACTTTCTTTTATTCTTTTCATCAGGTACAGCAGTGAAACCAGTCCTGCGTTAACGCTCATCTTCATGAAGGTTCTGGTGTTGAAATATTGAACTGACACGTGTTAGACTAAATTAACAAAAATCCAGCACTTGAGATCTGATCTCAGTGTGTGTGTCTGTAAATCAGCAGCGCCATCATGTGGTCAGTAGAATATTGTAGCAGCTGCTGTCTCTAATGGATCTCTACCTACCGCTGGATCAGAACCATCAACAGCTGCTGGTTGACTTGGAGACATGATCCAGATGTTGGAACAAGATGGAAAGACTCTCACATGTTAAGATCTGATTGATTTTAGAGACAAAGACTCAGACTAGACCTGAACCCTGGAAGTTCTGGTTCAAGCCCTCCCTGCTGAGCTGGTGGTCTTTGACGTGACCCTCTGACATCATCCCATCATGTTTGAGGAGGACTCGATCCAATTATGGTCTCACTGCTACAAAGTCTTTCAGCTCAGTACTGAGTCCAGATAAAAATACTTGAATTGTGCAGCCAGTCTGACCCTGAAAGGAGGTGGAAACTGTCACGTGGAGCAGGAAAAGGGACCGAAGATCAGGACACCTGCAAGGACAGGGGCCGGAGACGAAAATCACAACATGAACAAAAGGTTCCACAAGGAACAAACTGTTAAACAGTGGAAGGGAAAGACAGGACCATGTGGACACCACAGAGGGCTGATGGGAAAACAAGAAACAGGTGAATCCAAATGAGGGGAGGGGCAAACATGTTGACAAGATACAGATGGAGGTATAAAGTAAAACTACCTGAAAGGTTCAGGGAAAGACATCGTGTCAAGAATAAACAGGAAGAAACGGGAAACGGTACCAGAAAACAAAAGGTCAAAAACTCAACATCCTGATGAGAGAAAGAATCTGAGTGACTCCTCCTCCCCACAGAGCTGAACCTGAAGGATGGAATTAAAGACAAGTCACCGTGTTCATGACTTTCTAAAAGCTGCTGCAGCAAACCACAGTATTACATGAATACTACACAAACTAAGGCAACAACCAACCAGAGGAAAGACGCCTGGATCATTAGGGCCGAGCTCGTTCAACTTTCAGAAACCACACTGGGCTCCCAACAAATCACCAAATACGGCAACGGCGTAATGAGATCAAAAACTAAATGTCAGTTCCAGCGAGGAGCGTGGCTGTAGAGTAGAAGCCTTCCTCCTGTCAGCAGGTCAACATGTTTAATTAGCACCGTGGCTTTTCATTAACTCCTCCTCCTCCTCCCTGTCAGAAACCTGATACCCTGATACCCATACAACGGCAATCCAAGATGGCCGCATGCACACGTCGGTATTTGTATTACTCTCTGTTACTCTCTGTTATGGTTGTTTTAGGTCGTTTTTAAATGAGGTTTTGAAGCGTTCTTAATGATCTACCATTACGTTTCTATTATCCCTTTAAATTCCTTGAACGATTTTATAAATTACACCACACTGCGAGTTAAGGAGTCGCAACTGAGGTTTTACCATATGTAGCCTACCTGCTACTACTGGCTTCCAAAACCCCCAGCACAACAAAGCCCGCTTTTCTTGTGCGGATCCCTGTGTGACACCTCGTCACCTCGCTGGAAATCTGTCTCGTTCCTGTGGGCCATTTCCCGGACTCGTCCAGGTTGTGATCTACTCTCCCGCCGCCGTTCAGGTGGTCCTCCGTCGTGGGTTGTAGATCGATGGGAGGCTATCTCGGCGTCGGCGTCTCCGGACTGATCTGATCTCTGGTCTACCTACTGGCTCTGGATGTTGGGCTGGATCCTCCTGATGTCGTGAGCTGCTGTCCGCTGGCAAACAGGTATTCGGCTGCCTGTAGCCACTGTGGCTATCCGTTGGCCACTGGAGCCCGCATACCGCTGCTTGGAGTCTGCTGTCCGCTGGAGTCGACCTGCCGCTGGTTGGAGCCTGCTATCCGCTGGAGCCCGCTGGTTGGAGTCTACTGGCTGCCGGAATCTGCTGGGTGCTGGAGCCCGCAAACCATTGGTGGGAGCCCTCTAGCCGCCGGAGCCCTCTAGCCGCCGGAGCTCGCTAGCCGCTAGCCGCCGGAGCTCGCTAGCCGCTAGCCGCCGGAGCCCGCTAGCCGCTAGCCGCCGGAGCTCGCTAGCCGCTAGCCGTCGGAGTCCGCTAGCCGCTAGAGCTCGCTGGAGGAGCGTGAACCTGTTGGCTAAATCCATTTGCTGCGCTCCAAATGTTATCTGTTGTTTGCCTTACTTATCATTATATCTATAGACAAAACAATGAAGCTCATTTTTGCACTGTTTCTTGTATTTTCATTTGCTTCTCGTGGGTCGGTTTTGTCGAACTGTGGTAGTGGGGTTCAAGGACATGCTCCCCACACACCCTTGGGTCCTTCCAGGTCAGTGACCAGCACCTCACTGGCTATTGGTAAATTGGACCAACATCCAATGCTGTCCTGTTGCTTGCCAGGAGAAATTCACGTATCTCTTCTTTCTTTGATGTGTATATCTGTCTTGCAAGACAGTTTTATACACACAGAAACTTCACTCATTGATTTGGTAAATTCCAGTATTGATGATAAGGAGTCAACTTCTAATATAAAACGAAAATGTTTTATCCTTCTTCTCCTCTTACTATCAGGCAATGTTCAGCCTAACCCAGGGCCCTTTCTGAAAAACATTAGTACCCCTGATGAATTCAAAGCCAGATCAGGCCTGGGCATCTTACATCTCAATGTCCGGAGCCTGCTCCCTAAAATTGATATAATTAAGATCTGGATACAGACAACTGAAACTGATATTCTTGTGTTGTCTGAAACTTGGTTAAATAAATCAGTCTCAGATCAGGTTATCTCTATAAATGGTTATAATGTATTCCGCTGTGATCGTCCCAGGAAAGGTGGAGGTGTAGCCATTTATATAAAAAATAAGTTTCATACTACTCTCCTTTCCTCTGTATCCATTAGCAAACAGTTTGAATTTTTGGCATTGAAACTTGAATTTCAACAGAGACAGTCCCTTACAATCATGGGCTGTTATAGGCCTCCCTCAGCCTGCAGTGAGGCTCTAAATTCTTTAAACAACTATGTCTCAGGGTTAAACTCTGGCGAGTTTGTCTTAGTGGGGGATTTAAATCTTGATTGGTTGTCATCAGCCTCAGATGGCCTGAAATCGATGTGTGATTCATTAAATCTAAGCCAATTAATAGACAGCCCAACCCGGCCTAACATTAAATACCCCATAAGATCATCGCTCCTTGATCTTATAATAACAAATACCCCCCACAGGTATACTGATGCTGGTGTTTTTGGAAATGATCTGAGTGACCATTGTGCCATTGCAGTGGTCAGGAATGCCAAACTTCCCAAAACTAAACCACGAATTTTACTTAAAAGAGATTTTAAACTTTTTCATGAGCAGGCTTTTCTGCATGATTTGTCCAACTTTGAGTGGGAACGAATCTCCCTCCTTGATGATGTTGAGCTGGCCTGGAATTTCTTTCATTCTGAATTTTTAAAGTTAATCAATAAACATGCTCCCTTACGTAAGTTTAGGATAAAGGGGCGAAACAATCAATGGTTTTCCACTGAAATTGGAAACCTCCTCAAAGAAAGAGATCTTGCATGGGCCAGAGCACGAAAAACAAAACTGGAGGCTGATTGGCTCAATTTTCGTCAACTCCGCAACAAATGTACCTCCTTAATTAAGAGGGCTAAATCAGAATTTTATTTATCTGAAACCACCAAAAATTTAAATGATCCCAGGAAATTTTGGAACGTTGTGAGATCTGTTTCTGGTGCTATGCCCTCTAATGAACTGCCGAACTTTTTGGTCAAAGACACTGGAAACCTGACCGATAAATGTGCCATGTTAAATTATTTTAATGAACATTTTATCTCAGCAGGGCACTTGTTTGATTTTTTTAACAGTGATTCTAAAAGCACCATTTTAACTGATGAACCTTCTGTTGAAAGCTGTCTCCCTGTTGATTGTTCTTTTCATTTTGAACCTGTGTCTATTTCTGAGGTCCATAGTGCGCTAAAAAATTTGGACTCCAAAAAATCAGCTGGTCCAGATAGTTTGGATCCATTTTTTCTAAAGCTGGCTGCTGACTTAATTGCTGAGCCTCTAACGAGTATTTTTAATCTAAGTCTCAGTACAAACAAACTTCCTAAAGTTTGGAAATCTGCTTTTGTCCTCCCACTGCTAAAAGGTGGTGAACCCTCACTTGTTAACAATTACAGGCCTATTTCAAAATTATGTATTTTAGCCAAAGTATTTGAAAAATTGATCTGTGATCAACTGAAGGACTTCTTGGAACTGAGGAACATTCTAAATCCCCTTCAGTCAGGGTTTAGGAAGAAGCACAGCACTGCTACTGCTGCTCTAAAAGTCCTTAACGATGTGTTTGAGGCATTGGACTCAAAAAAGTTTTGTGTGGCTCTGTTCATTGACCTGTCTAAGGCATTTGATACTGTGGATCACAATATTCTGTTGGAAACTCTCTTCAAGAATGGCATCTCCAAACAAGCTGCCTCTTGGTTTGCTGATTATTTGGCAAATAGAACACAATGTGTTCGGATGGCTGGAGTTAGCTCCACCTTTCTTGAGGTCACAAAAGGTGTACCTCAAGGCTCAGTCTTAGGACCCATTCTGTTCACAATTTACATAAATGATCTCTGTGCAAACATGTCAAATGCCTCATACCATCTTTATGCAGATGACACTGTAATTTACTGCTGCTCACACTCGATTGCTCAGGCATTTGAATTTTTGCAGTCCGCCTTTGATGAAGTGCAGATTTGTTTGGAGAAATTGAAGCTGGTTTTAAATGCTGATAAATCCAAACTAATGATTTTCTCAATGTCATCTGTTCCCTTGGAGAATACCCCCAAAATCAGAACTGTCCGGGGTGAAACTCTAGAGCTGGTTACCAGCTATAAGTACCTGGGACTCATTATTGATGAGGAGCTTTCATTCAAGTTGCATGTTAAAAATTTGATCTCCAAATTACGGGTGAAGCTTGGTTTCTATTACAGAAACAAATCATGTTTTTCCCTTAGAGCTCGGAAGTTTCTGATGTCAGCTACTTTCTTGCCTGTGCTTGATTATGGAGATCTTGTGTATATGTCAGCTTCAACCAGCTGCCTTCAGTCCTTGACTCCTGTCTATCACTGTGCTCTGAGGTTTATCACTGGTTGTAGCCGCCTCACCCACCACTGTGAACTGTATGCAAAAGCTGGCATGCCTTCCCTGGACATAAGACGCTATACACACTGGTTGACTTTAGTTTATAAGGCTCTTCTTGGCTTGGTTCCCATGTATTTATGCACTTTTCTTCAGAGAACTAAAAGCCGTTATGCCCTGAGATCGAATGACATTCTGCATCTTACTGTTCCTCGTGTTCGAACTGAAATGGGTAAAAAAGCATTCAGCTTCTCTGCCCCCTCTGCTTGGAATGCCCTCCAATCTGAACTGAAAATGTCAGAACTTGTTTCACTGGAAGCTTTCCGCTCTATTTTAAAAAAACTTCAATGGAAATCGTTCGAACAGTGCCTATGTTCTTAACTTTTACTGTACCTACAACCTCTGCACTTTATTTCTCGCATCTTAAATTTTTTATATTTTCATGTTTCATCTTTTACTGGTTGTTTGTTATTGTTGTTTGTCTGTCCTGATTACCATGACGTGTGCTGCTGCCTTTCTTGGCCAGGTCACCCTTGTGAAAGAGGTCTTGATCTCAATGGGTTTTTTATCTGGTTAAATAAAGGTTATAAATAAATAAATAAAAAAAACCTGCAGGGACACATTCAGAGAAAACAAGGGATATAATTCTGGATATTACTGAACCAGGGGCCCCAGTGGTGAGGGGCCCTGGACTGTTTTAATTAGTTTTGCTTTTTAATGCAAAATGAGGCGACCCTCTTCCACGTGTAAAGCAGCTCTGTGGTCGTCCATGTCTTTGTAGCTGAACTGGGGCAGCAGCGTTAATCTAAATACGCTAATGTTGTCCTAAATGTTAGACTAACCTTGTAAATATTAGCTTAAATGATGTTAGCACAAACTAGCAATAACTAGCATTAATAAGGTTAGCCTAAACCAGGTAAAATCAAAACCAGCTCATATCTAAACTAGCCAACCATAGAAGAGTCCAGAACATTAGCTTAATCATGCCAATATTAGCTTAAATAATATTAGCCTAAAATGCTAATGTTGGTCCCTGGTCGACACATCTCTGATCGTCTCTTCCTGTGCTGACGTCGCTGTCGTTCCTCAGGTGGTGCTGTGTCTTTCCAGGACATCTGCAGGTGAAGAACCAGCGACATCACGTCTCCGTTTGGCCCCAACATGAAGCTGAAATGACAGGAAGTGAGCGGGGTTAATGGTAAATGGAGGATCTGTGCTCACTGCAGCACCAGTGAGCTGAAACCAAACCCTCCCGGCTCTGCTGTGTTACAATGCAGCCAACAACATCCAGAGAAAGCCAAATACAACAGCAGCAGGCTGAGGCTAACAAGGACACACAAATACAAGCAAACATAAATCCCAGCAGCCAGACAGAAAGGTCATGCTTGTTTGGAGAGAAAAGAGGCTGACGCTGGAATCAAAAGGACTCCTGATGCTGCTATAGTTTCAAACACAAAGATGTCAAAGCTCCTGAGATCTGCCGACCAGAGTCTCCAGAGTTTTCTGTCTGTGTTTGCAGCTCGGCCGAGCAGGACACTGGAGACTCCTCCTTGAGACATTGGGACGACAGCCTCCTATTACATTATGGAAATTTCTGTTTTTTTTGTCTTGGTCTGACAATTAATCGCCGTCACAGCACAAAACAGATGCAGAGGTACGATCGGACGAAGGCCTTTCAGTTTTTCCTGCGGCAAAAAAAACACACCAATGTCAACCATGGGATCAGCTGATTGTTTGGTTTGTATCTGCAGGTACAGTCTTATATTTAACTTAAAACCTTCTGTAAACAATCTGAGACGTCAGAGTCTCTAGCTTTTGGCAGCCATTTCCAAATGGCTGCTTTCTGTCAGCAGTTGATGTGAGGAAACCCACCAACATCTCAGAACTGAAGTGGTTCTGTTCTGAGGACGATTGATCAGCAGTTACCAGAAACATTTAGTCACAAGGAGTTTAAAGGAGTTGAATGAAATGAGAAGAGTGATGTCAGATTTGTTTTAATTCAGTTTGTCTTCAGATGAAACTTCAGAATCAGACTGTGGAGACCTCCTGGTTTCTGGATCACTTAACTCTTCAGACAGAATCTGTGTTCCATCCAGATGTGGAGGAGACTCTCACATGACACTGTTGATTTGATCACATGATAAAAACATCACATTAACCCTCCACAGGTTTGAACAACTCGATGCAGAGTTCAGTGACGCTCGTTTCCGCTGCAGATTATCTGTGTGGGTTTCCCAAATTACTGCCGGATGTTTGCAGCCAAACCGGAGCTGTGGCCTGAATACAGACCACCGACCAGGAGGGAATCAATCTGCCGTGAATGTAAATGGAGGGCAACCACCTGCTAATAAAGATCCATCTGTGGCTCAGTCAACACGCTGAAATATTCCTGGGCTTTCTCTGAGCTGGTGATGGTGGAGCAGCTTCTCAGTAAGACGGTAAATCCTCCCAAAGCTGACGGTGAGTCAGGAGATAAAGCTCCAACAACAGAATCAATCCGCTGTCAGGCGCTCTGATCAATACTGCTCTGACTCGGCCGACTGACGGGGAGAAAAAATAAAATAAAAGGAAGTCACTTAAACCTTTATTTGAACTACTTCCACATTTCAAATTGTCTGCTTCCTGGTGTCCTGTCACCACATTAGGCTGCTCATGAACTTCAACACATCAATTAATAATAATCATAAAGTCTTAAAGTCTTAATTAAAAGTCTGAAACGCTGCTTGCAGACTGCTCAGTGTCATTTTAATCCCAGTTTAGACTCAAACGAGTAAATCCTGGCAAAAACAACTTTTTGGATTCATGCCCACACTAGGATTCCTCCACGCTGCCGTCAGACAGCTGGAAAAATATATTAAATATCAAACTGCTTGTTTGGTACATCAACTTCTATTTCTGTTTATAATCTCCTCCAGTTATCACAACTACATTTGAGCAAACTGTTGGAATAAATGACAGATCCACAATATTTGTTCCATTGATCCATCCGTTCATATCAGTGAGATGTTAAAGTCAGAGCCTCCTTGTCTCCAGTATCTGCTGTGACCTCCTGGTAACTAAATGTTTCTGGTAACAGCTGATCAGTGGTCTACAGCAGCTTGGAGGAATTTTAGCCCATTCCTCAGAACAGAACCACTTCAGTTCTGAGATGTTGGTGGGTTTCCTCACATCAACTGCTTGCTTCAGGTCCTTCCACAACATTTCTATTGGATTAAGGTCAGGACTTTGACTTGGCCGTTCCTAAACATTCATCTTGTTCTTCAGAAACACAGAGTACTACTTATTTGTACTTTGTCTATACCTTGTATTCAAGGTGTGCTGCCATGTGACCGATTTCCTTTTTGTCTGTCATTCTTCCGTTGCTTCTGTACACAAAATGTAAGTGTTGAGAACAGATGCTAACAGTTACTAGCAGTTACAAGCTAACAAACTTAATGTAGGAAATGAAAATTCATAAAGAAAGGATGAGGGCGCTGGAGATATCAACATTTTCCACAGAAAATAACTTTAATCTTCATAATAATCTCCAGTGGAATATTTTTCTTTAACCAAATTGACAGAGTCACATTCACAGGAGAATAATCCTTAAAACCCACATCTCCACATTTCCATTGTTTTCAGATCCAGAGCCACAGAACGAGTCGTGCAGACGGCTCTAACAGTGTTACGCTGATTTATCACTGCGGCCGTCGCTCCTTCATTCGTCTGCAGGCTCAGATTCGTGGGTCTGTAAATGTTGGACCACATTTTCATTCATGAGAGCTGCTGCTTTTAGCATTATGCTGACGTCAAACCCAGAATGGATCATTTTCAGTCCTGTTCCTAACATACAGGTTTTATTATACCGTGCCGTTATTCTGACATTTTCAAGTAGTTTGTAGTTGTTAATATTTATGTGCTGACAGAAAGGAAGCATTTCAAAACAGAGTTGGATTCCCTGAAATAACTGAGCTTTGAAAAGCAACACAATCATGACTTCATTCATTGGTTCTATTAGTTCTGGCTGAAGATCTTAGTCTGGAGACACTTCTGAACAGATGGACTCTAATTAGGTCCTTAAATGAACTTGTAATCCAGGAGGTGCACCTACCTCACAAATATGTTCTATGGAATAACTATAATCAGTTTCATTTGTGAATGAATGTGAACTGAGCTTGAGCTTTCTGAGCAGAGGAGATGTTGAGAGGATGAAATATGTTAACTATGAAAATCATGTGATTAAATGTTTTAATCTATTGACAGACCTATTCATCCTTCATTCATTCATCTTGTTCTGTGAAGGGTCATGGGGGTCTGCTGGAGCCTATCCCAGCTGTCATTGGTCTAGAGGGGGGGTCCACCCTGGACAGGTCTCCAGTCTATCACAGGGCTAACACAGAGAGATACTCACACCTACGGCCAATTTAGAATCACCAATGAACCTAACCAGCATGTCTTTGGACGGTGGGAGGAAGCTGGAGAACCTGGAGAGAACCCACACAGACACAGGGAGAACATGCAGACTACACACAGAAAGGAACCAGTGGGCCTGGATTAGAACCCAGAACCTTCTGCTTGCTGGGAGGCATCAGTGCTAACCGCCACACCACTGTACCTCCCTGTTTATTCATCATATTATATATAATTCATTTAGTTTGCCTTTCTTTTGTTTTTGATTTATGTGTTTTTGAAAACTTCCTCCCAAATAAATGAAGTCATTTTTCTGTCTGCTGCTCAGTTTACAGTTCAGTTTTTTCTTGTTGAGACGATCAATAAACTCCCTGGACACCTGTGAGGCTGTGAGACCGTCCACATCTGGAGCACAGTAGAACAGGTTCTACATCTGAGCTGAGCTTTGTCCACCGTCATGACTCTGAACTCTATTTCTGTCCGTCTTCCTCCGTTGCCTCCACATCGGTTTTACCGTGACAATGGTGGAAAATGACGGTCGGCTCAGCAGCCATCTGTGTCCTGCTTCAGACGGACCCTCTGCAACCCTGACGGACCTCCGCAGAATGTTAATTAAGAAGGAGGCAAATTGTTGGAGTGAAATGGTCACAGATGGGAATGTCCAGCAGATATAATGGACCGGAATAATTACTGCTTCTTTCTCCTGCACCAGCCGTGTTGGTGGAGTTTTCTTCTGTTTATTTCCCAGTTGCTCAAGACTGAAACTTTATTTCCGTCTGCTGCAGGAGGCTGAACAGAATCACATGACCTTGGTTTGGGTGTGCAGGTAGTTTTGTCTTTGGGCGCTGCAGTGATGATCTGAATGTTCTGTCCTACCACTGTCCAGTTCTTCTGACTCTGACGGGTTGAGAGGTGAAATATACAAGATCTACAACAAAGAAATGCCACCACTCAAAGAGAAGACTTGTCTTTCTGCTATTTCAGCTCCAGATCATAACGAGTGATGGAAAACCACTCCACTGGAATGACTGTGTGAATGACATGGTGGATATAATATCTGCTGGAAGGTTTCTGCTGAATCATGAATATAGATATAAAACCAAATAATAAAATCAATGTGCAGCAGCAGCATGAATACAGACGAGGCAGCGGACTCAACTTCAAACTCAATTTTATCCCATACTTCTTCTTATCGGACACAAATCAATCCAAATGGATTTCAGCGCGTAGGCTAATGGAAACAAATAAAGTTTAGTGAAGGTAAATTCATCTGCAGGTTCAGGTCCACTAAATTCACTGCACCTAAAAATTAGTCACGAGAAACTCCAACAAATGAAAGTTGTGTCAAACTCAGCAACTTCTGCCTTCGGTCTAAAACTCACAAAGAATGTTTGTGCCGGAAGCAGCTTGAAGTTTTAAGCTCTTTACTCCCTGTACTAGTGATGAGAATAGAATAAAAATCTTTATTTATCCCAAATCAACAGAAGGAAATACTTCACAAAAAACATAACAACCTGCAGTTTTAAAAACGGTCACGTAAGACAAAGTTAACACAAACATTTACAACAACTCGGATGCTGTGGACAGCTGATACGGTTGATTAACAGAGAAAATATCTGCTGCACGAATGAAACTAATAAATCATAAATTATTGCAGTGATTCACATGCTTAGCAAGTCGTAGCCCAGAGCCCTTCAATTAACCGTAATGGGCTGCGTGCGTTTGATAATGTACTTAAAAAGCCATTCCTCCTCCACTGAGCGCTGGTCTTATTTACTACTCATTGATTTTAATGTCATAATGTTAAGACTGCAACCACTCATCCCACTTAACCCGAAGGAAGAGCAGCTAGTGAAGCCATCTGAGAGGAGAGCCAGAGTAGATCTGTGTGACTCACAGAAAGATATAATGATGGGTTTAAAACAGCAGCCGTGGGAGAGCGTCGACAGTGACTCAAACTCAGCGCTCCACGTTTTTCTGCTTTTGATGAATCGGTCGAAGGGAAACTCTGGAACTGGAGGCCGGAAGACTTTCATGCACAAAACCAAGAGGTTATAACCTGGAGATTTAATTAGAACAGATCCACTGTTGTTTATACCTTTTGACTTGAAGCTCCAGTGTTTACAGCTCAGTAATCAACACTGACCTGGGTTCACTGTGTTTCCCATGATGCACTGCAGGGAGGAAGTAAATGGAATTTAATGATTCTGAAAGATTCCAAATGTTCCCAGATGATTGAGGATCTTTCAGGATCAGGTTGAGGATCACGTTGAAGCTGGTTAACATGTAGAACCCGTTCATCAGATGACCCTGGGGGGCAGCAGGTTTGGTTTTTGCTCATGATGAATGGTTCACGTCATGTGTTGGTTGGACTGCAGCAGCCAAAGGTCAGAGTCTTTAATGCTGCAGCAATGAAATGATTAATCATCAGTAAGTGCAGCTTAAGTGGGCGCCTGGTAATAATGTGGAAATATCGACTCTCACAGTTACAACTGATTGATGGTCATTGATCGTCTGCGTGTCCTGTCGACGGACAGATTCTCTGATGAGACTTGTGATTAAATCGATAAACTATTGTGTGTTAATGAATGGACACGGTGGCAGCACAGGGGTCAGGACGCTGCATGCAGCCCTGCCGGTCCCACCGGGACGCTTAAAGGAGACGGTCTTACAGGAGACGCCTTCAGTTACCACAGCTGCTACAGATTTATCGGCAGATTTAGCTTTTTAGATGAAGTGGTTCCCTCTGTTCATTTGTCTCCATTTTATCTCTACTCTAACCAGCTGACCCTTTCACAACAACAAACATGGTCTGATACGATTGTTCTTACTTCTGTCACCTTGTATGACGACCAATAGGAGCACAGAGAGGAGTCACCATGGTGATGGTAAAGATCATTTAAATTAGACACAATTCCTGCACAATTTGATTCCAAGTATTGGTCTCTGAGGTGAGCACCTGCCTGGGTGACCACGAATACAGGCCTCTAACGTCACTGGAGTGGCTGTAGGTATCCAGAGGGTTAGCGGTTTGATCCCCGAATGAGCCACATGCCGAAGTGTCCTTGTGTCCATTTTAGTGAGCAGATCTCACGGTCAGAGGCTTTTTATTTTATGTGCTGTCCTTTCCAAACATGGTAAGATATTTCAGCTCGGTTCACCTGAATTTATTGAATTTATACACGTTCTGCTGTCAGGATGCATCACAGGAGACCACGTCTTTTAGGCGCTGTCACAGAGGTGGTAGATCAAACTATTTAGTAGAAATATTTTGAGATAATGATCAGAGCGTCCTCAACATTAGTGTTATTTCTGTGTCCAAAGAAGGAATAATTAAAATAGAACCTGGTTGGTCTCAAACTCTCAGCCCATGATTCATTTAAGAAAACCCAAATCCAAGCAGCAAGATTCAAACACAATCAATGAGCGATGAGGAGGGGTTCCTTCACTGAGTGATGACCTTCACATCACGCTTCCTGTCTGCTTTTCAGACTTAATCTCAAAGGACTGACTTCATATCAATACATTGACTCATATGAGCCTTGGGGTAGTCCCAGTGGATGAACTGTCCGTGATCGAGGCTGGAGACTCTGTGTATTTTATTGGTTCAGTTTTCTGATTGTTAAAAGTAAGGCTTCATCTGGTCCCATAAATCCACGTATAACTTCAGACATAACAGCTGAACCTCTTGTAGCTGATCATGAACAGAGCAGCAACCATTCAGTGAGGAACTGACTGGAGGAAGATTAATCTGTGATTCTTTTAAGAGTCATTTCTTTTCTGTTTAGAGTGAATTTTAAATTCTGCTTTGATGTCTGGACTACCTGGAGGTTTGCAGCAGCCCCTCAGTCGTAAGATTTAATCCTGTGATTTGTTTCTGTTGACTCAGACTTTCCATTTTCTTCAGGACAATTCTCCGAGCTCACAGAATTGAGTTGTTTTCATATTGTAAACACAAATTTCAAATTCATTTTCATGATGCTGATATAGATGTGTCTGAAGAGGAAGTAGCAGCAGATAGAAACATCTTCAACTCTTTGATTTAGGAAAAGATGATGTTTGGAGTTGATCTGGAACCGGAAACCATTTCTGCCACAAAGTTTGCAGACAGGGAAGTTGGTCTGTACAGCATGTACGCTGTGTGCTAAGCATCTAAACCTTATGTAAAATGAAGCGCCACGCAACATTTACATCAGTCATCTAAACAGAAACAGATGGAACCCAGAACAACACCCAACATCAAATATTTAATAGAAGAAAGTTACTCTGGAGTCTCTCAGGTGGAAAATTATGCTCAACTAAGTGGCTCTGATTGGTTGGAGGATGCAGGGGTATTTTACCTTCCTGCCTTCATTGCTGCTTAGATGTCGGTTTGGTGCATCTGGACCTGAAGGATCTCCTCCACCTGGAAACTGCTCAAAGATCTCAAGAACTTCAGGTCCACTGGAACCATTTAATTTCTTCCTACAGGACTATACTAACATTCAATTAAACCCCCCGACAGACTGTGAGTTGCATCGTTGTCCTTTTGGTGCTTCCACTAAAGACCACTTCAAGAACTCCTGCAGAAGTCTGGAGGACTGCTGGAGCTAGAGACGTAAAATATCTCAAGATCAGCTGGAAACATCTTTAAAGGTTGTTGCTGCAATCAGAGAAACTGAAGCATTGTGGAGTCCCAGTAGGCGAAGAAGAAACCTCCAGGTCTGAAACATGAAGCCAAACCCTGCAGTTCCTCCATCGTCCACCAGTGAGTCAGTCTCCATAAACCTGATACTAGAACTAATGTCCCCATTCATGATGAATGTTTCTAGAACTCATCTGTTTAAAATAGACCGAGGATTAAAGTTCTGATGAATTAAGGGGCGTGGCCTTTTTGACATGCGGTTGTCCTCACCGCTAGCTGTCTTTAGCTTCAGCCTCCATCATGCTCCACCTCTCTGACCATTATTGAATCAGTTTGTTACTTCATTTCATCAGTTTGCTCTGAAGATAAGTTGCCATCAGGAGTCAACGGCGATTAAAACCGTCTTCTATGTAACTGATTTACCTACAGCTTCCTATCGTCCTGCTGGTTAAGCCAGGTTTGAGTTCTTGATTTTCTCTCCCTGAAGCAGCTCTGGTGAAACATTGTTTGCTTTTTCTAAAGGCTCTCGGTCATTGTGTGCTTTCAGAAGAGTTGCGGCGCCGTCTCTCAGCGGTAATGATGTTTCTGGGGCTGAGGAAGGATTTACCGGATCATCTGTCCAATGAAGACGCCAAACAATGAGCATCAGGCTGAACTCTTCATGTGGTGGCATTAAAGTCCATCCTCCTCCTGGCTCCTTGTTTATTCCTTCAAAGGCCCTTTTCTTCTTTCCTTTACTTTTTCTTTATCGTTCTCTGCCTCCAAGTATCTGGGTGTCTACTTATTTACACCCCACTGCCGCCTCCTTTTACTCCTGTTTACTTTACAACTTCTTAATGAGGCACAGACTGAGACACGTTTAAATTCACATACAAGGAATCTGAGCACACAGATGCTACATCTCTGCAAAGACGCAGGAATCCGACACATGCACCACTTGACTGCTGTTATTTGGTTCCTCTGAAACAGAAATGTCAAATTTTACACACGTTATCACCTCTGTATTATTTATTTAAAAGGAGGATTGACTTATTGGTCATAAACTCACTTTAAAACATAACATCAAGTGTTTCATATCTGATCCAAGAGTTTCTGAGAAGCTCTGCTGCACCCACATCATTGATACTTACCAGAAAAACCTGTTGTAAACAATCTGATCCTCATCATCTACCTCCTGGTGGATCTATCCTTGCTTTCACAATCACTAGCTTTTGGCAGCCATTTCCAATATGGCCGCCTTCATGGATGTTCTAGTTTCTTTTCAGTGAAATCTGTTATTTTTAAAAGGTTCCACTAATAATGTTGTTACTGACATTTCAGTATGAATATTTCCTTTATTGAGACAACCAGTGATCACTTCATTCATTCTACATTATAGAACCCCATGTTTAAAAGCTGTAGATCAAATGTGATATAGCAGATATATAGTCATCTGATGATGCTAAATCTATCAATGAACTGGTGATATGTGTGAGGAGGAATCAACTCTTCCCCACTGTTGTGTTCCTGGTGGATCTTTCATTCTCTTCTTCTGGTTACCTTCCAGAGATCAGATGTTTTTATCAGACGGGAAGGTCACCACCTCATCCTCCCTCTCATTCATGTCTCTGTGGCTTTACCTTTTCATTTCTCTCTCTATCTGTCTGCCTCCCACTCTTCTCATCGCTGCTGACCTCCTCTGCTCCAGGTATAAAACCAAGTCCTGTTCCATTAGTTCCTGACAGATGGCATCACTTCACCTTCCTCCTCTCACAGCCTTTGTTTCTCCTCTATCAGTCTTTCCCTCATTAATGCTGAACTCAAACTCAGCACCTGACATGTATCAAATGAATCTGGTTTCCTGAAAAAACATTTTTCTTGTTGCTGTTTGCTTAAACAGAAGAATCGAATTAATGAGTCTTAAGTAACTCAAAGACAACATCACATTTAGAATTTAATTAGATAGAAGAAGATCACGACTCCAGCAGCACTTGTAGTGGATGGAACCGACAGGTATCAAGAAGGGTCATCAAGAAACCTTGGCAAAAACATCTAGCATGTACCAGTCGTATACAGCACATACCTGTATATACTGAATATGGGCCACCTGTCATGTGGTATCGGGCCAGTCAATCACATGCAGACCAGCCAGGAGACACCTGGTCTTTGTGGTTC
This sequence comes from Chelon labrosus, assembly GCF_963514085.1. Taxonomy (NCBI): domain Eukaryota; kingdom Metazoa; phylum Chordata; class Actinopteri; order Mugiliformes; family Mugilidae; genus Chelon; species Chelon labrosus. The sequence continues at coordinate 546,705 of NC_140340.1, read as the reverse complement.
TGTTCTGAGGAATGGGCTAAAATTCCTCCAAGCTGCTGTAGACCACTGATCAGCAGTTACCAGAAACATTTAGTTACAAGGAGGTCACAGCAGATACTGGAAACAAGGAGGACATGATATGAACACATGATTGACTCAACTAAATAAACACACAAGTCAAATATTTCTGTTTCATGTGTTTGATTGGGTTCTCTTTGTCTACTTTCAGGACTTGTGTGAAAATGTTTTAATGTTACAAAACTTTAAAGCAGCTCTGTCGATGTATGTGATTGGTTGTTATTATTTAAAGTAATTCTGTTTTACTTCCTACTTGCTGTATTTCTTGATGAAAGCCATGAGCAGAAACGTGTCAGCCTAATAAGGTTCTTCTAAATCTTCTATATATCTTGTGCTCCTCTATGCACCTTGGTAATAGATGAAGTTTCACCGGAAATACAACTTTTCTCAACAGAATTGAATGAACTTGACATAAATTTAGACTCTATGAACATAACTGAACATAATCTGGTGTTTTTTGTCCTTCTGGGAACGAGCTGCTTGTTGTTGTCACATCCTCTGGGGCTTGTTGCTTTCCTGGAGGCAGCTCGTGAGATTCCCAGAACCTACAGCACACCGACTCAGACCGTCCAGCTGAATTCATCTTCTCATCCAGTTAACGTTCCTGATCATGCTACATTAGCTTAGCTTGTTGTAACTGCTCAGTGGTTTGTTGTCGATAGCATCACATGAAAGGAAGGAGCTTGTCATTAACGGCACTACAACCAAGCCTGATCAGGAGCTTTTGGAGGAACTTTGCTCTGAAGAATCTTCCTTGAATGTTTTTGCCGTGTTTCTAGTTTCAATCTCATTTCAGTTTAATTTGATCATGGAAACGTCGTTACAGTCAAATATCAAATGAGTTTCCATCTGATGTTATTCCAGACTGAAATGATTCTGTCAGATTAAAAAGATGAAGATCATCAGAGTGAGAGCAGAAAGTCCCATATCAACATCAATAGATATGATTTCATGTAGAGTAGTCTTCAACAGTCTTGAGTTGGTTCAGTCAGACGCTGGTCAACTTTTGGAGGACAGCTGCAGTTACCATCTGGACGTCAGTATTTAGATTACAATCTACATCTCACTGTATACATATAATGAATATGATCATAATAATAATAATAATAATAATAATAATAATAATGAGGATGCTTTGAGCTGATGATTAATGTCCACAGCTTCAGGTCACATGGTCAGGATTATAATCATTAGACTGATTGCATCAAAGACAGGCCTGCTATAGTATTACTGCTAGTGTAACTCACGCTGCAGAGACATGAATCTGTTTAGGTTTTGATGCCTCAACATGATTTTTCTGAACATAACGTGACCAGTTTAGTTACTGATGGAGGAAGAGTTGGTCCTCCTCCCCTGAGAGCGGATGAAACAGTCCTCAGCTTTAATCCTGACCACGCAGGTAGGAGGGATTTAAACAGCTGACCCCAGATCAGCGTTCAAATCACACCTGACCTTCTACTCTAATACCCATAATTCCTCCCTGCACCTGGAGTCTCTTCACAGCGACCTGATCGTGCTGTCACGAGACGCTCTCTAAGCTCCTCTTTTATTCATGATGCTGGAGCTCAGATCTTCATCACAGCGTTTAGAACAAACGTCTGAACCTGTAATGATCACGAGCTTCAGAGGACATCCCACCGGCCTGCTCGTTGCAATCACATCTAACTGGAGCAGCTGACATCACAATCACTGAGGATGACTGCAGGAAGCTGGTGACACCGTGTACTTTGTCTTAAAGTCCAAACTGAAAGATACTGTGTCAGTAGAGTTACCACCATGTGGACTGAGTGTATGACCCACTGATGATTTGTGGCGTTAAAAGGTTCCTCATGTTTCACTTTAATTTTATTCTGAAGTAGTCAACAGGAAGTGCATTGTGTCAGCTGTGTTGAGCTTAAACATGCCTCTACAAAATAAGATTATTGCATACCTGCCAACTTTTCAAAAAACCTTGGAGTGAGGTTTTGTCGTGGGTGACCAAAATTATGCCGTGCACGCAGTCACACAAATTGGTGGCTCAGATATAAGATAATTGGAATTAATTTGATGTTGTACCCATGTTGTACCCTGCATTCTGGTGGTTTGTGGGGAGGTCCAAATTTTGGATTAAGTAGATGTGGTTTCCAGCATTCTAGTGGATTTTTGGGCGGTCTGCTAAAGATGTGCAATACCTGAACTTATTCTGATTCATGTTCGGCATCATGACTTATAGGTCTTAGTCTGTAGACTTGAGCTTAACATTCAACCAGAAAACTATCGGTGTGCCTAAATGACAATAAAGCCTTATTCATAGATCAGTGTTTAAGATTTGACCTAGGTAGGTTGATTGATATTTTGATTAAAATGGTATTAAACTAATTCTTAACTACAATTATATTCTTAAGAGCACTTAATGATTTATGTTCAGCCAAAAACGACACAACATTAGTTAGGGAGGGACATTATTCTTCATTCAAAGTCTCCCACCACATGGTCCATCAGAGACAAATAAAGTGCAACAAATAAAGTGCTTAAACAGTACAACTTTTTCAAGCAATAAAACAGATGAATGCATTACAAAAATAGCTAAAATGAGGCACAATCAGTATCAGATGCAGATCAGAAGCTGGGTAAAGTCCTTGTCTATGATCTGTGTGCATGGTTATACTGGCCTAGTCTCAGCTCAGATTCTCTTCTTTATCAGACTTCTCAAAGTAGTTTCTGGTTTCTCCTGCTGTCCTGGCGGTCTCTGTATCTCTTCTTCTGTCTACTTCGGGGTGCAGGCATAGATAGTAAAGGGGTGCACTGCAGGTGTAGCATAGCGCAAAGGTTCAGGGGCGCTGATCAGCGCCATCTACCGTCGTGGAGTTTGAAAAGGAACGGAAGAGTCTCGGACAAAGATCGGATTTTTTTTTTTGCGTGAGAAATTGGATGTGTGGCGTGAGTGCGTGTGAAAACAGGCAAAACCGTGTGTCACACGGAGAAAGCGTGAGAGTTGGCAGCTCTGTTATTGTTAGAGGCCAGATTATGTTCTTTATTTGTACATTTGTAGACTAATATTCCAGAGAGCTGTATGCTGGTACTCATTGAATGTAAAATAAATACATAGACTACTTACAGTCACTACTACTCCTGTTTAGCATCATGCTAACAGTGTGGGAAACCCCATAGTAGACTGGCTAGGCTAGCAGAGGTAGCATCAGACCAGCTTTAAAGATGTGACAGGAGCATTAACAAATCTGCAACATAACCAAGGAGCAAACCTTGGTCTGTTTCTGACAGGAGGTCAGTTTGAGATTTGTCAGGAGCAGCCTAGGTGAGCTGTTAGATGAGGAGCTGCACACCTCCAGCTTCTCAGGAAACATCTTCTAAACATCATCTGTGCAGCAGAATCTCTCAGGATGATGGAAAACGATCAGTTATTGTCTGACCAACCATGGTAGCAGTTATCAGCAGTAACTACTGGTGTCATCAAATCAGCCAGGATGGAAATGTTTCTTGATGAAGCTAAAATCCGTCTCCTCCTTCTTCTTCTCCTCCTCCAATTATTTCCAGCAGATCTGATGCTCCTTGTCAGTGAAGTTCTAAATGAATCTTGCCTGGACAATGTCCACTCTTCTGTATTTTTCACGTGAGACGTGAGTTTCCTCTTCCGTCATCCCTCCATCCAGCCCTCCCTCTCCTTCCTTCCTCCCTAAGTAAAGTCATAATTCACCGTCTATGTGACGTCTAATTACCGCTGCGTGTTTACCGACTGTGTCAGGGATTGGGTTTTTTTTTGTAATTCAAATAAGCCTTTACAAGTGAACCACTGGGACGTGACGTGTAGTCTGCTCTATAATCCTGAAAGAATTGTTTACCTCAGACAATGAGGGGAGTGATTGTCTCGCAAGAGCAGCAGAGCTCGTTATTGGGGTGGTATTAAAAGGGAAGGAGCAACGAGTTTAGTGAGGGAGAAGCCAGGATACGATTTATTTAAAGACAGTAAGTGAACGTCTTGCAGTTGGTCTGTTTAATGGAGGAAAGTCTCCTGCTCTTCACAGCTGAGATAAACAGACTGATTCTGATGTTAAATCTCTTTGGACGTTGTCTTCCGTTGACAAAATGATGTAAAACTCAAACATGATTATAACAAAATGAAGCAGAGTTTAGATCTGAGATCTGATCTTTACAATGCCACTTAAAAGTCTTTGCTTCCTCCAGAATTTTCTACATTTCTGCATAAACTTACTCAAAGATCAGCTGATTTTGACACAAGTCCTGAAATTAGACAGAAAGAACCCAGTCAAACAGAAATATTATATTTGTTTATTCCAGTAAATCAATCATGTGTTCATATCATGTCCTCCTTGTCTCCAGTATCTGCTGTGACCTCCTTGTCACTAAATGTTCCTGGTAACTGCTGATCAGTGGTCTACAGCAGCTTGGAGGAATTTTACCCCATTCCTCAGAACAGAACCACTTCAGTTCTGAGATGTTGGTGGGTTTCCTCACATCAACTGCTTGCTTCAGGTCCTTCCACAACATTTCTATTGGATTAAGGTCAGGACTTTGACTTGGCCGTTCCTAAACATTCATCTTGTTCTTCTTACCCTGATGCTTCTCCACTATCCTTCCAGTTTTTAATAATGCCTTGGACAGTTCTTAACCCAGTTTTAGTAGTTTCTACAATCTCCTTAGATGTTTTCTCTGCTTGATGCATGCCAATGATTTGACCCTTCTCAAACAGACTAACAGGATGTGTCTTTAGACATGGTTGTTTAAGAAACCCATGCAGTAATTATCCAATAGGAGGCTCCTACCTGTTTGATTAGTTAAATCCATGTGGAGACTTGTTTTTTTGATCAGGCAGTGTAGTTATAAATGCACATTGATCAGTTAAGAACAGTAACGCATGACTTCATCTGAGGAAGTGTTTTTATTGTCTGTGTGACAGGAGGACAGAGTTAAAGTGAAGAGATTAAAGAAGAAGAAACGTGCGGATGAAAAGGAGGAAATAACAAAACACAAAGGGAGTCGGAGAGGAGTAACGACATGCTGTGACTTCTCCTAGTTTCTGTGCTCTGGGCTGCGTGACTGTCCCTTCCTCCCCTCAGCGGGGGTGTTAGCCATGATGAGATGAGGCCGGGGGCGGTAGCTGAGACAGCAAACGGGGGGGGGGGGAGCCAGAGTATGAGAAGAGGTGTGGATAAAGGGTGAAAATCTGGAAAGAGATGAATGGAGGTGGTTGGCGTTTGGAAGTAGATGAGTGAGAAAGGAAGAGGTGGAAGTGCAAATGCCGAGAGGGAGTGGATGATTTCGTGCAAACTAGCAAAGCCTGAGCTGCATCGGTGTGAAAGAGGGAAAAGAAGTCGGGGAGGAGGAGGGGGGGAGGAGGGGGAGGCTTGCAGGGACTGACGCATGAGAGAATCCTGAGGAGCCTCCAGGCAGACTTCCACCAACGGAGGGTGAATTCCTGCAGCCTGACGCCATGGCAACGCCACGCAGAGTCAAGCTTGTGAAGCTGTGGCGACACATCGGACTCATGAGCCACCGAGCGCCACCGACTCAGAGCCGTGACCTGCCGTCCAAACTGTGCTGTGAACAAACAACGAGAGCGAAGTGGAAATAATTTCCTTGGTTTGAACCAGCAAACAGCTCTGTCCTCCTCAGAAACCAAAAGCCCCGGGAGGTTTCTGCTCTTAAACTGCAGCCTCTGACTTCATGACCTGACGTCGGCCAGCATCTGCTCTGCTGAAATAACCTCGGATGTGACACTAGCGCCCTGCTAGCTGCTGCCAACACCGACCCCGTGGTTTGATCTGTGCTGAGGAATTTGCCCTGTGGCGATCAATAAACTATCACATTAATATTTTTATCCTCTGTCCCACAAGCTCACTGCGGTAAGGAGACATGAGGACACACTGCAGCCACCACACACTCCATACAAACCTCAATACAGCTCCAGTGTGAAGCAGAATATTCACAGTGGCTTCTTACTAAACCCGACTGAGTTGAACTGTTTCTATTCACTCTAAAGAAAAGGATCGGGTGAGATTACTGTGCTTCTTAAAAGTATTTGCGTCCCTCAGAATTTTCTTCATTTCTGCATAAATCTGTCCATGAGCTGAATGTGAAGAGAAACTGGGTCATGCAGCAAGACAACGAGCCCAAGAACACAAGTGGTTCTACAAAAAAACGGTTAAAGAAGAACCAGATGAATGTTTAGGAACGGCCAAGTCAAAGTCCTGACCTTAATCCAATAGAAATGTTGTGGAAGGACCTGAAGCAAGCAGTTGATGTGAGGAAACCCACCAACATCTCAGAACTGAAGTGGTTCTGTTCTGAGGAATGGGCTAAAATTCCTCCAAGCTGCTGTAGACCACTGATCAGCACTTACCAGAAACATTTAGTTACAAGGAGGTCACAGCAGATACTGGACACAAGGAGGACATGATATGTAATATATAATAATATAATAATATAACATGATTCATTTACTTCAATAAATGAGAACACAGGTCTAATATGTCTGTTTCATGTGTTGACTGGGTTCTCTCAACTTTCAGGACTTTTTCATTTTTATGAAGAAATGTAGAAAATACTGAAGGATGCAACAACTTTTAAGCAACTCTGTTTATATCAATATACACATAAACAGACTGGAGCAATTCACTCCACAACTTAAATGCCTTTAACTGATGCTTCTCTAAGATAAAATACTTTGGACTGAAACACTCCCCTGACTAACGGGTCCAACTACATTTATCAGAGGACATCTGGTAAAGCTCCGCCCCCTCACCTGATTTACCTGAGAAAAACCAGGAAACAGTTTATTATTGTGTGAGACCACAGAGAGACACAGACGATCAGATTCACCTTCAGACCAAACTAACACCTTCCTCTGAGTGAGTCCAGCTACAGGAGAGAAAAGTGGAAAACTACAACACTGCTGCTTCAAGCTGCTGAATCTCCACACACTGAAGGTGAGTTTGACCAAAAACAGGACTCAAAGTCAAAGGAAGTTTCAGGGAAGTTAGTAGAAGATGGAGGAGAGCCATGACTGACTGGACTTTGTGTCTGCTGTGTTTCAGCTTCACTCAGAGACTAAATGGCTTCCAGATCAGAGGTGGACGATCTCTGCAGTCTGCACTTGGAGAAACTCAAACTCTTCTGTCTGGACCATCAGCAGCCAGTGTGTGTCGTCTGCAGAGATTCAGAAATACACTCCAACCACAGTTTCAGGCCCGTTAATGAAGCTGCACGACAGCACAAGAAGAACCTTCAGGAAACTCTGGAGCCCTTAAAGGAGAAGTTAAAGGTTTGTGAAGAAGTTAAAGTGAAGTTTGATGAAACAGAAAAACACATCAAGGTCCAGGCCCGACACACAGAGAGGCAGATTAAGGAGCAGTTCAAGAAGCTTCACCAGTTTCTAGCAGAGGAAGAGGAGGCCAGGATGGCTGCACTGAGGGAGGAAGAGGAGCAGAAGAGTCAGATGATGAAGGAGAAGATGGAGACTCTGAGCAGAGAGATAGCAGCTCTTTCAGACACAGTCAGAGCCACAGAGGAGGAGCTGAGAGCTGAAGACGTCTCATTCCTGAACAACTACAAGGCTGCAGTGGAAAGAGTCCAGCGCTGCCCCCTGCTGGATGATCCACAGCTGCCCTCAGGAGCTCTGATAGACCAGGCCAAACATCTGGGCAACCTGACCTTCAACATCTGGAACAAGATGAAGGACATGGTCTCCTACACTCCTGTCATTCTGGATCCAAACACTGCTGGAAGAAGACTGATCCTGTCTGAAGATCTGACCAGTGTGAGAGAAGGAAGTAAACAACATCTTCCTGATAATCCAGAGAGGTTTGATTCTTACTGTTCTGTCCTGGGTTCTGAGGGCTTTAACTCGGGGACTCACAGCTGGGATGTTGAGGTTGGAGATAACACAGGATGGATACTTGGTGTGTTAGCAGAGTCTGACCAGAGGAAGGGATACATACTCTCTGGATTGTGGGGAATAAGGTCCTTTAAAGGTGAATATTCAACATGGTCACCACCAGATCCGCCCACTGATCTGTCAGTAGAGAAGAAGCTCCAGAGGATCAGAGTGAATCTGGACTGGAACAGAGGAAATCTGTCGTTCTCTGATCTTGATACTAACACACACATACACACCTTCAGACACACTTTCACTGAGAGGATGTTTCCATACATTAACACTGTAAATAAACTACCAGTGAAGATATTACCAGTGAATCGGACCAGTTAGAGATAAACAGGATTTCTTTAAAGGAAAAAGTTGAATGAATTTAAAAAGCACTTGTCCTCTTGTCTCATTATTCTAAAGCTGTGTTTCTGTTGCTTTTCCTCATGTTACAATATAGAATTGGTTTATTCAACAAATTTCAGATCAGGAAGGCTGGCTCTATCATTGGCTGCAGACAGGAAACATTTGAAGTGTTGGTGGAGAGGAGGACAATCAACAAACTGTTAGCAATCATGGATAACCCTGACCACCCTCTCCACCACACAATAGACAGACAATGAAGCAACTTCTCCAGAAGGTTCAGACAACTTCATTGTCTCAAAGAACGCTACAGGAAATATTTCTGTCTCAAGCCATCAGTCTGTACAACTTCTCCTCTGTGTGTGAGAGATGACACTGGACTGGACTTATTTTTGTTATATATTATGTATAGTATGCTGAGAGCCTGCACATCAGTGAAATTTCTCAGTTTGGGGTTAATAAAGTGTCTGTCTGTCTATGACAATAAAAAGGGAAAAGTGTTCAGACTTGGCTTCATTATTTCTGAAATACAGATTTGTTGAAATGTAACAACACTCAGACTGAGAGCTGCATCTCTATAGCTTCCACTGTTTTTCAAGTTTATTTAAAAAGGTGTTCTACATCTTCACCAGTTCATTTACACACTCACTCATCAACTAAGTTGCGTAGTGCAACCACTTACCCAGAATTTAACTATAATAAGTCACAACAATAAAACTCAATGGCCAAACCCAATAAGCACACATATAGAGACAGTAGTTGAGTGAAATCATTTGCACTCTATCGGGACTGGCTGTTCATATAAGAAGGCAAGTTATAACACCATCTAGGGGCTCTAGTAAATGTAAAAGCCTGGAGCAGACAGAAATCCTAGAGTAGGTTCAACTGGACTGGTTAGCAGCAAAAACAAATTTTTAGCGTAACTCTATGAAAGTTTGAAGTGGTGGTTATCAGTAACCAAAATCCCTCATATCATTCTAGTTAGCTCTGATGAATAAATCAATTAACACCACTTTGCACTTGTTTCTAAGTACAGCTGGATGTCTAATCCTGTGATAGACTGAATATATAAATCGTTTCACAGTTTAAGCACAAATTCAATTGTTTTTATATCAACCAAGATTGCACAGTTATGCATAATTGCCAACAGTGCTTTGCCTCACACGGGGTATCATTTTGTATAAGCAAATATGGTTATTAGCAAACATTAATAATTAATGAATTAATAAAGAATATTATTAATATATTAATGTCTTAATGATGGACCAACTTCCTAGTAACAGTGACCAATAACCAAGCAAGTTTAATTTCAAGATATATTTTACATTTCTGAGTAATCATTAAATTAAAACTATTGTTTCTCCTTCTGTGGCTAAAACTCTGCAGGATAATATTGTGTCTTCACTGCAACTTGTTGGGCTCCATTAGTGGTGCAGTCACAGTGGGGAATCTACAAGTTCTTGCATCGCAGAAATGTTTCAGAATATCTAGAAATGACCACTTCTGTGGTCAGTGAGGCATTAGTGGAGGAAACAAGAAGATGAAAAGAAATTAAAAACAGGGAACATTTGTGTACATCGACCAGAACCAGTAAATAAAGATCTAGTGCCATAGTAAGAAATGTCTGCTGAGTAAGCAGCTAACTGGTTAACACTACAATCAGTATTTTGATAGAAATGCTCACAATTGAAAGTTATATAAAACTAACCGTAGACCTTGGGGCAAGACATCAGTGTTTGTCCAGGTTGATTTCTAATGTGATGGTGAATCCTATCCTCCGCAGATATTTCCATATTTTTTTTTTTATCAGATTGTAGGACAGACATTGTGTTTTTGCTTTTTAATGAGCCATGTCTGTGAGGTTAAGTCAGGCACTGCTGCTGATTGAGAATGAACCTGTCCCTGTGTTTGATTGCACAGGGACAACAGCCGGCGTGACTCAGTCTGTAATTACAGACTTGACCTTGGCATTTCTGACTGCCGTTTCCTTCACAGTGAAGTTTCCATTCGTGGAAATTACTCACAATATGTTATTCAGGTTAATTCCCCTCAGTCCGGTGACGGGAAGCCTGTAAAGGTTAATTTGAATCATCTCTTACAATTAAAAATGACTTCATTAGAAGTGGACAGTGCGTGGCACTGGTGTGTGAATGTGTGTGTGCTTGTGTGAACGAATGGGTAGATGTGTCTATGACTGTAAAGCGCTTTGAGTACCAATAGGTAGAAAAGCGCTATATAAAAGCAAGGCCATTTGCCATTTACAGAGGGTCATTCTTGATCTTGGGAGCAATCCAGTCTAGCCTCATTTATTAATCCATGCGTCATATGCACTGAAACCCTCTAGCCTTCTTCAGTGAGACCAGGCTTGAGTTACAGCAACTGTTTGAAAATCAGCCTTCAAAAAAGGCAGAAAACAGCTCAACAAAAACACAAACTATCAGGAAGACCTAAAATCATCTCATCTTAGTCTTCTTCCTTTTTTACTTGTGTTTCCAAATAGTTTTTTAATTTTTGTGAGTTTCTTATGGATCTCCTCGTGTTTTAGTTTGTTAATCCTTCGGATTTTTGGACTACTAATAATAAGAAGTCAGTGGGTGGATGTGCTTATTCATGTTCTGGCATTTTTTCCAGAGCAACACCACCTCCTTCCAGAGTAATAAATGTAAACTTTAATTTAGACAAATATCTGATATTGTATTCCACTGTAAGAAATGTTTACCATGTACTCGGCTAAAAACATTACAAAGACTAATTTAATAGAACAATTTAAGATTATGTTGAACTATGGTTAAACATCTTAAAATGAGTGGTTTTATTTCAGAAATTTAAAAAAACTAAACAAAGAGTGCACCATGAACACGGCTTACCTTCCAGAGTAATGAACCACAGTTGTCCTGTGGATTATTTAATCTGCTTTATGATTACAACCCTTAACTCCCTTGAGGAGACACCAGTGCAGCTTCTTCCTTTGTGCAATCAAGACTTTAGACGTCAGAGTTTGACCAGTTTGATTTCTTATGGATCTCTTCATGTTTCAGTTTCTGAGTCCTTCTGATTTTTGGAGGATCATCTGTGCCGCTTCTGTTTTATTAAACTGACTTTTTGGATCTCATCTTCCTGCTTCACTCTCTGAACGTCTCCTGACACAATGAAATGATTCTACTGACAAATAAACCTGATAGATTTTTTTTATTCGTCTGGGCTTCGGCGCTCGTTCACATTCCATCATTTCCAGTTTCACTGCTCAGAATAATGAGACACGGTAGGATGTGATTATTCACATCCTGGTGTTTACTCCAGTTTATTGAGAGCATCACATCAGATGCTTGTCATGTGACCCAGGTTCAGTGAAACAGATTCTGTCACAGAGGAAAACAGAAATATGGGAAAAATCCGACTGTTTGGTAGAGGAGGAGGAGGAAGAGGAACAGGGGGAAGATGCCGCACTGCTACAGCATGTCCCATCGCACCTCGTGGGCTCTGACTCCATCGCCATGGCAACCTCGGAGGCAGACATGTTGTTGTTGTTGTTGTTTTTATGCAGGCTTCGTCTTCACAGTCACTCCACTGCCATTATGTATCAGTTCACACAAAAACGGAGGAGGAGGGGGAGGGGGAGGAGGTGCAGCATAGTTTTTCCTTCCTTTTTTGTAGTTCTGACGTTTAGAGGTGAATGTGAGGCACGAGGTGCTAAAACAGCTGAAGCACTGAGTGGATTTGCTTGTTGGGTGCCAGACGGACACACGATATTTAATTTAGAGAGTCGATTCAAACACAGCAGCACAGAAAGGTTAGAAAAGGGCACAGCGTTTGTTTCTTCTGAGCTTAGTACTCCTTCAGAGTATCTGTTCATCTGTTGATCCTCCTTCCTTATGAAGGTCCTTTAAAAGGTCTGATTAAAGACAAAACTTACTGTAGCACATGTTGGTTAATATCTTTGTGACTGATTCTTTGCTAGTTCTGCAGATGTTCACGGTGTCTGTGAAGAACTAACTGTGCCGCTTAAAAGTATAAATCCACCTAATTTCTTATTATTTAGTCCTGAAAGTAGACAAACTGCAGCTGCAGGGGCTGCAGCTGCCCCCTCCCTCTGGAACTCTCTCCCCAAACACATCCGCGACTGTACCGACCTTCCTACCTTCAAATCTCTGACAAAAACACACCTTTTTAAAATTGCTTTTAATGTTTAGCTCAGTTTATTGTGTTTTTAATGTTATATTTCACATTTGTTTTTGCTGATTTGATGTTCTTTTTATGTAAAGTGTCTTTGAGTACCTTGAAAAGCGCTTTTAAATAAAATGTATTATTATAAACCCAGTCAAACACAGGAAACAGAAATCCAGAGTCTAATCAGAATCCATGTGTTCAAAAGTGTTATGGCATATTCCATGATTATGAATATCTCTTCTCTGTGAGTAAAAGTGTCCTGTGGTGAAGTGCCTCTTGAAGACGCTCACCTGTAGACGATGGCAGACATGAAGCTTCATGTTCTTCGTAATTAAAGTGGACATTTCTTTCACATTTCTCTCGTTGATTGACGGCGCCAAGAAGACGGCCTCTGACTCACAGCTTTGTCAGAAACCGATTAACATCTCACAACCGCCTGCTAAGGAGTCAGCCGCATCCGGGCTGGCTCGCCGAATGAAGTGATGCTTAATTAGTGTTACAGAGATTCTCAAATGCACTGTTGTTTTCTGACAGTGAACTCTGAGGCAATCATAAATCATACTTTACTTCTATGAGACAGGACAAGATGTCTCACCAAAAGTGGTTCATCACGTTAATAAATGTGTCACCACTTCTTCATCACGTTCTCCTTCTCCTCAAAGAGATCCGGGACAGAAGAGTTAAGACTTAAACAGCAGCTAAGAAGGAACTTTAAAACTGAACTTTTCTCCTGCAGGACTTTAGTGTTAATCTAACAGCCTGACTGTTCTAAGATCCTAATACTAATGTTTCTACCCACACAGTCAGGAGTTCCCTCTAACATATATGACGACCTGAAACACACTTGAAACAAATCTGCTTGACAAGGTGAACTATGGAAGGAGATTAAACAATCGTGGCAGGTAGCCCTACAACCTTATTAGGGGAAAGGGGAAAGGTTAATTAGGGCAAGCAGTAATATGATAATAACTGTTTATTGCAGACTGTAGATTGATTTTCCCGCTAATCTACACCACATAATGACATCCCTACAGTGAGGCATGGTGGTAGCAGCATCATGCATCAAACACAGCGAGGTCCACGCTCACAAGCTTCAGCAGGAACTTTTATTTTGTCCACTCTCGGTTTCCCGTTCATGGAGTGCAATATTAAAATTTTTTTTACAATTAAGCCTAAAAGAGCATAAAATTTAATTTTCTAAATTCCTGTCACACTACATTCAAACTTCAATCCATTTGCCTCATCACAACAGGTAGTAGTAAATTATGTTTGGACGACTTTCAGGTTGTGATTGCTTTTTCATTCCAGAGCGGAATCAAAACACCGTCGGTGTCAGACGCATTTTCACAGTTTGAGACATTTCTCAGATAAAAGAAGGAAACATTAAATAGACTAAAGTGTTTTTCATGTGAGATTAAGATTATGTGAACAACCCCTGATGTTAAAGCTGCAGTTATTAGGGTCAGCCCGTAGATCACATATCGACCCTCTGCAGCCAAACAAATGTCAGCCATTGATTTCTCCTCAGAAATAATAATTTAACAACCATAAAAAGGTCAATTTGACAGTAACTGCCTGGACCAGAAAATAAGGATGGACTAATGCATCTTGTAGTCGATGCTTTCACAGCACTAATGCAGAGGGGAAATAAGAGCAACCCTTTTTGACTGATGTGACGAGGTAATCATCCAGAGTCTTATTCAGTGAAAGCTTTCTACTTACTGGCTCTACTCTGAAGACCAGCCTTCATTCATATAGGCGCTGTAAACAAGAGTTGTAAGCCAATCACATCACATGAGGAAAATTCTTTCAATTTAGAAGTTTCTAAATAATGATGCTGTCAGCTTGGATCATTACACTGTGTGAGGCTGTATGCTTCCAGACCTCTGGATGAACTCGGTACTATTGGCTTTGGGTTCACCTTTCTGGTGCGTCATGACATGATCCAGATTTTGGAACAAGCTGGAAAGTATCTCACATGTTTTCTTCTTTATTTTAGAGACAAAACTCAGATTAGAACTGAACCCTGGAAGCTTCATCCTCGGATGAACCAGGTCACCGGTGAGAAACAAACATCTCTGATGAGAAAGGAAATAAAGACACCGGGAGTTATTGAGGAAATAATCAACATGATCAGATCAATAATTAACCACATGATGAATCACACTCGGCCTCCTCATATTTAATCATTTCCTGAGTTAACATGGACAGGTGTAAATGGGAGGTCTGCAATTGTCTGGTCTGAACCATCTGATCCATTCCAAGTGGTTCAGGTCTTCACATCCAACAGTTGTTTTGAGAACTACGTTTGGATTGACTGGTGTCCAGAAGAAAATGAGATTCTGCAGGTTCCCTCCTGCAGCTACGATTAAAGTATTTTCTGCACAGCTGAAGGTACATCAACTCATCCACAACTGTCCTTTGCCAAACGGCCGTTCATTGTGCTTTTGTGCAAGGCATCATGTCTGCAGGCGGCAGTGATGCATGCTGCTGGAGCTCTTGTTAAAAACTTCCCAGGTGAGCGGTTAAAGCTTGAACAGAGTTTAGCGGCGGAGCTCTGCTAAAGTGTTCTGTGTCATCGTGATGAAGTGAAGGCAGTAGTGAAACCTTTCAGAGTTTTAATTATACATGTGAAGTGTTGGGGCTCCACACTCGCACCCATGTGGCCTCCATCCTTTTAATGTGCTGCACAGCATCACGTCACGATTTTATCCCTTCATCTGTTCACACAGGCAGCACAGAGCAACCCTGATTTTAAAGGATGGTTCTGCTTTATTTCAGCTGTTGTGTTTCCGTGATTGTGTCCTAACTTCACACTCTTCACTTTTCTTCAGTGTTGTAGAGAATCAGTCGCTGCATCTTTCCAGAAAATATTCTTGTCTGCAGAACAACTCTTTACCAGAATAATTAAAACTAGTGGCCAGAGCTTCAACCTGCAGCAGGTTTATTTTCCTCTGCTTGTCCATTGTCTTGCATTAACTCCTTGAACTCTGCATTGAAAGAAGCATCTTTTCGGAGCTGAGTCGTCTTTTATCAAAAGAAAATGAACTGATCACAATACTTTTGTCATTTTTGTCAAACAGCCAAAGACTCTAGCTGCTTTCAGCGACGAGATAAAAAAACAAAAACATTTATCAGTAAATTCATGTAACTGTTTGACTTCTACAGGAAGAGAAGAAATGAACCTCCTGTTGTAGCGTTACTGGACCTGATACCTGATGCTTTGGTGCATCCATCAACAGCGCTGACAGGAAGCTGTCTTAGCATTTGTCTTTCCTTTCAGAGAGAGTCAAAGGTTTCAAATTTGTGCTCTTAAAACCCGTTTTGTCCTTTCAGGTAATGATTTTGCTTCCAATCTTTCATAAATGTGGAGAAACACCCACGAGAAGCTGAGAACGGAGGAAATTAAATCAGCCTTTAGAAGGAGCTCACAGAGGAGACGGCACGTCACACAATTCATTTGACTTGTTCAGAATAACCCTGCAAGGGCCGGCTTTAATTGCAGGGCACTCATTCCAACATTTAAATACAATATTAGAGGAATAATCATCTGGTTAGAGCGCCTCGGCTGCTGCTGATTACAGCTTGTGTCTCAGATGTGAAGGAAAGAAGAAAAGCAGCAGAGAGAGACTTGTGCAGGTCAGAGCTGTTTCCTGAACATAGCGTAAAAAGAAATGAACGTTTGGCTAGTGGCTGCATTGTTAGGAACTCAGATTTATTCATGACACTGAAGACAAAAACAACCTGAAACAAGTCAGCGTTCAGTCAGCTGCATTAGGAATAAAGAAATGGTTGAAATTTCTGTAGGAAAGTAGAGTAATTAACAGCAACAGTTTATTCACACAGTGAACTGTATGAGCTACAGTCTCTAGGAACCTTAGTGGACCTTGGTTAACAGCCAGTCAGTCTTACAGCTAGCAGAGAAAACACACAGACAAACTTTGAATTTCAGAGTCATCATGTCAGAGTTTCTTCTTCTGTCTCAACATTTCATCAAATCCAAAAACAGCTGACAACTAATGTAACTGATCTAGTTTTATTATCTTCTGTCCTTTAGAGTCTATCCACATGATTCTACATCAACTATCCACCACATGGTGCGCTGTGCAGGCTTGATTTGTCTTTTATCTAGTCCCACATTTACTTTGGAGCTTCAGTCTTGAGCATAAAAATAATTAATGGAAGCAGATTCATGAGAGGACAGTGAAATAAATTGCATTTCCTGTGAGCTGGCTGCAGAGGATAGCTGAGGATATTAAAACCCAGATGAGTGGTGTTTTTGCTAATTACCCCCGGGACTCAGGGATTTCTCATGGACATGTAACATAAACTCCTTAGCATTGTACCAACCACATTCCAGTCAGGCCCTCATTGTTAAAACCTGGGAGGATTATGAGGGATTATACACAGTCCAGTCATTTCATGTACACAGTGCTGGTTTAACCCCGGTGGAGGTAACAACAGGCCTCTGGAGGCAGACGTATGAGACCCACTTACAACGACCATAAATCCCACTCTGTAACTCTTTGTTTCTCACCTTCTCCATGTCTCTGTGGTTGTTTTGTGTCCTGCCGTTGGATGATTGGCAGTTACTGAAAGACCAGTGATGTATTCTCAAATTGAGGTCAGACTACAGGAGTCTTCTAATCTAAACAGACATCAGGTTAGGTCATGACTCTCTGGGACATTTGTTGTGTACTTTGGGCTAGGATGATCCCTGTAGTGAGGAACACCCTAACATCAGCCCTAACATCTGCCCTCCAGCTGGGTACCTGGGGGGCTGTCTGTTGTTGTTTAGCTCTGTTGCTGTGAGGACGTACTCTTAGGTAATAAACTGTAAATGTTTGACTGTAGTCTGTAGTTTTATTGTTAAGTCAGATCCCTGAAGCCGTGGAAGACGTAGCAGTATTCTTCCCTCTCTAAGCTTTGACATGTACACACTAGTTTGGCTTATAAACTACTTTTACAGTGACTAAGTCAAAATGATCTACTCACATTAAAAATGCTACATGTATAATAGACTCAGTTTTACTGTCGTTGTTAATAATTAATATATATACACAATGAAATGTAGTTTGGCGTCTTGCAAAAGGTGCAAAATCAACCCAATGATACAACTATTGCACTAATTAATTCTGTTTTTTTATTGTATGGTTTTCCAAACCTCACGAAATCAAAACGAAATAGAAGAGCTCAGTAGGTGTTTATCAAAACCAAGTACGTGAACGTCACACTTGAGGATTTGATGGATCAGACTCTGGAAGATGTAGGATGGTCATTGTTTAACTGGAACATCTGCGTATTTGAAATGTATTCTGGGATACCTGGTTAGCTCCAGATACGACAGAAACACATCCAAGTGATTGGAATGTAAAAACAAAATCAAGATGAATGTTTCAGGCACAAACGGAATAATCAGTAGATTCAAAAGTTTTTTCAGATTTGTTCCTTAGTTTAGTTTAAGAAGGAAACCCTTCAGTTCGTCCTAATAAACGCTACCTTTGACAAAACCCTGCAGTTCCTCTCCCGTCCTCTAGAGGCTCCACCAGTGAGCCAGTCTCCATAGACATCCATGTTAAATCAACATGTCTCCATTGTGGTACTAAAATCTCTCCGTTCATGATGAATGTTTGTAGAACTCACCTGTTTAAATTAGATCAAGGATTAAAGTTCTGATGAATTAAGGGAACAACCAAGATGGAGACGATCTGAGATGTCACACTGAGCTTTAAATCCCTCTTTAGATAGTCAGTGGTAGAACAATCACAGTGAGAGGAGGAGGATGATGATGATGATGATGATGATGATGTCTGACATTAAATCCATAGACAGTGATTACACATGTAAACACATCAGACACCAGATGGAGCTTTCTAACGATGAGAAATTAGAATTAAATACAGTTCACAAACCAACTGGACACCAGGTCTTTAAGTGTTTTATATACGGTTCTATGTCCCAGCAGTCTCTCCCCAGCAGGACATCATCATCACCATCGACTTCCTGTCTTCCGTCAGATAAACCCAAACCAGACTGTAATCACGCGTCATCATTTAGCTGTAGATCAGCTGCTGGTTCATCCCCTCGCCTGCCGACGGCGCCGACCTTTAATGACGAGCCGCCGTCATGTGTGAGGCTCCTTTGAATAAAGGGAACCAGAGAGACGGATTAATTAGCCACCTGCTGAGGTGAGAGGGGTGAGGATGGAGGGAGGGGTGATGGAGGCTAAGATAAAGCATGGAGGGGTAATAGTAGGGTACGTAAACACAGATAAATGTCAGTCAGTGAAATAATTAACTTCCTACATGAAAGGACATTAGACATCCTAGCGTACATGACTGAATGTCTCAATGTCACTTTGGTTACAAACATGACGTACCATCTTATTTCATTATGTTCAAACCAAAGATCTCTGATCTTTTCTGGCATCATTATATCATCATTATTATCTTTATGCTAATAAGTCCTAGCATATAGACATAGATGGAAACTGAAAGTTAGATCTTCTCAGAGTCAGAGTCTGTAACTCTCCCTCTTGATTTCATTCTGATACAGAGAATAAAATACGTCTGTGTTCAACTGGATACATCTCCAACCAATCAGAGCAACACAGTGTGTGACACTAAGTGATGTAGACGTCTTTAACAAAAGCTTTAAACCTGCACCTGAACACAACACAAAGACCTACAGCCAATGACCAGCTGGTACAAACGTTCTACACCTGAGAGGAAATGACTCTTCATACCAGCAGGTGGCACTAGTCTGGACTCATCATTCCAGAGAGGAAGCAGGAAGAGCTATTATTAAAGCTGGACAGTCAATCAGAGCAACTTGCACCACTGCCAGTTCAGTTAACGTCAGACAAGTGGCAACAGAGCAGGACACGCAACAAAAACTAAAACATAATGAGTTCCCAACAAAGAGACTCCAGAACGACTTCCTGCAACAATAAGAAACTGAGATGAGTAAAGTCTGCAAACCAGATCTGCTAGAAAATCCCTCCTCACCTCAAACCAGCAAGACGCCACCAAAGAGATAAGAGAAGGTCTGACAGAGCTGGAACACGCTCCGTGACCTGAGCCTGGGTTATTTTTATGTGACCTGTTAAAAGTAGAAATGGGCTAATTGTTGGAACATCATCCCACAGGGATGCGTCTAACGCAGCAGCTCACACATTTATTGATATCATGACGATCTGAACATTATACTGAGCTCAGACTTCAGGAGCTAGGAGCTGATTTCTTCCTGATTCACTCCTGAAAATCAGAGGACAAGTCTGGTCCAGATCTTGCTCAGAGTTGAGGTTATCTGGTACATCAGAATCAAACTCGTGTCTGAACAACCAAGTATAACATCAAAAATGATAAAAGTCTCGTATGTAGAAGCTGGTCACTGGCTGTAGTCTTTGTGGTCATATCTAGTGAGACATGAGGCGTCACCGTCCACCTTTGCTGCCGGTTGTTCTCTGATATCGGTTTAATGTGTCCAGACCTCCTGTTGTCTTCATGTGTTGAAGCCTTGAAGCCTTAAAGCCTGAATAAAATGTCCTTAGGTTGAACCATGTGTACATTACCTCCTGCAGTGGAATCAGTAGTATTTGGATCATAAAGTGATTCTACATCTTGGCTGAGGTGGAAAAGTTAAATCAAATAAAAGGTGACGTGAAACTGAAACAGAGGATTTGTTGCATCCAGCTGTTTTCCAGTCTCACAGTCTGCAGCCAGACGACGTACACGGAGCCAGTAATGACAGTTCATTATAGCGTCTACATGACTAACAAGACATTTAATCACTGTTCATATTCTGTTTAAACCAAAAACCTGCAAGGCCTGACTGATTCAACATGAGCAGGAAAACATGAAATATTTAAATCGGGACAAAGATCCTCAGCAGAACCTGGAAGACCTGGACCACGATTAGAGGATGAAACTCTTACTGTACATGTAGTGTTGGATCAGTTTATCTCAGTTTAAAGCTGCTGGAATGAGTGTGTTCATTAAGGACAACTTTACTACAATGTGTGATCACACATCAATAAACCTTGACATGGATTCACCATCCTGAACAAATGAGCAGCGTGTTTCACCAATCAGAGTCAACCTTCAGTCCAAACACATTTTACTCTAATAACGACTGAAATGTTAAATCCAGCTCAGACACTGAATGACTCCTTCATCCTTTCACCATCACTCATTAAAACATCTTTTAGATCAATACGACCTCTGTCTGTATCACAGTCACACTCAGGTAAACACATTTAGTAATTATTCCAAAAGTAAAAGAAGAAATTCCAAAAGACTGTTTAATGACACAAACAAACCTTTTTGAGTATTTTTCTAAATGACACAGCAGGTGGAGAAAAGCTCCTTCTATTGATTTCACATTGTTTTGATGGGACAGAGGACGCAGCATGTCTTTTATCTGTGTGAAGATCATGTGACTCAGTCTGCAGCGAGGAGCTGAGACGCTGCTGCCAAGGAAAAGAAAATACAAAACATCCTTTTGTTTTTCTGGGAAAAGCTTCCTGATAACCAAGAGATCTGAAGCAGAGAAGGTTCTAACTGTTAGAATTGGTGTTGTTGAGATGCAGGTTGGACTGTGAATCAAAAGACAACTTCAATATGTGACTTTTACTGAAGTGGCATCCTCACGCTAAGATTGGCTTTCTTCTTCTTATCTACATTCCAGCAGAGGCGTCCAAATCTCTGAGAGACAGTGACGTTACACTGACGTCATGATTGAAGTAACAGCAGTTCAGGTAGTAATACCACCAGCCACCACTAGATGGCTGCTGTTTATCAGCAGCTTTCAACGTAAAGAGACACGATACAATACAACACGTTAAGATACGATAACATGCGATATGATGCAGTACAATATGATACGATATGATACCATACGATCTGATATGATACGCTACGTTATGTTACATTACGATAAGACACAATGAGATACGGTATGATATTTGTGACTTTTGAACATCTTTTGGGCTGGAAACCATCAGCTGGAACTTATCAAGAACATAGTTAGAAAGTCAAGTTTCTGAATTTCAGTCGTGTGTTAAACTGGATTTTCCAGCTTGTGTCACCAGTATCCTCTCATGGCAGCTTTATATGTCAGTGTTGAATGACGCTACTTTAATTGTTGTTAAAAGACAAATTTCTATGAATTTCAAACTTCCTCAAGTTAAAATACTGATCTGATATTTAAAGAAGCATTGTGTGTGTTTTGGTGGTTTTTGAACAGTTTCTAGGCTGGTAACCATCAACGGTATCCACCAACGATGT
The DNA here is from genome assembly GCF_963514085.1 of Chelon labrosus. Taxonomy (NCBI): domain Eukaryota; kingdom Metazoa; phylum Chordata; class Actinopteri; order Mugiliformes; family Mugilidae; genus Chelon; species Chelon labrosus. The sequence continues at coordinate 524,952 of NC_140340.1, read as the reverse complement.
TTAGATGAATGAAACTAAAATGTCTTCAGTAGAAACAGTCAAAGACTGAATGTGGTAGAAAACAAACCGTTTTCTCTCTCCATCACTCGACCTCCTCAGTGGATGGTAAATATTATACTGGCTACAGTCGTCCTGCAGCTTTTATGACTTTACACGTGAAGATGAAGAGCTCATAAAATCAAACAGTTGGATGGATTTATTTGGACCTGTTTCTATAATTCACATGGAGCTCTGCAGCTTCATAATGAGCAAAGATCTTTGACAGAAGTGGAAATATTTAGAGCTGCTTGGTTGCTTTCACACGTCTTGAGGGTTAGCAGGTTGCATAATATTTCTGCAGCGTGTGGATTGTGTTTCATTGGTGGAAACATTCTAAACTATTACATCTTTGTTTTTTGATTATTCCTAATAAAGTTTGAGATTTACTTCTTGACAGAGGCAAGAAAGTGGGACAAACCTGTGGAAACCTGGCCTGTTGGTGGCTCAGTCTCCTTCTTTGGTGTCTGTTTTTCTGTTTTAAGCTGAAATAAATGCAGTAATATCCCGGATCCAACAACCCACACAAACATCCTCTTCCCTCTCCCATGGGAGGACGAGTCAGAGGCTGATTCTGGTTTTCATTCAGACTCGGGAGGTTGAATTCTCTGTGTATAATTAGGTGCAAAAAGACAGAGAACAGCAGTAATTGGCACCTGATATCTCTGACAGAGCGCAGTCTGAATAATCTCGTCAGCAGGGACCCACTGATAAGTGCTTCTTGAGGAAAAGAGCTGGAGGTCTGCAGATAAAAACAGAGAGAAGAAGAAAATCACACACATTCAGGCACTGGTCTGACTCTAACGCTCCTCTAACTCACTCTGCTTTCACATGTGCTGCTTCTCCTGCTGATGCTTGTTTACAGCAAAATCAATTGAAACATAGAAATAAAAGGTTTGTCCAAAAGGATCAGACGATCAGTGATGTGTCGACAACAGACCATCAATGTTAATGTGGCAACGTGAAGTGGGCGGGACCAAGTTAATTACCAACTAATCTGGACCAATGGAGCGCTGAGGTCCCCAAACGTTTCCCTGAAGGAAACACTGTCCACCACTTTGGTTCCTAGCACCAGATCCACCGTGATGATGGCGGCTTGGAGTGTTGGGCGTCGGGTCTTGACGGTTACCTGGGAGTCTGGGAGAAACTCTGTGATATTCCTACCAGCTGATCAATGCTGCAGGTTGATTGGATGGATGAGTCGCTGATGAGCTGATCAAAGAGACGACTCAAGACGATCAAAAGCGTGATCATGATCAATGAGTGATGACCAATGATGATTATTTTGGACCTCAGGTCTACATTATCCTCTCCAGTCTGTACTCCACATCTCATCTCAAAATCATCCACATTTTCCAACAAGAAATCACTCCAGTGTGAAAAGCCATTGAAGGCCCACTCAGACATAATAATATTCCCACTCTCACTCATCATGAAAGCCATCAGCCTTTGTCTCCAGTGGGAACGTCGTAGCTTCCATTGTCTCGTGTACAGTAGACACCAGAGGCTTTGTAGTATCACAACAGCAGTCATTACTGCTGGTAGCGTCGCTGCCAGAGTCTCCCCTGAGGTGACTGTAGATCAGCTCCATCCTTTAACACCGTGTGACCCTGGCGTCTTCTGCAGCCTCCTCATGAATAAGTAACGTTTTAATAGCGTTGAGCTCGTCGTTTCCTCCTCTGCTCCGTCCTGACTAACACAAACCTCTTTGTTGACCATTTCAGTTTCATGGCGGCTCAGACTCCATCCCTGCATTATTTAGGATGCTGTGTTACCGACACTGATAGGAAGTATCGCCTTTGAAATATTCATCTGTGCAGTAGAAAATACAAAAATAAATAAATACAAGAATGAACATGTAGAGAGGAGATTCCCAGTTGGCCTGGACAGGTTAGTGAATGTGTTTATTAGTTCGTCTAACAGTGGTGGAGAGAAGTTAGACATCATCCATCCTCTCTGTGTGAAGCTAAAGCCAATACCTGTGTGTAATGATGCTTCTATTACTTTTATTGAATGTTTACACAGAACCAGAGCAGTAGCAGTTAGATCATCAGATTATATAGGGCTGCATCAAACTCCATTCATCTTTCTTTCTGAGTAACCAATGAATAATAAACAGAACTGCACCAAACAAACCTTTAAACATATCTGAACATCTGTGGATGAAGGTTCAAACCTTTATCACCTCCAGGACGACGGTGTTTTAGCAGCATAATAAAAAGCCAACAGGCTCAGTGGCATCAATAACCTGATGTGCTACAGATCATTCAGACTGAAAACAATGATGTAACATCATCCATGAAAGTCAGGTTTCTCTAAAGCTGCAGGGAGAGGTGTGGTTTAACGTCATCAGTGTTAATGTCACACTCCTTCATCAGGTCTTTACAACCAGTCTCTGTGACCACAACCTCCTCTGTTTCCTCTGCTTATGTAATTCCTCCCTTTTAAGATGTTGTTACATAAAAAGACATCTTCCACTGTGTGGGTTTATTCAGGCTGGACAATGTTTGACGGGCTGTCCGTGTTTCTGCAGGAAACTCCTGAACCAACGAGCAGATCTAGAGCTGAGTCAGAGGAGGAGGAAGTCACCTTCACCCGCTCCAGCTGCAGACCACGCTCTGACTCTTAAAGCAACCAGTGCATCTGCTCAGATGTTGGTTTTTACTTTATATCTCCATGTTCATCTCCAGACAGACTAAGCAGCAGAACTACAACCCTTTATTTAAATAATAAATAAATAAAAGAGCTACAACTCTGCTGATGTTTACCGAGTCATCATCTTCATTACAGGAATAAATGTGGTGCATCTTTAATGAGCTGCAGTTGTTACTTGTTTTCTGTGGTCGTCTGTTTGGAGCCCGTTGATTAACGTCTGGAAATGAAACGATACAGAACTTTGACAACGGTTCATGAGAAACTTCATTTAAAAGTAAATCTGATAGAAACCAGGATTCTGGATCAGAACTCAAAGAAACCCTGAAAACACATTTAAGACTCTTTCTTTCTTTGACCATTAATATTTGCTGCTAAACAGAAAGATATTTATATAACGTATATGTCTTACATGTATATATAGCTCATATTTTCTACAGTATGTATATATCCTGCATCGTTACATAAACTCACATGCGTACCTCTGTATATTACATATTTATCTACATATACACAGTTTATGTCCATATTTTAAACTCTTACATTATCTATATAACATATATTTACACATGCACATTGTCTCTGCCCTATATTTGTATATCATTCTGTACCGTATATGATGTTTATACATTTTATATTAGCCCATATTTTCATATCCTTGTGTCCTGAACAGATGGACATAGTTGCACTTTTACTGAAGTGAAGGATGTGAACACTTCCTGCTGACACAGTCAACACATGTAATTAAACTGAGACCTATCAGAACATTGTTGTATTGATCACATCAACACAACGTGAAACTAACCCAGTGCCACCAGTTCCCTGTTTGATGAACTCGTCCTCAGAGTCAGATCAAGTTGTCCAACGTCTTTGTGAGACGTTCAAGTGAAACTTTTCTGTGAAGTCAGGAGGCGACGTGGAGCGGTAGCGAGTGTTTGATCAGCCAGCCTCTTGTCAGCTCGACTTCTCTGAGGTGGACGTGGTGTGTCAGCATCCTGACCACATCAATTAACGGCTGGACCTGAAAGAAGCCAGAAAGTACATCTGCATTCCTGGGCAGGTTGAGGCAGCGAGACGTGGACGGATTACGAGACAACTCCTCAGAGACATCCAGTCTCTTTAAGGTTGCTTTACATCTGACACTCTTTAACAGTCTCTCTGTGGTTCCTTCTCTAAAAGGAACTGTGTAGAACCTTAACAAACACTGGAAAAGTCACATAAACTTTTTTATGTTTTAGAAAAGGGCTGGCCACGTTGAAAGGAAATCAGCAGAGCTGCAATAAAGCAGGATTGTTCTTTGAGCTTTGTTTCCTGCAGGAGGCAGACTGATGCTGTTTTATATTCTAAACATGCAGGGACGAGTAGAGGCTGGTGTTTTCTGTCTGTCATTTGCTGACACTTGTTTCCTTCTCATACGCAGCAGAACCACAAAGTAAAAGCAAACTCCGTGTCAGTCAGGGCCGAGTTCACCAGACGACACCTTGTTATGGCTGATAAGCAGAGCGCCGTTCTCCTGGTCGGCTCTCTGAGCTGCTGCAGAGAAGCATGGCCATCAAATCAGCTACATCTGTGTGTTTATTTAATCTGCAGCACTAACCAACCGAGACAGCGCTCATGATGTGGAGCTGCTTCACTGACGCTGGACTACCAGTTACACCCTGCATCAGTCTGAGCCCACCTGGCTTCTGCTTCTGGGAAATAAACACTAAATGTGTTCAACAGCTAAAGATGTGGAAAATGATTTACTACTAAATGCATTTACTCATTAGATGGATTAGTTGATTAATCTGTGTGTTAGTCTAAAAATATTTAGTAGATTTGTAAAATATGACTGGAAATAAAATGTTTGTATGACATGAAATAAGAAATAAACAGTTAAAATAACTGATTTGATCAGAAAATGAAAAGTAAAAACTATTACATAGTATGTTGTACATGGGATTCTGCTCCACAACATTTATCACAGTTGAACCATGTGACCTGTAGTTTAATCACGTGACTTGTAGTTGAACCATGTGACTTGTAGTTTAATCACGTGACTTGTAGTTGAACCATGTGACTTGTAGTTGAACCATGTGACTTGTAGTTTAATCACGTGACTTGTAGTTGAACCATGTGACTTGTAGTTTAATCACGTGACTTGTAGTTGAACCATGTGACTTGTAGTTTAATCACGTGACTTGTAGTTGAACCATGTGACTTGTAGTTGAACCATGTGACTTGTAGTTTAATCACGTGACTTGTAGTTGAACCATGTGACTTGTAGTTTAATCACGTGACTTGTAGTTGAACCATGTGACTTGTAGTTTAATCACGTGACTTGTAGTTGAACCATGTGACTTGTAGTTGAACCATGTGACTTGTAGTTGAACCATGTGACTTGTAGTTTAATCACGTGACTTCTAGTTGAACCATGTGACCTCCTCTGACAGCTAATTAGCGTAGCATCTCGGCAGCCTCCTGTGCTCTGTGAGAGCGCGGCAGCAGTGACTGTTGAAGTGAGCACTTCATTATATTGTCTGTGATAACTGAGAGCAGCGTCTGAGAGAAATTCAATACCACAGTTCAATTATGTTGTAATGTGGGAACAGATTTGCACCGAGAGCATTTTCCTCTGGAATCAAACACAAAGCGTTTGGAGTTTTGTCTCAGTCGTTGATCAGACGTGTCTCAGCTCAGCGAGCATCCTCCAGCGCTGGACTCTGACTGAGGCCACTGGTGTAGAAAACCCAGATTCTTTTTATTTCATGTGATGGAGGCTCATTTTTCATTTCCTCCAAGGCTGAGCTGACAGGAAGGAGGTGATATGCAGCTCATTGTGGGTTAGATAAGATGATTACTCTCCACTGTGAAAAGGTTTACAGTGATTTCAGATGAACAAGGAGCTGAGGAGCCACAGGGAACCATTTATTTAGGAAACCAAACAGAGAAACAGTCACTGATGAAACGAATCTGGTTCTAAAGATCCTTGTTATTGATCCAAACATCAGACTCTGAATGAACACAACCTGGTTATAGATGCATGAATCAATGATTATCATCTTCTGGGTTCTAATCCAGGCAGACTGGTTCCTTTCTGAATGAAAGGACCATTCATGGGAAAATGAATGAATGAATGAATGAATATAATCTAAAACAATGACTGTCCAGCATCATGACATTTTTCCTGAAAGCAAAGAGGAAACTGTCAAAGAGTTAAAAGACACAAAAACCTACATCAATACAGTCGATGGACTGCAAGGTCTTCATCATCATCATCATCATCATCAGTACATGTCACAGTGATCACTGACTGATCAATGAATGAAATGTGACAGAGCTATAAACCCTTTTCTCTTCCGTTCTGTTCCCAGAGGATCCAGTCATTCTTGGTTTTTTTTGGTTCCTTCTTGTTTTTGCAGCAGCTTCACTGATAATTAGACACAAACGCGCGTGGGTGGAGGCTGCGCTTACGTTTGTGTGCGCGTGTGTGTGAGAGAGAAAGAGAGGGAGAGAGAGAGAGAGCTCAGTGAGCATCCAGCTTTGGTTCCTCATATTCGGACTCTGGAACCCTGACGGCCGCCTCCTCCTCCTCCTCCTCCTCCTCCTCCGGTTCCTCTGATCCCGGACAGGACAGGACAGGACAGGACAGGTGACCGAGGACCGGCTCAGTGTTGGGGGGTGACCAGTCAGTCTGTGTCGGGGTTCTGATCGCAGTTCTTGGATTCTCTGTCGTCCGTGTCTTCATGGTTTGTTCTTGGAGGAAACTACTGACTACTACTACTACTACTACTGCCATCACTGCCGCCGGTCCTCAGGTGTGTCCACGCTGTGACACCGGTGGGTTTCTGGGTGGGTCTGTCACGTCTCCGCGGGAGGACCAGAGGGATGCTGCGCTGCTTTCTTTCCTCCTCCTCTAAAATCCTGGGATGGCTCCTCGAGCAACAAGCGGCGGTGGCGGCGGAGTGCGGCAGCAGCAGCTCTGCGCACACCTCAGAGGGATGATGCGCTGCTGAGTCCGTGGTTCGGATGCCTGGGCTCCACCTGCGGGATTACAGCAGTCCAACAGTCTGAGCTGGGAGGAGGACGAGGAGGGAGGGAGTGAATGAATGAACTGCTGGATTCTTCAAACTAGCCTGAAGTGCCTGGAGACTCGCGGAGCTTCTGCGTTGTTGTTTTTTTTTTTCCCGGTCGGAGCGTGACTGAACAGTTGGAGGGGAGGGAGCGGGACCAGCCATGGCCCCCCAACCCAAACACGCTCTCTCATTCCGGGTGCTGTGGATGATCCAGGCTCTCCTGGACCTGGCAGGCTCTCAGGAGATTTACGCGCCACACTCGATCCGTGTGGAGGGCGACGTGACGCTGGGGGGGCTTTTCCCGGTGCACGCCAGGGGGGTTCCGGGGATGCCTTGCGGGGATATCAAGAAGGAGAACGGCATCCACCGGCTGGAGGCGATGATGTACGCCCTGGACCAGATCAACGGCGACGAGGAGCTGCTGCCCAACGTCACCCTGGGCGCCCGGGTCCTGGACACCTGCTCCCGGGACACGTACGCGCTGGAGCAGTCGCTGACTTTCGTCCAGGCGCTGATCCAGAAGGACACCTCGGATGTGAGGTGCACTAACGGGGAGCCCCCGGTGTTCGTTAAGCCCGAGAAAGTTGTCGGGGTGATAGGAGCATCGGCCAGCTCGGTGTCCATCATGGTGGCCAACATCCTGCGCCTCTTCCAGGTAGGACCCCCCCCCCCCGTCTGAGACCAGGTCCTCACTGAGGTCTGGTCTTCCACATGAGAAGTTCTTTCCTCCACAGCTCAGCCTCCGTCCCCACAGTCTGCGTGTCTTGATGGGAAACCCTCCCAGAATGTATGGCTCTGAGTCCATGTTTGTGCTGGATCGGGTTCAGGTGGATCTGGTTCAGGTGGATCTGGTTCAGGTGGTGGGCTCATGTTGATTTGAAGCTAACAGCCCAGAAGCTGTTGATGCAGAGTTTTGTTCTGCTGCTGTGTCTGTGCTGGTCTCTGACTGGACAAGGAGGATCAGTGTTGTTGATCCTGTTGGTCAGGCCAAGGTCTGGATGTGTTCACTGGATCATGTCAAGGTTTTCATTTCACATGTTGCTTCATCCGTCCTGGATTCTAGTGGCAGGTTCAGGTCAGGCAAAGGAGATGTCTGCTGTTTTGGAGGAAAACCCCACAAATGATTCCCATTTAACCGTCCGCCAGGGAAACAGAACAGAAAGAGACGAGCAGCTGTTAGAATCCAGGACGATGTCCAGCTTCATGCTTCAGATTTGAAGGAGATGAATTTCTCCAACTGTTGCAGGTAAAACTCATTTAAATGGAGGATAATTCTGTGAATGCCAGACTTGTGCTGAGTGTTTTAAAGGTCAGTTATTGGATTTAGATTATGGACTTTAGCCCGACTCTGCAGACGTGACCATGCAGCTGCACACATCTCATCATTCAAGGCTTGTACTCTCTGCTCTGATTGTGTTAAAGGTCTAGAGGCTGTGAAACGCTGGGATGCTTTGTTTGAATCAGTAGAAGTCAAAGTAAAAGACATTATTATTGTTGATGGTTACTGAATAACCCTGGTTCTGTGATCTTTAGCTTTGTTTGTTAGTGTGTTCCTCTTTAGGAGCTGCTCACTGAAGACTCTGAAACGTTGCAGTCTGTATTTGTTCCATTGATTGTATTAATCATTGAGTCCAGTGTCTCTGAAACTCAGACGCTCTCGTTCACTTGTGCGTCACGGCTTCATTCCTTCTGTGAGGTTTTTAACACTTTGCTTTCAGAGTGGCTGAAAAGCTGCTTTTGAAAAGAACTTAACGGTCACAGAATGTTTTTTTTAGATTCAGACGCTGACAACCTGTTTAACACTGAGAGCAGAAAGTCTCAAATGTTTGAGAGCACACAGCAGGAAAAGCTGCAGCGTGACCTCAAGTCTGACGTCGCATCAAGATAAAGAAAAAATCAGTTTTATTTTCTTCTTTTAAGGGAGGTCTGTGTCCACGGGACTGGACATACTTTAATTTGCTTTGTGAACAGGTGTAACATATTTTTGCAAGTTTAGCTGAAGGTAAATATATAAGAAGAGAGATGATGCGTCTTCCCAACAATGCAGCTCTCAGCAGGGATTAAATAGGAGGGTAATCATTTTCCCCTGGGATCGAAAAGTCATCTGTTGCACAGCTGTTTTCACTTCATTTCACCCCTGACGTTCCTAAATGGCCTAGTTGGCACCGGAGTCACACCGCAAACACATTAAGGCTTCACTCCACGGACTGCTGCCTCCCTCGGTGGATCAGGGTTCAGGTCAGAACCAGAAAAAGATTTTTTACAGTTCAAGTAGGACAGAGCTGTGGCAGGAAGTGGGGGAGTACCAGCAGAGGAGGGGAGATTTAGCTTCCTTCTCTAATTACCTCCATTTGTTGTGGACAACATCTTAGGCCTCGTTCATACCTCACATCATCACCTGGTCTCACCTGGTCTCACCTGTCCATCTCTAAGTCCCTGTGTCTCCACCTGGTCTTAATCTAAATGTGTCTCCACATGCGTCCCCAGCCAGCACTTGAGATCTGATCTCAGTCTGTGTGTCTGTAAATCAGCAGCGCCATCATGTGGTCAGTAGAATATTGTAGCAGCTGCTGTCTCTAATGGATCTCTACCTACCGCTGGATCAGAACCATCAACAGCTGCTGGTTGACTTGGAGACATGATCCAGATGTTGGAACAAGATGGAAAGACTCTCACACGTTAAGATCTGATTGATTTTAGACTCGGATTAGACCTGAACCCTGGAAGCTTCATCCTCAGAGGAACCAGGTCTTTAATGTGACCCAGGACTCATGGTGTGTTCACACTACCAAAGGAAAGAGGTCACATGTGTGAATTTAATCCATCCTAGTGAGCATTTTGAGTAGTTTAAGGACTTAAGGTGCTCATCAATGAACGTAGAGGGAATGAATGTTGATGAGTTCAGTTGTGTTTCATAGCAGCTACAGTTCAGGATGTGAAGGTAATATTTATTTATTTATTAGTCAGTTCACAGGAACAACCTAATTGTTCTGTTGCTCATTCAATCCCAGGTTAATATTTCATCATGTAAATAAAAAAGACTCTTCTCTCAGCGTGATGCCTTCAGGTGTCTTTTCAGAACAAGGAGATTTCTGTTTCTCCTCCACAGAACAAAGAACAGCAGCTGACGTTCACGTTTAAGAAGCAGAGATACAAAAACATTGATCAGTCAATAGTTGCTATCAATGTTCTGTTGCTGGACTGTTTAGAAAGTTGACTAATAATGTTAAAGAGCCACAGAAGGAAGCAGTGACAGCCATCCTCTCAGAGTCATAATACAGTGTCTGTAGCTAATGAGCTGTAGCCTTCACGCCACCCATTAGCTCCCATTACCACCAGCACTGATACAAACAAAACACATTTATCTTTAGAAACACACCTTAATTATGTGACGCATTCGGGAGGAGGCTAGCGACTACAAAAACAACAGGAAGCTGTTGGCCAGACACGGGAGGCTACGCCATGATGAGCAGCGACCAAGAGATTTAATGAGCCAGAGTCGAGTCAAGGCCCAATGAAGAAGAGAGGAGGGAGATAAGGGGGGAGGGGTGGGGGTGGGGGGGTTAAACTGCTGCAGAAGAAGAAGAAGAACAAGTTGGTGGTGATCATCTCTTCAACCTCGCTACGTCACAGGGGTTTGGTTTTATTCACAGTTTCATTTCTGAACAGATGTTTGTTTCACATGAATCACAACAGCTGATTCATTCCTGACCTGAAACTGGAGCGAAGCTTGAGGCTCTACAGACTCAGGTCACATCAGAATCACAGTCTGGGAACATCTGGATTTCATTCTGCTCAACATCACCTGGATAGTCCTCCAACCAATCGGAGACGTGTAACTCTTCTGTCCATCACCACATTAAGCCACGCCCCCAAATGATCCGATTGGCCTCCAGGTTGGTTTAATACTAGTCATATAATTCTGAGGCAGCGAACCAGTCACACTGACACATCCACACACCAGTGCTAAGTTTTGCTCAAGGACACTTTGGCATGTGGTCTGTGTACCAGGGTTTGAACCACCAACCCTCTGGTTTATGGAAAACCTGCTCTACCTACAGTTAAACATGTGTGAGGAGTGTTTCCTGTTTATGGGACCACAGGGATTGCATTGGGCGGGGCGGGGCTGCATGTTAAAAAAAAAACAAGAAATCAGAACGATCTGCCAGTAGAACAGGAACATTTAACTAGAACCAGTAAATGTGTGTCTCCTCCAAGAAGGCCCAGATTTGTCCAAACTAGAGTTTCAGACTAAAACCAAGTAGATTAGTGTTGATCCAAGGAGAACGTGACCAGAACAGTTTAGTCAGTAGCAATAGTTTCTACTTTCCAGTCAGTACTGTCATTGCTCTGGACTGGATTTCATCTCTGACTGACAATGAAACAATGAATTCCATTTGGTCATTATCTGGTTTTAATATGTTCACAGATGCTTGAAAGAAGAAACTCTGACTCTGACAGAGTAGTTATGTTCATCTGAAACCTTGAGGATTGTTCTAGTTCTCATCTGAATCATTAACAAGTTCTAATAGTTTATTAAGAGAATTTAGGAACCAGACACTTGGAGAGAGTCACATGATCTAAAACACTAGAACTGTCTGCTAAGAAGAATGATCTTGATTTAACAGGATTCATCTCAGATAGAGTTCAGTTTTACAGTGTATCTGGTGGAACAGTTTGACATGAAGCTTTGTTCATTCAAACCTCAGGGATCCTGTCAGCGGTGCAGGCTGCAGGAAAAAGCTAATTACTTGTTTTAAGGAGTTGAACCTCAGACCTGGGTTAAACGTTGCATTAGCTTTAAATGTAAGGACTCCAGAGTGACTGAATGAAGGCGTCTGAGCAGAGATCATCCATCTGCACTTGTTTGTGAGTCCAAACACTGAAACAAGATTTTTTACAAGCTAGATGTTGTTCTATAATAAGGTTTTGACTGATTGCGTCTGTGCGGCGCTGACAGCTGTGGCCGAAGGCGTTTTGTTTTCGGGCTGTCAGTCTGTCCCGTTCTCACCGAGGGACTTCCTTCAAACTGAAGACATTAAATCCACTGAGCTGCTGCTTCCTGTCTGAGTTTCTAACTCATCCACGGGGACATGGACGGCGTCATTGTGTCAATCCTCTGTTGGACAAACAGATTCTTGTCTTCAGGTTCAGCATGGGGGAGTTCTTACCTGCAGAACTGATTCACCGTTTCATTTGATGGTGGCTTATCTTGACGTTTGTGTTGTGTTGTTAAGTTTAATGTATTTAAAGTCTCATCCTGGTATATGCACTGAGCACTAACTCAGGTTATAAATGCAGTGGTATGTGGCATCTGCCTACGTTACAGACACTTAGTTCTCTGACACAGATGTTGTTCATTTAGCTGTTTACGGAAATCTACAGGTGTTACAGTTAAATAATGAGAAAGGGCGTAGAGAGGTGGAGGAAGTACAGCCATCCTTATACACGACCTTATTTTATACTACAGCTTCTAAATGTTAACGTCACACTTGGAAACATCTCCAGAACTTACACCTGCTGAAGTGAAGTAAGGAAGTAAAAGCCCACGTCTGTTCAGGAACCAGCTTCTGAGTCAAGTCACTGATCGTCTTTGAGCCCCTTAAAAAAACATCAAGGACTTAGGACGGTCAGGATGAGGGCCCCCCCAGGTCTGCTCTCTAAAGCCGTGTCCATCATACAGTATAACTGGGACCTGAATATATTCTGGTTACGTCAGTGTCAGAAAAATACACACCTCACATTCGATCCATTTATTGTTTAACGACTAAAATATAATGAAACTTTTCACAGTAAATGTTATTCAGACATGATGATGACATATTTGTCTATAAATGAAAAACCCAATAATACTATTTAACAAATGTTCAAATTTATTGAGTGTAATTAGGGAAGATGGTTTTACTATATCCTGTCATAATTCAGCAAACACTGAGCATGACTTAACTTCAGTGTCTTGTGCTGATTGTAACTGGAAACGCAGAGAAAGACCCCAGCCGGCCAGCAGGTTAGAACCCAGAACCTTCAGGCTGCGATGCTAACCATGCTAAATGTTGCTAACACCTACTTAGAGCAGAACGTTACTGGAGACCTACCTGGTTTAGTTTTAGAGGTTTATATGAGCAGAAACACACTGATGGGGAGGAGAGCTGACATGCTAGCATATACATTAGCATCTGCTCTTAATCCCCAGGGTCTCTGTTTATTTGGGCTTCTTTAGTTACTATTGCAACACGTTGACGTATTAGAAGTAAATCAACGTTGCTGCAGCCTGAGATAAAGTCCTAGTTAACACAAAAGGGTCAAACTGCTTTGGTCAATACAATTAGTGAGTCCAGACAGATCCAGTCTACTGTCCAGAGACTAACCGTTCAGCTGACGGAGCGGACTAATTGTCGCGGCTCTAAGCTGTGGACGTGAATGAGAGTGTGTTTGTGTCCTGTCTGTCCTGAGATTTCCTGCAGCCTCATGCGAGCTCTTCTGGATGACTGACCCGATACAGAGTCTGAACTGGATTCCTCTGAGGCTCGCCTTCATGTGGACATTCCTCCCAGACAAATAAATCCTATTTCACACAGTATCTAACCGTGAGAGAGGCTTTACCGCCGTCTGCGGCTGTAATCTGTGTCTTTTGGACTCCTAGCTTCTGGACACAGACGTCCTGGACAAGCATTTCTCACCCTCCACTCTCTGAAGTGCCACTACAAAGATGGTTGACAGTGAGGGGACTTTTAAGGCATCAGCAGCCCTTAAAAGTCCCCTCACTGGCTGTAGATGCCACAGAGGCCATCAGAGAGAACAATGGAACACAGAAACACTTCTAGGCGACGTCTTCAGAGTCACCAAGAAGTTTAGGAGTTTTATCTCAACTTTTTCTTTTGCTTTCCTGGGAGAACTGTCCGTTTACTCCACTGCAGAAACTACGATTAATGAATACGAATGACTAACACTCTGCATTATTATTATTCTTCCATGCACCACAGTGTTTTGTTAATGGAGTTCCTGCAGGACTGTGGAACGAGTCATACATCATCCAGTATCACAGGCAATAAAAGAGCAACAGAGTGTCTGCAGGTCCTGAAACGTCTTAAATAACTCTCAGTTTACTTCATTTAAAAAGGCTTTGAAATTGTTCTGCAAGTTTCCTGTTGGCAGCTGAAGACACTAAAACTAAATGATCATGTTTAGGCCTGCGTTCAGTTCATCTTTTATTATTTCAGTTAATGCATCGACTATTTCTGGAGGAGAGTTAGGGTCAGCTGATAACACAACGTGTCCTAATATATTACATTCAAACATAATGATGACAAATTTAACATGATATCTATGAATGAAGAACACGTTTCACATTTTAGGTTCAACCAAATGATTCTATTCAACAAAAGCTCAGATTTGATTCAGTGTAATAAAGAAGGATGCACAGAAAGACAGGGAGGAGTGACATTACAAATTAAAACAGGAAGTAGCAAAATAGAAACCTTCACAATAAAACTGAACGTGCAGGAGAACCCAAACAGAAAAGACAAAGAAAATGAACCTCAACAAGCTAACATTAGCTCAAACAATGTTAGCCTAAGCTAGTTGATGTTAACCTAAACCAGCTAACATGTTATTTTGGAGCTTTGAGTCTTTGTGTTTCATCTCTGTTCAACACTTCTTTCTCCACGTTGGTGTTTCTTTAATCTGTGTTTGGCTTGAAGTCCAGAAAGACTCTTCAGAGACGCCACATTTAAATTTGACCTAATTATCATTTTCTACTAATTGATCTGCTAAAGGTTGCTAACACGCTTAGAGTGGAGCGTTCATGGAAATCTACCTGGTTTAGTTGTAGAGGTTGATATGAGCACAAACAAACTGATGGAAAGCAGCGCTGACACGCTAGCTGTTAGCATCACCATTAGCATCACCATTAGCATCACCATTAGCATGTCTTCTAGACTCTTTGTTGAGTTCCTGTCTTAAACACACCTCACATTAACATCTGTCCCGGCCAATCAGATCACATCTCTCCATCTTTAAGTTCCTGTCTTCACACCTGATATTAATTAAAACGTGTCTCACACAGACATTTAACGTCCAAACTTTGTCTCAGAGGTTACACATTAGAAACAGAAACGTAAACTGCTCCAGTTTAAATGGTCCCAGTCATCAGGAGCGCTGCATTATGGCTCCCAGCAGCCCAACATTAAAGTCTTATTAAACCCAATCAGCATCTCTCAGCAGCGGGACGCACAGCACCAATCGACCCTCAGTAATGCGTGAGACGACCACGGCGGCGGGACTCTGCGGGTGATTTGTCGAAGCCTTTGACCCGCTGCTTGTGGCAGCAGCGAGCCTCCTGCCAGTTCACAGCTGTGAAACGTCGCCGTGGTATTTATGGTACATTATGTTTAACGGCACAAAGAGGTCACTGCTGCGTTCACGCTCTTTTTCTCTGCTGATGCTCATGATGCTTGTTGCCGTGGATACCGCTCGGCACAGCAATTAATTACAGATCAGTGTATTGGTTTTATGGTGGGACAATGAACTATTAATTAATCGTCGGCTGTAGCAGCTCTATGCGGCTACAGTATCTGCAGTAGTAAAAGCACTTGAGTGTAGATAATAAGTAATAGAAGATAAAGATCCTCCTAGAACTTGAGTAAAACGTACGTTAGCTGCTAAAGTCTCTCACTCAGCGGTGTAGGAAACGACAGCGTAGCTCTTCAGACAACAAGATGCCCGTCAAGTCTCTTCCTGGAGTCAGAGATCTCCAGAGACAAAGTGTTTCAGGATTAAAGTGTTGTCATGGTCGGTTCAGAGACACCACCAGCTGCTCGTCCAGCAGGGTCGTCACCGTCCAACATCCAGGTTCAGATTCTTAAGACCCTCATCTCTAAAACTTTAAACACATAAAAACTAAAAGTGTTTTTTGTGATTGATTCTACATCAGCTCTGAACCACATGGTGACTTGACTGACAGAATCTGAGCCCTGTGACTCTATTACATACATGGTCCACCATGATCAGACTGGTGGACTCTAGGTGTAGAGGTTGTGGTGGTAACCATGGTAACCTCTACTAATCATCATCAGGTGATGAGTTTCCAGGAGGGACAGAAACATGGCGGTAGAAAAACAAGATGGAGACATCTTGGTCGTCTTCTAAGACTCTAGACATTCAGGACTGGAGGAGGACATGGAGGAGGACATGGAGGAGGACATACTACTACTACTACATCTTCTTCTTCTGTTCTATTTCCAGTAGATGTGATGCTCCTCTTCATCAGTAAAGTTTTCTAGTGATTAAAGTTTTGATGTAAACTCATCTATCTGATCGTCTCCATGGAAACAGTTCATCTCTGGTCAGATTATGTCCGTTAATAGAATGTGTTTCTGGTCCAATATAAACTGTCCAGTCCAGTCTTTGGCGGAGACGTTGCTCATTACCTCGTGGTTCTGTCACAGTTAAAGTCAGAGGAATCCCCTCGGTACACTACATCCTCTGAGGAACGTGAGCGTCCGGGTGGTTGGAGATGTCTTGACGTGACCAGCGCTGGCGGCCCTGCAGCGTCGCCGCCAGCCGAGCCGAGCCGAGCAGAGCAGCGCCTGGATTCACAGCGGGAGGAATGAAAGCATCGCTCGGCCCTCACACTGTCAGAGCTGCTCAGACTGCTTCACTGATTCAATGAAGCTCTTTAGCCCAAGGTGCACAGTTGCTCTACTTTTGACTTCTGGATTGTATGTTGACTTCCTTCCTGCTAAACCCTGGTGAACTCATCTTTGAGGAACTTAACGAATCTGTGATGATTAACACGGGGATCTGCATCTGGACGGTAGAGTCACACCAGACACAAGCCCCTCAGTTTTCTACTCAAACACTTTGAGAATCTCCACGAGGAATGAAAGAATAAGAGAGCACCACAGAGGCCATTGTGTTTAGCAGAGATGTAGAATGATGATCTGGGACAGAGCAGCAGCTACGTGCTCTAATTAATGATTTCATTCAGTCCATGAGCCCTGTTTGAAGTCCTTGTTCCTTTTTTGTCTCATTATACAATGATGCTATTATAATCTGACTCCTCTATTCTCCTCTTCCTTCTCATTCTGCTCTTATTTTTATAGATTTTTATGTAACCACTGTTTCCAGAGCAGATTAACCTCAGCTGAAATGAAGTATATGTATAATATAACAAACTACAGTATATTAAGATTTATTCAGATGTTCTTGTTCCTCAGAGGAATCATCCCTCTGGAGTTTTTATCCAGAGCAACCAGTTCTTCTGATGATGAACTAAAAGTATTAATTAATAATTAATTATGAGAAGACCTGAGATTGAGGGATGGATGAGGGACAGAAGATGAGTTTTATGAAGCTGATTATCAGTCTGAGCTGATATTCTGACTGTCAGCTGTGGTGTCAGGAGGAGGAACCGGATGTTTAGCATTTGTTTTACAGCTTCTAAGAACTTTATGACTCAAAACAGTCTGAAAGTAGATGAAGGGAACCCAATGAAATACAAGATGTTTCTGGTAACTGCTGATCAGTGGTCTACAGCAGCTTGGAGGAATTTTAGCCCATTCCTCAGAACAGAACCACTTCAGTTCTGAGATGTTGGTGGGTTTCCTCACATCAACTGCTTGCTTCAGGTCCTTCCACAACATTTCTATTGGATTAAGGTCAGGACTTTGACTTGGCCGTTCCTAAACATTCATCTTGTTCTTCTTTAACCGTTCTTTTGTAGAACCACTTGTGTTCTTGGTTCTCGTTGTCTTGCTGCATGACCCAGTTTCTCTTCACATTCAGCTCCTGGACAGATGTCCTGACATTTTCTTTTAGAGTTCACTGCTAGAATTCAGAATTCATTGGTCCATCAATGAGGACAAGCCGTCCTGGTCCAGATGCAGCAGAACAGGCCCAAACCAGGACATTAGCACCCCCATGTTTGATGGAGGGATGAGGTTCTGATGCTGGAATGATGCAGTGTTGGTTCATCTCATTTAAACCAAACTATTCTACTTTGGTCTCATCTGTCCACTAAACACTGTCCCAGTAGTCTTCTGTCTTGTCCTCATGATGCTGATGAAACTGCCAACTACCTGATATGTAATATTGTCTCATTCCCC
Source organism: Chelon labrosus (assembly GCF_963514085.1). NCBI lineage: Eukaryota > Metazoa > Chordata > Actinopteri > Mugiliformes > Mugilidae > Chelon > Chelon labrosus. Next base: position 507,104 of record NC_140340.1, on the reverse strand, counting down.
TGAATAAACAAGAACACCAGTCTAATATATCTGTTTCATCTGTTGACTGGGTTCTATCTTTGTCTACTTTCAGGGATTGTGTGAAAATCTGTTGATGTTTTGAGTCTTTTTCTGATGGATTGAAAAGCTTAAAGCAGCTCTGTATGTTCAGATTTCTTTGTGATTAATTTTTGTGCCCAAACTAAAACTGTTGAACGCGTCTGGTTTCAAACTCACCACCCTACACACTGAGAAAACCTCCGACTTGAACTTCTCGAGTGCTTTGAGGTTTCTCTTATCTATGATACAAACTCCTCTTCAGCCTTTTCCTGCTCTCTTTCCAGTCAGCCCTCTCTGCTCGCTCTTGTCTTTCTTCTTCTGCTCATTAATGTCATAAACTGGGGTTAGCGCTGGGACCGCTCGTCAGCCAGTCGCTGTCTTCCTCGTTGGTGCTGTAACGAGGATTCCCCCTGGAGGAGGGAAGCTGTCAGAAACAGTTCCAGGCTCCTGGTCGCTGGTCTCAATCCTCTGAGTGTTAACTGATGACGCAGAATGACGCCAACGGTCGAGGCTCCTCTCTGACATCCGTCAAGTCCAAAACCATCCGTCCGTTTCACCGTTAATTCCCAGTGACAGCAGGATGATCGCTGACCTTTGTCTCTCACGTGTTCACGTCATCATTCTCCTTCTAACCAGCAGCTTGTATTGTCTCTGGGGAGTTCATGTAAACGTCCACCTTTCAGGAGCTGGACGTTGTTTCAGTTCTTAACACGGTTTCATGGACTGAGCTGAGCTGCAGTCAAAGCTTTACGCTGTGATGTGCTCTGGACTAATCTGTGAGGCTCCCTGCAGCGAGGCTGACTCTGGAGGAAGGTCTTAAAGAATAAACCAGTCACAAGTCGTCTTTCTTTCTTCTTTCTTTCTTTCTGCTGCTTCCTGTTGTTGTCCACATCATCCTTACCGTCTCTGAGCAGAAAGTCAATGAATTAAAACTACTTTCTATTGACTAAATCCAGCTCAGTGCTTCCCAACACAGGGACTTGGGCCTTTCGAGGGGTCGCCAGAGCACTCTGAGGGGTCATGAGATGATTTAAGAGGTTTTATACGGCTGCTATCAGTTTACAAGATAAACTATTTCAGTAATAAACATTAATATGTTTGGAGGTGTAGGAGAATAAACTGTTTCAAGAAGAAACACGTTTTCAATAAACTTACTAAATTTAAACAGATTTTGAGAAACTTCAAACAGCCACCAAAGATTTGGTTTCTCTTGGTTTAGTGTCCCATTATTTCATGTCTTCTGTGCAATATCTTCATTTTTAGTTGAACTTGTGTCTAAAGCAGATAAATTAGTTTCTAGAAGTCAATGTTTAAATTAGATCGAGGATTAAATTTCCACCAAACCAAGATGGAGACGACCAGAGACGTCACACTGAGCTTCACAACCAAGATGGAGGAGGTTTCATGCTCATGTTCAAACTGAACAGACTTCCTCCACTGATTCCATTTTCAAATATCTTCAACAAAATGACAAATATAAAAGATCAAATGAAATAAACGTTCCTTGTTCACTGAACTCTTGGTGAATGCAGCACAAATTACTGAGCATATAAAAAGCCCAAATTAAATTTAACCTGGAGGAAAATGGTGCTGATTATAAACCCATTAAATTAGAATTTAACGAGGTAACTGTAATCAATTAGTTTGACATTGATTTTGCTCCCGCCTGACGAACAACAGTAGGACTCTAATCAGCAGGACATGAATGGAGAACAATGGCGGCCTAATTGAACGGCGCAGAGTCGGACTCTGAACATTTATTTGTTCCATGTGAACAGAACGAGGAGGAGAGAGAAGCTGCTGACGATCTTTTCACTGTACTTATAAAGGCCTCTGACCCTTTCTGTCCTCTGGGGGCTTCCATACTTGTGGTTTTACTGTTTTCACTGTTAGAGTCAAAGAAACAAGATGTTTGTGGAGACACAGGTGAGACCAGACTGGAGATGATCTGGAGATGAATTTAAACGGTCACTCTGTCTCACCTATGTCTGATCTCTGGTGTAGATCTTAGTCTGGTTGTAGTTTTGATCAATCTGAATTTGATCACTTTCTAAGTGGTCTTCCTGAGACTGGACTGATTTTTTTTTGTGTGTGTTTTTCATTTGAGCTGAAAGCAAAGAGAAACCTTTCACAAATCTGTGATCAGCAGCTTCAGCCTCGACTCTCAGTCAGTTTTTAAATTCTGAACACAAAGGAAAAAGTCTTTGCTGTCTTCTTCATCTTCTTCTTCTTCTTCTTCTTCTTCTTCTTCTTCTTCTTGTGCTGATTCACGAGAGATTATCTGACATTTCTGTCATTTCACAGCAGAGAAGAAACATTTCACATCTACAGAGCATCTCTGCTCGTCTCAGTTTGTCAGAGCCAGGACAGAAACAACAATGATTCATGTAAAAATCTCTTTCACTGTTTTGGAGCTGGAGTTTTTGGTCCAGATAAACTGTGTTTCATCCCACAGAGGTGGACAGTGTCAAGTTATCACGGATTAGAGGGACACAGCAGATGGAGCAGTCGGTGAACTGGGTCCTGGTCGTCACTGATGAGATTCGCTGTGAATCCTCACACGGTCACAGTCACAGTGTCACAGCAGAAATCCTCTCATTCTGAAAGGGTCTCGTTCTTCCTGTTGAACCTGCTCTGATTTCTCTGAACACTGATAGAACATCGTTCTAATGTTGTTTTTAACCTCGGTCTGGTTCATGGTCACAGCGTCGCAGTCCGTTTTTATGGCTTCTAATTAGGGATGCAAGCAATTAATCGATTATCGATTAATTGTCGATAAGAAATTACTCGATTAAAATTAATTAATTGCAATTAATTGCATTTTGAACCCGTAATTCCCCGGCAGTCCTCGTGGGGGCGCTCTTGACGCCAGACGTACTTGATGCACACACGGGAACACAAGCGAAGCAGGGCTCTGACGACAACAACAGACAAACGAGAAGCGGTACACTGACAGGATGAAGAGGGCAAAAGTTGGTCAATGACGACAACGACGCCAAATGCACAATATGTGGAAGTATTTTAAAGTACAACAACTCCACAACTTCGTTAAATTACCACCTAAATATGTCACATTCAGCCGTGCTACAAACAACGAGTGGTTCAGAATATGTTTGATATGCTACCAAAATGTTATTCCCTGCCCTCAAGTAAGCTCAGAATAAATCTTTAATTAGCCCTCTCGTGCATAGCGGTCACAACAGTGGACAGCTACTAAAAAGTAATTTTCTCTTTAATGCAATGGTTTCTACGGTGGAAGTGCATATCAGCCTCTAGAGTGCTCTCTGCTGCCCTACTCCATTGAGATCTTTTCAGTGGTGAGTCGGTGTAACTGCAAGTAAACTTCCTCTGAATCCAACGTGGCCACTAAAAAGCCATCCGTGCCGACCACTGCTGGTATATCCTGTCAAAGCTTCTATTCTTGAAGAACCACATAGGTAAAAAAAAAAAATATGATGATATACAGTAACATCTAAGGAAGCATATTATCCGTTTGGAATATGAAATTTTTACTTCCAATATGTAGAAAAATACATTTAACCATGTGTCCAATGAAGTGGACATCATGCATCACCAAGTATATTTTTAACACAAGTCATGTAATTGCTTCACTGTTTCTTGTGACTGTTTTGGTTACAAGTCAGTGTATAATTGTTCTATTTAAAATATAACTTTTTGTGCAGATTAGCTGTAGTTTGTGTTACTATACTAATTATTTTATAATTAATTAAAGATTTATTCTGAGCTTACTTGAGGGCAGGGAATAACATTTTGGTAGCATATCAAACATATTCTGTAGATAGAACCTATTCAGAGGGAAATTCAGCCTCTCAGAAAAATTGCCGCTTATCAATTAATCGATCATCGATCGATAAGATGAAACAACTATCGATTAATGAATTACTCGATAATTTGCATCCCTACTTCTAATCAATAACTTGATTTATTTCAAAGCTGCTAACGACTTCTGTGGAGGTCAGAGAGCCTGACTCTGACTGCTCCGTCAGTCTAGAAGGAATTCATCAGTAGATGCTTCAGGTCTGAAACACAAACTAAGAGCTTCACTGAGTCCTCGTCTTCTTGGACCTGGTTGGTTTGACGCTGGTAGAATCTGCTGCATCCAGATGACCGCTGGACATCTTCCTTTCACCGAAAACAAACAAAAATAAAGTCCTCCACCAATCAGAGCACTAATTAACGTCAACCATCTCCTCAGGTATAAAAGCAGACTGGTCCAGAGCAGTCTCCAAACATGGACAGCGTCTCTGCAGAACAAAGCTGGTGTCCCACTGAGCAGAGACGCTGATTAAACAACATGAAAGACCTGGAGACATGTTTAGATTCAGTCTGCTACAGTCGTCCAATGAAACTGAGACTTTTCATTATATTACAAACAAATAAGTTTCACTGACTCACAACAGCAGCTATACATTTATGATTATTAATAACACTGAGAGCTGACGAGCTTTGTTTCAGGTTCACTTTGACTCATTTCCTGGTTTGTGTTTGTGAACTGAGCGTCTGTTGTTTTGCGAGCGCCGGCCTCGGGGCCTGTACACCAACGTAGTGCTAATAATGACAGCAAACAAGGAGAGGGAGGAAGGAAGAGAACTCTAATGATGACGAGAACAGAAGCAGGCACCAATGTTGTCCTGCAGGATCCTCTGCAGCTCAACACAGAAGAAGGTCTGTCTGGAGCCCAGTCACTTTGACTCTCAGCATCTGAACCATTTATAGAGTTTAGCCTCATTGTCATCCAACCTGGGACGTCCCAGATCTGGTCCTAAATGTCCTAGAGTTGGTCTCCTGTAGCTTCCTAAAGTCTGTCCTTGTCTTCCTTGTCTTCTCCTAGAGTTGGTCTCCTGTAGCTTCCTAAAGTCTGTCCTTGTCTTCCTTGTCTTCTCCTAGAGTTGGTCTCCTGTAGCTTCCTAAAGTCTGTCCTTGTCTTCTCCTAGAGTTGGTCTCCTGTGTCTTCCTAAAGTCTGTCCTTGTCTTCCTTGTCTTCTCCTAGAGTTGGTCTCCTGTAGCTTCCTAAAGTCTGTCCTTGTCTTCCTTGTCTTCTCCTAGAGTGGACTGGATTCAGTCCAATAAATCTTTCAGTCAAAGTTAATGTAGTGTGGAGAGGGTAGCTGGTACCTTGTGTTCTCTACTCCAGAAATGTTCTGGTCATCCAACGCTGCCATAAACTCCCTAACCCTCTCTGGAAGATGTTTCTCCTTGACGCTGTCTCCAGGAAACTTTTCTCTTCTTTTAAACGTTCAGTGTTTGTTGTTGTTGTTTGGGTGCAGCCTTTGACTGAGTGGACTCCATGATTCTGTTTAGATGATCAACTACTACCACCTCACCACACATCCACATTACACTAGTTACTGACTAACAGAGGACGACCTTCATGGTAGAACCAGGGTTCCAGTTCTTCTTCATCTGGGATCTGAGCAGCGTTGCAGAAGTTTTGATGGGACAGCGATGTGGTTTAGGTTATGGCAGACCTAAAGCACCTACCGTGTTTAAATCTGTAAATGACTGTTTTTTAGTTATCGACCAATAACAAAACAGATAGCTAACATAACAATCTAGACACTTTTAAAGAATGACCTGTCAATAAGTTAAAGATGCTCTAAGTCAGACTGTCTTCCTCCGTCCACTAAATGTCTCTGGTGTAAAGTTTATCTGGAGTCTCTCTGTTGGGAACTGATTCTGCTCCAGTAAAGATCTGCCGGACCAGTCAGATTGTGAGGGCGGGGCTTAATGTGGTGATGGACAGAAGAGTGACAGTAGTCATAGATGTCTCTGATTAGTTTAAATGTCTCTGATTGGTTGGAGGACTGTCCAGGTGATGTCATTCTCTGTTATAATGAAATCCAGATGAAGTGAGAGCAGCTGGTTTTATTATCATCCATTCTGTGTCAGAGCTTCCTGGTCGCTCTCCTCCCCCGTCCTCTGTCTCCTTCTCCACATTAGCTTTATATTCTTTTTTTTTTTATCTATTTCCCCCACTATTAAAGTGATTTATCTTCTGCGTTACACTTCTACAATTGTGAATTAATTATGGATCAGGCCATCATGTCAGCGGAGCAGCAGACCTCTGCAGACGTTCACACACACAGAACTCATTTTCAGGCTTTGCAGCAGTGATCTGCTCGTTTCATGGCCGTCTGAACTCAGAGGAATTATTTTCTCTGCTTATATCCTCACGTGTGTTCACTGCCGAGCCTTCACATGAGGAGGCGTCTGATTGGTCCTCCCTCCAGTCCTCAGCAGGCCAGAGTCACAAAGAGACACCTCGTTGCATCAGGACGTCCCAGCAGACAATGGTGGTGTCCAAGTTCAAAACGTTCTTCAAACAAATAAAAAGACAAAACTGTCCAATCTGAGCTGCTGTGTTTTAGTAATTAATGTTAACACTGAACCCGCTAACATTAGCTTCAACCTATTAAATTTAGATTCTCTAACAGGAAACAGGACGTTACTGGTTGTTAACGTCAGGAGTCCAGCTCAGACAGAAATAAGACTCAGATCTGCTGATAACCATCATTTTCACTTCAAAGGCTCAGTTTTAAATGACTGCTGTTGAGATATGAGCTTATACGTTAAAGGAGTCACTTGAATCCTGATATTTCTTAAAGAAGGAGCCTCTTGATTCAGGTGAAACCGTCTGACCTGATTTAACAGTTTTGAGAGGAGCCTGATAATCAGCTGGATTAGCCCTGACGGATTTCACATCGTTCTCCTCGAGCTCTCGTCTCATTTCTATGTTCAGACGGTGGAAATTAAGTCAGACAACCGTCCAGCGGGGCCTCATCATGGCCAGACCTACCACGGCTGGGTCAGTCCAATTAAAAGGTGTCAGACGATGTCTAATCCACAACACCCCCCCCCCCCCCCCCCCCCCCGCCCCCAGCTCTAATAACCAGTCACAATATCTGCCTCACTGCTTCATCCTTCTTCATCCTAACATTTACTTTCTGTAAATGATGAAATACAACATCTTCATAATGAAGTTACATGAACGTAAAAGCCAGAAGGTCAGGTCTCTGTTCTGTACCAGCACTCAGTGTGACCCAGAGGCTTCCTGTCTGTGGTCTCTTCATATCGTTGTGGAACAGTAAGTCCAGATCTTTTAGATCAGTTATGACACGTTAGCAGTTAGCACGTCGTTCACACAACCAGTGACGAAAGCTACAACTTGGTCAGTGTCACCATTGTTGGTGGTTTTGAAGCAAACAGTTGAAACCTTCTCAACTTAGCATCAAGTACCAGACGCCATCTTATCGCCTACATTAGACATGTGTTCAAGCTCTCAGTGTTAGTGTGGAAATAGTATGAACCTTTGTGACAGTTACATCAAACAGCCCCCCCCCCCCCCCCCCGCCGCCCTCCTCCTCCTCCTCCTGCATTCAACCCCTTCATTTTCTCCTCATCTTCCTCCCTGACACCGTCTCCAAGTCTCATCTCTGACAAGAGTAATAGCAGGTTGTGTTGTCAGCACCACATTACTTTATCTTTATTATCATCTGTGTTAAGAAGTCATCAGCTGTGTTGTGAAAGCTCTCAACAAAAACACATCTTTACAACAAGTGGTCTGAAAGATTAGAACTCACCAAACTTTACTTCCTGCTCCCATGGACCCTCTGAGAGTCTGAAAAGACGTCAGACTCTGACACAACGACAGGAAGCTTCCAGATTCAGACGCCAGCGTTCAGCAGTAATTCATCTGTTCAGTGTCAGGTTCAGATGAAGCGTCTGACAGGAGCAGAAATGTTTATTCATGTAATTAGTTTCACTCTGATCTTCAGGAAGTCTTTATCCGGGCGTTGAGGCTGAGGATGCTGGACGTACAGCAAACAGACGAAAACAACATCGTCTTCATCAGTCACAGCAACAAATACACAGACACAGCAACAACAGGGATCAACCTGCTGGACTGATTTATTATTTCATACAGGGCTAAGGACACATGATGATTCTGTGGTCATTCTTTTGATTTTCTTGCTTTGACCGTCTCATTTATTGACACATCATATAAATCCAAAAGGACAGAAGTCATGTTTTTTCTGGAAACAGCAGAACATGGACGTCCTACGTCGCAACGTCCTACGTGTGTTTGAGGAAGTATTTCAGACATAACTCTACTTGATCTTCTGACTGAAAATGTTTTTATCGTGTGGTCGGCTGCAGGAGAAAGAAATCATTCTGTATTCTACTCTTTTATTGTCTCTGTTTACCGGCTACTCACAGTGGAAAGCTTGGTGTTGTGATGATTAGGAAATGCCTGGCGGAGGAATTATTATGCTGGAGGTAATGATATCTGGCTCAGTGCAGGACTTTGTGGGTAATTTACCCAGAGTATGAGGCCATTGTGTTTCCAGCCAGCAGCTCCACTGTTGGTGTTTGAGAGACGACTGGACCTCGGCTGAACTGCTGGGACGCTCTGGACTGAAGACTGGGTCTGAAATAGATCATCAGCAAATAACTAATGAGCTCTCTTCAGATTGTCAGTGACGTCTGAGGTTTAATGGATGAGTAAACACTGTCACACTGAACAGAGTCTGGTAATATTTGGATTCCATGATGATCCAGAGAAAAAATACCTGTCCCTCCTCATCGACTGGATAGTCCTCCAACCAATCAGAGACATTTAAACTACTGTTACTCTTCTGTCCATCACCACATTAAGCCCGGCCCCCAATGATCTGATTGGCCCAAGGCCAAACAGAATCAGTTCCCGACTTTTTGACTACGGCCTTTATGACTGAGACTCTGCACAGACATCCTGATCCTGACTGGACCATGTTCAGGTCCAAGGACGACAACGTGTCACTGACAGCTGGACAAACACGGTGATAAATCAGCAGCAACTTTTCTCAAAGATATTTCACCTCTCATCTGAAACATTTACTCAGTTTTTGTCCCAGGCGTCAAAAGTTATCCAGATGTCCAGTATCAGGGCCATTCCAGTCATTTTTAAAATGATCAGATCAGATCAGGCTTCAGCCAAAGCTGCCAAAGACAATACTAATAAATAGAACCCAGTGTCTAACCGTGTGCTGTGTAAATGAAGTTAGTCCTCTGTTAGTCAGCGACTAGTGTAATGTGGATGTGTGGTGAGGTGGTAGTAGTTGATCATCTAAACAGAATCCATGGAGTCCACTCAGTCAAAGGCTGAAGTCTTCTGAACTGTCTGCAGTAAACTCAATGTCTTCACTGTCCAGGCATTTCCACCAACACAGGGTCTGAATAAAGGAGAGCCATCATTATTTTGTTGTACGTCACTGACAATAGAAGCATTCTGATTCAGCTGGTTTTTGATGGTCGACCGACAAAAACAACAAAACATAAAACAAACAGTGTCATTAAAAAAAAAGGCTAATTTACAAGTACATAGAAATGAAGAAAAGAAAAAACAGACTTCAACAGAATGAGCATGACTTATTCAATATGACAAATCAATGGAAATGGTCGTCATCCTGCATGGGCGTCTGGACGGTTTACAATCAACAGACTTCAAACCATATTTGTAAGACGTTCTGATTTATCAGAGAAACTGTAAAAGCCCCGTGGAGCTCATATATCTCATTAAAAACATGTTCACGCGTCATCGCCGTCCTGACGTCTTGTTTTACGAGCTCTCGTCCAAGGAAACATGGAAGTGACACATTTGAACGAGAGCGTAATGAAACGTTCTCGCTGCGTGGCACCTGCTACAGCTGTTGTGTGTAGGAGTCTTCGTTAATGTATCGCCGCATCGTTGGAATTAATAGTGATGAAATATTCTGCAGAACCATCTGGCAGCCTGTTAAGTCATGCATCAGAAGCAGCGGGGAGGGGAGCTGATTAGAAAATGTTGCTGGAAAGGAACTAATGCGTGAATTTATTTGACGTGACGTTGATGTGAGTGAACATCCGGACAAGTCTTTTCTGTTTGAGGAGACGAATGAAGCCGTTGAATTCACAGCAAGATCCAGAAAAATGTGTCTGGAGATATTGTCTGTCCAGAGTATGTCAGGAGACATCTGCACAGAGACAAACTGACAGTAGAGACTCAGAACCACCACAAACACATTTAAAACCACCTTAAAGACAAACAGACACCACTCAGAACGAGCCCAGAGAGACACAAACCATCATGGAGACTCAGAGCAGCTTCAAAAACACTGTTTGGTGCCTGATTCAGTTCAGAGCGATCCAAAATGACACACCCCTCCTCCTCCTCTCCTGGTTGGTTTCTTCCACTTCCTGTTTGAGTTCATGCGGCCATCTTGGCAGGTGCAGAACCTTTTGAGAGCCAGAGGACAGACTGTGGAGTGACGACCAAAGAACAAAGGTACAACGTGATTTAACTCCAGACAGCGGCCATGTTTGTTGTTTGTTCATTTTAAACTGGTTTGTTTATTGAACCTATGAGACTCCAGCGCTGTTAGTTTGATATTACTATGAATGTTTATGTGAGTTTGGTCCAGTTTCATTTCGTTTCCTTTAACCCAGTATTCAGTCTACTCAGTGACTCATTTTAGGTGTTCATATGTTGTAAATTTATGTTTTTAGCCATGACTAGCCGGGCCTGTCTCAACAAATGCTTTAGTCACTGTCAGTCGGCCTTTAAAGTTATTTCCTATCAACATCTTTTACAACAGGCGTGATAGCAAACTCTAAACAGCTGGCAGCCATTTTATTGTAAAGAAACCATTTGATTGGCCTAAACAAGCTAATGTTAGCTATGTCATTAACCTGGGTAACATTAGCTGCTACATTAGCCTAAACTAGCTAACAACAGCCTTAGAGATAACTAATTCAAATCCACATCTTCTCAGATGATGTGTATGACTACTTTTACTCTTCTGTCCATCACCACATTAAGCCCCGCCCACATGATCTGATTGGCTGATTTTCCTCCACTGTGCTTGTGCATTAATTTGATGACTGGTTGAGCTCTTGTGAGATTGTCAGTCCTTTGCTTGATACAGAATGGGGTAAAAGTTGCCCTGGCTGGAGGCTCTGAGGGTAAAACCCTTCCATTGCCAATGACGTGTTGTTTGGTTGTCACATGTGACCACTAGTGTTTAATTCTATACAAACTTGTAATCAGGACGTCTTGTTCTGGAAGTCATAACATCAGGTCTCTTAATGAACGAGGTGCTTTGCTGACTCCAGATCACACAGCTGGAGGCAGATTCACATCTGTTCTCTTTCTTGAACATCCTGAATGCATCATGCAAAGCTACATCCATGTAAAGATGGACCTTCTGTGAGCAGCTGCTGTAATAATGCCCACATATATGTTAACGTCATGGATAACCCACAGGGCTCATTCACCTAAGACCCGTTTTCTGGTGTTGGGCGTCTGGTGTTTGTGGTGCTAACAGTAGCTCCTCCTAGCTTCCTAGCCTCCCAGCTAACAGGAGCTCCTCCTAGCTTCCTAGCCTCCCAGCTAACAGTAGCTCCTCCTAGCTTCCTAGCCTCCCAGCTAACAGGAGCTCCTCCTAGCTTCATAGCCTCCCAGCTAACAGGAGCTCCTCCTAGCTTCCTAGCCTCCCAGCTAACAGTAGCTCCTCCTAGCTTCCTAGCCTCCCAGCTAACAGTAGCTCCTCCTAGCTTCCTAGCCTCCCAGCTAACAGTAGCTCCTCCTAGCTTCCTAGCCTCCCAGCTAACAGGAGCTCCTCCTAGCTTCCTAGCCTCCCAGCTAACAGTATCTTAGTTTAAAGCGTTTATTAGGGGAAGTTCAGTTTTATATTTCTGGGTTAATCAAAGGCTTTATCATCTATGCTGGTTACTTTAATCACCTCTGAATTCCTCCTTGTCCTGGCTGCTGTTAAAGTTTGAGCTGTTCATGTTTTAATCAATAGTGATCCAAACTATCTGTTTGGTTTTACTTAAACCTTTCATCCATTTCCTTTAACCTCTCCATAACAGATTACCAGATTATCTGGTAATGTGAGACGTTTCCAGATCCCCTCAGACTCATTAGTATGACACATGTCTGATATTTAGGATTTAAAATCTGGAGGATCATTTTCACAAATACTAGTGAGAAAACCGAGTTTATGACGACATGACTGATTATTCTAGAGCTCTAGGCTAACGTTAGCTAGCAGACTAAAATCTCTGTTGTTCTATTATCAGTAGATTAGCAGCAGGTTGATCATGTGACGTGGTGCCTTCAGTTCCTGATCTGATCAGTTTACGTTCAGTTTCTCTCAGATTACTGCTGCAGCCATTTATCTGTCTTTAAATGTCAAACATGCTCATTCTCAGTTGAACCACATATCTCAGCTGTTCATTCATCACTATGTCAACCATCTCCCACAGTTTTCACACCTCATACCGGAGACACCTGTTACTGTAGCTGTGTCTTCTCACGCTGAAGACAAAGGGGACCTTGTCTTAACACTTTAAATGAAATAAACCGTGCTCCCTGTCTGAACTCTTCTCTGAACGTTTGTGGTTTTTCTAACCGGGACGGCTCCGTTAACGTTGACTGGATGTCAGCGCTGATCTACCTGGGTCCGGTCTACCTGGGTCCGGTCTACCTGGGTCTGGTCTACCTCGGTCCAGCCCACGCTGCTGACAGCCCACTGGGGCTTTGCTGTGTGGGTTAGTGGTGTCTGTCCTGGTCAGGCAGCACACCGCAGCTAAATGATTGATTCACCTGCTGCCTTTCACTGCTGCAGTCTGTGTGGAGGTTAGTGGTGGTGGAAAGATCGACCATTAGCAGCCCACACTGCAGCATGAGCAGCCAGAGGAGTCCTCATTCATTCATTCATTCATTCATAAATTTATATTAGTAGTAAAACTGCACTTTATAGACTGAATACACATTTTCACAAGCCTGTAGCCTCCGAGGCTTTGAACACATGCTGCTTTCTCCAAACATCCAGTCCTTCCTGCTGCAGCTGATCTCTTCTAACTTCCCATGTAAAGGTAACAGAGCTACCACGGTTACTGGTTTATAAGAGTTTTGGTACCGTTACATTTATAAAGATAAACCATTCACACCATTTACTTAATCTAAACTCAAATGTGCATCCAGACTCTCCAATTAAACTTTTATCCAGACATTTCATACGTTATTTTAGATCTTACTGATTCAATGTTCTATTAATTCTCATCCATACAGTTGAGTCTGGTTTGATTATTGATCTGCTAAAGGTTGAGAGCAGAACGTTACTGGAAATCTACCTGGTTCAGTTTTAGAGGTCTGTATGAGCAGAAACACACTGATGCTGACGTTGCCGTCTGGTGTTTCTTCTTCTTCTGCTTCTTCTTCTTCTGTTGGTTCTGATCTGCTGGTCGTATTTCTTCACTCTGCTGGATAGAATAATTAGCATCAGGGTCTGTTTAATGTGTGTCTTCACTCATATTCCACATAAACCAGTGTATTTAAATATTCATCACTGACTCAGACTATAAACTGTATGGAAACATATTTCTGAGGGTTAACCCCGACCATAATCTATTCATATTAAAGTCAGAGGAGGAGGAAGCAGCAGGAATACAGGCTGGATTTCATTTCCATCATCATCGTGAAAACACTCCCTCATCTCCCGTCTCCCCCTTCTTCCCCTTCTCTACCTTCTTTCTTCCTCAAATGTCCATCCTTCCATTCTTCTTCCCTCCTTCTGTTCTCCGTCCATCCCTGTCTCTTTTCTCGTCTATCATCTTGTCCTCATCACCCCCCCCCTCCTCCTCCTCCTCCTCCTCCTCGTCTGTATTCTCATCAGCTGTTTCTGAAGCGAGCCTTCAGGATTTCTGTTTTCTAGCCTCGTCTTCTCTGAGATCAGAGGAGATCTCTGACAGAACACGCGTGTAACTACCGAACATACATGACCGAGTAGAAACAGCTGCTGTCGTGTTCTGTGAGGGTTCTCAGTCGTCCAGGTCACGGTCCAGAACGACCACAAGACGTTAGACGAGGCTTTAGAGGAGACATTGGTCAGTACGTTAGACAAGACGGCAGAGTTGACATTTGAATGATGCGTCGGACGTTTGATGAGACGAGGAATTAGATGTTGGACGTTAGGTTGAGACGTCAGATGAGATGTTTTATGAAACGCTGGACAAGACGTTGGATGTTTGGATGAGACGTCGGTTTGTTTTTTTAGATCTGAGCTTCTCGTCTCCATCACACTGACGTCGTTGTCTTATGAGACGACAGCGATGTTTCTAACGAGAGGATGTCAAATAAATCTCCATTTGAATCCCAGCCCTTCACATCATTAGAGGTAGACAGACGTAGGTGCTGGATCGCAGTTGTTCCTAGACTCTGGTCCATGAAGCCCTGAGCTCCAGGCCGTTAACTAAAGGTGGAGCACTAATAAAGTGCACTCTGAAACTTTTCCAGCTCAGGATCTGATTATGGAAATGTATTCGCTCCCGGAGACCCCGGCTCGTTAAAACACACAGGTAGCCTTGTCAAGTCGGGGCCCATCACAAACAAGCCCGTGGCCCTCTGTGGACCCCGGCCCCGCTGCTTAATAAATGTGAGCAGCTTGTTAAGGCTGCTGCAGCGTGACGGCTGATTAATGCTGAGCTCACACAACCAGAGAACACCTGTTCATGACGAGGACGCCTCGTTAACGCCGCCTCAGCAACATTTAGAAATGCATCGGCCTCATCAGCCTCAGATTAGAACCAGACTTCAGGCTCCTTATTTTAGTCTCACCCTGTCATCTGGATTACAACATATATAATCACATTTACATATCTGAGAAGAGTTAGCATGACTTTTAACAGTTTTTCTTTCCACGTCAGCGTCTTCAGCTGTTACTGATTAAATAGCATTTTAAATAATTTCGTAAAATGAAAGACGTGTGTCCCTGAGGCCGCGCGTCGGAGGCGTTATTATAGTTTATATATTATATATACTCTAGTTTATATATAATTTACACATCTACATAATCATTTATAAATCTCATTACATATACATATATATAAATATATTTCTACATACATTCTTACACATACTTTACTTCTATACATTGCATTTCCTGTTTATTTATTCTATTCCTGTACATTTTAAACATACGTATTATATACAGTACATTTACTCATCTCATAACATATATCTTATATATGTCTTGTATGCTTCTACATATACATTTGTGTTTCCTATTCCTATAATACATATTATATATCTCATGTGTGTAGTATACAGTGTTTTACAGCATGATTGTAGTACTTTTAATACTTTTAATGTAGAATCTGATGTTCTCTGAAGTAAAATGTAGAAACTAAACAGAAGGTTCCTCTTTAATTGTTTCACATTTACATCTGAGCACAAACTCACTCCTTCAACAGAAACAGAGCTGGAAACTAAATGGACAGAAAGGATTCAGACCGGATCCTCCTCCTCCTCCTCCTCCTCTTCATCACAGCCCTCATTAATTAAAATAAAATGAAAGAGGAAAACATGAAGAGATTGTGGCTCCATTATCTGTTTCTGTCTGCCTCAGGCTCAGAACCAAACATGTCATCTGAAAAACTCATGTCAAGCTCTCTACGTTGGGAACTGATTCTGCTCCGGCAAAGATCTGTTGGGCCTATCAGATCATTTGGGGGCGGGGCTTAATGTGGCGATGGACAGAAGAGAAAAAGTAATCATACACATCATCTGAGAGATGTGGAGTTGCTTCATTTATCTTTATGAGGCTACCGTTTACTTGTTTATGCTAGCATAGCAGCTAACGTTATCTTGTTCAGGTTAATTAAATCTCTAACATCAGCTCATTTAGGCTAATTTAGTGGTTAACATTATTTTATTTATGCTAGCATAGCAGCTAACATTACCATATTTATGCTAATGAAGAGGCTAATGCTATGCTGTTTTAGCATCAGAAGCTAATGAATGCTCAGGTTTAGTGGAATCTCTCCGTTGGGAATTGATTCTCGTGAGTTTAACTTGTGACAGCAGTAATGTTCCGTGTTAGCTTATATTTGCTAGCATAGCATTAGCTGATCCTTTTCTTCGTCGTCTTCAGACGTTCCTCAGTCTTTTAATTAACTCTCTTGTCTCGTGTTTCCTGTGTGAGTTTGTGGGGCGGCTGCAGCGATGGCGTTTTCATTGGACGTCGTAAAGTTGATTAAACTCTGAGCCACGGGACAATCCATGTTTATTGGTCCATCAGTCAGAGTTTACAGCGGCTCTGATTACGGCCCGTATGCTCAGAATAACCGGCATGATTGAAGCTCTAAATTGTATTTCTGTCTCAGAGTCGCTTCAGACTTTCATTCATGAATCAATGCTGACGATTTTATAATCATTAATTCCTAAAGATCCAGTTAGTCGTTGCTTCGTTGTTAACTGAAAGAAAACGAAGAAGAATGTGATCAGACACGTCTAGCTTCTCTCACTCATCAACACTTTGGTTCTGAATCACAGCCTCTCTGTTCTGTGTTAGGATGGTACTTTGTTACAGTAGAACATTTAGGATGGATCTAAGGATCAGCTCAGGAACATTTGACTAGAACCAGTAAATGTGTGTCTCCTCCAAGAAGGCCCAGATTTGTCCAAAGTAGAGTTTCAGACTAAAACCAAGTAGATTTGTAGGAGAATGAGACCAGAACAGTTTAGTCAGTAGCAATAGTTTCTACTTTAATATTATTTACAGTCATCTGTTTGGGGGCGGGGGGTTATTTTGAGTTCAAGTGTCTGAGGGCTAGGACGGGATGAAGAATCATTCACATAAAACCCTAAAGACCAGCTGACAGAAAAAGACTTTACCAGATGTCTCTGAATTGAGAAGCTAAAATCAGCCGAGCACAGCTGGCAGAAGAGGACTTGAATGAATGAGGCTTCGACGATGCGAGAGCTTCTACAGCGGGGGACCGGCTTAATGCGGTTCAGATCTCAGCCCCGCTGTGTCGACCGGCATCGCTGCAGCAAATCACCCGGGGCAGATTCATTGTTGTCAGGAGCAACTATCTCTGTGAAACACGCCCGGCGCCGAGCTGAGCGACATTTAGAAAGGCCGCCGAGAGCCGGACGCCTCGGAGACGAGTGTTTGTGTGAGAGAGCGATACGAGGACCTGGAGCCCGTCCACTCCACGCTCCAGTGTTTGACTGCTGCTTTTAGCACCACGCCGCTGCTCTTAGCGACGCGCTGACACCCAATCAATACGAACGTGTGAGAAGCATCGGAAAAACAAAGTGAATGAATGAGCTGCCATTTTGCCGATGATTGGCTAATGGGCTCTGGGCAGACGAGCCAGAGTGGAGCGCAGGAAACTAAAGCATGGACAAAACAAAGCCCAGAGCACAATACATCTCTGTCTGCTCCATAAACGCTCCAACGTTTTCAATCAGGGACACAAAGTCTGTCTCACCTCTGGGTCAACAGACCAACAACAGACGTCTTTTAAATCAGGTGCGTTTATGAACGTTTCCAATCAGAGACCTTTAAAGCCTCTCTATGTCCAGCTCTACAGCGTCAGTAAATGTCAGTGGACTCCAGGACGAAGACTAGACCTCAACCAGCATTGGTTAACGTCTCCTTGTCTTCTGTGTCTCTGCTGTTGACTTGTCTCTTTGTAGTTGTGTCTACATTGGTAGTCCTGTGTCTCTGTAAATGTCACAGACCTTCTGAAGTGTTCTTTAGAATAATCTGAACCAACTAACGTCGTCCTCCACTCCGTCCTGATGAGCTGAATGAAAACGTTCACTCTGACTGGAAGTGTGTCCTTTAGATTTTAATTGGCAGCGAGGTCAATTATTTAAACGTCTTTCCTCTTCTTCTAATGACACCCCGTCTCTGCTCTGTTCTCGTCTCACCTGTCTGACGCCCCCTTCCTCCTCGTCCTCCTCCTCCTCCTCCTCCTCCTCCTCCTCCTCCTCTTCGTCTTCATGGGTGTCAGCTGACAGTGAGGTGACGTTAGAGGCTGATGTAGGACAAATAAATGAACAGCATCAGATTAAACAGGATTAGCTGACTCTGTGGCAGAGAGGACCTCCATGCTCCTGATGAATGATGGACTCACCATCAGTCCAGACCAGATTTAATGGGATGAGTGCGTCTGACATCAGGCTTTTATTGTGAAGGTGTCTTTATGGAGCACACCTCCACTCGTCTCCAGTGGAAGCAACAAGTTATTATCAGTGTTTATGGACTGATGGAGGCCAAGTGTGTAAAATCCTGAACAGAGCCACAGTTGTGTCCTTGTGTAGTTGACTTGTGATTCTTTGTAGCTGATGAAGGTGAAATATAATCCAGGAAGTTCAGGACCAGTAAAGTTTAGAATCTCTTAGTAGAAGTTGTCTTGCGTCTCCTCGTCGCTGACATACGTGTTACTACTGACCTTTGATTTAGTTTTCAGATGAAAATGATTAGACTCACGTTTGAGTCATTTTTATCTTTCAGAGATTCAGTCACCTTTTAATTATCTCATTGAGTCAAACTGACACTAACAACGTTAATTTAACAGACTAAACATTAATCAGACGGTTTCTCTCTTCAGACCAGTTTAATGTGTTAATAATGTTTAATTATTATGGGAACTACATGTATGGACAGTTTTAGCTTAATGCTACATGCTAATCCATCCTCCACTCTACTGTCCACTGTTTAAATACGTGTCAGTAAAGGTCAGAGGTCAATAACTTCATGTAACTAGTAAAGCTCTTAGATGAGACTTCTTTAACTTCATCGTTATCTTAGTGACTGTGATGGAAGCTGCAGAGATATCAGAGTGATGCTCCTCCTCCTCCTCCTCCTCCTCCTCCTCCTTCCTCCTCATCTGTAGCCACAGGGCTTGTAGCAGCTAGCTAGTTTTGGTAGCTAATGCTAACTGAGATCAGACAAGCTGACAAGGTCAGACATGAACACATTATCACCATCTCATCAAATAACATTCTAGCCTCATTTCATCATAGAATGAATTCTTAATAGGGCTGGATGTTAGAATCCCTTTGATGACCACAACAATACTTACAGAGTCGTCCTCTTGGGTGGAGTCTGGTCGGGCCAGGAGGTTACCACACAGCGCCGCCATGACACTTCATCAGGTGTTTCTGTCTTTTAACCATAAGACACACAAATAGAGACAGACCCACCACAGGCTGATCAGACCTGGGTCTACGTCTCACTAGTCTCGTTTCATCATAGTTTTTCATCAGATAATAGTTTTATCTCTGTCCCTGTATGTGATGTTTTAGTGGTGGACCTATAGACTTGGGTTTGAATCCCCTCTGCACCCACGGCTGAAGTGCCCTTGGTCAAGGCACCTAACCAAACCTAACCTCTGTGTGTGCTGAACATATCCTCTACTTATTTTATAACAGATCAGTGAGGTTTATAACTGACGCCACACATCCAAGTCAATGTAATGTCACATGTGACACCAACATGGACCGATTCAGTTCTCACTCCCTGCTCCACCTTCGTCCTCACTTCCTGTCACCAAACGAGCTCCTCGCTGGTGAGGAGCAGCCAGCAGGAGGAGAAAGGACAAAGTCACAGAGACAGAGGAGGGAGATCAGAGGAGGGAGATGTAGGAGAAGGAGAAGGAGAAGGAGAAGGAGTGAGTCAGTGGGTTTGTTCTTGTAGCTGAACGCTGATGCACGGTTTTACAAATATAGTGATAATAACAACACACACACACACACACACACACACACACACACACACACACACACTGGGTGCAGTGAGTCAGAGGAGAACTGTGCTGCTTGTTGCTTTCTGCTTCATTAAGCCGTCCGTCAGCCGGCTGGGAAAATAACAGCGTGTTCATGAATGCATGCGTCTACATGAGTGTGTGTGTGTGTGTGTGTGTGTGTGTGTGTGTGTGTGTGTGTGTGTGTGTGTGTGTGTGTGTGTGTGTGTGTGTGTGTGTGTGTGTGTGTGTGTGTGTGTGTGTGTGTGTGTGTGTGTGTGTGTGTGTGTGTGTGTGTGTGTGTGTGTGTGTGTGTGTGCACTTGTCAACCAGCGTAACAGTGGACATCGGCGTCGTTACACACCAACAAACAGGGGGCTTACAGTTGAACAGGGCACATTTTTTAAGTCCCCTGTTTGTTATGCCTTAAATCAAGCTAAAATCATGTCTAAGACGCTCTCGTGAAATTTTTTAATATTAAGCAAAGTGGGGACTTGCAGGTATGTGAGTGTTAAACCCCATACTCAGCGGTGCCTCTGCTGACTGGAGCATGGATTTTCACACGTCATTCACACGCGTCGTTTCTTAACACTCCTCCATTGTCTGAATGGCTTGCAGCCCCAGCCAGTCATTCAGATAGTAGTAGGGCTATTCATCAAACTACGTAGTGAAGAAACCACTCTATTGAAACACAATTCATCATGCATTTGAAACAAAATATAAAGGTTCAGCTTTAGAAGATATCAAGTAGATAAGTTTCGAGCTTGACACTATTAAAATAAAGGACTGCCCAGGAAGCAGGAGATTAAGTAAATTGGAAATAAAATGGTCAGACGAATTAACCTCTTTTCGGTTTTAAGTAAGCAGTAATACCTTATTTAGAGTCTGACTTAATATCAGATTTTGACTAGACCGTAGACCATTTCAAAATACTCACCAAACCAGTTTTCACAAGGCCTGGATGTCAGTTTTCAACGTGTATGCTCAGTCTTTACCTAAAGGAATATAATTTGTTTGTTGTTGTACATTACGGAAAAACGTCCACACTTATATAGCATGGATCGACACAAGTCCACTGATAGCTGACGAATAATGACACAAGTTCGTTCTTGGATAGCATAGAGCAAAAGGCACACTCCAGCATGGATAAATAAAAGAAACTAAATTTAATTTATGATACTTGTGTGAAACTAAAGCTTAATGTGCATTTCCTAATCAGTTTCAAGCTTATGACTGTCTTAAACAAAATGCTACCCACAAGGCAGCAAAATAATTTGTATTATATAATAATTAAGTATTATAGTATACAAAATAGTATACAAAATAAAATAACACCCAATATTTAATTAATAAGTATTTAAAAATTAAACGAGAAGGAAAAGAAAAACAACCAGGATGAAGTTACAAATAAAATGGGTAAGATTATTTATATTTTTATTCACTCTGATCACTTTTATTAGACATTCAAAGCTGTCTAATCCAAATCTCAAAAAACTGCTGCTGAGATTTTACAAGCCCTGGATTCCAGTTTATAATAATAATTCACAGATATAGTAATTTGCACATACAGGGATACAATATTTGCTCATACACATTACCAAAAACAAAAAAGGTCCACTGTTGGCTGGCGAATTATGACACAAGTTCCCTCTTGGATAGCACAGAGCGACAGTCATACTCCAGCATGGGTGAAAAGAAGAAATAAGCGAGAATATTTAAAACTTAACTCAATATCTCAACTAAATAATTAAATAAGAATTAAACATGATTAGTTAATATGTTCTTTGTTTTTGTTTTAAATACAGCATGATGGCTCTATTAAAGCGGAATTAAAATGAAGGGCTACTCAAAGGGCAACAGAGTGATAAGGACCTGAAAATCTAAAAATGGGCAAAGAAAATAAAAAAAAAATAAAATGGTTTATAGCCAGATCTTCTATACTTATAGAAATCTATTTTATTTTTTCATTTGCATTACAGCAAAAGGTCCACATTTAAATAGTGTGGAACAACACAAGTCCACTCTTGGCTTCCGAATAATGACACAAGTTCCCTCTTGGATAGCATAGAGCGATACTTACACTCCAAAATGGATGAATAACAGAAAAAAGCAAAATGAATGGTAGTTTTTTGTTTGTTTTGTGGGATGATTTAATGTGTTTTTTGTAACAAAACACAAAGACATTAATGTTTCAAGACAGAAAGGCCTGCATGGCCACCATGAGCATATTATTTACATCTTAATATTAACCTGAAAACTTAGGTCACACTGTTTGAACAAATTTGTCTCTTAAACTAGTAATGTCAGCCCTGTGATGGACTGGCGACCTGTCCAGGGTGTACCCCTGCCTCTCGCCCGATGACAGCTGGGATAGGCTCCAGCAGACCCCCGTGACCATTAACAGGAATAATCGGGTATAGAAAATGAATGAATGAACTAGTAATGTGAATGTTATTTTGACGGTTGTTTTGAGAATAGGGGAATAGATTATTTATCCTCTTCGTATGTTTCATATAATTACCGAGATAGAAAAGAAAACTCTACATCGAAACGGTGAAGTGACACAGCACAGATCCCAACTTTTAATGCTGAATCGTGGTGAGTGCTTTAATGTATGCAGCTATACATTCCTAAGCATGTAGATTCTTTATTCTCTTTGTATGTTTCATATAAACCATACATATGTTGTAGTAAGCAATGTAATTTTACTTAATTTTTTAGGAGGAGTTGCATATTTTTTATGGGAAACAGTGAAGTGACACAGCATCCAAGGTCTTCACAGATCTGAACTTTTAAGGTTGAATTATAGTGAGTGCTGCTGTCTAAAAGTGAGTGACATCAAGCAGGGAGAGAGTGTGAATCTGTGGTAATGAGGTTATCAGTCCTTCAGTGTCTGCATTGTGGGGGATGGTAACCATTGGGCCTTTCTACCAAGGGCTTCAGGGCTGCTAGCTACTCATAGCCAAGACGACATTTCCAACTCAGACTGAGACACAACTCACGTGAAATGAAAATGATTGATTTAACACAGAAAGGTTTGCAAAAAATTTCACACAAGCTTGCATGGCCACACGAACTTCAGTAGACCAAAAGCATATTACTCATATCCCAATATTGACCTGGAAATTTAGATCCTACTCTTTGATGAAATTAAACTTTTAAATTAGTGTTACAATTGCTTTTAAAATGTTATATTTGGATGGGAATAGAGTGTTGTGACCCATCGCTGGAAACACAAAATATTTCCCAAATACTGGAAGTACAGGATTTAGGAAATTAAATATTTTTTGCTATTTTAGGGAAATGTTTATTTCCCTCAGGAGATACAGAGCAGGAAACACAATAATCAACAATACATGGTTTTCTGTCCTGAAGTATACATGCAGGAGTATGAGTGTTCCACTATTGCATGGGAGACCTATGTCAATTTGTTGATCATTACATATTTCTGGGACTTTCTTTAGTTGTATAGGATAAAGTTCAAAACATTGTTTGACACACAAAGCTCTTTGTGTTGGCTCTGAGAGAAATTGATGAATTACATGTCCATATTTATAGTGTATACAGACAAAAGTTGATAATTACTGATAATGATAATTACTAAGCAAGGAAAGAAATTTTCCTCAACCAATATAAATGACCCAGTACAACTATGGTCCTCACCAGTGTAATCCAACATAAAACCCAAATTTGGGAGGAAGTTTGTTATAAGATTTGCTTCACAGTACCAGGTATTAGTTAGCAATTTGTGCTTCATCCAAAGGACCAGTCACTGTCCAGATAGTTGGCCAGGATGGTATATATTCGCTATCTCACAGAAGGTTCACAGGAGTCTTTGTTGCATTTTGGAAGTTTTGCACTAAACGACACGTGTCCCCTGTTAGATGGTGAGAAGTGACATTCACACTCCCATAGTACAGAAAAAGACATAGACAGCCCTATTTTATACCACCAACAATCACAAACCTGTCCCTCAGCAAAACTGGATGCTTCTGTAGCCTATACTGTATGCTGTCAGATGCAGTTGTTGATAAGATAGAGTACTGGGAGATGAAGGAGGCAGAGGGTCGACCAATGATCACAAACCTGTCCCAAATATTAAAGTACCAGTGCACCGAGCTTGTAAGGGGAATGGGAGATAACACTATGACTGTTTTAGTTCATGTAACGCCCAAAACACTCCTATGATTAATTAAGAGACTAAATGCAACACCTTTGGACGTTGTATCTTTCTTTGCTCTGGGCTTATGCACAGTTTAAAAGTGGAGTTGGACATTGTACACATTGAAATGCCCTAATTCCCCTGTTTGATAGAACTAAAGGACACGTGTCCCCTGTTAGATGGTGAGGAGCGACATTTACACTCCCATAGTACAGAAAAAGACATTTAGAGACTGAACTGAAACACTTAATCAGACGAATAAAATGCTCTAGTATAAAATATTCTGTGGCTGATGTGGACAATTGGAATAAACATTAATGATTCAAGACACGAAGGCCTGCATGGCCACCATGAGCATATTACTTATGTCTTAATATTAACCTGAAAACTTAGGTCACACTGTTTGAAGAAATTTGTCTCTTAAACTAGTAATGTGAATGTAATTTTGATGGATGTTTCGGGAATAAGGGAATAGATCATTTATCCTCTTCGTATGTTTCATATAATTACCTAGCTAGAAAAAAAACCTCTACATTGAAACAACGAAATGACACAGCACAGATCCCAACTTTTAATGTTGAATTGTGGTGAGTGCTTTAATGTATGCAGCTATACATTCCTAAGCATGTAGATTCTTTATTCTCTTCGTATGTTTCATATAAACCATATATATGTTGTAGTAAGCAATGTAATTGTACTTTTTTTTTTTTTTTTTTTAGGAAGAGTTGCATATTTTTTATGGGTCTACAGGAACCTCTACATAGAAACAGTGAAGTGACACAGCATCTAAGGTCCTCACAGATCCAAACTTTTAAGGTTGAATTGTAGTGAGTGCTGTCTGAAAGTGAGTGACATCAAGCAGAGAGAGAGTGTGAATTTGTGGTAATGAAGCTATCAGTCCTTCACTGTCTGCATCGTGGGGGATGGTAACCATTGGGCCTCTCTACCTTGGGCTTCAGGGCTGCTAGCTACTCATAGCCAAGATGACATTTCCAATTCAGACTGAGACACAACTCACGTGAAATGAAAATGATTTGATTTAACACAGAAAGGTTTGCAAAAAATTGAGTGTTTGGAAAGAGTAAGTGAGAGATAGAGCGGAGGAAAGTCTGCGATAAGGAGGGTTAAATGGATGGCAACGAAAACCCAGGTGGTAGTGGTGAGAGTCATCCACCCACCCGAACCAAACTCATGCCCATAAAAGGTTGTCATTCAGCAGTGTGGAAGTATTTTGGATTTAAGCCACACGATGACAAACAGTGTGAGGTGCATAGTTAAGTGTGTTTTGCCCTCGTTGCAGCATTACAAGTTTCCTCAGTCATCTTATGTTTTTTTGTTTTGTTAAAGTTCATCAGTGCAATAAACATTTCGTGAAAAAAAATTGCACCAGAGAAGCGTGATCTCAGTTCTAAGCAAACTTTTTAACTGCAGTGGTTCACTCCACACTTTTGAAGTGTGAGGTGAAACACTTTAAATGAACTATACACTTGTATCTCAGTGGCACACAATACAACTCTAGTTAACCAAACTCAGTGAATAGATGAAGTTTCAGAATTTGTGCTGATCCTGAAAGAAGCTTTGTGTGACTCCTTCAGAGGTCCGTTTTAGCAGCCCATTTCCATACAAGTTAAACTATACAAGTCCAGGATTTAGGATTAAATATTTTGTGTTTCTTGTTTTACTGACAATATTTCAGAAGCAATTGCAACACTAATATATGAGTTTAATTTCATCAATAAGTGTGACCTGTGTTTTGAGGTTAATATTTTGGACAACAGTAAGATGCTTATGGTCTACTGGAATTTGTGTGGCTACGTGGCCCTTTCTGTCTTAAAATAAGCCCCATCAGTATATTGTTGTCCTAATTGTTTCATTTCAGATTTTCTTCATCATATGTGCCCAGTATTGTGTGATACAGTCTATCGTGATCAGAAAAAAAAAATTAACTAAAGGTTACTATTTATACCCATGACAAAAATGGAGATGGATAGTAAGAAACAGCAGCAAATCCAATATCTTATGGTGGTAAAACATAATCTTGCAGTTTTTCATCAGTGCAAGTCTTGGGGTTAATCTAGCCTCCATCTGATTTGTCCTATATATCATCTCTAATAAACTTATAACATACTGGTCTTCCAAGGCAGTACTTACTGTATCATGGACTATATCAACTTATACAGCAATCCCTACAAGGACTGTCCGCTGTTATCCTAACAACAAGCCTTGGATCACCAGCCAGATGAAGGGTCTGCTGAACAAGAAGGAGCAGGCCTTTAGATCTGGAGATGAGGACAAGTTGAAGAGGATACAGTGGCAACTCAAGGTCAAGCTGAGGGAATGTAAGGACGACTATAGGAGGAAGCTGGAGGCCAAACTCCAACAGAACAACTCCCGGGATGTGTGGAGGGACATGAAGTTGATCACCGGCTTCAACATCAAAGCCAAGCAACAGATTCAGCTCTGGACCCCCTGCTGGCCCTCCACCCCCCCACCACTCCACTCTAGTCTTTACAACCCACCCCCCACCCCCAGACGGTCAATCAACAACTCACCAACTGAATATCCTGCTGAAAGCAATCCAAATTCAGAACAATTTCAACAAGTTCAGAAACTTCAAACAAATATAGTCCTCTCTATTTTAGGCAAATGTTTATTCCCCTCAGGAGAAGCAGAGCAGGAAACACAATAATCAGCAATACATGGTTTTCTGTCCTAAAGTATACATGGAGGAGTATGAGTGTTCCACCATTGCATAGGCGACCTATGTCATTTTGCTCGGAGAAAGAGTTGAATTTGTTGAACAGTACATATTTCTGGGACTTTCTTTAGTTTTATAGCATAAATAATTCACACATATAGTAATTTGCACATACAGGGCTGCAATATTTGCTCATACACATTACCAAAAAAAAAAAGGACATGAATCCACTGTTGGCTGGCGAATTATGACACAAGTTCCCTCTTGGATAGCACAGAGCGACAGTCACACTCCAGCATGGGTGAAAAGAAGAAATAAGCAAGATTATTTAAAACATAACTCAATATCTCAACTAAATAATTCAAGAATTAAGCATGATTAGTTATTATGTTCTTTGTTTTTTGTTTTTGTCCTAAATACAGCATGATGGCTCTATTAAAGCGGAATTAAAATAAAGGGCTACCCAGAGGGCAACAGAGTACCTGAAAATCTAAAAATGGGAAAAGAAAAGAAAAACAACTAGGAAAAAATAATAAAATGGTTTATAGCCAGATCTTCTATACTTATACAAATCAATTTTATTTGTTTATGTGCATTAGAGCAAAAGGTCCACACTTAAATAGTGTGGAACGACACAAGTCCACTGTTGACTGGCGAATAATGACACAAGTTCCCTCTTGGATAGCATGGAGCGATACTTACACTCCAAAATGGATGAATAACAGAAAAAAACTAAATGAATGATAGTTTTTTGTTTGTTAGTTTTTTTTCCAGCTTAATAGTCTCTTGAGAGATGATTTAATATGTTTTTTGTAACAAAACTCAAAGACTTCCTGACCAGTTTCAAGTTTGAGACTGTTTCAAATGAAGGGCAACCCATGAGGCAGCAAAGAATTTTTAAAACTTAGAAGAAAAAAGATGACTATGAACAATTCAACTAAATGGAACCTGTAAATCCACGGAATTATCCGTTTAAGCATTGACAGAAGCATCTGTAAAAGGTACAGCGAATAACCTGTTAATCTATGGAATCCGTTATCAGGTTGATGAAAGGTGTCCGTAGAATCGAGTGCCAAATAAACAGAGATGGACAGAAAAAGGTCAAAGCCATCAGGTGCCCAATTTAGGACAAAAAGAAGAGGAGAAACGAGCAAAAGATAAAGGTATGCTATGTACTCTCTGTTTGATTACAGCATCCATGTCATGAATGGAGGGCTAATGTTAATTGGTGGTATACGTTTGTTACACAACCAGCTGCTTTGCCACTACCTCGAACCAGACAGGGACCACAAGGGAGACGGGTTCAGTTCCTTACCCCCTAACCTTGATAACCTGTATGCAGAACCAGCTGTCCTGAAATGGATCAAGGAGAACATCTCTGAGTGGAAAAATTGTAGCCAAAAGGGTCACCTCAATAGCGGACAGGCTGAATGTGGACTTTGCCTTTTTTCTCTCCTTGTGGATAAGAGCAAACAATGTCAACCGCATAATTTCAAAGCCAGGACCGGCCTTCATGGGACCTTTTACCTGTTTTTCCCTTTGTTTGAATCATAACAGTAAAGTTTAGTTATTTTATTTTATTTTCTGCCTAACCCCATTCCAATATTAAGACTTTGCTGAAAGACGCCAGAAAGCCATCATGTCTGACAAGAAGGCAGTGATCAAGAACACAAATATGTCTGATGAAATGCAGCAGGATGCCATGGAGAAGTACAACATCGAAAAGGACATCACTGCCTTTGCCAAAATTGTGTGTTGGCTCCCTTAAGCTCACTTACATTTCTAAGGTCAGCGATGTCACTAAGCTGAGGCATAAAGCAGAGTTCTGCTTTGTTATCAATGCCGGGATGAGGAAGTTCTTCCTGCAGGCCAGTGATCAGCAGGACCTTGTGGAGTGGGTCAGCGCTCTCAACAAAGCCACCAAGATCACAGTGTCAAAGGTGCCCGATGGCCACCAGAACTTGGAGATCCAGAAGGCTTTGCTTGATGTCTTAGGGCCCAAGAAACAAGTCTAGAGGGGTCAAATATTTGCACATATTTGTATTTCCCTATGTATACATATCAATCTGCTAGAAAAATTTCCCACCAAAACTTCTAAGTATGGGACCCCGAAAATCAGTCTTCAAAATAGTGCACTCCTTTGTCCTCCATGGAGAGGACGGGGACCTAACCATCAACCTAACCTCCGCATGCACGACCAGAGGAGTAGGGAGACCACCAGGAGTATGGACTTACACAGACAGAGACTCCAGAGAACTACATGGTCGTCCTTGACAAGGAGGGATTCAAAGAGCTGCAGCCATCGGACCATCTCCAAGTAGAGAGCTCCATTTGGCTGCCACTTTACGTGGTCTGCAATGGCAACGCCTGTTCCTCCTAACCATTTTAGGGGAGTTGGGACAACATGAGTATTGTTTTAGTGTGTTTTATTTTAAATGCATGTTGATTTGATGTGATTTTATTAATATTTTAATAAAAATATTTGTATTGTGCATGCTGATTTTGACTTTGCCTCACCATATGAGTTTCCTTATTTATTTATTTATTGGAAAAATACCAAGTTTAAACGGTCGCAAAAAAAAATGTTTGCTTCCGTCTTCTTCCCACAGGTGGGGCACCGATGTGCCAGGTCTACTTTTATTATGGCTCTGTTTATTATGACAAATTTAGCAAGGCTGTCTCTCTGTAACCATCACTAGGTCAGGACCACCTATTAGACAAAAGTGTATGTAATCTTATTATTGCCGGTTGACTCTGTACTTGCTGTAGTGCATGTGTCAACTCCTTGCTGCAAGTAAAACTTTTAAACGAAACTCCAGTGACTCTGTGACTCTTGATAAAAGAATTTCCGTAACATTTATTTATTTATGTTAAACCCACAGAGAGGAATTATCTTTTTAGTCACCCCAATTTCCAGGCATCAGCTTTCAGAGGGGATCCCCTACCATGGAATTTTATTAGAAGCTCACCACAACACCCTTGTGTCTTAGAACCATTAATATGTTTGTCTATTTTATTACTAACTGTCATTACCTTTTTTTATTATTTTGATGTTGTTTTTATTATGTTTATAACTTTTAATATATTCTTTTCCTACGCTTTTTAACCAGCATTGGTTCATCAAAAGGAGCCAAACAAACATATTTTATACATTTTATTCCCCCGTCCCTCTGCAGCATTTTCTTTCCCAACCTAACCCCCCTTAACCCTACAGGATGTTACTTCAATGCACACACAAAAAAAACACAGATCATCTGAAACTTTTTTCTTCTAAGTTTTAAAAATTCTCTGCTGCCTCATGGGTTGCCCTTCATTTAAAACAACTCAAACTTGAAACTGGTCAGGAAGTCTTTGTGTTTTGTTACAAAAAACATATTAAATCATCTCTCAAGAGACTATTACGCTGGAAAAAAACTAACAAAACAAACAAAAAACTACCATTCATTTTGCTTTTTTCTGTTATTCATCCATTTTGGAGTGTATCGCTCCATGCTATCCAAGAGGGAACTTGTGTCATTATTTGCCAGCCAACAGTGGACTTGTGTCGTTACACACTATTTAAGTGTGGACCTTTTGCTCTAATGTAAATGAACAAATAGTACAACAAATAGTCTTCTATAAGTATAGAAGATCTGGCTATAAACCATTTTATTATTTCTTCCTAGTTGTTTTTCTTTTCTTTTCCCATTTTTAGATTTTCAGGTACTCCATTGCCCTCTGGGTAGCTTTTCATTTTAATTACGCTTTAATAGAGCCATCATGCTGTATTCAAAAACAAAAACAAAGAACATATTAACTAATCATGTTTAATTCTTGAATTATTTAGTTGAGATATTGAGTTAAGTTTTAAATAATCTTGCTTATTTCTTCTTTTCACCCATGCTGGAATGTGACTGTCGCTGTGTGCTATCCAAGAGGGAACTTGTGTCATAATTTGCCAGCCAACAGTGGACTCATGTCCTTTTTTTGGTAATGTGTATGAGCAAATGTTGCAGCCCTTTATGTGCAAATTACTATATGTGTGAATTATTATTATAAATTGGAATCCAGGGCTTGTAAAATCTCAGCAGCAGTTTTTTTTAAAATTTGGATTAGACAGCTTTGAATGTCTAATAAAAGTGATCAGAGTGATTAAAAATATAAATAAATTATCTTACGCCTGCCCATTTTATTTGTAACTTCATCCTGGTTGTTTTTCTTTTCCCTCTTGTTTAGTTTTTTGAACGGTGACATGTCCTCTTTACGGTTGTGCCTCTTGTTGTACTAGCTCTGACAGAGGTTGTAATTGATTCCATAGGAGGACAGATCAGATCAGGTTGGAAACATGTTCTAATGCAGGAAAGAGTGATTACTATATGCAAAGACAGATCTAACTTGGCTCAGCGTAACTCAAAATGACTGCCTATTCCACATCAATATCTTATGGCTTATCTTGCCTGATGTGTTCTGGCACATTTTGTACACAGATTTGGGAACATTACTACTCTGCACCAGTGGTTAAAACACCCCAGATGAACTGCACACTTATGTTTAGTAACTTTGAGATTTATTTTGAATTATTATGAATCCCAGATAAAAGTCAATTTTGCTGCCAATACTGCAGCATTTGAAATTAGTGCATGCAGCGAAGTTACTCCTAATTTGAAGATAAACATTTTTTATTCTCAGAATTCCAGTGGCCATGATTATTTAATATTTGTATCACAGAGAAAGGTTTAAATGTTGATAACATTAAAGTTAAATTATCATTTGAAAGAATCAAAGGCTTGGCAGTAAACAGGCACTCATTAGGTGAAACAATGGCTGCAGATAGTGTCACTGTAGCAGTGGGAGGTCCCCTGCTTGATAGGTAGAGATCGCTCAAAGATGCAAGTACCCTCTTTGCTTTTTCTTCAAAAAAAATTAAAAAGCACATTTTAAGTAATAATGTGGTAAAAGGCCTTTAAAGTAAATTTTCTATGTAATTGTTTTTGATTAAAAATGCCCAGAAACCCAAGTCCCCTGTTAGCCAATGAAGAATGACAGTCCACTGTTAGCCTGGTTCACGTGTATGTGTGTGTGTGTGTGTGTGTGTGTGTGTGTGTGTGTGTGTGTGTGTGTGTGTGTGTGTGTGTGTGTGTGTGTCGCACTAAATGAGAGGTTGTAATGAAACGGGTGATGGCTGCAGCTCGAGCAGGGTCACTGTAATTAAATGTGATGAGGACACGAGGCTGGTTTCAACCACATATGAACGTACATGTGTGTTAGAGAGGAAGAGTCCTGACTGACACACACCGTCCTCCTGAAGTAATCAGTTAGCTACCACTGATCTGCAGGAACAGGAAGAGAAAAGTCTAGATGTTCAGTTACAGGTGAGCAGGACAGAGTTCTGTCTTCTGTCTCATGTAGTTGTTTGTGTTGTGTTTATTCAGACGTGTTGAAATACTCGTCTGTCTTCCAGGAAGCCTTAAAATGCTGCATGGTGTCAATAAGACTGGTCCTCTCTGTCCAACAACAGGAATCAAACTTTGATTCTTAAATTAGTTGAAGCTAAGATGCTAACGTTGTTGTCCTGCTGTCAGTCAGTTAACAGCTCCAGGTGAATTAGCTCCTCCTCCATGCGACCTGAAGGATCAGATGTGTCTGATCTGAACACTGATCAATCAAAGTGTCTGATGGATTTCATCTGCAGCGACGAGTAGAAATGATTTCTCAGCTTCTCAAACCGACTAATGAAGGAATGAAGCAGCAGGGTTCTGCCTGGTGTGTGTTCTGTGACTAATTAGCATTTCCTTCAGCTGCAGCCTTCAGAAATGCTAACAGTTGGCTACGGGAGCCTGCTGGGCCCAAACTCAGATGTATGGGTTGATGATTTTAATGGAGATGTAAAGTTGTTTCTGTTCTCTCTAATACCTCTGCAGTTTATCTTCTGTAGAAACACCCAGGAGTTGTTTCAGTAGTAGTTTTAATCCTGAAAGTAGATAAAGAACCAAGAATCAAACATGAAACAGTAAATATTATACTGGAAGCCTTGTCTCCAGTATCTGCTGTGACCTCCTTGTCACTAAATGTTTCTGGTAACAGCTGATCAGTGGTCTACAGCAGCTTGGAGGAATTTTAGCCCATTCCTCAGAACAGAACCACTTCAGTTCTGAGATGTTGGTGGGTTTCCTCACATCAACTGCTTGCTTCAGGTCCTTCCACAACATTTCTATTGGATTAAGGTCAGGACTTTGACTTGGCCGTTCCTAAAGGTTCAGACAGCTGCCCTGACATTTACTTCAACATCAACATCAACTGCTTAGATGTTCCCTTAGGTTCCTTTGTGTGTCTCTAGGAGATGGGGGCCGTTGCTCTTCATGTGTTTGTGAAGTTGAGTCCAATCACGTGTTTTATTTTGATATTGACAGAGATGCTTAGTTCTAGTTTTGAACTGGATCTTAATCTTTATCTATTCATCAGTGACACGATGCAAACAGAATTCTGCTGTTTCTACTGTGACAGTTTGACACCATCACTCTGTGTCTGATGGCGTCCACAGTGTCCACCTTGTAGTATAAACCGTTATGTAATCATTTGGCCTCCTTGTCCTTATTTCCCAGAGACACTCGGTCCACTCTGTCCCCGTCGACCTTCTCCTGCTTTTACATGATGACCTACACGTCACACGTGTGAATGTGAGCCCGTTAACGCTGAGTGACGTCCGCTCGGTGCTTCATCACCAGCGCCGCTGCTCGGTGCCATATGTGACGCGTAGGCAGCTGTCAGCTCGATTTGGTTCAGAGATCAGTGCAGCAGATGAGGCCTGGCGGCTAATTAACGGAGGATAGAGAGATGTGTCAGAGATACACAAGCAGGAAATCAGGACGCGACACACTGACCCACACAGGTAGACACACTGACCCACACAGGTAGACACACTGACCCACACAGGTAGACACACTGACCCACACAGGTAGACACTCACGTCCTGATGATCCAGGTGATGAGAGGATTAACACTCGTTTAGCTCCCGCCAGGCTCAAACAGCTTCCACCTCCGTTTGTCTTCAGAAGCAGCTTTGGGACCTAAGGGTCGCAGGTTCGATTCCCTCTGTGTCCATGGCATTGCTGCCTGGGTGAGGCACAAAATACGTAACAGTCCACTGAGTCTACACACTACTGAGTGAAGGAATGGATGGAAATGAACTTCCCTATGTGGGATCAGTACAGTATAAATGATTAGTCGTCTTGTCCTCGTTGTGGTGTCTCTTGGTCCTGGTGTCTCTACGGTCCTCCAGCATGGTGATGACATCCATTAGCTCCACTATAGTAACATTAATACTAGCTGGTACTAGTCCAGGTTTGACACTAACACACACGGAGCCCGTTCAGACCTCCGTCCTCCGATCAATCGTCCTATAAACGTGTTTGTGTTGCTGACGTGATCTCTGACTGCAGGTCCAGGTCCAGGTCTGTCATATTAAGCTGAAAGCCCGGAGCAGCTCATCCAGCCGTCCTCCAGACAAACACACTCATTTAATAGACACCAGCGCTGAGCAGAAGGTCAATAACTTCGAGTCCTCTGCCGTCGCCGCGTCGCACAAATGTCAGATGGAAATGCCAATAACGGTGTTGGAGTATCAGCTCGGCCTGGTTTCTCTTTCTGGATGACTTGCTCTGCTTCTTTATTCCGCTCAGACTCCCGCCAGCTTCTGTCCATTTTAGGATCTCTGTCACGTTGTCACGTTGTCACTCGTCCTCTTTTCTCTTTCTCGTCTTGAACGGGTGGAGCTCAGGTCATGTTTGCCTCTCTGCCTCTCGTCGCTGTCTCGGATCAATGTGAGGTTCAGCCGTTGTCACGTTGTAGTGCAGCTGGTGTTTTATTGAAGCTGTCAAGGTGCTGACCTTTCCACGTCCAGGAGAGAAGGAGGGATGCCAGCAGGTATGATGCAGCCAGAGAGGCACGACCGAGCCGCTTCTGAATCTAATCTATCACGGGACGGAGGTGCTGGTCTGCTGCCAGACTCTGGGCTACGTTTAATATTTATCCCCTCACATCCCCTCAGCCTTGTTAACATGATCACCACTCCATTATCTGCTATCAACACTGTCAGGACACGGTGGACAGCAGGTGATGTGAAGGATCCATAACGTTAGAGCATCAATCCCCCCGGCCGGGCTACCTGGAAGAACTGTCCAAATAACTACATTTAAAAAAACAACAGAATCTGAACTGTAAGATCAGTTTAATAGTTATCTAACAGTGATGCATTTTATTTTATATTTTATATGAAAGTAAATTAATAATTAGTCTGGTGCTAGGTTTCATGGTTTCATGGTTTCAAGCAGTCAGTCAAACAGTAAAACTTTAACAAATAAACCTGAACTCTAGATTTATAGAGTCCTGAAGTGAACGGTGGACGTCCAGCAGGAATCTACCCACGCTGTGTTTGAGTCCCTGAGGCTCCAGAAACCGGACTCTGTGACGCCTCCAGTCAGAAGCTGTAAAATGCTGAACACGTTTCAGCTCCGTTCCAAGGACACACCGGCCGGTCGGTCTGAAGACCTCGACTCAGCGCTGAAGACTTTTTTATTTT
The DNA here is from genome assembly GCF_963514085.1 of Chelon labrosus. Lineage (NCBI taxonomy): Eukaryota > Metazoa > Chordata > Actinopteri > Mugiliformes > Mugilidae > Chelon > Chelon labrosus. The sequence goes on along the minus strand of NC_140340.1, from coordinate 472,067 downwards.
ACTGACAAAAACAGCAGCAGAGTTTCTGATGGACGCTGGACGGGGTTAGGGTTAGCAGGGTTAGCAAGGGTAGGGTTAGCAGGGTTAGGGTTAGCAGGGTTAGCAGGGTTAGGGTTAGCAGGGTTAGCATGGTTAGCAGGGTTAGCAGGGTTAGCAGGGTTAGGGTTAGCAGGGTTAGCAGGGTTAGGGTTAGCAGGGTTAGCATGGTTAGCAGGGTTAGCAGGGTTAGGGTTAGCATGGTTAGCAGGGTTAGGGTTAGCAGGATTAGCAGGGTTAGCATGGTTAGCAGGGTTAGCATGGTTAGCAGGGTGAGCAGGGTTAGGGTTAGCAGGGTTAGCAGGGTTAGGGTTAGCAGGGTTAGCAGGGTTAGCAGGGTTAGGGTTAGCAGGGTTAGGGTTAGCAGGGCTAGCAGGGTTAGGGTTAGCAGGGCTAGCAGGGTTAGGGTTAGCAGGGCTAGCAGGGTTAGCAGAGGCTGATGACAGGATCACAGATGTGTCTCCAAAACACATCAGTGTTCCAGTAATGTCTGATCATGTCCCTCCTAACAGACTCTGGTCCTTTTACCTCTGGTGTATTGTTAATATTTGTTTTTTATGCACCTTAGTTTTATTTTTTATATATTTGATATATTACATTTTTATTGTATTTGTTTGTGACTGTGATCTTTAATATAAAACTATTAACACGTTATAGAGGCTGATGTCTATTACTTTAGGTCTAATGCTTTAGAAACAATGACAGTACAAATAACTAACCCTGGTCCTGGTTCTGGTTCTGGTTCTGGTTCTCGTGGTTCTGGTTCTTGTGGTTCTGGTCCTGGTTCTGGTCCTAGTTTTATCAGACCTGGTTCTGACTCTGGTCATGGTTCTGCTGTCCTGGTTCTGGTTCTGCTGGTCCTGGTTCTGGTTCCTCTGGTTCTGGCCCTGGGTATGGTTCTCCTGGTTCTGGTTCTGATCCTGGTCCTGATTCTGGTCCTAGTTCTATCAGACCTGGTTCTGACTCTTGTCATGGTTCTGCTGGTCCTGGTTCTGGTTCTGCTGGTCCTGGTCCCTCTGGTTCTGGCCCTGGGTCTAGTTCTCCTGGTTCTGGTTCTGATCCTGGTCCTGAGTCTGGTCCTAGTTCTACTAGACCTGGTTCTACCGAACCTGGTTCTGACTCTGGTCATGGTTCTGCCGATCCTTGTTCTGGTTCTCCTGGTTCTGGTTCTGGTCCTGGTTCTGGTCCATGTTCTACCAGACCTGGTTCTACCGGACCTGGTTCTGACTCTGGCCATGATTCTGCCTGTCCTGGTTCTGGTTCTGCTGGTTCTGGTCCTGGTTCTTCTGGTTCTGGTCCTCCTGGTTCTGGTTCTCCTGGTCCTCCTGGTTCTGGTTCTCCTGGTCCTCCTGGTTCTGGTCCTGGTCCTGGTTTCTTCCTGTTAAACAGGAGTTGTTTCTTGGAGCTGCTCTGGAGGTTTCAGGCTCTGGATCTAAAGCGTCTTGAGACTATTTATTGTTGACGTTATAATAAAGTTGAGTTGTCGTGGATGCCGCAGGGATGGAACCAGTGACCTCTGGATCAGGTCTAGGTTCAAACAGGGAGGACTTTATTGATCCCACAGGGAGGTTTCTGGGTTTCTTCACCCTGGAGCTGAACGGTTTGACTGAAGGAGATTGTCAGATGGATTCTGTCTGTTAATCTGTTGTTTACCTGCTTCATGAGGAACAGACTCACCTCAGGTTGAAGTAAATTAGAGTTCTTCTTAAAACGCCTCTGGTTTGAGAAACGCTGAAATGAGCAGGAGAAAATAAAGTCTGATCTCCTGAAATCCTCTTTTATTTCTCTTATTTATTCTCGTTATCAGAATGTGATAAGCTGCAGGTAAACTTCCTCAGAGCTTGAACCTTGTGCTGAGCAGCATTAGCATGCTCCAGCTCCAGCATCAAACTTTTAAGCTCAGTCCATCAGAGGCTAATTGGAAGGAATATCTGGTGGAGGGATTTGCCGCATTAAGAGTTTTTCCTGAAGGCTGGAGTTTAATTCTTGCCGACCGTCAGAGGAGACCTTGACGCTGGAGATCAAATAATCTCTGACCTCGTCCAGCTTTAATGTGATTACTGTTGACGCCTCCACTCTTCACAGAGTCAAACTCATTTTCAAGCAAACACCGACTTTTCCATCATCTCTCACATTTAAGGAGAACATTGATCGACTCTGACTTCCTTCAGCCAAAGCACACATCTGGTTATCAGCAGCCTTCACTTCATTATTTCACACCTGGACAGATTCACATCCTGCTTAATAACACACCTACGATGCTGGAGTGTAAATCATCCAGGGAACAGCTGTCTGTCAATAAATGAAAGGATCCAGATGTTTATTAGAACTCATTCAGATCTAGAGCTTAATAGATAAAAATATTTAATCACAATTAAAATATAATAAATAAAATTGCATATTTTATATAGTTAACGCAAATGAATCAAACTCTATTTAATCTGTTTTAAATGTTTCTAGAAAAGTGTTTTTTGAAATATTTAACAATATTTATTACTTTTAATATGTTTAAACAACGTTCTTATGTAATTGTCGAAAAAAGGCAAAATAATAACAAAAGATGTGATTTGCAAAAAACGATGACTATAAATAATATGCAAAAAAAAATGTCTCCACATAAATGTGTAAAACTATTAATCACATTAGAGTTGTCAATAGATTAAACTATTCAATTGCAATTCATCAAATAATTTCCACAGTTAACACAAATTAATCTCACTTTATTGAATCTGTTTAAATTCAAGATGTTTCCAGGTAGTGATTCTAAAATCACACTCAAAAACATTTATGAAGTCTAGTTATAAGTTAAGTTTCAAAAAATGTCTGAAAAATATAAATAAAAATGGAAACTGTCCATAGATTAAATGATTTAATCACATGAGATTCATAGTTTATACAAATGAATCTCACCTTTTTAATGTTAAACGTTTGTAACTGAGTTCACATCCAGATGGAGACCGAACATGTTGATTAAAGGTTTGGGGGGAGTCAGTGGAGGCTGAGGGTCCTGGTAGTTGATGGATAAAGACAGTTTCTAAAAGTGTCACATTGTCCTGGTTTAGATCTGGTTCAGTCTCTGGTTGACCTGTCTGTACCACATGGTGATGGAGAACACCATCAAACACGTCAGCAGCTTCTCCTTAACTTTGTTCCTTCTCTGAGGGAGTGGAGTCTCTGCCGTGGTGTTGGCTGACCAGGTCCTCTGAGCTGTAGGTCCAGAGTCCCTGCGTTGTCCCTCCTGAAATCAGTGACCACCTCCTTGTTTTATGTTTTTTTGCCTCCTAACACTTCCTCTCTCTGCCGTCTGTCCTCCAGATCCCTCAGATCAGCTATGCATCCACGGCCCCGGAGCTGAGCGACGACCGCCGGTACGACTTCTTCTCTCGGGTCGTCCCCCCGGACAGCTTCCAGGCTCAGGCCATGGTGGACATCGTCAAGGCCATGGGCTGGAACTACGTCTCCACCGTGGCCTCGGAGGGCAGCTACGGGGAGAAAGGAGTGGACGCCTTCATGCAGCTCTCCAGGGAAGCAGGTAAGATGGTCTGGACACAGGAGTCCCTGCAGAGCCCGTGACGCTCGTTGATCTTCACCTCCTCTTTTGGTTTATCGATCATCCAGAGCTAAAGCGACACTCTGTTCAGAGGAGATGCAAAGCTGCTGCTTGAGAAGGTGGAGGTTAGATCTGATTTGGTTTGGAGATGAATTTAAGACAAGGATGTGTCATTGGTTCATACTTCACTAAAGATGAAGCCCATACTACCGTGACATGTCAGTCCTGAAATACAACTAAAGTACTACTGCAACAAAGACATGCTAATGCTAACGCTAGCAGAGGAACGGTCCAAATCCTCTGGACAGCAGTCAGTTAACAACTTGACCAAACGTCCTGTGGTAACAGAGAGAAGGAGGCTGCACATCAACTATCTGATAAAGTTATTAGACCTTTAGCTGCAGCACACTGGGATTTTATTGAAGGAACAAATCCAGGCCGATGTGATGGAGATGGAGTAGTTCTGGTCCTGATGTTCTGAAAGAGAAACCATCAGAATCAAACTGTTGAGACACAGAAGCTTGGAAGGAATGAATTAGCAGTGACTCTGACTGAATAATCTGAATAATCTCAGAGGCATGTAGAGCGATCTGGTGACTCCTCACAGCTCAGCGCTTTGGATGTGTCCTGAGATTTTTCTTATTTAGTTAAATTGATTAAAATATGATTGAACTGATTCCATATTAGTGGAATCGTTGAGGTTTTACTTTAATTATTCTTCTTTGTCGTCCTCAGTCCCCTGTGTCAATAGTAATAATAATAATAATAATAATAATAATAGACACCTGATACAAAACAAAATGATTCTTCTTCTTTTAATAAAAGCCGACTGTGTGATGAATAAATAGAGGCTTATCTGATGGTCTTTTCTTTTATTCTGCTGCTTCCTGAACACATCCATGTTTCACCAGACCTTATTACTTCTGAATCAGCAGCATCAGGAGGAAAGTGCTGCCAGATATTTGCTTTCCATCCAACTCCTTCACGGCCTCAGAGTGCTGACAAGCAAACCGGGTCTTTAATACGTCTCAGCTTGGTGTTGGCAGCTCACAGCAGGACGGAGGAACGCCTCACAGATATTTACAGTGTGGTAAAAAAAATAAAAATAAAAGCCAACCGACCCGCAGCGGCTGGTCAGATCATTTAACTCAGAAAAGACTGCGGCGCCACGGAGAACTGAAATGAATCAACTTTATTATTTTTTACATTTTTCTACAGCCGTCTCCCATCTTTGTGTACTATGGTTACTATGGTTACTATGGTTACCGGCGTCTTTCTTGCCTTGCCTTTCCTGTCTGGGTTACCATGGAGACCTTTAGTTTTCCTTCATCTGGAGCACGTTGTGTTTAAAACAGTCAGTAGATCATGTGTCCATGTTTAGCCTGGAAGCCACAGCAACCTCCTCACCTGGAGCCTCATGTATGAACCTCATCCGTGACCTGGACGACTGAGAACCTTCACAGAACATGAAGCTCCAGCTCTGAGAGCAGAGTCAGGATTTAAAAAGTCTGAGGACAGAGAAGAGCTGGACTAAAGCAAAGACACATGAGAAGATGGAGGAGACACCACAAACCTCTGGAACCAATGAGGACACTAGATTTAGTTTGAAGTAAAAACAGTTAAAAAACTGAAATCTCTCCAAATGAATTAATACCAGGAAGTCAACAGTGCATCATTCTCCTACAGCAGCCGTCCCCAGGCGTCTCCATGCAGCCTCTTCATCCTCCTCCATCTTCCTCCTAAGCCTACGTCCCCTCAAAGTGTTTATCCATGCCTGGGTTAGGCTGCAGAGATATGAGCAGCGGTTAATGCAGCGTCTAATTTGCCTCTTTGATTACCTGGGAATCCCAGAAGGCATCCATCAGCTGTTTATTAGTCTCTGCGGCTGCTGAGCCTGAGAGGTGGGTTTTATTCTGTTAGAGCAGGAGTGAACATTAAACCACAGGCTGGTCTGATGTTCATTCATCACTTCCTCCTCCTCCAGCCCCTCATCCTCCCGCTCAGTCACGATGGGACTGATGCCGACCGATTGCTGATCACGTCAACGTGTTAAAGACCAGTTTATTGACGTCCAGTCGGCTGCAGCCACGAGTCAGATCTACTTAATGAACCTCAGTCATTCTTTAAAACTCAAACAAGCTGCAGTTCACTGCCTCTCAAACACATCAGCTCAGCTTCATGAGACTTTACAGCTTGTTCCAGAAGAGAGAAATACCTTCAGTGGTTGTGTGAGACCAGGTGTTGATGTGATGGTTTGAGGTTTGATTTTTATTGGTGATATTTAAATAAAACAGAACAGTTGCACGGTGCTCAGCATGGTTAGTCTAACACAAACAATGAGCTGAACCTGTTCAGGCTCAGAGGAAGCCTGGGGGTCTGTTGGACTCTCAGAGATTCAAGCCCAGATAATTAGCTGATGTGATTCTTGCATGTGTTGAGTATAAAAAGCTCCTGGTGGTTAGTGGCTGGAAACACAGGAACCAGAGAGTGGACCTCAAACCTCCCAACAGATCAAATAAACACAAGTATGAAGTAATCCTAAATGAGATAAGGATCTGTTCAGGTTCATGTTCTCACAGCAGGAATCACGTCCTCTTTCATTCCTGCTAGTATCAGCCCCTGGCTGCTCTCATACAGCTGAAGGCTTCGTATTGATCTCCAGCATGAAGTCAGGAATTTGCCTTTGGCAGAAGAAGCTGTGAATGAACACATGCGACTGGTTTAAGAAGAAGAAGTAGTTTCCATCAGTCAGTGGTTTCAGATCTTTCCTGTTGGTCTAAACGGAGCATGGACATGACTCTGGGACAATATTCAGATGGAAGTTTAGACTTTCTGACTCAAGGTATCTGGTCATCTGGAGAAGAACCAGGTTTATTTAGAGCTGAACACAATGATCCATGGACCAGAGAGACCTGGACCAGAGAGACCTGGACCAGAGAGACCTGGACCAGAGAGACCTGGACCAGTGGTTTTAAAAGCAAACTAAAATGCCCAGACTGATATCACTGCATGGTCTGAAGTGCTAGCCGCCCTGGAAGCAGCATTTGGAGATAAAAAAGGAAAAACTGTGAATGAATGCACAGCGGTGGTTAAAGTCTGCAGGACGGTATGATGTGTCCGTGGGTTAGAGTCCAGTAGAGTTCCTGAGGGTTGTGGAGCTGAGATGAAAGATTTAACGACGTCCATTCCTCCAGTATCTGGATGTGCAGACGACCTCTCCTCTGATCTCTGCTGTCAATGAGACGTGAGTCTGGACCAATAGGAGAACAGAGGCTGTAACCATGGAGACGCTCAGTGAAATAACCTCGTCCTGCTCTCATTTAGACTCTTGAAGGTCTTCTGTGACACTGTTTGGTTTTTCTTGTGTTTCTTGTTTTTCTAGTTAGTGAAGTCGTTCCTTCGTGTCTCTTACTCTACTTCCTGTGTTTTCCTCCATTTATTGTTGGATTGGTTCTTTCTCCCTGTGTACTCCGCCCTCATTAGTTTCACCTACCCTGGTCTGTATATACACATATATGCAGTATATATACACGTTACATCTGTGAAATCATCTGAGTGGATTTTCCATGTGGAGTCTTGTGGCGTTGCTCCTGTTGTTGTCGTTGTTTCTTCTCTCTTTTGGTTTTATTAGATTTGTGTTTTTGGATTACTGTCCGTTCCCTGCAGCTCCTTATTCCCTTGAGTAAGTCGACATTTATCTAAACTTTAATATTTCATCTAGTTTTTCCTCCTGGTGTTTGGGTCGTCCTCACCTCATGACGTATCAGATCCTAACAGCTGTTCACTGTGTTGATGGTGGATGTTCTCATCAGACAGTGTTTTAGTTTCTATTCTATTAATCATCAGAACCACATTCTGCCTGGAAGCAGCTTCACATGTGAATAACTTTCAGACATCATCTTCATTAATCATGATCAGATCTGCAGCCTGATGTAACGAGCGTCGTTCACATCGCTGTGACCGTGTTGATAGCGTTAGCCGATCATTAGCCTACGAATAAAACATGTTCAGAGCGTGCAGCGGCGTTTCTAGATCATGAAGTGGTTTCGTCCTGGTGTGTCCTACATGTGGCCGGTCCCTCCAGCCCTGCAGATAACCTGCACAGTGTCAGTCTGAAAGAATGACTAATCCTCAGCTGTTTGGATTTACCGACTAAAGCTGCGATGAGTCCCGGTCCAACCTTTCCTCCCATGTCAGCGTCTGTCAGCGGAGCCACGGCTTCATTTTCATCTCAAATCAAATCAAAGCAGGAAACGTGTTGGAGGCAGCGTGTCAGAGTGATGGATCGGCTCATATGAGACGTTATGAACGCAGCGTCATCATTAATGGGTTCATATTCAACGTGTCTCTGGGTCATGTTCATGTTTTAATGAACTCAGAGGAAGGAAAACGTTCTCCATCCTTCTCTCTGGAGTCGTCTCTGCAGAATATCTGATCATTTATTGGTTTTATTCTCTGATTAAACATCAGGAGGAGGAGGAGTCAGTTTTACAGGAAGTATTTGTTTCCAAACAGGAAGTTTGGATAACTCAGTGGATACCTCAGTCTTTGTTCTCCAGCCTCCAGACATGACGATGCTTCAGACGTAGTCACATACAGCTCACAGGGCATTAACGGCCTTTAACCTGAACTCTAAGAGAAAAACTCTCATTTTCTTCCTCGCTGACACAAAACAGATGAGTTTAACGACCAGCCGGTCAATCTTTAGCTAAGAGCTATTGATCAGTCATCGACGCTGAGCATAAAGTCAAGTCAAGTGCTTTCATCCGTAGAGACTCAGAGTGTGAAATGGTTTGGTTTCTCTCTGTCTGGATGATCTGGATGAAGACGCACCGTGAATGTGTGATGAAGACATTCACGGTGAAGTTTAGGAGCTGAAAGGTGACGAGAGAGAGAACGAGATTTTAAATTTAAAAAGAGGCAAAAATCATTGGATAGTCCTTAAAACCAATTAGAGACACTACTGCTTACACTTCTGTCCATCACCACATTAAGCCCCGCCCCCAAATGATCTGATTGGCCCGGCAGATCTTTGCAGGAGCAGAATCAGTTCCTAACGGAGAGACTCCAGATAAACTCTCCTGGGCTTTAAGATGGACGGTTGACAGTGGAAGATGGAGGCGGGACTAGAGAGAAGAATGCTTTAAACTTTAAATCAGCCGTGAGCAGATTTATCTCCATTTAGCATGACCGGCCTCGGCGCTCACTCACTGCAGACATGCACGCTGCTCCGAGCTGTTAGCTTCACCTGCAGACTGCAGGCTAAAATTAGCACCACAGATGAATATCTTCCAGAGAGAGCAGTGTTTGGATTACTAAAATATGCATGAGAGGAGCTTAATGTGGGCCCGAGTGAAAACATTGCTTTTCATTCTGCGCTTCAATTAACACTGTGTACTCATTCACAGGAGCTCAGAGCTGCTCCCCAGCTAGCAGCAGCCTCGCTACAGTAGCTCCACGCAGCCTCTGATCTTTGTTTAATGTCACTGCGCTCTCACAGACTCCATTAAATATACAGAGTCTATGTCGTTATGCTGCTGTGAGCTCTGAATGCTACAGACCAGACACAGCGCTACGCTAACGTGAGGAGGAGTCTTTCCTGATCACGCCATCTGAACCCGACATTCTGCAGCCAGGTTAGCAGCTCTGTGCTAACGGCTAACGTCCTTTCATTGTCCTAAACGTTAACAGACCTTTGTCAAACTAATGTGACCAAGTGCTGGTCACTGCAGTTCATCCTGAGGGGACCAAGACCAAACGCATCCATCAGACCTAAAGCCTGTGAAGCCCCAAGACGACGGTCGGACACTTTCAGTTCAGTGCACGTCTAGAGTTTATGGTTTGTCAAACTCTGGCTCTGATTGGTTGACCGGCTCAGAGAACAGGAACCACAAATATACCCACAACAACTAGCCTCCTAGCTAACAGTGGCCCTTCCTAGCTTCCTAGCCTCCCAGCTAACACTAGCCCTTCCTAGCTTCCTAGCCTCCAAGCTAACAGTAGCTCTTCCAGTTTCCTTCCTGTTTTGTCGGTGTTAGCCTGTCACAGCTGGGTCCTATTCCGTGTTGTTGTGCGCTGAGTTTCTGTATTTTTTACTGTTCCCATTTAAAAGTAAAATCCAAATCCCATCTGTGACCGAGACCCAGAATCAAACAGAACCCCAGATCAGCTATGGAGCTCTCCAGATGTTACTGATAAACAGCTGCCCTGCCGTCGACCTACTTTCCCCACTCGACGCCCCAGTGAGTTCCCAACGAGCTGATGGATGGGAAGGATTTCTCCTCCGGCGTCTGAAGAGCCGAGGCTGATCCTGCAGACTTTGAAGGGATGAATCCTCAGAGGACGGCAGCAGATCTGTGGAGGAAGGAAGAAAGCCTGAGCAGCTTCCACTGATACTCACACACCAGTCACTGCAGCGCAGATGGAAATCTGAACGCTGGAGATAAAACCAGCACATCATGAGATATTTAGATTTACATCACTGATATCTGCTCTGAGCTCTAGGCCGAGGTGATCACATGGAGACCAGAGAGCAGAGGTCAAACAGTGGCTTTTATTTGAATATTCTCTGAAGACATTTGTTCTGTTCTTTGTTTGAACTATTACTCATTAAAGAACGACCTCATGCTGTTTCATTTAATTAAAGACATTTAAATAAAATAAATGTTCTTAAACTTTAAACAAATACTGGAGGAATGAAGGGTCAATCAAGTGTCAGGAAGCCAAAGTTGATGTTAAACTCTAATTATTGAACATATTGTTGATTGTATCTTTGTAAATTTGACACAAAACAATGATCAGTTATTTAATTTAATTTAATTTAATTTAACGAAGGCGTGGGGGGGGGCATTGTTTCATATGTCAGGCTTCACAGGATTAAATGAAACTGGATTTAATCGTGGATTCCTGGATCTGTGACGAAGTAGAAACCAGCTGGAACCACCAAGAATGATCCAGGAACACACTGACTCATCTCATTCCAACATTAATGCTGAAAGCCTCCAGATAAAACAAGTTGAACCTTTAAACAACATTGAAAGAACATTTATTCTCAAACTCTACCGCTCAACCCTTCAGGTGACAGGGATTCATTCATGTATTTCTGCTTCCTCCTCTCTCCGGTCTATTTTGTGACTGAGTTCATCGTAGTAGATTCTGTTTATGTGGTTGACGGGTGGTGTTGAAGCGCGTTAAAGACCAGTCTCAGTCTGATCATGGAGCTTCTGAGGTTTAGTGTAAATACAAGAAACCAGGTTTAGTTTGAGAAGGTCGACCCTGGAGTCTCTGCAGGGTTCTGGAGGTTACATCAGCGTGGTGTCCTCTCTGCAGAGAAGCTGGATTAGTAACAGAACCATCCTGGAGCGCTCTCCAGAGAACATCCAGCTGTTATCAAACACATCCAAACTCTGGAAATCCCTCTCCTCTCTGAACATGGAAATGAAACGCTGCTGCTGCTGCTGCTGCTCTGCTTCCCAGGAGGAAGATCTCAGCTTGTTTCTCTGCTGTCAGCACAACTATGAATAGACTCGGAGGCTGCTGATGCTAATAAGGGAGGACAACAGGACAAAATACAAATCTAAATGTGTTAAGTTGATTTAAAGGAGTTATTCTGTTCCTCTTGTCGTGTTAAATATGTTCTTTACCGACGTGTTTTTATCATTTTAATGCTGATGTTCTGTGCATTTCAATTATTTATTTATTCCTAAACAGTTCATAACCTCAGATTCTTTAAAGGCTGCAGAAAAGTCCAGGAATGATTCTTTTGAGGTTTGATTTCCAGTTGAACTCTGGGTAATGTTAGACAAAGGAGGGACATGAAATACATCCAGGTGATGTGATGGTTTAGTTTGTAGAGACACTTAGTGACTTGTTCCGTTAGCGTATAAACTGACCTGTGTGTGGTGTCTTCTATCATGATGATGGTGAAGAGGTGATTCCAAACCTGCAGAGTGTTCAGCTGGTTCCTCAGTTCCTGGCATTGGAAGCCGTCTTATTGTCAAGTGATGTATTTACTTATTTTATTTACTTATTTGCATCCCTCGTTCAAACGTTTGATTTCAGACCTTTGAGACTCAAGGTGATGGTCTGAGGTGTTTGAGGAAGCTGCAGAGTAAATAAAACCAAACCGTGTCACTGCCTGCTGAAATAAAGACCATAATAACAATAACCTGGGGTCTCCTGGGTATCTGAGGGAATCTGTGTCTGTGCAGTTCATACATTCTTCTGTTCATGTCCGAACAGTGAGAGGCATTCTCCTCCTAGATTTCCCATGAGGCCTTGCAGGCGGTGAGATTCATGAGAGGTGGAGGACTCGGTGAGGACGAAGGCTGTCTGAGCTGAGGGAGATATTTCAGAAAGGTCTCATTAGAGATGATAAATGAGGAGCAGTAGTGGTGGTGGGGGGGGGGGGTGGCACTGATTCAGGTCTGAACAGAAATAAACCTGACGAACACAAGAGAGCCTTCAGGTTAACACGATGCCTTCACACCAACACACAACCACAGGGTTTATACGGACAGCAAGAAATAAATAATCATCATTTAACTCCTAAAGGGTCGATGGGTATTCATCGTCCTCTGGTCACATCAGTTGTTCCAAAGAGTCTGTCCAGCTGTTAGGGACTGTCTCTGCTGAAGACATTTTGTCCTCCTTCCTCTGAATATTGTTCTGTGGAGTTATTAGAATTACAAATTCTCCCAGGATCTCAGGTTAGGAGAGTTTTCTAACCGTAGACGCTGTTAGCTAAACTCAATAAGTCAGGAACATCTGAATATTCTGAACATGCTCTACATGGAGAGGGACCATGTCTGAATCCAGAATCAGGGACTAATGTCGTTGAGTCATTGGTCCATGTTGTCATGGACTTTGTGTAGAGACTGAAAATGCCTTGAGATGTAGTAGAAGATGCTTCCTCACATCAAAACGTTGAGGAGGTTCAGGCATCTGGTGAGGATTCGCTCTGGAGGGTACATCCACCTGGGAGGAGACCCCGAGGTGGACCCAGAATTCACTGGAGGGACTATAAATCTCTTCTGGCCTAGGATCCACCTGGAAGAACTGGAATGTGTTGCAGCTTCTGGAGCTTGTCATTAGACCAGGAGGACGATCCAGACTGTAGAAGAGCTTTCTGCTTCATGTGAAGATGTCAGCGGACCCTGAACTTACTTCATTCATTTGATATATGTATCTATGACAGATGTATGTTTATCTTGCTGTTCTCTTCTCTCTTTCTTCTGTCTGTACCCGGCTGGCCTTAGGCAGATGGGTTCCTCCATATGAGCTGGTTCTGGTTCTGGTTCTGCTCGAGGTTTCTTCCTGTTAAAGGGAGTTTTTCCTGCCACCGTTGCCTTCAGGCTGCTCTGGGGGTTTCAGGCCAGGTTTTTGTAAAGCGTCTTGAGACGATTTGTATTGTTATTGACGCTATATGAATAAAATTGAATTGAATTGAATTCATTTAAAACTCCTTAAATGAGCTGTCAGAATCTCCTGCAGGTTTAACTCATCCAACAAACCTCTGAAAGACTCATAACACTCAAAATAAACCGTAGAGCAACATACAAATATGAGACGACCCACCCTCTGTCATGTATTCACGCTGTGAAGAAATTTAAACGTGTGCAACCTTTGATGAGATTGTGAAGTTAACCAACTAACCAGAGGTGAGGATACTAGTGGGGCTGGATCCTACAGTTTCTACACAGTTGGAGAAGTATTTTCACTGAGAGTGTGTGAAATGGTTTGGTTTCTCTCTCGCTGGTCGATCAGGCTGAAGGAACACTGAATGTGTGATAAAGACATTCAAGGTGAAGTTGAAGAGTCTGGGAGTAGAGAGAGAGGAGTGTCACAGTTAATTAAAAAAGATGTTCAATTTAAAACGATGCAAAACTTCAGATTATTTTAGTTTGAATCCACCTCAGAAGAGTTTCCTTTGAGAGCGTGAACCATTTTCACTGATTGTCACAGTGTATTAGTGATGGATGACTGAGACTGGGGTCTGGTAGCTCTTCATCTGGATGTTTTTCTGATCCAGAGAATAAATACCTCCTCATCACCTGGACAGTCCTCCAACCAACCAGATGACCTGAATGATCACCACATTAAGCCCTGGAGATTGGAGATTGGAGATGTGAAAGTTGCTGTTAGCATTTAGCACAAACTGTTTAACAGCCATGTTCATCATCCTCTGTCCAGTGGTTCTTCACTCAGTTTCTGATTCTGGTTTTAACGTTGCTCATTCACATCTCAGTCTAATTTATTTGTGCAGACGTCGTCGGTTCATGCTGGAGCATAAATATGAGGAAATAGGGTAGAAACCAGATTAGAGGAGGAGGAGGGAACGAAGGCTGCATGTTTTAATCATCTCAACTTCTCCGCCCAGGAAAAACTTCTCTCCCGTGGGAAATGTTCTTATTCCAGTTTTTGGTGCCTGGCCATTAATATTTCACAGTTCAATCTCACAGATGCTTGTTGTGACACAGCAGAAGAGCTTCAGTGTGACGAGTCCTCAGCTGACGCCGACAACCTCAGACTGAACCAGCTGCTCTCAGAGCCACAACGAAACGTGTCTGCGGCTAACGCTAACGTCACACCCTCCATGTGTGTCTCAGAGAATTATCTGAAGCTTCTGACTGACAGCAAACACTAAGACAACAGGCTTCACTCCAGCTGGATCACATGGCTTCACATCAGTCTGTATGAAACGTGTGAACCAGCGGTTGAACAGGCGACTCGTCCATTAGTCAACTTCAGGGTTTCAGCATTCCAAGATGTATAGCCTGTTTTTATACAGACTATACATATCTGCAGCTCACAGTATGTAGCACATGAGCTGTCTGTTCTCATATAGATTTATTACTTTCTACTGGGTTTTTATCTGTGACGTCGGTGTCGACTTTAAATAATCTGAAGCTGTGAAACCAAAGTGTAATATTTAGTTATCCTCCTGTTATGGGACGCTCAACCATGGATGTAGACAGACGTAAGCAGACTAAACTGACTGACTGCTGTTACTCTTCTGTCCATCACATTAAGCTCCGCCCCCCACTGATCTGATTGGCCCAGCTGGTCTTTGCTGGAGTAGAATCAGTTCCCAACAGAGAGACTCCAGAACAACTTTCCTCCAGAAAGGTTTGTAGCTGGTTGAAGTTGGTCTGAGTTTGGAGCTTGCATGGACGACTGTGACCACATCAGAGGACCAGGACGCTACCTCCAGCTCGTTGATCATTGGCTGATGTGATTGTGGAGTTGCACCACAAAATCTTTCCTTGTCAGACTCTTTGTTTTGTTTCTTTGTCCAGAGCTCGGCTCCTCTCTCAGCTGTACGTAGACTCTCTGACCCACGTGAACCAGTCTCAGAGATTTATCGGCTCTCGGGCTCGTAATTTATTTTCCAATTGCCCAGATTCTCTCTTTTACTTTACGGCCTGTTGTTTCCCTTCTGTCACTTGACCAGCTCTGCTCCACGTGTCACAGTAAATTACATTCAGCTGAAGGATTTGGTCTTTGTCTCACCGGCATTAACTCCTGTTTTATTCCACTTTTAAGACGGCAGGGTGAAGGTATTCCTGCCGCAGTAAAAGAAGAAAATGAGACGAGCGAATGAGAGAGTGGCAGGTACGACATGATAAACAGCTGATATCAGCACGAAGGGAACTTCTGAAACCAATGAGGAATATTTTGACCGAGAAATGACTCCATGGCTGCTCAGTCGACTGAGGCTGATTCTACATCAACTATGAACCACATGGTGACGTGACTGATAGAATCTGAGCCCTGTGTGTCATACATGGTCCTTTGTCTCCATCTAGTGGTCTAATGGTGGTACTACAGATAATAAACACAATACAGCCATCTAGTAGTTAAAGTTAGCTTAGCATTGCTATGTAGCATGCCTTGGTGACTGGTTCCGATGTCCAGGAGAAATAAAATGTCCAAAGGTTGAATTGTGTGTACGTTGCCTCCTGTAGTGGAATCAGGAGGATTCTGTAGCCAGATTCACTTTCAAGAGGTAAAAACCCAACGTGGAACACTTTGGTTCTTTGGTTCTCCACATGTCCAGATGGAGAGTGGGCCTGGTTCTATTGTTACTAGAACCTTTGTGATATTTCTCTAAACTCTTGGTCCAGTTCTAGTCAAGTTGTTGCTGAATGAGTTCAGTGTCATCTCTGTGCATCATATCATGTGGTTGTCATCTTAGCATGTTAGCATGTTAGCATGCTAACGTCAGTGGCAGGATGTCACACACTGAATAAAGTCCTAATCTGTGTTTGTCAGAGAACCAGTAAATGAACTAGAGGTTAAATTAACACAGAGCCCACTCTAGTAAACTAGAGACCAGTTGTGAACAGAGGAGAGTTAAATGAAGGAAGACGTGAGGCAGCAGAAAGTTCATCTGGAGTCTGGAAATGATTTCAGATTAGATTCTGACTGCAGCGAGCAGCAGCAGCGACGTTGCTCTGGGGCTGTGTTTTAAATAGATTTAATAAGTGAGGCAGACGTCCGTCCAGAGCGAGGACATTATCCCTGGAACCGTGTCGACGCTCGTTCTTTAAAGAGACGCTGAAAGGTGCTGCATGTTTGATCAAATCCGTTTTAAATGATCTGAGACAGAGACGCTTTCATCACCATCAAAGTTCTGCAGTTCACAGGCGGAGCTGGTTGCCCACGGCAACGCTGGTCAACCCCCGGTCAACGTCCTAGGACAGAGCGGCCAGCTTCAGCACCTGGAGTCAGATGTGATCCTCAACCTATGGGCCCCTGAGAGCCCCCCAGACCAGAGACTGAATTAGTCCTGTTTCCTGTCGTGTCTCTGACGTTCTTCGTCTCGTTGAGGTCGTGTTGTGCCACTTTCTTATAGTTTCGTATGGTCTTGTCATACGGTAGCCAGCGGGGGTCAAACGAAGGAGGTTTTTAGGGCACCAGCTTTGACTTGATATTTTCTCCGTCTCTGTAATAAGAGGAAATATAAAAATAATAATCTGAGTACACGTCTCCTGATGCCATTAATGGTATTTATTCAGAGACTTTTCTTTTGTCATTTGTGCTGCTTGCTTAGCGTTCTTGTATTTGCTGGTGTTGTATCTAGTTTCTGTGCATTGAGCTTTCTCAGCCACCGTAGATTTATCATAAGACTGTAGGAGGTCAGAGGTCAGAGGTCAGAGGTCACTGATCCAGCGCTGCCTTGAGAAGGATACAGCACATCAGTCAAAGACAGAGACGTCAAACATGTCAACACACGCAGCTTTGACTCGATCGAACTTTAAAGGGGTCCTAGAACACATTTTTTGACCATTAGGAATTGATCTTTGAGCCTAAATAATGGCATATGTAAATTTGTGGGGCTGAAAACGCCCCAGGAGCACTGCTAGAGAGCCTAATACAAGGTCATAAATAAGCCCTGCAATGAAACAGTTTGTTTTTCCCGCCCACTCAGCAAGTTCATGAATAATGAAATGAGCTGCGTGCTGATTGGCCCACATATCCTGAAAGCTGATTGGCCTAATCCACCGGGCTGAAGCTAGAGCCAAAGCCGGCTTGATACTTTTTTTTTTGTTTTTTTTTAATATATTTTTTGGGGGCTTTTTGTTGCCTTTATTATAGAGACAGCTGAAGATAGACAGGAAAGGGGGGCAGAGAGAGAGGGGATAACACGCAGCAAAAAGCCACAGGTCGGACTCGAACCCTAGGCTGCTGCAGCAAGGACTCATCCTCAGCACATGGGTCGCCAGCTCTACCCACTGAGCTATCCCGGCGACACAGCCGGCTTGATACTGTCCGAGGTTGGAGAAACACTCCGGGGTGAAGTGGGCAGAACAAACTACCAACCTCGGGTTGAAGCTCTGTGGAACGCGGTTGTAAATGAACATCAACCATTCCCGCTGACAGTTGAGTTCTTGGGGAAGTCTGTGTAGAGTCTTGACCTGCCCCAAACATCCTGGAACATTACACGCATAGTCCGACATACCGTATCCCTCTTGTCAGAAACTGCGGTTAGCTGTCGCTGGGGCTAGCTAGCTAACGCCTCCGCCCTTACAGTGGGCTGGAACATGCAAATGAGAGAGGGTGTATCCAAAAGGGCTGGGCGCCTATTACGTAATATCGGAGCTCTGTTCAGATTTGCCCATTTCAACACGGCCGTTTCTAGTTTTGAATTTGCATACGAAAGCAGGCTGGAGAAGGCGGTGAAGTTTTTGGTGTGGTCCTTAGACACCACTCGGAGCCTAAATTCAACATGAACAACGTAAATGTGGTTTTGATTCTAGGACCCCTTTAAAATAACAAGAAGCAGAAAAGAAGGTTTTCTGATCGATATCTAAACTGATTTTGTTCTTATTTCCAGATCTTCCCAGGGTGCACTCTGGTTTCCTCTGATAGATGGAGGATGGTAAAACATGAAAAACACTGAACGTTGTGTCTCAATATGAATAAAATAAAATAAAATATAAATTACACATATATTCTGAAAAACAAATGCTATATGATGAATAAAAAACAATTATATTAGAAAAAAGTAATTTTTAGAGTCCAAATGGAAATAAAAACTCACCAGATAAAGATTCAGTCTTTATCTGGTGAGTTTAAGCCACAGTTTGGACGTTTTGAGGTTTTTCAGAGACACTTTGAGTTACGAGCTCGTCCTGAACGCTTGGCCTCGGCCTCACGCTCCGACCTCGTGGGTCTTGACAGCGTCCGCCGTAACTCGCAGCTCTGGGCGGTTGGAGCGTGACGAGGTCGTATTTCAGAGCGGTGGTTGGGCTGTGATGTGGTTTAAGTGAAGAATGATCACTGGATCAATAACCAGCCGTCACAGGCTCAGATGGATTCAACACTCGACCGTGAGACGTCGTCACAGAAGAAGCTCTCCAGACGGACTTTACATCAGTTTATTTAATACATTTTAACACATTTTAATATTTTTGTCATCATGCTTTGACATCATTGCTCCACTCTAGTAAAGCTAGAGACCAGTTTTGTGAAAACATCTCTGATTATTCGTCTGCAGCCTTTTTAGATTCTCTCTGTTGACAGCGGTCGGTGTAACGGTGAAGGTAACTCAGTCCTGATGTAGATTCCTCCAGATACAGTAGAAATATGAGATGTGTGTGTGGCGCTGGCCGCTGCATACCAATGATCAGATGTTTTATTCATCGGCTGAACAAAGAGTGGAGCTCACACCACGTCTCCTCAGCACGCTGCAGCTGAAGCTCAGATACCAGACCTGCACGGCCTCACCACGCAACGCTGCAGGAGCTTCAGACCTCAGGACTCACCACGCAACGCTGCAGGAGCTTCAGACCTGCACGGACTCACCACGCAACGCTGCAGGAGCTTCAGACCTCAGGACTCACCACGCAACGCTGCAGGAGCTTCAGACCTCAGGACTCACCACGCAACGCTGCAGGAGCTTCAGACCTCAGGACTCACCACGCAACGCTGCAGGAGCTTCAGACCTCAGGACTCACCACGCAACGCTGCAGGAGCTTCAGACCTCAGGACTCACCACGCAACGCTGCAGGAGCTTCAAACCTGCACGGACTCACGTAAAAAGAACTGAATCACACATAGAAGAAGAAGTTTCTGGAAACACCTGGAGAGATAAATAAGAAATGAGTAAAGTCATGAACTAAAAAGAGAACGTCAGCCTCAGTGTGGAGACAAAACCAGTTTAAGTCATGAAGAAAAAAACCTTCAATTAGAAGCAATAAACGTCAGGATTCAGGCTTTGATGTTTTAAATGTGTTTCTGAAACTTAAAGTTTTCTTCCTCGATACGTTCTCTTCTTGATTCTTCCTCCTGAAGGAGACTCAACCTTGTTCTTCAATTATTTCTAGTCACAGTCTACCTCACCTACAGATCTACATCCTTTAAAAAGTAAAGTTTTTATTTATTTATGTGTCTGATAGTTCATTTCCTCATTCTGAAGGAGACCGTACCGTTGGTGTATTCTTGTTCATGACTTGTTTCTTGGTTTTACTCCGTCTCCTCCTTAAATTTTCATCCTTTAAAAACAGAACCATGTTACCGTGTTCACTCCTAGGAGTTATTATGTCTGTGGTAATTACATATGTAAACACATCAGTGACATCAGATGAGATGATTAGACCTAAATAGAACCACAGGGAGTCGTGTCATCATAAATGTTGGTGGTTGTTTCCTGTGACACTGGTTCAGTCTTTAACTGATCATTTGTTCAGACGAACAGAAACTTCTCAAGAAGAACAAACTGATGAAACCTCAGACTTCCTCTCAGAAGCAAACAGTGGATCAGTATTAGAAGATGTTGTTGATGGTGACATTTATTTGAAGCCGGCGGCTCTCAGATGTTTTATGGACGGCTGTGGTTTAATGAAATGTCAGAAAGAGAAGAAGGGTTCTTTTTCTTCAGCTTCTTCTTCCGTCTCTCAGACTCTGCTTCTTGACCTTTAGTACAAACCTTTTAAGGATGTTTCTTAAAGGTTAGAGTCATTCACAATGAAATCGATAAATGAGTCGTCCAGCGGGAGGTTGAGGAGCTGTGTTGGGTTAACGCTGCCCTGTCTCTTGTCTCCTCAGGTGGAATCTGTATCGCTCAGTCCCTGAAGATCCCTCACGACCACCGACCCTCCGACTTCGATAAAATCATCCGTCTGCTGCTGGACACTCGCTACGCCCGGGCCGTCATCCTGTTCGCCTCCGACGAAGACATCAGGTCATTAAAACCTCCGTTAATGAGTCTTCAGAAGAAAGTGTTTTAGTCATTTTTGACAACTTTTAATTATATTTAGTCAAATCACAACATTCATTTTGTATTTTATTTTAAGACTAAATAATCAGAATTATTCTCACTTTAGGCCAATTTAATGAAACTTGATTTAATTTAATGAAAAAAACACATTTTGAAGCAAAAGAACATTAAACATCTTATAAATAAATTGCAGCTTGAATGGTTCACTGTTTTACTTTGTCTTTGGACGTATACACAACAAGGAGTCATTCCAGGAACTACATTTATGGACAGTTTTAGCTAAATGCTAAATGCTAATCATTATCCACTCTACTGTCCACTGTTTAAATATGTGTCTCCTTCTCCTTCCTCCTCATCTGTAGCTACAGGGCTAGTAGCAGCTAGCTAGTTCTGGTAGCTAATGCTAACAGCCCTTTTATCAGATAACATTCTAGTCTCGTCTCCTTAACGTTTCCTCACAGTTTTATCATCAGATTTTAGTTTTAATTCGTCAGTGTCTCAGTCACAGAAACAAATGATGAATGTGATATATCTCTGTTAACTAAATGAACGCTGACTTGGACACAGGGGGATCCTGAACGCCAGCAAGCGAGCCGAGCAGGTCGGTCACTTCCTGTGGATCGGCTCCGACAGCTGGGGGGCCAAGAACAGCCCCATCCACCAGCTGGAGGACGCTGCCGTCGGGGCCATCACCATCCTGCCCAAGAGGGCCACCATCAGCGGTGAGCTCATGTCTGGTTGTGTGGAATTCTACTTTCTGTGAATGTGCCTGCTCATCCTGTTAAATCAAACCCAGTCACCAGGGAGAACGTTCACTTCCTCGTTCATTTCTCCCGTTTTACTGAGACGTAAATTACACAGGACTCTTTAAATGATCAGTCACAGAGCAGCTTCTACTAAACCTCCAGATTTAATCTTAGCGTAGTCCACATGGTGTCTGTCTTCAAGAGAAAACACATTAAAGCTTGAATCGTTGCTCATAAGAAGACGGGGTGGAGTATTCTCTGCTTTTACACTCAGAAAACGTCTGTTTCCATAATTCACATGTCAGAGAGAAGGTGTCACAGAGAACATCGTTCATCACCTCAGTCTGGTCGTATACGAGGTTTGAGTCTGGCCATGATTAGCCTCCCAGCTAACAGTAGCTAACAGTAGCTCTTCCTAGCAGGACGTGTGATTGATGTAGTTATAAAACCACAGTGTTGGCGTCAGGAGGAGGTTGGGGTGGATGGATGGGTATCCTAACAAAATCAGTGCCAGTGTTTTCATGTGTTCATGTCTGAGCTCTTCTTCATTCTGAGGTCGTGCATCTGTCTCCAGACGTTGTATTTGGAGTGTGAGGCAGAGACCAGTCATCTATGTCTGAAAGAGAGTCTCCAGGTCTGTGTTGACAACGTCTTCATCTAAAGATGTTCATCAAATGTGGTTGTGACATATTTATTTTAGATAAAAACATCAGAAATAACAGGAAATAGTAATCACCCATCCATCCACCCCAACCTCCTCCTGATGGCTTTATAACTACATCAGTCACACGTCATGCTAGCTGCTGTTAGCTGGGAAGCTAGGAAGAGCTTATACAGAATATATGCAGTTTATGTTTCATTAATATCAAGTTAATTCATAAAATTAAAGCGTTTAAAGAAATAAAAACCTCATCAGCCAACCAGCAGACGTCTGAGCATGGAGTGGAGTCGCCCTGGTTGTATCCTGGTTTTTAAGTTTCCTCATGTCCGCAGTCTGTAATAGAAGCTAAGCTAAGTGTCTCCTAGCATGCTGATTGAGGTAGCTATAAAGCCAGAGTGTTGTCGTCAGGAGGAGGTTGGGGTGGATGGATGGGTGAGCCTCCTGGATGAACGTGATTTGATGTTGATGTTGTCATTTTCAGTCTGACCTGATGGTGTCAGTGTTTCTAAACTCAGACACAGTGACACAGAGGTGTGTCTGTTAGTAATGTGATTGGATGCTTTTGATGACAACAGATAGAATTAGCTTGTGCTAACGCTACGCTGTCTTTATAGACGTGTCCAACCAGACATGTGGTGAATCCAGACATCAGCTTTCTGAGCACGCTCCGTCTCTGTTGACTTCTCTGGGATCAGAGTGTGAAATCACGTCCTTGTTGAAGACAGGGAGACTGCAACGCATCTGATTATAAATAAATCCATTCTCATGTGAAGTCTGCAGTTTTGATCCAGAAGCGAGGAGGTCAGCTCCTCTTTTATTTATTGACTTCTCAGAAAATAAATCCAACCTGTATTTTTCATATAGATGCAAATCCTGTGACTGCCCGTCTGAACACAGCCCTGGTTATGGTTTCTGTTGATTGGTTGGACCGTACCCGAGAGAGGAGGCCAGGGATGGAGAGAACATGAGAGGAATGGAGGAAACAAAAGAGAGATAGAAAAGATGAGGGATGTTAAAGAGGAGAGAAAGTGGAGGGTTGATGCTGCCGGCTGTGGGAAGTCCTGCTGAGTCTGCAGCCTCCAGCTGGGACGGATCCTCTTCCCACAGTCAGTTAAAGCCTCTAATCCACAAATCTGAGCCGTTTAATGTCACTCTGTAATGGACCGGACTGTACACAACCAAAGGCTAACCCGCTGTTACATAACAGCATTTAAATTTAATTTGATTCAAATGGCACCAGTAGCAATCCTCCAGAATCAGAGCAGCAGTGAGGCCGCGATGGAGAGGAAAACTCTCCAAGGAACAAGGAAAGGTACGTAGGTAGCTCCTCCTCCTCCTCCTCCTCCTCCTCCTCCTCCTCCTCCTCCTCCTCCTCTCCATCCTCCTCGTTGACCCACTGGCTGCAGACCTGTGCAGAGAGGAGGTTGTGGGTTTTAATCTGGCTCCATGTTTAAAACATGTGCAGCAGAGTAAAGCGTCTTTGACTCAGAGCTGATCTTCTCAGATGTTTGACGTCTCTGGTCCATGTTTGTTTCTGGAGGACGGCTTCATCTCAGACAAGACAAATGACAGAATCCCCCTCAGATTCCCTGAGGAGCGTCTCCATGGGGCCAGACGCTGATGTGGGTTCAGATGAATCTGTCCATGTTACAAATGATGCTCAGACGTTATTTATCGTCTCTGCTGCCTCTGCACTGATCGGTCTGAACGGAGCTAATATCAGACAGGAGTTATGATTAGAGACGAGTTACGTTTCAGCTGACTCCAGCCCTCTGTGGGTTTTGTTTTCTACATGAAAATGTTTTTACGGTCATGTTAGTTAACACCTTTAAGATCAGGCTCAGTCACAATACGACGTTTATTGATTCTCTTTAAATTCTGTCACTCCTCAGACTGATTCAGGTCAGTTTTATTCATAAACTGAACAAGCAGCAGCAAATAAAAAGGAGACGGAGAAAGAGACCTGCAGCTAATGACAAAAAGAAAATATGCCTGGACAGCGAGAGAGAAGGAAGAAGACGATTCAGCTCGTCTCATTGGATCCACTGGGACAGAAACAGAAAAGAAGATTTAAGGTGTAATGTTCAGTAATGGATCCTCCTGCAGGCCTCGTGTCTCTGGATGTCTCTGCTTGTCTCTGGATGTCTCTGAATGTCTCTGAATGTCTCTGGATGTCTCTGAATGTCTCTGGAGGTCTCTGGATGTCTCTGAATGTCTCTGAATGTCTCTGGAGGTCTCTGGAGGTCTCTGGATGTCTCTGGATGTCTCTGCTTGTCTCTGGATGTCTCTGAATGTCTCTGGAGGTCTCTGGAGGTCTCTGGAGGTCTCTGGATGTCTCTGGATGTCTCTGCTTGTCTCTGGATGTCTCCGTGTTGCGGCCCAGCCTCGGTGTCCGTTCCCTGGACTCGTCCAGCTCAGAGCGATCGTCTCTGGCAGACGTCACACCGGATTCTTTTGGCTCTGGTGTGAAACTGAACTCTAATGTGACAGACGGCGAAGAGCCGACGCTCAGCTGCTGACACTGATGACGCTAAGAATCCGTTCTCCAGCTTCACACCAACGTCTTCTTCTTCCTTTCTCTAATTCTGTCTTTTTCTTTCTTTCTCTCTTTGTCTCGTTGTCTCTTCATCCTTCATCCCCCGTTACTCTTCTCTTCCTTAACTTCTCTCTGCAGAAAGAAAACCTCCCAGAGAAGGAGTCCTTATCTGTGAAAGTCTCTACTGAGCTCTGATAATGAGCTCCGATGATGAGCTCTTATCTCTTGAAAGTACTTTTTTTTTCAAGCAAAAAGCATCTCGACTGAGACGGAAGTTGTTAAATCTTCACCTGGTGGAGAGTGTAGGTCTGATTCAAGTCTGGTAATGACCTGATACTCACCTGGACCTTGACCTGGACCTGGAGGAACCTGTTCTGATGACCAGACACGTGGACCCTTTATAGAATAAACCTGACAGTTGCCTGAGAATCTGTCTGATTTTAGGTTTTGCTTCTTTCCGACATCACAAATCGTGATGTAGTTATATTAATCCAAAGTGCCCCTGTACAGATGTGCTGCAGGCGACACATTCAGTTTTAAAAGAAGAAGAAGAAGAGAGTCTCTGAAGCGTTTCCTGGAGCTGGACGTGTTAAACTGACGGTAGAGACTCAGGAGGAGAATGTTCTGTCAGACTACAACAACCCAGAATGCTCCTGGGAAATAAAAAGTACAACAAACTAAGTTTTTGTGCAGAAACAAAAACAAGAAAATGGAAAATGAAATGAAATCCACCTGTTAGCAAGCGTTCTTAAAGATCTAGCAGCCTGCACTAATTAGGTTTGTGTCCATAAAGCTCCAACATGTCTCCTGTTCTGCCGCTCTGCTTTCTTTTCAAATGACGGATTAGCCCGGTCTTAAATAAGTCAACTAAGCGACTGTTTCCCGCGGTTCTCTCCAGTAATTGACTGGTTTTCCTCTTGTTTACTGGCTCCACACCCGCCAGCAGTTTTGGCTGCTACCCCAGCTCTTGGCAGTTAGTTTTAATTTTGGCCATTAGAGTCAGAGCTTGGCTCCGGTTCTCAGT
Source organism: Chelon labrosus (assembly GCF_963514085.1). Lineage (NCBI taxonomy): Eukaryota > Metazoa > Chordata > Actinopteri > Mugiliformes > Mugilidae > Chelon > Chelon labrosus. The sequence goes on along the minus strand of NC_140340.1, from coordinate 446,791 downwards.
TTCCTTTGCAGCGGCCCCAGAGGGCTCCTGTTTGCTCGCCTACTTTTTATTTTAAATATTTGTGTCCGTCAGAGGAGAACCGGCTACGACCAGGAAACACCGATGAGGTGGAAGAGAAGCTAAAGGATTGTCAGCTCATGAACCACTAGTTCTCCCTCATTCAGTTTAAAGTCACTGATTCATACGAGTCTAACTGCATCCTCTGCATCATCGGTGTCAAACATACGGCCCGCGGGCCAAAACCGGCCCCCAGAGGGTCCAGTCTGGCCCGAAGCATGAATTTATAAAGTGTGAAATTTACAGAAGACGTTTCCTGAGATGAGCTGCTGTTATTGTCAGAGTGAACAGAACCAACCAGCAGACAGCAGCTCTCCAGAGTTATTACTTATTATTACAGGTTTGTTCATAAAACGTTTAGTAAAACTATTAATTATTATTCATTATGTTCTTCTTTGCACTAAAACAAATGGAAACACCTGGAGCTGATGTTATTTAGAGGTCATTATGTTGTTATGTTACTGGTCCGGCCCCTGAGATCAAACTGTGGCCCCTGAACTAGAAAGAGTTTGGTTTGGTCCCCCCTGGTCGACATGGTCTACAGTCTAGATTGATCTCAGATTATTAATGAATGTCTTGATCTGACGGGTCTAACAGACGTCTTCTTGTCTCTTCACTCTCATTTGTTCTTGTCTTTCTTATTCTCACTCAGTCTGTGAAGGAGACTCTTCTCGTTCTTCGTGTTACTGGTTTGTTTCATGAAGTTCAGGTCACTAAGGATCCTCCCAGAGGACTAATGTCTGTCATGGGTCTGTCTTTATGGTTTTCTTTGTTGTTTGTGATCTGAAAGTTTCTTCCTTGGTGTTTTGTTCTAGCTTTGATGGTGTGATCGGTTCCTCCTTGAGTCTGTTGAGTTGCTTCTTCTCCAGTTTTGTTTCTGTTTTCATTTGGGTTCTTTCTCTTTGGACTGGATCTAAGCTGCTGACCTGGTCCTCTTCATCCTTCCTTTCTCCCTCCCTGGTCACACTCTGACAGATAATGTTTGACACAATAAAAAATAAGATGAAATAAGAGTTGGACGCCGCTGACGTGTGAAAGTCAAATAACCGTTCTATAACTAAAGCTCAACCCTGAGAACTGGAGTTAAATCACAGACACGTCTACATTTGACTGAGGTGAATGTTGAGGCCGTCAGCTCAACGTTCTGTGGGTGGAAGTGTTTCCTCCTCCTTTCATTAGCACCCCGCTAAGAAGCAAAGAAATGTCCCAGGTGTTTCAGATCATGCAGTTCGCTCCACGCTCTAAGAAGGTGTTAATGTTAAAAATAAAATGAAGGGAAGGAAGGAAAATGCCCCCGACTGAGAGATATTTTCATTTTAAAGACACTTTTATCAAACGGCAGCGGTGGCTACGTGACTGGTGACGACTCTGTGAAGCCTCCACATTCACCCTGAGCCCTGCAGCAGCAAACACTTCACAAACTCTGGGTTCTGATCCTAAAGCTGCTTTGATTCTGGTAACCTCACATGAGCAGCTGTGGATGTTTCTATGGATCAACAAGCAGCAGAGGCTTCAAGCTTCTTTAAACGTAGTGCTCAGTGTTTACGATGAGTCGCCGTCTGAGGGTTGTTCTCATGTTTGATCAGTCTGTTGTGTCCATTAATCCGTTGACCAATAAAACGTGAGGAACACCTTCCTGAAGATGACATCTGACAACCCTCGGAAGCAGAAACTTCACAACCTCTTAGTCCCCAGGGTCCCAAAAAAGACCAAATAAATCTGGACTATCTCCAGAACTGTCAGGTCCATGATCCTGACCCTGGTCTCTATGACCCTGGTCTCTATGACCCTGGTCTCTATGACCCTGGTCTCTGTGACCCTGGTCTCTATGCAAAATGGTCTCTATGACCCTGGTCTCTATGGACCCTGGTCTCAGTGGACCCTGGTCTCTATGACCCTGGTCTCTATGACCCTGATGTCTATGGACCCTGGTCTCTATGACCCTGGTCTCTATGACCCTGGTCTCTGTGACCCTGATCTCTATGGACCCTGGTCTCCATCGACCCTAGTCTCTATTACCCTGGTCTCCATGACCCTGCTCTATATGGACCCTGGTCTCTATGGACCCTGGTCTCTATGACCCTGGTCTCTATGGACCCTGGATGTCTATGGACCCTGGTCTCTATGGACCCTGGTCTCTCTATGGACCCTGGTCTCTCTATGGACCCTGGTCTCTATGGAACCTGGTCTCTATAGACCCTGGTCTCAAGTCACCAAGGCATGCTACATATCAATGCTAAGCTAACTTTCACTACAAGATGGCTGCGTTGTGTGTAGTATCTGTAGTACCACCACTAGACCACTAGATGGAGGAGGTTCAGAGTCGTTCCGCTCTGTGTAAAACCACCAGTAGAGCATCATGAAGATCCCTGTAGACATGTTGGAGCAGTGAAAGACGAGTCGGTTATTAACGTCACTAAAAGACGGACGATGTCTTTTATATGGAGGTTTATGTGAGAGGGTTTCAGCTCCGTGTTCAATCAGCAGAAAGTGAAACTCCTTTTCATTATTCATGTGCTGTAATTACCTGACGCTGCTGAGGAAATGTAGCTGCAGATGACTTTCTGATTAGTTGCTGCAATCAGCGGGTCAGAGTGGCAGCTCCACGCCTGGCTTCACTACGTACACCTGCAGCCATTACTGACAACTTCTTCTTCTTCTTCTTCTTCTTCTTCTTCTTCTTCTTGTGTTTACTGGATACAGGGTCTGATGCTGTGGAACTAAATATATGAGTCCAAGGTCAGCGTTGGACAGATGTTAGCAGAGATATCTTTGTTTCCACTTGTAGAGACGAACGTGTTTTTCCTGATTGTCTTTGTGGAGACATCTTGGTCGTCTTCTTCTACGCTAGACATTCAGGACTGAAGGAGAACATGGAGGAGAACATACTACTTCCTCTACTCCTTGTTTTTTTTAATCCATTGTCATGAGTTAACTCCCAGCATCCATACATTTATTGTGACAACACCTTTCAGATGTGATCATGGTCATCAGATGAAGCTCTTCTCATGTCCTGAGTCTCTCAGAAGGATGAGGAGGATGAGGAGGATGAGGAGGACGAGGAGGATGAGGAGGATGAGGACTTATTGTCATGAGTGTTGTTGTGAATAATGACGACTGTGAGACCTTGAGAGGACAGAGATGTGGAAACACAGTGAGATGTGAAGAGCTTCAGCTGAGCATCGTTGAAACCGTCTGCTCTTTGTGTGACTCTGATCTGACGTCTCCTGCTTCATGAACTGGGCTACGTCCCACCAGGGATTCATATAAATTAAGATCAAACACAGAATTCGCCCTTGAGCCTACATCCAGATGCAGTTATTGTTGAATCCTCGTGTTTCTTCCTCTGCATACTGTTAAACCGACGCTCCTTTCCAGAGAGTAATTACAAGGACGTTTCTAATTTGGTTTCCTTCCAGGCTGCAGTAATCCGCCCTCGGTCCGACACAATCTCAGGTCTTTTCATTTGTGTTTGGAGGATGATGGAGTGCCGGCGCATGCAGGCTCTTCTCGTGGTTCTCTCTTTGCTTTTCAAGGTTACATGGATCAGAATAAATCAGTGAGAAGTAACAGCTGAGTTTTTATGTTTGCATTTATAATTCATCGTATCTGGAAATAGACGTCGGCAGCAGCACAGCTGTCCCTCTCAGCCCACTGAGACGGGGGCTGGATCTCTAACTGCTGCCTTATCAGTCACAGATCTGGAGCCATCATGGCTGCCCTAGTTTGAGCTTCACACCCTCAGATACACAAAGAAAGTACAGTAGAAGATCCAGAGGATGAATCTGTCAGCTCCATCTTTACGTGGTAGAACACTGACGTGATTAGGACAGAAAGACTTGAGCAGAGTATAACAGCAAGTACCAAGTGAGCATATAAGCTAACGGTTAGCATATAAAACTAAATGCAATAGATAACGGAGTGAAATAGAAGTAGACATTAATAGTAATAATAATAAAGCTAACTAGTTGTGACCTTACAGCTCCAAAGTTTCTTCTCCAACTACGACTCCCTGGAGGTAAACTTCAAAACTTTTGAATGACATCGCATGTCTTTGACTGGAAGTCCAAGGTGCTGCCCATTGTGCCACAGAGTCTGTTGAAATAAGACTGCTAGTTAGCCTCCCAGCTAAGAGTATCTCCTCCTAGCCTCCCAGCTAACAGTAGCTCTTCCTAGCCTCTCAGCTAACTGTAGCTCCTCCCAGCATCTTAGCCTCCCACCTAACAGTAGCTCCTCCTATCCTCTCAGCTAACTGTAGCTCCTCCCAGCATCTTAGCCTCCCACCTAACAGTAGCTCCTCCTATCCTTCCAGCTAACAGTAGCTCTTCCTAGCGTCCCAGCTAACAGTAGCTCTTCCTAGCCTCTCAGCTAACTGTAGCTCCTCCCAGCATCTTAGCGTCCCACCTAACAGTAGCTCCTCCTAGCCTCCCAGCTAACAATAGCTCCTCCTAGCCTCCGAGCTAACAGTAGCTCCTCTTAGCCTCCCAGCTAACAGCAGCTCCTCCTATCATCCCAGCCAACAGACTCAGAGACTCCTCAGATGTTCAGACTGATGTAATGTTGTTATATAGCTGTAAATCTTCTATAAACTCTGACAGCTGTTAAACAGATGTTGCTGAGGGGGGTGGTGTCCTCTGACAGGACTGTGAGGTCCAGTTTTCTCTTTCTGTCAGATTTTTCTCTTGTCTCTTTTATGTCTTCCTTAAACTCCTCTCACCCCTCCTCCCAGCCGAGCCTCCCCCGACGCCTCCCACTCTGCCGACTGAGAAACTTATAGAGGTCAAGATCCTAATTTTAGCCCGTCAGGACATTATTAAAATGTATGCGACGGTGGCGTCATCCCACCGCGTCAAGGACATCAGAGCGGTATCAGTGATGGAGGGAGAGGACTCGGCTGCCTATCAGTCTGAGGACGATGCTTTCAGAGACGCCAGGGAGAAGATTACTTCACTGCACTTCTTAAGATAAAGGACTCGTCTCAGTATGACTCCATTTCCTGCTCTGACGATTGAGAGTGATGGAGCCGAGGAAACAAAGCTGTCAACAAAAGAAAAAAATGAATTCTGACTCGACTGCTGATGCCTCTTTGAGATCTGGTCCATTTTCAGGCTGGTGATGTTGGAGTCTCCCAGCTTTTTGGTGGTGCATTAATACATGAAGTACTTTCTCTCTTCATCACTGGTTATTTAGTCTCTCTTAAAGGATCACATGGTTTATTCAGTGTCTCTGGGTGATGCTACTTTAGAGATTGAGAGGAAATCAGGACAAGAAGATCTTTTAGTTTTCATTAGACACAGGGAACATTTAGAGTCCTGCACAGTTGGCTCTGATTGGCTGATCAGCTCCAAGAACCACAACCAGAAATATCTCCACGACATCATGATGATCTAGAATGAATGTAGACCAAGTGATCAGCTGATTCAGGAGAGGACAGCTCCTCCTAGCTTCCTCCCAGCTTATAGTAGGTTCTTCTTGTAGGTTCTTCCTTGGCCAAACCTTACCTGTATGTGATAACCTGCAGTTCCTCCACCGTCCACTAGAGGCTCCACCAGTGAGTCAGTCTCCATACACCTCCATGTCAAACAGACATGTTTCCATCCTGATACTAAAACTAATGTCTCACCTGTTTAAATTAGAATTAAGAATTAAGGTCACAGCCAAGATGGAGACGACCGAAGATGTCACACTGGATGGAGGAGGGTTCATGCATCGTTCTAGACAGTCAGCGGTAGAACCGGAGATCTGCAGCATGAATGAAATGAAGGGATGACTCAACACGGAGCAGAATCTCAGAGAAAGGTTTCAACATCTCATCAATAAGTGAGAGCGAAGGGAGGACGACCCACAGTTACTCTGCTCTTCCTCATAAAATCATGAAGTATTAATGCATTCCTTAAAGTTTGGCTCAACAGAGAATATATGTATGTATATGTATATTTATTCATGAAGTCAAGGTTTCTGGTCTTGATGCAGATTCTTTTCAAATAAACCACGTCTTCCTTTTATATTATTTAATCTTGGTGCTGCTGGTTTGGATTATTTGCTGAAGGATGAATAGAATCCTGTTTTCCATCTGTTTATTTTCATAGTTAATTGACTTATGCGATTAGAAACCTACACACCACCTTCCTCGTCTCTCGGCCCTTTGTGATTGGTGTGAAGTTACATGTGTGGATCTATTTCTGGTGATCCGTGCTGCCTTTCTATTGGTCCCTGCAGAATTCCCTCTCCTCTGCCAGGGATTTTATTACCATATGTGAAGGCTTTTATGTTTGGGCAGCGTTACACAACGTTTTGAGCTCTTTAAAGTGTCAGGTGGTATCTTTGGTTTGTGGCTGAAGGTAGACATTTTCACCAGCCTCATCCCTGGTGTTCATCCTCATTATTTTTCTTGATGCCGACAGAATAAAGAACTCCTCTCTGATTAAAGTGCAGCACAGATGAGCAGACAAACACCGGCGTCCCATTTGTTGCCGTCACGCCCCGGTGCTCGTGTGATTTGTGTGATTTGTGTGCGTTAGCGGCTAATGAATGAACCTGACTGTGTTTTCTGTCTGTCAGGGTTTGATGCGTACTTCACGTCGCGCACTCTGGAGAACAACAGGAGGAACGTGTGGTTTGCTGAGTACTGGGAGGAGAACTTCAACTGCAAACTGATGAGCTCCTCCAAGAAAGACGAGAGCAGCAGGAAGTGCACAGGTAACCTTCGATTTAATGAAGTTATGGTTCCCAAACGCACCTTTAGATGGTTAAAACCTGTTATGATGTGGTTTTAGGGTAAAGGTTATAGTTAGGTGATGGTTGGGATTAAGATAAGGGGTATAGAACACATGATGTCAACAACAGAAGCAGAGTTTAACATCCATTTCTAGAATTTTCAATAGATAAACCATCTCTAAAGAGTTTGGAACCTACAAATAATCCACGACTGTTCCTCCACACTTCCTGAAGAGAAACTGGGTCATGCAGCAAGACAACGAGAACCAAGAACACAAGTGGTTCTACAAAAGAACGGTTAAAGAAGAACAAGATGAATGTTTAGGAACGGCCAAGTCAAAGTCCTGACCTTAATCCAATAGAAATGTTGTGGAAGGACCTGAAGCAAGCAGTTGATGTGAGGAAACCCACCAACATCTCAGAACTGAAGTGGTTCTGTTCTGAGGAATGGGCTAAAATTCCTCCAAGCTGCTGTAGACCACTGATCAGCTGTTACCAGAAACATTTAGTTACAAGGGGGTCACAGCAGATACCAGAAACATTACCTAAATTTAAACGGCATGGAGTAAAAGGAGAGAAAGCAAATATACGCTGTACTCCATCATCAGTACTTTAACCTGAGAGAGTCCAGCTCTTCTCCTCTGATGAACACGTTCAGAGAACATTGAGTGTCTTTGTGTGGACGCTGTGTTTGCATCGTTACCACAGACTCTCTGTCAATACTGCAGTGTAATTAGAGGCCCAGTGTGATGGTGTGAACAGGCCTTGAACACTAATGAACCTGTTCAATTAAGAGCATCGACTGGAGCTGCACAGGAGCAGGAACACATCGTCTGGGTTTCTTTTCAGCCTCCTCTGGTCTGCCGCTCTGATTGATTGACACCTCGCGATACAAACTCCACAAACATTTAGATGAATTTCTTCGTGCCTCATTTACCGTCATCATTTCCATCTCTTTGTTCTCCTTTCATGGCTCTGACTTCCCTCCCTCCACCAGAGACTCCTCATGATCACGTCTTCTGAGGCTTGAGCAGCAACAAACACAATCGTTTTACTTTCAGATGCTGCTGGTTTGTGTCTTGGTAGCTCTGGTCGTACCACAGGAGACATGTCCTTTGTAGTTGTTCAGTGCTTCTTTGCTGTCACTTTGCTTTTTTATTGTAGTTGCTGTTTGTGATCACTTGGCATCGATTTGTGTTTCTTTTGTAGAAGTTCAGAGTTGACTCAGTGTTGTTGTTTGTGTCTTTTTGTGGTTTTCTTTCTTTGTAGTTGTTCAGCAGCCGTTGTGCGTCTCTTCATAGTGACTCTGTGTCTTTTAGTGGCTGTTTGGTGTCTGTTCATTACCTCTGGTCATTTGTGTGTTTTTGTGTCTTTGTAGTCACATGACATCTCTTTGCAGTGGTTGTACAGTGTAGTATTTAATGGTTATGTGTCTTTCACATTGTCCAGTGTCTTTCTACTGTCATTTTGCGTCTCTTTGTGGTTGTCTTGTCTCTTTCCACTCACTTTATGTCATTTTGTTTTAATCGTCTTCATCTTTGTTGCTGCTCTGCATCTTATTGTGTCTCTTCTTATTGGCTCTGGTCATTTTATTGATTTGCTTTGTGTCTTTGCTGCTTCTTTGTGTCATTTTGTGTCCTCAGGAGTCATTTTGTGTCTCTTCATAGAGACGTTGTGTCTTGTTTGTCTCTGTTCCTTCATTGTGTTGTTGTACAGCGTAGTATTTAGTGGTTGTGTGTCTTTCAGATTGTTCTGTGTCTCTGTAAACTCCTGTTTAGTAACTGATCTGAGAAACAAGCCTGATAATTAAAGGTGTGGTCAACTATAAATAATAAAGCCCCTGAAGGTATTTAAACACGTCGTCCTTCTTGTATCTGTTGCTGAGGCTGACTCTGTCTTGTGGGACGTTTGGTTTTGGACAGGAGGCCGTCACTGGTTCTTCTTTGGTCAGAGTTTCCTTCAAACCATGAATAAACATGGAGGCGTCTCCCCACGGTTCAAACCCCTGATACTACTCCGTCCTCACAAACAAACACAAGCTGGAGGACGGACGAGTGTCCATGTGTCCAAACGTCACTTGACTGGGCTGAAGACTTGATTCCTGCAGCCTGTGAACCTGGAACACCTGTCTCATCATGTCTTTATCCAGACAGCATGGACAGATCAAACATTCAGACTTTGACAGGTTCGTCTTCACAAACGTCTCATCATCTTTGATCTGAGTCCGTCCACCTCAGGACAGACGCTGCAGGACGTTTAAAGAAATCCACTCTCGTCTATAATCCTCCTGTTGAAGCGTCCTGCAGTATCTGAACAGCTGTCCATGTCTTCGTGTAGATGATCAGGGTATGGGTACAGATGGTGTCATGTATCAGGCCACACATCATGCTGCTGTAATGAAGCAGCGTTGGGTTTGTGTAGCGGAGCTTTATCTCTGTCTGCTTTAAATCAGCCATTAGTCACACTGAGGGGCTTTATCTGGCTCCATGGCAGCGACGTTATCTGTTTGAAAAGATGAAAGTAATTCTGTTTTCCAGTCTGGAACGTATAATTGTGTTTATCACATCAGCTGTCAGGGATTAAGAACTCACATATACAATTATTACCATAGAGGGTGTGACGGCTGTAATCCAGGCTGCAGGCGGCTGTGTACACAGTAACACTCCAGGATTTAGTCTGCACCCGTCCGCTCACGTTCGCTTTCTGACCACCAGAAGACAACGAAGTGAAAAAGTCACAGTGAAACATTTATCCACCAAGAGAGAGGCCTGTCTTCATTTATCACACGTTTAAATTCATGAACGCATCAAACATAAGAAGACTTCACCTCATTTCTGTTTTAATGTTTTACTAAACAGATCAGAAACACAGAGGCTGTACAGTATGAACATGGATGCATGGAGGACCCCAACAACCTGGGCCTATAGCAGCTAGAAGCAGCTGACAGCAGCTAGAAGCAGCTAGCAGCAGCTAACTGCAGCTAACAGCAGCTAGCAGCAGCTAACAGCAGCTAACAGCAGCTAGCAGCAGCTAACAGCAGCTAACTGCAGCTAACAGCAGCTAGAAGCAGCTAACAACAGCTAACAGCAGCTAGCAGCAGCTAACGGCAGCTAGAAGCAGCTAGGAGCAGCTAATAGCGGCTAACAGCGGCTAGCAGCAGCTAGCACTAGCTAGCAGGGTTTTATCCTACATTTGAAGTCCATGTTCTGACCTTTTCCTTTTTAGTGACTGATTATTTTTTTAATTAGAGGCGTTGCTCAGGAACCTCCTCCCTCTGACATGTGACGGTTTTATCATGACGACCTCAAACATAATGTCACTGCAACAACTGGGGCAATTATTTGTGTTATTAACCCATTTACCTAAAGGAGGAGCAGCGTTACAGAGCGACATCAGCTTCAGATGATTCTGTCCTGAAGCCACAGAGCTCCTCTACACGAGGAATGACTTCAGATCAGCTCCTGAATACTGAGGACGCTGGGTGATGCCTTCAAGACCTGACAGCCTGATTCTGCTTCATTAATAGAGCTCATGATACGTGACTGAGATGAGCTGGGGGTCAGGGGGGGTCACATTCTACATCTACGTAATGATTCACATGAAGACACTGAGCTGTCCAGCTGGTATTAGAGACCATGAACTCACCACAGATGTTGGACCAGAGGGTTGACTCTCGTCCTATCAGGTTCTGTTTCTCTATTAATACCTGGTTGTGGTTTAGTATAAATACTGGTGCGTTTACTTCCCCCTGAGAAAGTCTGACCTGTGTTGTGACCTGTGTGCAGCGTTGGGACGTTGACACACATTAACACTAACCCTAACCCATGTGTCTGGACTGACGTCGTCTCATCGTCTTCATGTCTCTGTTCTGATGCTCCCTCCATCTCTTTGTCTCTCAGGTCAGGAACGAATAGGCATCGACTCCAAATACGAGCAGGAGGGTAAGGTCCAGTTTGTGATCGATGCGGTCTACGCCATGGCCCACGCCCTCCACAACATGCAGCGGGACCTGTGTCCAGAGAACTCTGGCATCTGCCCCGACATGGACCTGGCCGGAGGGAAGAAGCTGCTCAAGTACATCCGCAGCGTCAGCTTCAACGGTGAGTGGACAAGGACATCAGAGATGATCCAGGACGACTGAGTGTTTAAACAATAATAATAATAATTAGACTGATCAGTCATGAAGTCAGTTAGTGATGAAGCGTTTTCTTTACGTCCAGTCAGAGCTGTGGAGCTGCTCTCTGCTGGGAGCTTTTTTTAAAACTTCCTTTATTGTCCAGTCAAACAAGAGACAAACCTTAAAACAAACACAGACAGAGACAATAAGACCAAAAGGACACAAGACAACAATAAAACAAAGAGACGGAAAAATCTGAAAGAAACAAAAAGAGAAAACTGATGTAATCATAAACTAATGTTTGTTCTTGTGTCTGCTTGGAGTTAAAACACCTTTCTATAAAAATGTTAAATGAAACCAGAGTCATGAGTAAAAGGAGACAGAAGACATGAATTAAGATTAGAAGAGTAATTATTACGTCTTTAAATGGTCGGAGGAGTTCGGTGATTATAAAAAATGATATTATTCAATTTTCTGAATGAGCTATTTGCAGTTTAACGTGTGGAATTCATCATATTAATCTGCTCGTTTTAGGGTTTAAAGCTGGAAATCTGCCCCACGGACGTCTTTTATCAGCTAATTAGCAAAGCCTGCGACGGGCCGATTCTAAATGAGCGCCGTGGTTCAGTGTTAATAATTACACCGAGCCCACGGCTCCTCTGCTCGCTGATAAACTGCTGCTCTGACTTTAAACCTCAACATTTACTGAAACAGATCAAATCTAGAGAAACTGATTCCTGTAGAAACCTGAGACCTGAAACTGTTCCTGCTTTACTGAAACAAACCTGAATATAAATATAAATATATATATATATAAATATATATAGAATATGAAACCATTTCATGTCAGGAGCTTTGTCTGTAGCTGGTAACACAGTCGTCTGCTCTCTGACTGATTCACCAGCAACACAAACATGAAACATGAGAAATAAAAGAACAGCTTCATATGAAGTTGTAGAAGATGAATGTAACTGGATGAGTCTCAGACGATGAGATGGTGGTCCAGGGTTAGACTCAGGTGGAACAGGACCAGTTGTCTCCTTTAGATCCGTGTCGTCCTCTGGTCCCAGATAAATCCTAGTTGTCTCATTCCCCGTCCTGTAGAAGTGATCAGATGTGCATATTAAATGTTCTTCATCAGAGGGCCAGGTCACGTTCAGCTGAATATTTCAGATCGACGGTTTAATGTGAAGTGAAATCTCTTCAACAGCAGCAGCAAGAAGATTCAGCTGGTGGATGGTTTACTGCACGACTACAGGATGCAACCACAAAGACACAAAGACACAAACTACAATGAGACAGAACTACAATGAGACAAAGCTACAATGAGACAACCACAACATGTGGACATGAGACTGAAGATGAATAAATGATCTTGTTCATTTAGACTCGTTGATCTCTGCTGGTTTCTTGTTTTGTCTGATCTGATGAAACAGTTAAAGTCTGTGATGTGTCTGGACATAAACCTGCAGGTTTGTGGTTGGACACGTGTCCATTCGGCTGATGGACCAGGGTTGTGTTTGTCCTCCACAGGAAGTGCTGGGACCGCCGTGACCTTCAACCGAAACGGCGACGCCCCGGGACGCTACGATCTGTTTCAGTACCAGCGAAGCAACGTGACCGGTCCGGGCTACCGAGTGATCGGACAGTGGACGGAGACCCTGCAGCTCAACGTGAGTCCTCAATGTGTCATGGAGCTGGGTGTGTGTGTGTGTGGGGGGGGGGGGGGGGGGGGGGGCTGGAGGACGATGATCCATCCTAGAGACATTACCTCCGTCTGTGATCAGCTGGAGGACAGGACAAACATCCCCTCAGTGAATCAGTAGCTATCTTAATAACTCCCTGGCAGGCGGTGATGTTCATCTATCTGTCTCACGCTGGGACACTCAGAGGATTATCAGGACGTTACAGCAGATCTGGACCTCCACACAGTCACTAATTAGAGGCTCAGTCAGGACCGATAGCAGAAGATTATCTGATAGTGTGAGAGGTTAACAGATTTATTGGGCTGGTACATCCAGACTGTCCCGCTGCTAAAGCTGGAGGAAAACAGAGAGTGAAGGAATGGAAGTGATGATCAGACTGAGAGACCTGGTCTGGATGAGTCCACCGGGTCTGAGATCTGTGATAGACCTGGTCTGGATGAGTCCACCGGGTCTGAGATCTGTGATAGACCTGGTCTGGATGAGTCCCCCGGGTCTGAGATCTGTGATAGACCTGGTCTGGATGAGTCCCCCGGGTCTGAGATCTCTGATAGACCTGGTCTGGATGAATCCACCGGGTCTGAGATCTGTGATAGACCTGGTCTGGATGAGTCCCCCGGGTCTGAGATCTGTGATAGACCTGGTCTGGATGAGTCCCCCGGGTCTGAGATCTCTGATAGACCTGGTCTGGATGAGTCCACCGGGTCTGAGATCTGTGATAGACCTGGTCTGGATGAGTCCCCCGGGTCTGAGATCTGTGATAGACCTGGTCTGGATGAGTCCCCCGGGTCTGAGATCTGTGATAGACCTGGTCTGGATGAGTCCACCGGGTCTGAGATCTGTGATAGACCTGGTCTGGATGAGTCCACCGGGTCTGAGATCTGTGATAGACCTGGGTCTGAGATCTCTGATAGACCTGGTCTGGATGAGTCCACCGGGTCTGAAATCATTTTCTTCTTTGACGTGTTGTAACATCTGACGTCAAACTGTTGACAGACAGAATGAGTCCAACAAATAAGAGCAAGGAGACGTTGATGGTGACCGTGGCCTCTAACCGTCCTGGAGCTGACTCTGATCTACGTTTGATTCATGCTCACAGCTGATCAGACGGTTTTCAGTTTCCTTGTTGTGGGTGAAAATAGACTTGTGCTGGTGTCGGGTCACTCTCTCTCTTGAAACCAACCCAAGACGGACGGTGTGTGTTCATGTGAGTAGTTGATGTGGTTGGTTGCTGCTGTTTGTTGCTGGATGATTTGACACCAGTGGAACCAGTCTAGGTGGTTGAAGGGGGTCGGTCTAAGCTGTATCTGGACATGTGTCCTGACTCTGAGGGGTATGAATGTTGCATGATGGTGGCCGGTCAGCACCAATCAGCTGCTCACGCCGTCCGTCATAGAGATGTTGTGGAAGGAACATTTAGTTAAAGGAGGTCACAGCAGATACTGGAGACACGGAGGACATGATATGTAATATTGGCTCACTTTAGTCTTCAGTCATCTGCTGCTCTGAGTTATTTCTATAAAACGCTGAAGCTAAAACCTTGAATCAGTTCCGTGTGGTCACGTCCTTTGACTTCGTGTCCTTCCAGTGTAAAACAACGTTGCTATGGCGACGTGATCCAGCTCATCCACAGGTTTGGTTCCAAGACTTCTTCCTCTCCTCCCGTCTCCTCCTGTTGAATAATCATCACTGTCCTTCATGTAGTCTGGGACAGGGGCAGGTCCGTACCCCACGACCACAGTGACAGTCCCGATGAGATGAAATATGATCAGAGATTAAACTCAGAGCTCCTGGTTTGGTTTCTTTCAGCAGCCGTGTTGCTCTTCTTCTTCTTCTTTTTCTTCTTCTTCTGCATTCAAGGCCACGTCTCTGCTCCTTCACAGCACTAAATTATTCACCTCCTCAGCCCCACAGCGCCAGATGTGGCAGAGCTGCAGCTATCAGGACTCCCATTATCGCTGCTTCTCCTCCGTCCACCTGGTTCCTCTGTGGATACTTCACGGTGCGTCACGCTCCACGTTACAAAGGAGACCAATTACTGGAGCTGGATGTTCAGGTGTGACGGAGCTAATGTGAAGGAGCACGCAGGAGATCAGGAGGCTTCGTTTGAGGCTCTGAGCTGCGTCCTGGTGATCAGTTCTTCTCAGTCCTCTGTCCTGGTCAACATAACATCAACCTGCTCCATCTAAACCAGAGGCAGGTTCAATGATGCTGAGGTTAAATGATTCAGTGTTTGGGTCTGATGGTCTCTGTCAGGGTTTATGAGGACACAGTCTCAGGGCTCCTCAGTTAACGAAACATTTACTGGTTCACTCTGCTCCTGTTACAGCTACGTTCACTATACCAGTCTGAGTCGTCTCTACCAGTCTGAGTCGTCTCTGTAGGTTTACCACCGGTCTGAGTTGTCCACAGAAGGAGAGTCGTCTTTATCAGTCTGGAAACAAGACTGCGACTCATGTCTAGTTAAAGATCACGGTTCATGTCCGTTGATCAAGTGCTGGCTGGGGACGCATGTGGAGACACAGGGACTTAGAGATGGACAGGTGAGACCAGGTGTTGATGAAGGTCTGACTGAGTTCAGAGCTGACGTTATGATGAGAGGTTGAGGACGATGACTGACTCGTCTTGAAGGAGCTGCTCTCGTTGCTGTTCATGTCAGATTATTTCTGCAGCGGCTTCAGCTCGAGGTCACAGATAAAAATGATGTGGACAGGAACAGCTGCTTTGTGTCTCCGTCTCTTCTCATCCGATGCTGCAGAGACAAGTCCTGCTGTCCTGGTGCTCTCTGCTTTATGGCCGCTGTGTTTCCTCTGGGATCCTGACAGACCCTCGTACTGTGGAATATTTCATGACCGTCGTCTGTGGACATTTGGACGGTGGGGTGATGGTTGATGTGCTGATGTGAAATTCATTCATTCATCAGCCTGGAACGAGTCCTCCTCAAGGCCAGGGACAAATCACCTGTGAAGGATGTGACTGCTGCCAGTGGCCTGGTCCTCCTCACCGGTCTTCCTCAGAACAACCCAGCTGGAACAAGGACGACTGGCCTGGCTGGGTTTTCTGGAGGACATTGAACATGACGTTGGACGAGACGTCCAAGAGTGTCTTCAAGAAAGTCCATCCAGTCCAGTTGCTTTTGTTTCTGCTTAGTTTTTTAGATCTGAGCTTCCGTCATAGGTTCTAGTTTTGCAGCAGGACTGAAATAATTACAAATAAATAAACACTGGAGGATTTTATGAATCAGCATCAGATCTTTTAAATCAAGATCCATTTGAAACTGAAAATAGATTTTTTTGATCCAGCCTTAGGCCTCAGGACTTTCTGAGTGATCAGAGGCCTGAGAGTCTAAAGCCTGGACAGAGACGTCCACGTTCTGAAACATCTGAAACATCTGAATCTAAAGCTCCTTCTGCATTAAAGTGATTATAGATTTAAAATACAGTGTGATGAGATGTAAAGTCAAATAAATCTCTGGCCTGCACCACCAGGTCATCTCTGTTGCTGTGGACCTGGTGTAGGTGGATTAAATCCTTCATATCCATGATACAGGATTACCAGCTTCATTTGGAAAATGGCAGTTGCTGATGACGAGTCGGCAAATTGATGCAACACCAACAAAATCCCTGCGAATCATTTCATAACGTCCACAGAGCTCAGGACTGTCAGTGTGGACGCAATGATTCACCCTGAACCGACTGGGACGGCAGCCCACCTCAGCTGCATGTCAATGTCCCTCCTGTCCCTCCCCAACCCCGTCCCAGTCAGAGTCAAACAGGAACACAAGACAAAAGATATGCACACTCCTACAAAATAAAATAACGCCCTAGAACGTCTGAACTGAACCCGTCAGTGAGAACCTAAGTTTCTTTAGCTTTAAGTCATAGAACACGTCCCTGATGCAGTGGAACCCAGGATCAGCCTCTAGGTTAACAAGGTGGGGTACCGAGGGGAACCATCGCCAAAAACTAGCCGATAGTGGATGAGGAGAAATGATCCGACCACAGACAAAAACACTTTCATATTCATTGACTGAAGATGTTTAAAACTATGATTAATAGAAAGCACTATTACAGCAGCAGCATATGTTGAGGAGGATCTACAGTATAGGATCTATATGAGCGTCAGTAGTGGAGGGAGTCAGAGGACAGTTCTGGGGGGGGGGGGGTAGAATGTTTTTTATTAGTTTCATGACTTCTCCTGCTACCAAGACGAAACAAACTGTACAAAGGTCAAGACTCCAGCAGGAACAACTTTATTAGAGCGGATCCGTCCAAGGTCTAATAAAGTTGTTCCGTGTTCTACAGCTGCTGCTGGAGTCTTGACCTTTGTAGAACTTCTCAAAGAGTGAAAGAACGTTTCCTGATCAGCTTCAGATCAGACTCAAAGGTTTGATCACCAGCGTCTTCCAGGTTCTCTGTGGTTAAACATTAATATGTGGAGCAGAAAGAAGCTCCAGCTGTAAACCTGCAGAGAACCACATACGTACCTCCTGGCAGTCCGTCCATGTCCTCTGTTGGTCTCCTGCCTCGGTCCTGACGTCTTCACACATTGTGTACTAACCTGCCGTCGTTCTCTGCAGACAAACTGATGCTGTGGGTAGATTTGTGCGTTCAGGCCGGGGGGACGTCGTCTTGTTGTCGATGCCGTGGTGGAACACTTTACTGTGGGCTTATATTTTCCTGCAGTCATTCTACAGCTCCTGATGATTAGTTGGACTGAAGAAACGTTCCAACCTCAGCGAGTCCTCGTGACCTAATGGTTTCTATCACAGCTAAGAGATGACATTAAATTATTAAAAACATTGCAAACTCTTCAGGAGTGTTGCACATAACAGTCACAACTGATAAAAAGCTGTGTGTCTGAAACATGTCAGTAACTATAATGTATTGTGTAATGTAATCAGAGATGGAGGAAGCACATCCATACATGTCTGTTCATTCAGGCTTTAATCACTGGGAGCTCTGGAGACCGGAGGACTTTACTGACATTAAAAGCTTTAAACTGTGTTTGCAAAGAAAGTCGGAACAATTAAAAGTGAACGTGACGTCCGACGGCTCCTCTCTTATCGGCCACGGCTCCAGGATCTCTGGGCTCGGCCCTCGTGTCTGAGAGCAGACTGAGATGGAGAGCTCAGATCCTGGCGGCTGTTAGAGTCTCATTAGAGGAATTAGATCTGACCTTGGACTCAGAGAGAGAGACGTCACCGAGCCCAGTTCAGTCCTCTTCATCCAAAAACTAAAACCTCCTGTCTTCTAGAAATAAAAACTGCAGAATGATGCTCAGAGTTGAAATGATTCAGAATAAAAAGATCAGACGCGACCTGCTGACGACTGAGACGGAAATGTTAGAACGCAAGTAGAAACACACATATATATAGTATATACTGTATATATATATATTTAACTTCCTTTGCCTTTAAAACTGTCATTGAACCGTGCGTCGGCCCGCTGTGTTGCCGTTGTCATGGCGACGTGGATGGTTGTCCTGTTTAATACTCAGCTGGGACTTCTTCCCTTTAATATTCACTGAATCTATTTAATCTGAGTCACAGAGTTAATGACGGGGGGGGGGGTCCATCAGTCGAGAGGATGTAAAGAAAATATGAGCAGGATTCATTTCACTTCCTGAGGTTCCTGGATGTTTCAGGACATTATTCAGTCAAACAAACACAACCTCTCCTTGTTCCTTGTGTCATCCGTTCAGATTAAATGTAGAGAAGCTGAAGCTGAAGAAGAAGAAGAGCAGCTCTGACCTGAATCTGACATCACAGCAGTTAATGAGCTTAGAGGCTGCAGCTCCTCACATTTCATTTCTCTCTGCAGTACATGTTGGCATTTCAATCAGCTGATGAAATACAGGAGGAGGAGGACGGACTCATTCTATAAATATAGAAATATAGAAATATAGAAATATATCAATCCTGGAGGAAACAGAGCAGCCATGAACTGTTACTCAGTAGAAACCTGTTTTTAATCATCAGAGTTAAAATAAACGCATTTAAAAGAAGAAGTTGCTTTAGTTTGTGAATATTTTAATCATTAATTAAATCCTCTATGTTTCTATTTGTGGGAACATTTGAAGCTTCTCTCTGGTTCAGTAGAGGTTGATGTTGAGTCGTGTTTCCAGGTTTTAAAGAGTGATGACGTGAACACGACTGCTCTTCATCCTCTGCTTCTGCTTCCTCTTCTTCACATCCAGCTCATTAGTTGATTTCATCAGATTCTTTCAGTCTGGAAGTCAGAGCAACATCAACACATGGAGTCTCTCTGCTGATGAGATGGTGTGGTGGTTAGACCCCCCCCCCCCCCCACAAGAGGTTACAGAAGATGAATGGATGAAAGAATGACCTTAAGGACCTCTAGACCTTCTTCAGGGGTCACAGGAACCTTATCACTGATAAGTGATACCTAGAACCTGCCTCTGAGAGAGAGAGAGAGAGAGAGAGAGAGAGAGAGAGAGAGAGAGAGAGAGATGCTGCAAGCAAGACTCAAAAGAAGGTAACCATGGCAACGGCATGTAGATCCCATCACTGTGATCCTCTGAGCTCTGGGGCCCGGGGCCCCTAGAGGCTGGAGATTGAAGTGCAGCTGTGGGAAAGAAGAAAGAAGAGGAGGAGGAGGAGGAGGAAGAGGAAGAGGAGGAAGACCCACACAAGAAGAAGATTTGTGTTGATTTATTTTACAGTTTTACAGCGCTCACTAGAAACACGACCGGAGACGAGGTCAACAAAGAGGAGCTTTATCTCTTTACAGCAGTTTCATCCAGAAACGTAGATCTATCGACCGCAGAGTCTGACCAGGACTGATAAAACAAACAGAGAGGGAGGTGGAGGAGGGGGAGGAGGGGGAGGAGGAGGAGGAGGAGGAGGAGGAGGGTTTCTACAGCTCTGACTTTTCCTCTTCTCTTGGTCCTTTCAGGGTCTTGGTCTGTTTGAGCGTCTTTATTTAACGTAGGAAACAGCTGATGATCGTTATCAACATTTATCAACATGAGCTCATTGGATCAGATCAGACTAACAACAGGTCTCTGATCTGATCCTCATCATCTGCCCCCTGCTGGATTTACCCAGGCTCTGCAGCCACTAGCTTTTGGCAGCAGTTTCCAAAATGGCCGCCTTCTTCATTGCTGATATTTATATTTATATATATTTACTTTATTGAATCAAGCTATAATAATTCATACTTTATAGATTATGTTTTAGTAAAATAAAATGTGATGCAGCAGTTTTTTTGTGATTATTTCTAATTTAATTAAACTAATTATTTAAAATATTACTACTTTAATTTATTTAATATTAGTGGAATGTTTGATTTTGATTTCTGGTTACTGTCCTTTGTCATAACACAATTAAATCATAAGCTATAGAATAAATATTTACCAGTTTATCTGAGCAACGACAGAAATAAAACGGATCCATCTAAACCAACAGAAATGTTAGAAATGTACCAAATACATTAAACTAAATGTCTTTCTTTCTGTTTATTATAATATAATAATATTGTGGTAAAGTTATATTATCAAAAATGATGAAACAAATATGATACAAACAGAAATCATGTTTAAATGGTTCATTTGATTTTATTTGTTTAAAGGTTCAGTTTCAAAAGTAAAGACCTTTCTATTATTTCATCTCACATTATCAACGCTGCTGCTTCAGAGCTCTGGTCAGATGTGAGTCACTGAAGGACTCGTCACCGTCTCTATTTCTGTTTTCTCGTTTTATTTCATCTCTTGAACGAAGACAGACGTAGTAGACACTGAGCTGAGGGAAGCAGGACCATGAGGGCTTTCAGTCAGAGCTTTATTCAGTCAGAGCACTTGTCAGGGTCTCTACCAGCTGTGACTCGTCTTCAGAGACAGAGGATGGACTGATCGCTGTCCTGATGCTGTTAAGGCCAGAAGACTGAAGGGTTTCCAGTTAAATGCTCGACCTAAAGCTGCTCCTGACGTCTCCAGTCCTGGCTGAATATCTGGTCTGTTGAGAGGCTGTGGATCATTGTGCAGGCAGCAGCTCTTCAGTTTCTTTAGTGACGAGTCTGATTTAAATGAGGAGGAGGAGGAGGAGGAAGGACTAGAGCCGAGTAATTATGATGATGAAGAATGAAAAGCTCCATGTGACGAGAACCAGGATGGATGGATGGAAGCAGAAGCTGATGAATGAGATCAGAGGAGAAGAAAGGAAGATGTTCTGGATTCTGACGGTGGTTAAATCCAAACCTTTGGCCGGCTCAGGTTGCTAGCTCAGGTTGCTAGCTCAGGTCGCTAGCTCAGGTTGCTAGCTCAGGTTGCTAGCTCTGGTTGCTAGCTCTGTCAGCTACCACACACAGATGAACTATACGTTAGTAGTCTGTGATAGATCAGGAGTAGGAGTCAGTTGGTTCTTCATGAGGATCCTCAGGAAGTAGAATCTCTGCTGTACCTTTTAAACTGACGCTGCTGTGTGAACGTCCGGTCCTATCCTTGGACATACCTCCAACCAATCAGAGAAGACAGAGTAGTTGTGTTCATCTAAAACCTTTAGGATTGTTCTAGTTCTCATCTGAATCATTAACAAGTTCTAATAGTTTATTAAGAGAATTTAGGAACCAGACACTTAGAAAGAGTCACATGATCTAAAACACTGAAACTGTCTGCTGAGAAGAATGATCTTGATTTAACAGGATTCATCTCAGACAGAGTTCAGTTTCTACAGCGTATCTGCTTTTAAATTCAGAACTACTCTTAAATGAAAAGAAGTGTTTGATGGTGCTGCTCTGGACGGCTTCATGGATTATTTACAGCTAAACCAACTAAACTCCCACTCATCAAACTCTGAGGAGAAGCAGTCGGAGCAGATCCAGGTGGAATTTACCCACATTGACGTCCCACTATCAGAGGATTCCTTCATCATTAGCAGCAGTCCAGCTGTCAGATCAGTGAGACGTCTGATTTAGGAACAAGACAAAACTGGTCCACTGTTCAACAGCAGATCACATCTGGACTGTAAATCTGAGGCTCCAGAGCTGGAACCTGGTCGGTCCAGGTAAATTCACTCGGCCTGGGCTTCCTGAGGAGACCACTGCAGTGCTCCCATCCTCCTACAGCTATGAGGAGGAGAACATCCTCGCATCATGTTGTCACTATGTGCTATAGAACCTGCTCTGCTGCAGACAGCGAGGAGTTAAATCCACTGCAGATGTCCTGCCATCGAGGACACCATCAAACATCCTAGACGTCAATCTCTGAGTTTATCTCCAGCACCAGAAACTTTCCTGGTTTCTATTTCAATCTGTCTGAATTTATAGTTTATGTTATTAACTCCAGTTTTTCTGCCACCTCTTAACTCAGGACTTTAGTTTGATTCCTTTCATGAATCATGTTTTAGAACGACAATTAAAACCATGAAACCTTGATATAGGGAAATTTCCCTTGAGTCCAACAAGGAAACACCACACATGTGTTTGTCCTCGTCATCGGTCGTTCTTTTTTAATCTTCCTCTGAAACTTACCTTCTTTCTGACCCAGGCTGAATTCATGGTTACGTTGGTAACTCTAGTTCCTCTGCAGCAGGCTCCTCCTTACTCCTCATTGTTTATTAAAGAGAAAAAGACAAAACCATGAACGTCACCTACATTTAAAGTCTTTATGATGTATCCTCTGGTCACCACGCACAGCTGATGAGAAGCTTTAGTCTGGACCAACCAGAAGTGCTGTCAGTTTATTAACTGAGTCTCATTTTACTTTTACGTTGTAATAAAAGTTTTTAAGGACGTGAAGGCTCATTGTTTCCCTGCTCTCTCTCCAGATCGAGGACATGCAGTGGCCGAGGGGCGAGCAGGACGTTCCCATCTCCGTGTGCAGCCTTCCCTGTAAAGCCGGCGAGAGGAAGAAGGTGGTGAAGGGGATGCCCTGCTGCTGGCACTGCGAGCCCTGCGACGGCTACCAATACCAGCCCGACGAGTTCAACTGCAAACTCTGCTCCTACAACATGACACCCAACGCCAACCGCTCGTCCTGCCAGCCCATACCCATCATAAAGCTGGAGTGGCACTCGCCCTGGGCCGTGATCCCGGTTTTCCTGGCCATGCTCGGGATTATCGCCACAATCTTCGTCATGGCTACGTTCATCCGGTACAACGACACGCCAATCGTGCGGGCGTCCGGCAGGGAGCTGAGCTACGTTCTCCTGACGGGGATCTTTCTCTGCTACATCATCACGTTCCTCATGATCGCCAAGCCGGACGTTGGCGTGTGCTCGTTAAGAAGGATTTTCCTGGGGTTGGGTATGTGCATCAGCTACGCCGCACTGCTCACCAAAACCAACCGCATCTACCGGATCTTTGAACAGGGCAAGAAGTCGGTGACGGCGCCCAGGCTGATCAGCCCCACCTCACAGCTGGCTATCACCTCCAGCCTCATCTCCGTCCAGCTGCTGGGGGTGTTGATCTGGTTTGGGGTGGATCCTCCCAACACCATCGTAGACTATGACGAGCAGAAGACCATCAACCCCGACCTGGCGCGAGGGGTGTTGAAATGTGACATCACGGATCTGCAGATCATCTGTTCTCTGGGTTACAGTATCTTACTGATGGTGACCTGTACTGTTTATGCCATAAAGACCCGCGGGGTCCCGGAGAACTTTAACGAGGCCAAACCCATCGGCTTCACCATGTACACCACCTGCATCGTGTGGCTGGCGTTCATCCCCATCTTCTTCGGCACAGCGCAGTCTGCAGAAAAGGTAAGAACCAGGATGTTGGGTGGATGAATGATGCTCTACAGCAGGGATGTACAATTAACTGACCAAGTCAAAGTGATCTACCTACATTAAAACATGCTACATACACAAGTCAATACATCCCTCCTCCTATTCCACAGGGTAGTGGTAAGTTTCTGCTTTCTTTCTTGGTCCAGTCCTCTCATTCATTTTTATTTCCCTTCTTTAACTGGAAGGCTAACTGCTTAGCTCGTTAGAGACCATGCATGTGTTACCGCCAGATTATTTTCAGCTGTAAAACAGTGAAATAAAGATGAGACGGGTAGCAGGTAGTGTTTCTCGTTCTCTCTTGCTTCTCCCGGTCTTGATTTGCTGGTACTCAACAAATGTAAAAGAAATACATATCCCAAATTAATTTCATGAGGTCACACTGAAGACATCGCCTCAGTCTGATCTATAGAAGGGCTGCTAACACAACACTCCAAACTAAACTAAGAGGAAGCCATCTGCTCCTCAAACCCTTATCTACCTGAAAAGGAGAAAGATCCTTTGGTTGCCCATAAAATGAACCGGATTGGAACAGGATCTGAAATAGATGATGACTCTTTTAATGGTACGATTCTACTTATTGGTGCTCAAAGTGCTTCAGAGTCTCACTGACACATCTACACAATCAAATCAATTTCAATTCAATTCAATTTTATTTATATAGCGTCAATAACAATACAAATCGTCTCAAGACGCTTTACAAAAACCCGGCCTGAAACCCCCAGAGCAGCCTGAAGGCAACGGTGGCAGGAAAAACTCCCTTTTAACAGGAAGAAACCTCGAGCAGAACCCAGCTCATATGGAGGGACCCATCTGCCTAAGGCCAGCCGGGTACAGACAGAAGAAAGAGAGAAGAGAACAGCAAGATAAACATACATCTGTCATAGATACACATATCTGACTAAAGCGTACATGTGGAATCTTATGATACAAACTGATGATGTTACATGACAGTTTGAAAATGTAAGAGGAATCATAGGCAGGTTGGAGAATTGTTCATTCAGGTAGGAGTGGAGAACTGCAGGATTCCATGAAGACTGGGCAGGCTGATGAGACCACGACAACAGATGTAGTATAGAGCTCCACGGGAAACACACCACTCCAGGCCAGAGATACTCACAAGAAGAGGGGGGAAGAGGGGGGAAGGGGGGTGGGGGGGTGGGACACACACAGCAGTAAACATTCTACATAGTAATAGCACAGAATTGTATGACTAGTAGTAGATAGGAAATTAGAGGGCAAGAGCTCTGTGCCAGAGAAAAGAAAGTGGAGGATGCGAGAGAGGAGAGAGAAGAAAGAAGGAGGACATGTGTTTGGTGCATCGTCCCCCAGCAGCCTAGGCCTATAGCAGCATAACTAAGGGATGGTTTAGTCCAGCCCTAACTATAAGCCTGATCAAAGAGGAAAGTCTTAAGCCTGACCTTAAAAATAGAGAGAGTGTCTGCCTCCCGAACCCAAACTGGGAGCTGGTTCCACAGGAGAGGAACCTGATAGCTGAAAGCTCTACCTCCCATTCTACTTTTTGAAATTCTAGGAACCACAAGTAGGCCTGCACTTTCAGACCGAAGTGATCTGCTGGGATGATATGGTACAATAAGGTCTTTAAGATACGATGGAGCTAGGCCTTTAAGGGCCTTGTATGTAAGGAGGAGGATTTTAAATTCTATTCTAGACTTTAAAGGGAGCCAGTGAAGAGAAGCTAAAACTGGAGTAATATGATCTCTCTTGCTAATTCCTGTCAATGCTCTTGCTGCGGCATTTTGAATCAACTGGAGGCTTTTTAAAGAGCTATTTGGACAGCCAGACAGTAATGAATTACAATAATCCAGTCTGGACGACACAAATGCATGAACTAGTTTTTCAGCATCACTCTGAGACAGGATGTTCCTAATTTTGACGATATTACGCAGGTGAAAGAAGGCAGTCCTGGTCACTTGCTTTATGTGACATTTAAAGGACATATCCTCATCAAATATAACACCAAGGTTTTTTACAGTAGTACTGGAGGCCAAGGTAATGCCATCCAAAGACACCATGTGATTAGATAATGAATCTCTGAGATGCTTAGGACCAAATACAATAACTTCTGTTTTGTCTGAGTTTAAGAGTAGGAAATTACAGGTCATCCAAGCCTTTATGTCTTTAAGGCATGCTTGGAGTTTAACCAGCTGATTAGTTTCATCTGGTTTCATAGATAAATATAGCTGGGTGTCGTCTGCATAGCAATGAAAGTTTATGCCATGTTTTCTAATAATCTTGCCTAATGGCAACATGTATAACGTGAAGAGTATTGGTCCTAGCACAGAACCCTGAGGAACTCCATAACTTACTTTTTACTGTGAATCAATGGATCTTCACACAAGTCCTGAACGTAGACAAAGAGAACCCAACCAAACACATGAAATAGAAATATTATACTTAAAATGAGCCAATATTACATATCAGTGAGGGGCTCCTCTAGGATCCAATCAGAGTCCATGTGTTCAGAAGTGTCTCCATCAATGTAATGAGACTCAGGTGTGGTTCAGTTCCTGGTTTAGTTTCAATAAATGAGGGATTTGTCTCAGTCTGATCTTCACAACACATGTTTGTGGACAAAGGAGCTTTCTGAGGAGCTCAGAGAAAGAGTTGTTGTTGCTCATCAGGCTGGAAAAGGTTCCAGAACCATCTCTAAAGAGTTTGGAACCCACAGATCTGGACCAGGACGGCTTGTCATCATTGATGGACCAATGAATTCTGAATTCTACCAGTGAACTCTAAAAGAAAATGTCAGGACATCTGTCCATGAGCTGAATGTGAAGAGAAACTGGGTCATGCAGCAAGACAACGAGAACCAAGAACACAAGTGGTTCTACAAAAGAACGGTTAAAGAAGAACAAGATGAATGTTTAGGAACGGCCAAGTCAAAGTCCTGACCTTAATCCAATAGAAATGTTGTGGAAGGACCTGAAGCAAGCAGTTGATGTGAGGAAACCCACCAACATCTCAGAACTGAAGTGGTTCTGTTCTAAATGGGCTAAAATTCCTCCAAGCTGCTGTAGACCACTGATCAGCAGTTACCAGAAACATTTAGTGACAAGGAGGTCACAGCAGATACTGGAGACAAGTTTAGTTTTGATGTTTCGGGTCATTTTTATGCAGAAGCACCGTATATCTACAAACTTGTACAGGAGAACATTAGCAAGGTGTCTCAGCAGATCTGAGCGTCGTGTTATTTAATGTTATTTAACCTCCTCTGACAGAACAATGACTGGATCTGGATCAACTGTGTGAGATTACTGGCGTCTTAACTGAGGTAGAAAAGTTGTTTAAAAACAACAAAGCTTGATTCAAGGAGGCGCAGTGAATAAATGATGAAGTACAGAGAGACAGAGGCTTCATAAATAGGTACGACATCATCAGCTGTGGAGATGTCATGTTTCTGTGATTTCAAACCTTGGCTGTTCTATTAATCACCTCCTCTCATGTCATCTTCTTTTCTGGGAGAACAATTGTTTATTTAATTAACCAATCAACTAATATTGCCTGAAATAACACCACGTTTTCTTTTGCAGATTAGTTTGAAAAAGTGTTTAAATGGATTTGTTTGTGGCTGCGCTGCAAGTTAGATTGTACAATCTGGCAAGACTGGAAGAATCAAATATGTTTTCATACACATCCAATCATCAGTGAACCATCAGTCTCCAACATTTTGTGTCTTTTTAAGAAACTTCCATCCGTTTAATCAGAAGTTTATCATTTTGCTGAGACGAAGCAGAAAACTGTGAAATCTGAAGAGTTGGACAGAAAATGTTTGGAGTCAAAGAGTCTGAAAGAAATCAGAAATAAGGAAGATGTTGGTGGATGCTTTTGAAGCTGAGGTTACTGCGTAGGATGTGCATAAAACCAGACATTCAGGCTTTACTCTGTAACTTCAAATATCAGCAGCATGAAATATGTTTGAAAACAGGAGCAGCTCAGTGTGTTACGCTGCGTTTACCCATCACCAACAAATCACAGTGCAGCAGGAAGCATCACAGCGTCTTCATAATGAGCAACAATCAGCGTTTGTCCCCGTTTATCAGCCTGGAGGCTTCCAGACAAGACGCTGGAAATTAATCTCATTCCCTCACGAGCATTGAGATGAAGGCCTCCAGATGAAGTGGGTCTGCTGTGGAGATAACGGCGTCAGGAAGACTTGTCCTTGTTTGTGGTTGGTTAACATTTGGTTTCAGATCACAGCAAAAGCAGCTGTTCAGGTTTCTGCCGGTCAGAGAGCTGAGGCTCTTATCTGGTTTCAGCAAAGAGCTCGAGCTGAGACTGGATTCTGTCACAC
The DNA here is from genome assembly GCF_963514085.1 of Chelon labrosus. Taxonomy (NCBI): domain Eukaryota; kingdom Metazoa; phylum Chordata; class Actinopteri; order Mugiliformes; family Mugilidae; genus Chelon; species Chelon labrosus. The sequence continues at coordinate 419,138 of NC_140340.1, read as the reverse complement.
GGCGGGGGAAGTTGGAGGAAGTTTAAAGGTTCTCTGCATAATTGCGTGACCTTTAAGTCTTATCACAGATTATGAAAAGTGTTGCGAAACAAAAGGATTCTCTACGTTTGGTCCTCTGTGGAATGAGCAGCGTTGATGTGCTCTAGTAAAAGTCCATGATCCACAGAAGGGTTTCAACAGCGTCCTCTGCTGGACGGGTTCATGTCCCTGCAGAGACACTGTTTTTATTTTTATTTTGGAGGAAATAAAAGCTTTTCTCTGGTTCATGGAAGACTCTGGATAGGACAAGATCAGTCAGTATCTTCCAGACTGTTTTCCTGAGCTCCATTTTCCTTCACTTATCTAAAGTCGGGTTGTGGTAGCATCACAGGCGTGGTTCTCCAGTGGTTCCTTTTCCTCACATCAACATCTGGTCTCACCTGTCTGTCTCTAAGTCCCTGTGTTGACACTTAATTAAAATGTGTCTCCAGAACCATCAACAGCTGCTTGTTTAGTTTGGTTCTCAGCTCCAAGACCAGAATCTTTTAAAAGGCTCTCATCACTAATGAACAGACATCACTGATTCATGTGATCATTTCTACTAGTGGTTGAATGAAGGAGTTAAACTCCTCTTCCTCAGATCAGCCCTGTTGAGTAGGTGGTCTTTAATGTGACCCAGGACTCATTGTGTGTTTCACACTACCAAAGGAAGGAGGTCACATGTGTCCCAGACCACCTCCACATGTGGACTGACACCAGATCAGTGTTCACACCTGGACCTGTTTAACCTGGACACTAGAGACCAGATCAGTGTTCACACCTGGACCTGTTTAACCTGGACACTAGAGACCAGATCAGTGTTCACACCTGGACCTGTTTAACCTGGACACTAGAGACCAGGTCAGTGTTCACACCTGGACCTGTTTAACCTGGACTCTAGAGACCAGATCAGTGTTCACACCTGGACCTGTTTAACCTGGACTCTAGATACCAGATCAGTGTTCACACCTGGACCTGTTTAACCTGGACTCTAGAGACCAGATCAGTGTTCACACCTGGACCTGTTTAACCTGGACTCTAGAGACCAGATCAGTGTTCACACCTGGACCTGTTTAACCTGGACTCTAGATACCAGATCAGTGTTCACACCTGGACCTGTTTAACCTGGACTCTAGAGACCAGATCAGTGTTCACACCTGGACCTGTTTAACCTGGACTCTAGAGACCTGATCAGGATGGATGTTGATGTCTGACATTTCCATTCACATTGTTAGAGAACCACTAAATGTGATAAAACAGGTTCAACATCTAATTCCAGGTGAACGTCTCTCTCTGTAGAAGACAATGAGTTTTTATTGTCCCTGTTCATATGTGAACTCTCCACCCACCAACAGTCACTGACAGTATATTCAGATGATTACATGATTACATGATTTCTTATTAACGTATGAAACGTATGAAAAAGTCAACTTGTGTTAAAACTTGTTGAAAAGCAGCCGTATCAACGTGGACTTACAAGCCTTTCACTTCAGTGGCACAGAGAATTTAAATTACATTTCTGAGTACAAATATCCTTCTGATACCTGGAGGTTGTTGATTCTAAACCTGACCAGAGGTGGAGATTACGAAGCTTCTGCTGCTCCGCTCGTCCTCCGGAGGAGATGTGAGTTATCAGCTGCAGGTGAGGGTGTCCGGCCGGCAGACTCTGTGCAAAGATTAATCCTCTCTCTGGGCGCTCAGCGTCAGAGGCAGGGATTGGGGTAAACCCCTCTGATGGACTCATGCCCTGTCCACTGGGACACACTCGTCCACTCGAACCACCGCAGGACACAGACGCTGCTGATAAGATGTCGGCCTCTGAGCTACACAATGGCTAACATCTCAGCGAGGCTGGGATTAACCTTCACTGGTCACTTCTGATGGCAGCTTTTCTTGGAGGAGATTTAAATAGTGCTCTTATGTCTGAGAAGGTTCTCAGACAAAGAAAAGTGAAACTGGACGTGTTGTGTTTGTAGAAGACGTTTCCTCCAAGTGTTCAGCTTGAAATGATGGTGGACAGTTAAGGTTTTTATCACCTGAAGGTCACATACTCACCTGGACCTGGACCTGGACCTCGAGGAACCAGTTCTGATCCTTCTCCAATGAACCATGGCTTTGTTCACCCAACATCTGGAGACTCATCCAGACTTCACATCAACACCTGGTCTCACCTGTCCATCTCTAAGTTCCAGTGTCTCCACCTGGTCTCAATCTAAATGTCTCCACATGCGTCCCCAGCCAGCACTTGAGATCTGATCTCAGTTTGTGTGTCTGTAAATCAGCAGCGCCATCATGTGGTCAGTAGAATATTGTAGCAGCTGCTGTCTCTAATGGATCTCTAACTACCGCTGGATCAGAACCATCAACAGCTGCTGGTTGACTTGGAGACATGATCCAGATGTTGGAACAAGGTGTAAAGTCATCATGTTGAACATGTCGATGGTTTTAATCTTTCTTTCCTTCTTTGCTCTGTTGCAAAGACAGAGAACTAAAGACAGAAGAACACTTAGATCACGTGAAATGATTTGAAGTCACAGCTGTTAAACTACAAAACACATCTTTCAATCTTCTCTCAGTTTCAGAGGAAACAAAGAGTTTCTGCAGAAGGCTAAATATCAGTGACGTGCTTGTTCTCCAGGTGTTTGGTTTGTCCATTAGGACACGACTTCAGGGAGATAAGGTGTAGATATTTACTCTGCATGGATCTGGAACAGACAAGAACTAATAAGAGATGTGAGATAAACGACAGGAGGAAAGAAACAGAGAGAGAAACATTTCTATTTTCCTTCAGAGCTGCAGGATCATCAGCTGTTCTATTTAAAGAACTTTGATTTATGATCATTAAACACTGATCAACCATAAATCATCTCATTACACAAAGAGAAGGAAGGATTTGATTTCAGTTATTGTTGTGGAATAAGACACATGTTCATTCATCCATCCATCAGATCATTCATTCATTCATTCATTCATTCAGACATGAGAACATGTGTTTGTGTGTGTGTTTGACGCTGTATCTGGTGTTGAGGGTTCAGGTGAGATTCAGGTGTGTGTGTATGTGTGCGGGTGTGTGTGTGTGTGTGTAGTGGTGTTTGTGTGTGTGTTACTGTGTGTATTGGTGTGTGTTTGTGTTTGTTTGTGACTGTGTGTGTAGAGTCTTGACGTCAGCAGCAGAGGCGACATCGTGGCCTTTGCTGCTTGTCATTATCTACCTGCTCTGAGACGAACAGAATACAGATGAGGAGGGAAGAGAGCTGCACACACACACACACACCAGCGCACACACACACACACCCACACACGCACACAGTAACACAATGAAATGCTCAAATTCCAGTCATAGCGACCTGAACACAAAGAGCAGAGCAGGAAGGAGGACGTGATGATTTATTTCTAAATCAACAGTACACAACACTACAACACTACTACACACAGACATCAACACACAGATACAACCAGGACCAGGTCCAGGACCAGGTCCAGGTCCAGGTCGTCCATTAGAGGTGTGTTTAGGTAGATCACATATCACAGAGTCTGTCAGCTGGTCTAGAAGGAACCTTTACAGACAGGAAGGAATCCTGTAGCAGCGCTGTGTGGTCTGGTACGTGGTGGAGGTCTGAGGCTCTGATTGGCTGGAGGACTGTCCAGGTGATGTAAAGGGATTTATTTCAGAATGAAATCCAGACTCTGACTCTGGTTCCATCAGGTTACAGGAGACAAATGATAAAGATAAAACCGTCCTGGCTGCGTCTGCAGGTGACTCGTTGAATATCTGAACAACGTGTCTGAGCAGATCATGTTCATGTTCCTCAAACCTTCACGTTCTCGCCATGAATGAGGCTGCAGGTGTTAAAGCTGAGAGAGCTGATGATGTGAGCGCTGCAGCAGACTCATTCAGGATTTATCTCTGAGAATGAAGCTGATGTTCAGGGTCCCAGAGGATGAAATGAAACCTGCCTCCCTCTGAACCAGATTAACACACGGATCAGATCCAGAGGCCAGATGATCTCAAGATAGAACCAGTAGGAGCAGATGAAGAAGAGGTGTGTTACTGTCGTCACTCAGATTTATTTCATGCTAACAGCCAATAACAGGTGACTATCAACACAGCTATAGAAAACTAAACTAATGGAGACATGACAGCTGATCAATAAATCATCTAAATGTTAAAACACAAATAAATCTGTGTCTCATTAATTAAAGCCTCCAGCTCCACAGCAGCTACACAGGAACCAGACCAGATTAAAACACCATCAGGTTCTAAAGACGTCCACATACAGTACGTCCTCGTTCCTTCTTCATCCGTCCACATGGAGACAGAGACGACTGCACACATCTGCACTTCATGAATAAATCTTCTTTCCACACTAGACCTCTGTTCCCACGACACTCATTCATCTCCTCATGCAAAATGCCAAGGTCAAACAGAGGACACTTCTCCTCAGCTGATTTAACTGAATGTAGAGACGGGGGAGGAGGGGGGAGGAGGGGGGAGGCCAGAGGGGGAGGCCAGAGGGGAGGACAATATTTGCAATGCTAATATCATTCTCTTCATGCAGGATGCACTTTATAGCATCCGTTAATGTTTGTGTCCTCCTCCTGTCATCACTTCCTCCCTCGTCTTAAATCTTCCTTCTCATTGAGTGGAGCAGCAGCGATGGATGAACTCATTATTAATGCATTCATTTTAATGAGCCGCAATAAAAATCATTCACACTTTAAAGAGAGAAATCAACACGAAATACAGCCTGGGAAAGACAGAATGATGTGACCGTGACACAGGACGACTGTTACCTGACGTATGACGTGGCTATGCTAGCAGCTAGCAGCTAGCAGCTAGCATCGCGTTAAAGAAGCTTCACTCTCTGTTTAAATACTGTTAACCGTCCTCAGGTTGGTCTTCCAGGCCACCGTACCTGAGCTGAGCTGCTGCTGTGGTCTGAGGTGAGACGTGACCTGTTATCAGAGAGACATTCAGAGTTATTCGTCTCTCAGTCAGGAGACAGAAATCTCCTTGTTACAGATTTCTGTCGTGTGATTTGAGCTCATGTATAAATTCAGAACGCTGCAGACGGCTGTTAGGACAGGGACCAGGAGACGACAGAGACACTGAGAGGAGACGGATGCAGTGATAGCAGCTCTCAGGCTGCAGCAGACTGATGCAACAGATGGAAACCTGGAGCAGAGTAGTAGAGATGTCTGTACACGTGCAGCAACGTGAAGATACAGACACAGCAGGACTATGAAAACATGAAGAAGACTCTAAAACCAGAGTTAAACCAAATGTTTACACGACTCCGTCCTCCTCCAGAGTCCAGGACTCAGCAGTGTTTGGTGGAGTCATGGTCCCTCAGTCAGTTTGTCCTGTAACGTCAGTCTGGAGACAGCAGGTCAGACACGGGACGTCCAGGCTGGTCTGGTCTCTGATGATAGTAGGGGACATGGGGATCTTCCAGGAGGGGGGTGGAGGACGGTCGATGGTGATCTAGTGAAGTAAACTTAAAAATGTGCACATGAACAAATGTACGAGGAATCCACAGGAATGATCACTAACACAATCCTCAGGCTGAGTCTCTGAGTCTGGTCAGAGTCTGGTTCTGGTCTCATTAACATGAGGAGCTGTGGATCGGTTCTCTAACTCTGCTGGACATCAGCTCCATGTGACGCCATGCAGCCAGCGCTCTGTTCATCTGTTTGCTCCAGCAGGAGGTGAAGTGATGGGGTCAAAGCTCACGCTGCCTCATCACATCTACCTTTAATACCTTTGTCTTCTTTGAACCTGTTCATCAAGAGTTCTGTTCTTTTGTTCTGAGGAGACTCATGAAACACAGGATGTGATGTTCAGACTGTCCATACGGTACGGGACACAAGCTCAGGTTTGATCACCCTGTAGCTGGCTGCCTTTGATGACGGGGTCTACTGATGATGTGTCCCGGAGCTGACACCCTCCCCTGTCTGGGATACTCCTCCCCTGCCACTCTCAACATTAAAGGAACATCTCATGTGAGCACATACCATCTAGTGGAACAATGGACAGACAGTCTGAACATCACGTCCTGCGTTTACGTCTCCAACAAGACCCAGATTTCTCCAGACAGTTCAGACTAAAACCAGGTAGATTTGTGAACAGAACAGTTTAGTCAGTAGCAGTAGTTTCTATGTTCTTCTCAGAGACACATTTATTGAAGCAGACGATAAAAAGAACAGAACTCTTGATGAACAGGTTCAAAGAAGACAAAGGTATTAAAGGTAGATGTGATGAGGCAGCGTGAGCTTTGACCCCATCACTTCACCTCCTGCTGGAGCAAACAGATGAACAGAGCGCTGGCTGCATGGCGTCACATGGAGCTGATGTCCAGCAGAGTTAGAGAACCGATCCACAGCTCCTCATGTTAATGAGACCAGAACCAGACTCTGACCAGACTCAGAGACTCAGCCACAGCGCCTCATGTTAATGAGACCAGAACCAGACTCTGACTCAGCCTGAGGACTGTGTTAGTGATCACTCCTGTGGATCTAATGTAAAGTAAAGTAAACAGCAGTTACCAGATACATTTAGTTCCAAGGAGGTCCCAGCAGATTCTCTCTCTGATATGTAATATTGGCTCATTTTAACAGGTGTCAGGTGTCCTTACAACACTCTACTTCCTGTTTCTTCCAAAGTAAATAAAGTCTCTTTGCAGCAAATAAAAATAAAACCCAGAGAACATTGGGTTCTCTTCTCTCCTTCATGTCTCCTCCATCCATCTCTCTCTCTCTGTCTCTCTTTTATCATAACCTCTTCTCTGTAACGTCTCCATCAATCTTCCTCCTTTATCTAAAGCCTCTCAGAAACTTTGTGGCCTCTCCTCTCGTCTCGTTCATTCATCATCCACAGCTCAGTCTTCAGACCTCCTGCTGTCTCAGCCCTCTTAACCTTTCCTCACTCTCTCCCTCCTCCTCTCACCATCTCTCTTTTCCTCTTATCTCTCCATCTCAGTCTAACCTTCCTTCCTGTTAGCCAGATGTTCTCTGAATCTTTACCGTGTTCCCTAAACGTTTATCACCATCAACATTTCTCATCGTGTTCCTGATTGAAGAACTACCTGAACACATTCTCCAGTTTTCTCTCATTCCAGTCAGTTTCTCATCTTAAAGTCCAAATCACAAACTAGACACTAAATATGAAACCAAGGTTTAACGAATGAATGAATGAATTTAATATCATTTCACTGTTTCTGTTGGTTTGGATGAATCCTTTATGGTTAAAACCTGTTTCTGTCTGAACTAGTAAATATATATTCTAGACAGTAATTATAACATGAAACCTCCACTAATATAGGTTTTAATCTTTTAAATAATCAGTTTAACTACATTTGAAAAGGAATAATACAGATTCTAATATCAGTGACAACGTAAACGGCGGCCATTTTGGACACAGCTGCCAAAGGCGAGTGAGATTCTGCTGAGCTTTGCCTCCTCTCTGACTCTCTGACCCGTTGATGATAAACGAAGCGTGAAGCTTTTTCTCGTTCTCAGACACGTTGAAGGATTTTCAGGTTCCAGCTGCTTCACAGTTTTTACATCTTCTGCTCTCGACTCTTTACGTTTGAGAGTCAAACAGGGTAAAGATGTTAGAGACAAATGTCCTCATAAATCTAAGCCCAGGTAACATGGAGACCCGTGTCCTCAGGGATCCTATTTAGACCTGGAATTCATTAATCAGTGACAGAGGCTCTCTGGGACAACCTCGTGGGGACAGATGTAATAGATCACAGAGAGCCTGTGTGGCCCTCAGGGGCCGACTCTGGGCCAGACTCTGGGCCCCGGCTCTGGGCCCCGGCTCTGGGCCCGGTGGTGCAGCCAGTGTCATCCCACTTATTACCCATCAGAGTCTGAGATCTCAACAAACTGGATCCTGATTGGACTCCAGCTCTTCTTCTCCCCTCTGACCAGTCTGAACAGTCCCTTCAGCATCAGACACCAGGCACCACAGGGTCCATCCTGCCTGAGGACGTCTAACTCCAGGACTCCTCCCTCTGAGGGTTGGTCACTCTGCACATGTCAGACTCTTTTAGAATTTACTGGAGACATCCTCTGCTACTAGTGAATACTGTGAGCTCCAATAATCTCATTTCAACTCTCACTTTAACAGAGAAGCTGCAACAAAACTATTTAGTTAGAGGATCAAACTATTCTGAATCTGATCCTGATCCTGGTCCTGGTCCTGGTCCTGATTCTGATTCTGATTCTGATCCCGATCCCGATTCTGTTCCTGATCCCGATCCCGATCCCGTTCCCGATTCTGGTCCTGATCCTGGTCCTGGTCCTGATCCTGATCCTGGTCCTGGTCCTGGTCCTGGTCCTGGTCCTGATTCTGATTCTGATCCCGATCCCGGTCCCGATTCTGGTCCTGATCCCGATCCCGGTCCCGGTCCCGGTCCCGATTCTGATTCTGATTCTGATTCTGATCCTGGTCCTGGTCCTGGTCCTGATTCTGATCCCGATCCCGATCCCGGTCCCGGTTCTGATCCCGGTCCCGGTTCTGATCCCGATTCCGATCCCGGTCCCGGTCCCGGTCCCGATTCCGATTCCGATTCTGATTCTGATTCTGATCCCGGTCCCTGTCCCGATTCTGATTCTGATTCTGATTCTGATCCTGGTCCTGGTCCTGATTCTGATTCTGATCCCGATCCCGGTCCCGGTCCCGGTCCCGATCCCGGTCCCGGTTCTGATCCCGATTCCGATCCCGGTCCCGGTCCCGATTCCGATTCTGATTCTGATTCTGATTCTGATTCTGATCCCGGTCCCGGTCCTGATCCCGGTCCCGGTCCCAATTCTGATTCTGATTCTGATTCTGATTCTGGTCCTGGTCCTGGTCCTGATACCGGTCCCGGTACCGGTCCCGGTCCCAATTCTGATTCTGGTCCTGGTCCTGGTCCACCAGGTTCTAACTTGTTCTGACCTGAATCCCACAGTCTCCATGCAACTTGTTCTCAGCAAAGAGGTTGAAGACAATCAAAAGTTGGATTAAAGCTGAACATGAAAATTAACCAAGCAGCAAAACTAAACCGGTCGATATGAATTAAGGAGTTTCTGATGAGCACTACCCACAGATGTACCTGATAAAAACCTAAACTCTCCACTAGTCAGAGTTGAACTGTCTTCTAGAGTCACAACAAGTCCACAAGTCTTTGATTCAGCTTTGGAGGCCAGATACACGATGACCTGGATGACTGTGAACCTTCACAGACATCCAGAACTAAACCCTAAACAAAGACTGAAGATGAAGAAAGGAAAGGACCTCTGGACACGTCTAACCCAACAACTCAAAGCTACAACCATCACCTCAGCTCTGGCTGCGATGGCTGGATGAAGGAGGAAGAGCTGGAGCCTGTAACAATCACAAAGACAAAGAGCTGCCGTGACTCGACCCCAATGAGAAATAAATCTGGTGCCGTAGGGACTACAGTCATTTCTTCTGTAATGTAATGAAGCAGAAATATGATGCAACTGAAATAAAAACCCTGGAATGTGTTTGGATCCTTGCTTGTTTCTTTTTTTAGACCCACATATATATGTACAGTATATATATGTACAGTATATATATGTACAGTATATATATATGTACAGTATATATATATACATGTACAGGGACGAAACAGCTGGAGGAAACTCTGTGTGAATGTAGGTCAGTGAACACAGGTTCCTTTATGTAAATCCAACATCTGTTATGGCCTCAGAGCAGATCCACTCTGATAGACACAATTAGAACCGTGTAAAGACTCATACTACACAAAGAGACAATGGACATATGGATGATACTAGAGTCATTATTAAACATCCTGTGTTTCATTGTTTTTCTTCTTCTTCCTGGTTTCTCCACGGCTGATGTTGAGATAAACTCTGGGTTCCAAAGATGAGACAAATTGATGCGTACTCCTCCAAGTGTCCACCTCTAAATGTCTGGTGGAGACTCTAGGTTTTTATCACCTGAAGGTCACATGACTAGAGTCTATTAGTGACCTGATACCCACCTGGACCTGGACCTGGAGGAACCTGTTCCATTGACTGTTTTGTTATCAGATCTGAACCCCCAGAACTTCTACAAGTTCCTGTCACTATGGTAACCACTAAACAGCTCCTTCTCCAACAGCAGATGTTTAGTTGTAAACTAATCAGATGACGTCTATTACTACTGTTACTCTTCTGTCCATCACCACATTAAGCCCCGCCCCCATCTTCTGATTGGCCTGGCACGTCTTTGCTGGAGCAGAATCAGTTCCCAACAGAGAGTCTCCAGACCAACATCCTCCATTTGTAGGTGGAGGACGTTGGTCTGGTCTCAGGTCTGATGCTTCTTTGGACCTGATGACCACATGATGATACGTGACCTTCAGACCTCGTACCTGCTGGTCCAGACTTAAGTTATGAAGTTTAGATTCTGGTCATTCTTTAACTGGAACAGGGTACTTGAAATGCATTCTGGGATACCTGACTCTACCAAGTCCACACCTGCTGACTCCTCCTCGATAAAAGGGGCGGGCCCAAAACACACCCAGGTGTTTGGACTGAAGACAATGACAATTCACAAGAAGAGAGGAGAAGACATGATGATGAACTCTCAGAGATTTATTCAGTTTGTCTCGTTCAGGTCTGATCATCCACTGTCTCTTCAGGTCGTCTCTAGATCAGAGGTCTTCAACAGGGGGTCCGCGACCCCTAGGGGGTCCGCGGAGGTACTGCAGGGGGGTCGCGAAAATGTTTTGATTGATTAGACATTTTTTTATATTCACCTCCACAATTTTTTTTAAACACACATGAAGTTCTTTTTAAATGTTATACAGCTTGGGGATTATGGGGAAAAGAATCAAGGCTCTAACTATTATATAACATATATTTATGGGCGATTTCCTGATAGTAGTGATCATAAACGGCAACAGAGTCAACCATCTTGATGTAAATAAACGATCTATGCTGCTGTGCCATACTATAGGACCGGTTTAATATAAAACACAATTTTATACAATATATATATATAAGTAGGGGGTCCCCGCTCCATCTCTCCATCAGATTGGGGGTCCTTGGCCTGGAAAACGTTGAAGACCCCTGCTCTAGATCAAGCTTAAAGCTCGGGGGGGGGGGGGGGGGGGTTGGGGGGTCGTTCTTTCTCGGCTGCAGCCCCCAAACCCTGGAACAGTTTCCCTCTGCATTTTAGGCTGTCCCAGACACTGGCTGTCTTTAAACTTGTTGTTGATGCCTTAATTACAGCACTTTGGTCGACATTAGTTTAAATGAGTTTTAGAAATAAACTGACACTGACAGCTGAAGAAGGAACGGATGCTGCAGCTGTTTTCCTTGTTGCACATCTGGCTGCTTTTCACCCGACCAGAGAATGATTGTTGTCACAAACTTCGTCTCTTCCTTCTCTTTCGATTCTTTAGGTTAAATCTTTGAGTCAGGCTTGACCTTGTGTGTTTTGTGTTGTGGTTCCCATCCTGCTGTTTGTCATTAAGAGCAGTTTCTTTGTTCAGCTGTTTCTTCTTCCAGCTGAGTCGTCTCCCTGCGGCGTTCACATTGTTCTCTTATGTAATTGTTGTCAGTGTGGTTTGTTTGCCTCCATATGAGGCCGGACGCTCGGCTGCTGCTGCTGATGTTTTCACCGGTGGACTGGATCAATGTGAACGTGATGGAAACAGAAAGAGACATGAGCTCAGGTTTGTGGACGGAGGAGCTGTAGCTGCTGAACAACAGATGGCAGCAGTTTGTCCTCCCACACCGACTCACACCTGAGAGTCAGAATGAGCCCTCCTCCCGTTTAGAGATCTGATGGAAGTCTAATTAATGGAAGTTTGTTTCCACCCACAGCCCACTCCCCAGGGAGATACGTAGACTCTGACTTTAACAGCAGCTTCCTAATGAAACCACATCAGACATGGAAGTTTGACTGAGGCGTGAGACTGGATCAGACATTGTGAGCTTTGTTTTTCATCTCTTTGTTCTGTGTTCACACTCAAACATCAACCTCTTCTCTCCACATCTGTTTGGAGCATTCTTAACGTCAAAGCTCTAATTTACAAGTAATAAAAAAAAATAGTTCTTCAGTTTAAATAACTCTGAGGAGCTGCAGATGCAACGATCCAACTTGAGCCTCTAGTGGACGTCAGAGGAACTGCAGGTCTAGATCCTGGAGGTTGGTTTGGTTTCAGTCTTTCTCCTGAAATCCTGAACTGATGAATCCGTTTTATTTGTCTTAGAAGCCTTCTGCAGCAGACATGAGGAACATTAATGAATCAATTAATTAATAATGATTTGAGACGTGAGACATATCAGAAATAAGAAAATCTTGGGATAGACTCCAGACCCCCATGACCCTTCACAGGACAAGAGGTTACAGAAGATGAATGAATATAACATAATATATTATTTATTATAATATAATAACCGCTCTGTTATTTGTATTGCTCGTCAGTGACACCCTGTAAATAAATCTCTTCAGGACGGTCCTCTTGGACGTCCAATCCTTTTGGTAAATTGAACGTTCTAAAGGTCAGAGGCCTGTGACGGTCACACATGTTTCTTTTATAATGAAATGAACTAGTCTTCTTTAAGCCGGCCAACTGCTCGTCCACTTAAGACGATAAATGTCTTTAAAGCGTCTGTGGTCCAGCTCTCAGCTCATCTACAATCTCACATAACCTTTACTGTCTGATAACGACCAGACAACAAGATTAGTGGACCCGTCCAGACTCTTCTCTCCTTATCCTACGTCCCATCTGACTCTGACTGACTGGATTTAAAGTTAACATCTCTGGAATTAAAGAGGATGTGACCTGATGAGATGAATCCAGTAATGACCAGTGGCTGTTGTTTCTAATCACTGACTGTCTTTGTTTCTTTGTAGTCGTCACGAGTTAAAACTTCATGACTTCTCCTGTAAACACCACGGAGCCTTCAACCAAAGAAGACACATCTAATATGAGCTTTAATTACTCATTTATCTCCATAACGGTGTAGCACACGGAAAGCACATTAAAAATAAAATATACACTAGTGTCTGAATTATGAACTCATTGTGAGAGCTGCATTCAGAAACAGACTTTAGTCAGTTTTCCTCAACAAGCAGCTTCATGTGGAAACAGGCTGTAGACATCCAGACAGCAGGGGGCGCTGCAGGGACCAGGCACCATGAACAGCCGGATTTAGGTTTAAACCAAACCTGGTAGAAATAATCACAGATTTAAAAAAAGGAAATGAGGAGGAACAAAAACACACGAGACAAACCTGAGACAAACCTGAGACGTCCAAACTGAGCTTTTGTCAAAAGTCATTTCATCCCTGACGTAACAGAGAACGAAGTAGATCTGGACGAGTGTCGTTCTTGGGGGGACACGGGGACAGTTTCATTTTTGTTTCCCCTTCTCTAAGTCCCTGTGTCTCCTCCTGGTCTTAATTAAAATGTGTCTCCACATGCGTCCCCAGCCAGCACTTGAGATCTGATCTCTTCAGTGAATGATTTTAATTCATACTGGAGATCACCTGTCCCAACAGCAGGTGAGATCAGATGTTAATGTGACGTCTGAACAGGGCTCTGATTGGTTGTCTTCATTTGCTCGTAGTCGTCACTAGTTTAATAGTTTAAAGCATTTAGTGAAGCATCGCTGGACGTCGAGTAAGAAACCTTCTGATCACCTGAGCTTTGTTTTGGTCTGAATAGACTTCCCTTCCTCCCTCTCTCTCCTCCCCTCCTCCCCTCCTCCCCCCTCGGCCTGTAAATGGCATATATCAGACAGTGACAGCAGGGCCATAACACATAAAGACAGTGGGGCTGAACTCTGTGAAAGCCACTCTGGGAAGCCCATTACAGCTCTGCCGGGCCTCTTTATGCATTCATGGCGGGCCCATATCAGCCCTCTGTTGGGTTCACGGGGCCGCGGCTTCAGATGCAAGGGCAATATACACAGCACATAAAACATTAATGGCGTGGCCCCGCAGGCTGCTGCTGTTCTCTGCTGTAGGTGAGGGTTCAGAACACACAGGATAATAAAAAACTATCCTTCACCTGCTCATAAAAAGTGTCAAGAGTTTGGTTCTCTAACAAATCTCAGTCCAGGCCACGTTTCCTGAGCCTGAGGTAGTTAACGTGGACCGAAGCACACTGCATCTCCAGATTATGACTGACTCGTAAACATGAGATTGTTTTTGTTACGTCTCTTCTGTAAAACCATGAGACTTTTTCTCATTTAGTCTCACACAGAGCAGCTGGAAAGTTTTACTTGAGTGTTTGTTTATTCAGGAAAATGAGCCCATATTACATATCAGAGAGGAGCTCCTCCAGGATCCAATCAGAGTCCATGTGTTCAGAAGTGTTTCCATCAATGTAATGAGACTCAGGTGTGGTTCAGTTCCTGGTTTAGTTTCAATAAATCAGGGATTTGTCTCAGTCTGATCTTCACAACACATGTTTGTGGACAAAGGAGCTTTCTGAGGAGCTCAGAGAAAGAGTTGTTGTTGCTCATCAGGCTGGAAAAGGTTCCAGAACCATCTCCAAAGAGTTTGGAACCCACAAATAATCCACAGTCAGAGGAATGATCTGAGGAATGGGCTAAAATTCCTCCAAGCTGCTGTAGACCACTGATCAGCAGTTACCAGAAACATTTAGTTACAAGGAGGTCACAGCAGATACTGGAGACAAGGAGGACATGATATGTAATATTGGCTCATTTTAATATATTATTTGATCGGGTTCTCTTCGTCTATTGTGAAAATCTGCTGACGTCCTTCCCATGTTCTAGAGTCTTGCTGGTGTTTAAATCCTACCATGTGGTGAACTAACTGCTCTATATTCTTATCCCTGCAGCTCTACATCCAGACGACCACGCTGACCATCTCTATGAACCTGAGTGCGTCCGTCGCTCTGGGGATGCTCTACATGCCCAAAGTCTACGTCATCATCTTCCACCCGGAGCTCAACGTGCAGAAGAGGAAACGATCCTTCAAGGCCGTCGTCACGGCCGCCACCATGTCGTCCAGACTCTCCCACAAAGCCAGCGACCGGCCCAACGGGGAGGCCAAGACGGAGCTGTGTGAGAACGTGGACCCCAACAGTAAGTCCTGACGCAGCCTTCGACACATCCACCCACAGAGAGCTCATTTAGAAAGACGGAATATTAACTCCTCACAGAGAATGTAGTGAATGAAGAGTAGAAACAGGGAACTGAAGTAAATAGACACACAGTTAGACACATTATTATTTGACTCATTCAACCTCATACTCATTTAATCCAGTTCTTCCAGGAGTCTGACAATCATTGATGAAGACTCTCTTCAGTTATGAGCATCATCTCTTCTCCTGATGGAGTCAATCAGCTCAGACTCCTCCACAACTAAACCTTGTCAGCAAAAATACATTTAAACCCTGATCTCTGGGATTTTCTCAAAAAAACAAAGATAGTTTTTTATAAACTCTGAGTGAACCTGACTTCATTCATTCTGTATTTTTATGACTGATGTGTAATCTTCTGTCCTGAGCTTCGTACGCCCACCATCCACCCTGACCACCTCAATGTGACAACGTTGTTTTTAGCTAAAACTACAGTATAATTATGTCCACCTCCAAAAATAAAAAGATCTACTATGTAAATGATACAGGGTTGGTTCTCATGAAACTCCTCGTGTCCTGAAGCAAAGCTTTGTCATTGAGTCTTCACCAGAAACAATCAGCTGATCAGTCAATGAAGATCAAACTGAGTGAAGCTCACATGTCCACATCTCTAAAGTCAACATCTTTTGGGTTTTTGACAGCTGCTCAGGTGAGACTATGTGTTAACTTGGACTGGAGTTAAATAATGACGACATGACAAAGCTCTGGATGTGATGGTGATGAAACTAACAGCTGAGAATCACTTTAAGATGTTTTCTGACTGATAATCTGTCGTATCCAGATTCAGTTCTATCAGAATAAGTGGATGGATAGTCCTCCAACCAATCAGAGACATTTAAACTAAGTCACATGACATATACGACTACTGTTACTCTCCTGTTCATCACCACATTAAGCCCCGCCCCCAAACGATCTGACTGGTTAAACAGGCTATTGTTAGCCATTCAAATAGGCTATATACAGGTTAATGTTAGCATTTAATTAGTCCAAACAGGTCCCTGTGACCCCTGAGGAGCATCTAGAGGTCCTTAACATCATTCTGGAGCATCTCGTCATCAGCAGAGAGACTCCATGTGTTGATGTTGCTCTGACTTCCAGACTGAAAGAATCTGATGAAATCAACTAATGAGCTGGATGTGAAGAAGAGGAAGCAGAAGCAGAGGATGAAGAGCAGTCATGTAGACGTCATCACTGCTGCTAACTGACGGTCAGACATGATTGGTTCAGGGTAAAGATTGACTGGAGATCATCAACCAATCAGCTGCTCAGCTGTAAACCCAGAATGATGTGGTTCTGTTCCAGACCCTGGACTCCATGACGTTCTGGGTTTAAAACCTGGAAACACGACACAACATCAACCTCTTCTGAACCAGAGAGAAGCTTCAGCTCAAATGTTCCCACAAATAGAAAGTGAACAAATTCAAATTACATGGTTGTGTGATCAAATTACCTCCTCGCAGCAGGATTACCTTTGGGGCTTTCAGGAACAACTCACCGAATCTATTTTCTTTCCCCCTGACAGGCTAATTTCATAATTTATCAGAGGTAAGAGCAAATTAATCTTCTTCTCCTGCTTCGCCGTCCTGACCTTGATCCATTTCCTTCTGGAGGTTTGAGGAGAGAGAGGAATGAGGAGGACAGGTGTTAGTGGTTAAATCCACCGACTCATAACTTTTACATGAGGAGACTCTAATCAGACGTTTGAGAGGCAGATTTACGGCCGTTCTCTGGTGGAGCTTTAACTGGACGTCCGACCCCCTAGACCTCCGGTTTTACTGCTCCACTCCTGCACTCATCAGGACATAAAGACAGCAGCTGCAAAATCTTTATTCAGCAGCCTCGTGAAGGACAAATCTGTGGAGACATTCCTCTGTGGATCAATGATGAAGTTATGACTGACGGTAGACAGGTACAATATTAGTTCAGCTGCACTTTAAGAGCAGGAACAAAAAACTCAGAGAGTCCTACACGAGAACAGACGTTAAAGTGTCAGCAGTAGAAACACTGGGAGCTGAGAGGACAGATACTTTCATCAGAGGAGTCAGAGTTTGTCGATGGTGCTGTAACACTGTGTTCACTAAATGAGGTTTAGGCCCTGTTCAGGTTAAACAGGTCCAGGTGTGAACACTGATCTGGTCTCTAGAGTCCAGGTTAAACAGGTCCAGGTGTGAACACTGATCTGGTCTCTAGAGTCCAGGTTAAACAGGTCCAGGTGTGAACACTGATCTGGTCTCTAGAGTCCAGGTTAAACAGGTCCAGGTGTGAACACTGATCTGGTCTCTAGAGTCCAGGTTAAACAGGTCCAGGTGTGAACACTGATCTGGTGTCAGTCCACATGTGGAGGTGGTCTGGGACACATGTGACTCTTCCTGGTAGATGAGACTCAGACTCAGACTCCCCCTGGTAGATGAGACTCAGACTCAGACTCCTCCTGGTAGATGAGACTCAGACTCAGACTCCTCCTGGTAGATGAGACCCAGACTCAGACTCCTCCTGGTAGATGAGACCCATACTCAGACTCCTCCTGGTAGATGAGACCCAGACTCAGACTCCTCCTGGTAGATGAGACCCAGACTCAGACTCCTCCTGGTAGATGAGACCCAGACTCAGACTCCTCCTGGTAGATGAGACCCAGACTCAGACTCCTCCTGGTAGATGAGACCTAGACTCAGACTCCTCCTGGTAGATGAGACTCAGACTCAGACTCCTCCTGGTAGATGAGACTCAGACTCAGACTCCTCCTGGTAGATGAGACCTAGACTCAGACTCCTCCTGGTAGATGAGACCCAGACTCAGACTCCTCCTGGTAGAGGCGGCTGAGGACCCACTCCTCATCTCTCCTCTCATTGGTCCTCTAGGTTTACTATTTTCCTTCTCACTTGATTTTTAGAATCCTCTCTCTTTTCAATCTTTCTCACCTCCTCTCCCTCCACCACTCCCCCCACCTCCCTCTGTCTCACCTCTATAATAGCCTTCAGTCAGTTACGATGGCTTCATCTGTTCTCCTTCTCCATCCTCCCTGCTCCCACAGCTGATTCCCTGACAACGATT
The DNA here is from genome assembly GCF_963514085.1 of Chelon labrosus. Classification (NCBI taxonomy): domain Eukaryota; kingdom Metazoa; phylum Chordata; class Actinopteri; order Mugiliformes; family Mugilidae; genus Chelon; species Chelon labrosus. The sequence continues at coordinate 400,927 of NC_140340.1, read as the reverse complement.
ATTGTGTTCAGCTCTAAATAAACCTGGTTCTTCTCCAGATGACCAGATACCTTGAGTCAGAAAGTCTAAACTTACATCTGAATATTGTCCCAGAGTCATGTCCGTGCTCCGTTTAGACAGAAAAGATCTGAAATCACTGACTGATGGAAACTTCTTGTCATATAACCAATGGTTTCTTCTTCACTTCTCTTATTTATTTATTTTTTATTTTAGAGTCTAAAACCAAACTTGAAAAACCAGAAAGTAGACAGAGCCGTAGAGAACGTGGACTCGGTCCAGCTTCTCTTTCATGTTTGTGTTGCTTCGTCGTACATTTGCTTTTGCTGCATGATTTACAATCAGTGCATCTGTCTTCATCTCCAGAGAACATGAAACGACTTCATTACAACTTAAACATCCTGAAGCTTTCTCTCCCTCTGGTCTTGTCTCTTCTTTGTGGGTTTTTGTTTTCAGCTCCTACTTCTTCTGCTGTTTCTTCCAGCCAGCCACAGCCTCTAGGTGTTCCTAATAAAGTGTCAGCTGAATAATCAGATCAGTCATCTTAAACCTGTCTGAGAGACGTTGACATCATTTATATTTGAATCCAGAAAATGAGGACTTACAAATCAGATGAAGCTTACGTTAGATTTCTGGTCTGATGATTTTATTTTATGATGCTTAAATAAGTTAAATAAGTTCTTATTAAAAGACCAGTTGGATTCAATTATTCTGTTACTTTAAGTCATTTCTGCTTTTTAAAGACTGAAGACTTTATTGGTTTGACTTTTTCTTTTAGACTTCTCTAGACTTTCTACTGAAACCAAAACCTGACGCTGACTTTTAGCTTTAAGCTAACCATTGTTAGCTAGCGTTTGGTTCAGGGATGTTTAAGTCGGCCTCGACTGAACCCTCCCGTCAGACTCATCAATAAGACGTCAGGACCTGAGAGAGCTTCACTGACACTTCCAGGCCTAAAACATTTCCTCTTTTATCTTCCCCACATGATTGATGAGGAGCGTTTGGCAGGACGGACGCTCAAGGCCAAGTGGTCACCAGTGCCAGGGACGGGGGAGGCAGGGCTGCAGGGGGGAGATAGGAAGGTGGTCATGCCTAAATAAGGGTAGAGGACATCTCTTCTACCTCCTCACTGAAAACCTGAGGATAAAAATAGCATCCTCTGGCCTTTGGTTTCTGTTGGAAGCAAACACACTTTAACCTGAATCTGAATATCTGGATCATTTTACAGAACCAAGAACCTGAAACATCCAGAGCAGCAACAAGAAAACACTTCCTTTAAACAGGAAGAAACCTTAAGAGAAGAACAGAGAAGAGAAGGAGTGAGATGAATTCATACATCTGATGACATCAGACATGCAGCATCTAAACAAGAGTGAAAGATACAGCTTCAAAATAATCCACTGTAGAGAGGTTTAGTGAGTTTACAGAGAGCTCATAGAGTTACTGATATAAGGATGATCAAGAGCTGAGGGGCGTGACTGGTCCCCCAGCAGCCTAGGCCTATAGCACCAACACTAAGGGATGGTTCAGGTGATGATGATAGCAGGTCTATTACAGGTGAGTTAGCGGTTTAATGGTTGACGTCAGAGGTGTCAGAAACACAGAGAAATGTAATACAGCAGAGGACAGGAGCACAGTGCATCATGGGAAGTCCCCCAGCAGCATAGGCCTATAGCAGCATCACTAACGAGCTGGTTCCACGTGTTCCACAATGATTATGGTTCTGACATTCAGACACAAGAAGTAGAAAAACATTTAAAGTGACACAGAGGAAAGAGAAAAACGTCTTTAAATAAAAATGAGTCTTCTAGTCTGGCTCAGAGCAGTTAATCAGTTACAGGCTAATTAATAATCGATAGCTGCTGAATAAATTACTTCAGATGAGTGACTCTATTGTGTGTGGTGGTTAGCACTGATGCCTCCCAGCCAGAAGGTTCTGGGTTCTAATCCAGGTCGACTGGTTCCTTTCTGTGTGTAGTCTGCATGTTCTCTCTGTGTCTGCGTGGGTTCTCTCCAGGTTCTCCAGCTTCCTCCCACCGTCCAAAGACATGCTGGTTAGGTTCATTGGTGATTCTAAATCCGCCTTCATAAGATTCTTAAGAGTGAAGATGGTTCTCTAGATAACGAGGCTGTCGGTCATCAGACTTGAGAGTTCATAACTAAATTCATTAACTCTCCTCTCACCTCCATCATTAACCTCCATCAGTAACATCCTGCACGGCCGCGTGGAACCGATCAGTGTTGTGTTTGTATTCTCTGCTCCTGCTCAGGTCCAGCAGCGAAGACGAAATACGTGAGCTACAACGACCTCGTGATCTAACGGCATCCCTCCATCAGACGCCGGCCTGCAGAGACACTGATGGTTCCAGGAGATGTCTGGTCTCCTGTCCCGCTGGTTCCAAACAGAAGAAGAAGAAGAAAACAGTCGGATGTTTTTTTTGTCTTCACTGCCGAACAGAGACTTTCAGACGCTGCAGCAAAGTGAAGCCTGGTGCAACTTTCCTTTAAAGCCAGACATTCACTCTGGGGAACGTGGCGACCTTAGGACGACATTCAGAGAGCAAAAAATAAACCGAAGGCGGGACCAACATGGCGGCTGCATCCGTCGGCAGCTAACAGGGCTCCACGCTGCTGATGTCAAACAAAGCCGCCTCCTCTCATCTCTTAACGTACTTCCAAACTTTTCCAGTCAGCCTGTGTTCTTCTTTATGCATCGTCTTATTTCAGTTCTTTCCTTTGGCTGGTCAGACTGACGGGTCTACTTTGCTTCTCACTTCTTGGATGCACATTGTTGTTTCTTTTTGGTTCTGTTTTATTAAAGCCATATTCTTCACTTTAACATTTGGAGGGCTTTAATCACGCTGCCACCGGGACTCAGAGTCATTTAAATGTCAAGTGGCTAAAAAAATGAAAAGAAAAGAAACAAGCCCAGGACATCCTTAAAGCCCCTGAAAACATCTTTTACGTTTGAGGTTCATGACAGTGCATGTTTTATTTCTGTCTGGGATGATGCGCATGCCATCACTTTTGGAACTAGGCATCCCAAGATGCATTGCTGTGGTCTAATGCAGAGCTGCAGGATTAAAGGTCCAGTGTGTAGAACCTAATGACATCTGGTGGTGAGGTTGCAGATTGCATCCAGCTCATAAACGTCTGTGAGTCGTTCTTTAGAGGAACCTGTGGTTTGTCAGCAGAGTGATGAAGGGCTCAGTCTAAGCTAACAGAACACACCTTTAATGAAAAGATCCAAAAATAAAACAGCAGCTATTTTTTACAGAAACATCTTTTCAGGTTTCAGCCTCCTAAAGGAACATTGTATGATTTTACGACGACTATCTTTAAATTTACTAAATTATTTTGTTGGACTTATTTCAACCTGAAATGATTCGTTGAGAAAATCATCAGAATTTGTTGCAGTGTTCAAAGATTCACGAGCGTGTTCTGCACTTCTAAAGAGCATCTTTTTCTGTCTGATGTATTTTATTTTAATCTCTGAGAGGTGTTATCACACCGAAGCTAAAAATATGTGCATCACGTCCGTGTGTTCATTATGACTCAGAGTTAGATTCTTGGCAGCGAGCGTCTTAACGTCAGCAGCTAAAACTAAAATCACCATCTTCCTGCATGCGGCGCTCCGTTTAGAGGAATCCTTCAGACCTGAAGCCAGGTTTTCAGGGGCTTTAAGTGTCCCAGATCAGGAATGTGGACTCAAGACCAGGCTCGCTCTGAACCGGTATTGTTTTCTGGGCATGAGATCTGATGCTGTTTCATTTTTCTCAGAAGCTTGTAAAAACTCAGAGCTGTTCCAAACTGTCAGAGATCTGCATTCTGTTCATGAGTTTGTTGTTTGTGAGTCCACAACTCTTCACTTTAGTCGTCTGACGTGATATAAATCTGATTGGTCAGCTGGCCGTGAACACGGAGCCAAAAAAGAACAAAAGAAAAACGTTGTGTTTTCAAAAGCCTGTTTGAAATGTTTGTGGTCACATGGCGAATGCTTTCCCATCCCAACACGTGTGTACGCCATGAGCTCTCAGTATTTTGTAGGTGTGTGATGATGATGAAGATGATGAAGATGGCCGGGTTAAAGGGGGCCTGTTGGGGCCTCTGGATGTCTGGTGATTTCCTGAACTACTGATAAAACTAAAGGTGTTGATGTTGAGGTTGTCGATGCATGCCTGATATGTTCGATGTTGAAATCAGAAAAAAAAAGTTTCCGATAATGAACTTGTCACGTTGACTCCACCTGTCTGCTCTGAAATGTACCGTTTCATTTTCTTTCCGTTGGTTCCTCTGATTCTTTCTCACACAGCAGAATACGGCTTTGATTGGTTTCTTATTGGGGGAAAAAAGATGAATATATATTTAAAAAAAACTAAATACTTGTTTAAAAAAAGGAAGCATGTATGTTTTCTACTGTTTGTACTTGGTATATTCATGTTGCCCTTGCTGCTTATGTGCCAATGTTGTGGGAGAGATTTACATTTGGCCACTCATGCAACTATTCTGTGGTGTTGTCAAAGAATGTATCAACATGAAATAAAAAAACATTTGGTTATTTTTTTATATATTTCATGGAAAAGTATTTGTGTCCGTCTCTTCCAAAGATTTAAAACTTGATCTCAACGAAACAAACGTCTGATGAAGTGAACCGACCTCAAGGCACTCAGTAAACATGTTGACACTGAATGCATCGTCTCTTTCACCTTCTTCTTGGTGGGAATCTCATCCATTTCTCACCCGCCGCTGCTGCCTGTGGGGTACGGTTAATTACCCCAGAGGCATTTGTCTAACATGAACGTCTTATCAATATTAACGTTTTTGAAGAACATTCTCCAGCAGCGTTTCAGACATCAGAGATTAAAATACTAACAGGCAGCAGAAGACAGAGGAGACGTCCTCCAACAGCTTCTCAAGTGACCGACATCTACTGAACCACAACGAAGGACTACAAGTCTAAGATGAGTAAGATGAACAAGACAAACAACCAGGACTGATCTGTGGAAGAGGAGTTTAACTCATTCATTCAACCACTAGTAGAAATGATCACATGAATCAGTGATGTCTGTTCATTAGTAATGAGAGCCTTTTAAAAGATTCTGGCCTTGGAGCTGAGAACCAAACTAAACTAGAAACTAATCTGAACTAGAATCAACTCAGGAGATAAATCAGATCTTAACATGTGAGAGTCTTTCCATCTGGTTCCAACATCTGGATCATGTCTCCAAGTCAACCAGCAGCTGTTGATGGTTCTGATCCAGCGGTAGGTAGAGATCCATTAGAGACAGCAGCTGTGACCACATGATGGCGCTGCTGATTTACAGACACACAAACTGAGATCAGATCTCAAGTGCTGGCTGGGGACGCATGTGGAGACACATTTAGATTAAGACCAGGTGGAGACACATTTATATTAAGACCAGGTAGATGGACAGGTGAGACCTAATATGAACAGAGGTCATTCAACTCATTAGTAGCTGATATAACAAGATCCTGATGATGACGAGCTTTTCTAGAAGCTGAATATCTCCCGGCGTCTAAAAGCCTCAGTTGCAGTAGTTTCATGAACGCTGACAGACTTCAGTCTCTGTGGACGTCCTGATGCAGCAGGACCGCCGTCCTCCGTCTCTGAGCTGTAGATAAGACTCGTCTCTGTGTGGATTCACATAACTAACCTCCAGTGTCCAATTAGATTAGTCGCCGCCAAACCAATTAGTGTTTGTGGGAGGAGGGTTGAGACGCCAGCGGTCGTATCAGGACTCTGATATAAATGTTGACAGAGCTCCTCAACAGCCGCTGCAGCAGAAAACGATGCTTCTCTTTTCACTCGCATAATAATGGATCAAAGGTTTTTACTGTGTAGAAAACATTTGGGTAGAGCTGCAAACTTTAAGTAGTCAGAGGATCATAAATTATATTCTAGATTTTATTTCCTGTCCTGAGAAGAAACTGTTTACAGGTCCAGCTGTGTGCATCTATTTATTAACGTATTAAACTTGATCCATTGATTGAATAAAACAGAATAAAGCCTGATGGAAACTGTTTCTATGGAGACTAAATGAAATGATGTCTAAAAATAAGACATACTAGTTTTAAACTGAGGGATAAAGTATTCACTCACTCATCCAGATAATTGAACCCAGGTGTTCCAATCACTTCCATGCCCACAGGTGTATAAATCAGCTCCTGGTCATTCAGACTGCTTCTACAAACATTAGTGAAAGAATGAGTCGCTCTCAGGAGCTCAGTGGATTCCACATTTGACTAGAACCAGAGTAAATGTGTGTCTCCTCCAAAAGGGCCAGATTTGTCCAAACTAGAGTTTCAGACTAAAACCAAGTAGATTAGTGTTGATCCAAGGAGAACGTGACCAGAACAGTTTAGTTAGTAGCAATAGTTTCTACTTTCCAGTCAGTACTGTCATTGCTCTGGACTGGATTTCATCTCTGACTGACAATGAAACAATGAATTCCATTTGGTCATTATCTGGTTTTAATATGTTCACAGATGCTTGAAAGAAGAAACTCTGACTCTGACAGAGTAGTTGTGTTCATCTGAAACCTTTAGGATTGTTCTAGTTCTCATCTGAATCAGTAACAAGTTCTAATAGTTTATTAAGAGAATTTAGGAACCAGACACTTGGAGAGAGTCACATGATCTAAAACACTAGAACTGTCTGCTAAGAAGAATGATCTTGGTCCACTAAAAACAAGACTTGATTTAACAGGATTCACAGTTTTTACAGTGAGCTTTTACTTTTCTTTCCTCTCTCAGCAGACGTTCAACATTTCTTCTCCTGCTCTGACAAACCTGGTAATGACAAATATTTCAATATTTGAACGTGTGGTTGGAGATGAGCTGAACCTCGTGCTGAGGCAATTAGAGAGTGTGAAAGGAAGTGACTGGTTTATCTTGAGGAAGCATCGAGGGCGGCTCCAGAGGAGGAACAATAAAGACGTGTATATGAGGGATTTATTGCTCTACTGTGGCTTATTCAGCATCTTCACACATGATGAGGTCCTCCCTGCTATCTGCTGAGAGATAGCGGGTGTCAATGGAAACCAATTTGAGGCGTCCAGAGCAAAGCAAGTTATTAACCCCCCCAACCCCCCCACCAAAGAATTCTATCCTCCGTTCTTTATTTGGGGACTGAAAGAGACTGAGCCACTCAAACAACTATTTAAAAGCTGATTAGAGCTGAAAAGCTGAAGCTCCCCACAGGAGGCCATGGTTTGTCCTTCACATATCTGAGTCAAAGAAAAGAGGGAATGAGATAAAGTTAAGATGGAGAAGGAGGAGAGAGAGAGAGAGAACAGGAAGCTTCCACAGAATGGATTCTGTAATAAAATGATTTATCACCTTCACCTCATTCATTCTGATCCAGACAATAAATCCCTCCTCATCACCTGGACAGTCCTCCAACCAATCAGAGACATTTAAACTAACCAGAGACATCTATGACTACTGTCACTCTTCTGTCCATCACCACATTAAGCTCCGCCCACACGATCTGATTGGCCTGGCAGATCTTTGCAGGAGCAGAATCAGTTCCTAACAGAGAGACTCCAGATCAACGTTCTCTGGTCTTTGGCCTCCAGGTTTTCAGGCTGATTGGGGTAATGAAGGTGCTGCAGCAGAGTAACGGCACTGAACACAGTCAAGGTCAAGTTACCAACAATCAGAACATCTACAAAGATGACCAAACTAACATGAACACAAACGCTACAACAAGTAAAAAGCATCTGTTAAAGAGGGAGCAGCCTGAAGGAGCCAGGGCCGTTTGACTGCTGAATATTCATCTCCTTGTTGAACCTATTAGTGTTAATGAAGTAATGTCAGACAACCGGCTGCTCAGCTGCTGCTCCACACACAATTATTCTGTGTCAGAGCTCAGCGAGAGGAACCAGGTGACGACTCTGAGCCAAAGAATCTAAAGCACCTGACTAATTATCTCCTTTAGTTGATCGTCTCAGAGCTGTAGACGTGATCAGACCCATGGAGGACGGCCAGGTTCAGACCAGTCTGCTCAATGACGGAGGGTTAAATATATAGATTTAAAATTCAATGCAGTTTTATTTCTATAGCATCAAAACAAATCTGTCTTTACAGAACCCAGAGTCTGAAACCTCCAGAGCAGCATTAAGAAAAAACTCTTTTAACAGGAAGTAACCTAAAGCAGAAACATCTGATTGAAGCCGGTCGGTAGAGACAGATAAAGCATGGAAGACAGTAGAGGACAGGAGCTCAGAGCATCGTCCCCCAGCAGCCTGGGCCTATAGCAGCATCACTAATGGATGGTTCAGTCCAGATCTATCAGCTTTATCAAAAAGAAAAGTCTGAAGTCTGACCTTAAACATAGAGAGGGTGTCTGCCTCCTGCCTCCTAAACCACCTGACGTCAAACCAACCATCTAACAACCTGTCGACAGAGACCAGTAACGTACTGCCGATCTGATCCATCAGCATCTTTTAATGAAACATAATGATCTGACCTTTAAACACATTCTGTACTCGTTGAATTTAAATGTTTCTCTGCTGCTCGCGTTGAGACTTTCCAGGTGTCAGAGTTTATTTAGAAGCAAACTCAATCTTTCTGCTTTAAATGTGGAGCGTAGTTTTGCAGCCAGCCTCAGCAGTCAGTGAATAAAAACCTTGAAAACAGCAAACAAAGAAGCAGCTCCCGGCCCCGTTTCTCTCTGCTCTCTCTCTCTGTTCTCAGCATTAATATTGGCAGATTCAACCAACGTCTCACGTTCCCTGTGAAAGCCTTTAAATCCTCCAACAGAACCACAGCCTCAGCCAAACCCATTTCATCACGACACTCCATTTTCGTTGTCGTTATTAACATGAATATCGACGGATCCCCACGGCGAGGTGCCTCCAGCTCGCCGCCAGCCCCGGCCCCCTCATCCATCCTCCATCCTCCCAGTGCACACATCATCTGTTTTGGGCCTCTGGGCGATACATCAATGTGGCGGGGCAGAGAAAAGCTCTTTAAGTTGCATAAACACAATGTCGCCCGGGCACCCACCGGCTGCAGGTGATGGATGAGGACCCCACGCAGAAGCAGCCGATGGCCGAGCCACTGTCATCACTCCCCACCTCTAACTGGAGAGGTGGCTCCGGTCACCGCTAACAGGAAGAGGCCTGGACCCCCAGGGCTGGCCCCAGAGTTCACAGGGTCAGAGGTCAACCAGGAACCTGTTAGAGAGCACAGATACTGATAGCTCAGTGGAAATATAGTGAAGTAGAGAATAAGTAGATAATAGAAACAGGACAGAGTTCAGGGACTAAACACATTAGACACAGAGATGTTTGTGCAGCGGTTTTTCAGGCCTGAGGATTGTCTGCAGGTGAACGTGTGACCACTTAGTTTAATTCATCCTCTCACAACGACACCTGTGTCTGTAGAAGCCCAGGAACTCTAAAGGCTCTGGCTCAGTTTAACTGTTCAACAAGTTCAAGAGACTGGAAGAAGGATTATTACTGAGGCCGGATGACACACAAACACAACCACTGTAAACCAGGTGGTGTCAAAGGATCCCAGTAGAAGAAGAAGTCTCTTTTGTGGTCTAGTCTTCTCCAGTGACGTGGTCTATCATGCTAACGCTGGCTAGCACCAAGCTAACCCTCAACATTCAGCAGTGAAACTCCAACGGCTTGTTCAGGCTGCTCTTTTTATTTGTCGTAGCATTTGTGTTCATTTAAGTTTTGTCATCTTTGTAGATGTTCTGCGTCTGTAGTTGATAGTTATTGTTAGAAACTTGACCTTGAATGTCTTCAGTGCTGTTACTCTGCACCAACACTGAGAAAGAAAACAGCTGGCCAGTTCCTTCTGAGGAGTTCACAGATAACATCCTCAACAGACTCATGTAAACCTTTTCCATTCAACCAGCTGACATAGCGGCAGTTACCATGACAACGCCTGCCAGAGCGCTGCATGGGATGTGCGTTTGTACAGAGAGGTATGTGGTACCTACTGTAGACTGTAACTCATAATGGAGTCGCGTCCAGAGTGAACAGAGTGAGAGGATTAGACGTCTACACCAGGACTTGGTTTGATTCTTTTCTTTTTGTTCTTTCCGTTTTTAAAGCAGTGTTCTCGTCCTCTGGTTCTTTCGTAGGACGTCTGCTGTTCTTCATTCTGTGATAACACTAAAGAAAAACAAAAGAAACCAAACACCACATCTCTCATCACAGATACGACTTTAAAAAACCAATGAGAAGCTGATGGTTTGATTTCAGCAGAGATCATTTGAACCTTAAACCTGAGACTTAAGAAACTGAAGATTCAAATCAAATTCAACGTTAAAAACTTGTTTCATCTGAAGGTTTTCTAGAACCGTGATGGGTTTCACAGACGTGACAGAGCAACTCCACTTCAGCATCAACTCAGATATTTTTGATGAATCACAGTCTGAAGGGAAACAACGAACAGATCGACCGGTCGATGCAGCCGACGCCACGCAGCAGAGAAAAGAGCTGACTGAGTGAGGAATAAATGAAAGAAATTCACTTTAAATTTAAATATAAGATGGTGTAACGCCTCCCAAACACAAAGCTCCTCTCTGATCTGAAGGTACCCTTAGCAAAAAGAAGTTTATTCAAGTGTACTAGAAGTATACTTATTTTATACTAAAATTGAGGTAGTATACTTGAAGTTTACTTTTTATATACTATATTTCATATACTTAAGAATAGTATAGTGAAGTATACTTGGCTTATACTGAAAAGTATAAAGAAAAGTGTAAGACTAAGTATATATATACTAAGACTTACACTTATACTTTAAGACTAAAGCTTATACTTGTACTTTGGTATACTTTTTACTACTTTCTGCCACAAAGTACTAATACTTAGTATATCTTAGTCCAAGTACAGAATAAGATCAAGTCATTGACTTGTGCATATATTTAATTTAGCAGAATAAAAATGTTTTTCCACTACACAATTTATTTGTGGTATTACCCCTTTTAGAAACTTACATGTTTAAGATCATATAGTGCTGAACTTCAGAAGTTTACAGTAAATGGTATGTGTGTTCACTAACATTATCTTTATGTACCTTAAACACATACACAACAACAGAAACATTGACTTGACTTTATTGATCAAGTTCTAGTCCCTTTCATAAGAGTTTGACAATGGTGTTAAGTACACAGCATCATCTGTTTCAACAAGAACACATTTAGTTTTAATCATGTCAGGCCACACAGCATTAACAGTTTTGTTTTGTTTTATTCTCATATATAAAGTACTTTGTACTGTGAATCTTTACATACAGGCCTGGCTGATTCAGTAAGTACCTCAACTAAAACACAACATAGTTTGGCACATAATCAAAAAGCAGAAATTTGATGTCAAGACATTTGTTTAAAAATAACCAAGTCATTAATTAAACTAAATGTATCATCTTTCAAGCATACAGTACTGTTGTATCTCTTCTTTAGTCTGAATTGTCCACGTCCAGTTTGCTTGTGGTAGGGTTCTCAGTGTTGACTTCATCATCATCATCTTCTTCACTGTTGGAAGTGTTACTCCAGTGTTCTTCTGTGTTGATTTGGTTATCTTTATTATCATTCTACATGTGAACCAAGGAAAGAGAATGAACAATGTAGTTAATAACACGATGACTGAAATTGTGCAGGTGGTTTGCTGTAGCCTTTGCTTTGTACTGACAATGTTGTCATTCGTCTACACTTAGACTAGAGGATAGGTCAAAATGTACCACAATTAAGATAAACTGTCTGTTAGATGGTATGAATGCACTCAACTATTACAGCAAACCTCTAACTACATGTACAGTAAACTACATGTGTGTACTGTTGACACTTTTTGAGGGTGTCACTGGAAGCCCTCTGATGAATATTATATAAATCAGTGACGTGGCATATGACACGTGGTAATAATTATACCTACCAGGGAAGCTGACAGCACAGTTTAGGGAAGATTCTTAAAATTCAATCAAGCAGGATAAGAAAGTTACCCAGATACATGGGGGAATGTATCCTGGCAACAGAAGATGTCCTGACATATTTCAAGATTGGATGTCTGTAATAACTTGGACAAACTGTGTCATTGTGTATTTACCTGTTGAAAGGCAGTATCCAAAAGCCTAGGTGTGGAGGAGCTCCTACTGTTGAACCATCTCTAACTTCTCTGTGGGAAACAATAGGCCGACTCATGTCATCTTGTGTGTTGTCCTGTAGTTCTGTCCTGTCCTGGAAAGGTGGGGTGTTCACATATGAATGTCAATAATTACTCAAGTCATTTCATTCCCCATGGGTATACTGAGTTCATTTTTAACATAAAATAATCCCAACATTTTTTGGGAAGATGCCTCCAAATGAGATTGTACATAGTGCATGGGTAGCAATTACCTTTGAAAATAAAACCAGATTCAACATTTCGCCTTAAATTGTAAATATTTGTACAATATATATATATTTTCAAAACTAGGCTACAAATTGATGAATTCAATCAAAGTTGCTCAACTAAATGTATTACAAATTAATGCAACTAGTAATTTATATACAGTAGTCCCCAAATAAACTAAAATAAAACATTACATTTCAGTCTGACCTTTTCAACTGATAATGATTTTTTTTACATATCAAACCAGTTCAACATAAATATGCAACTGGAAACGGTCATTTAATATAAAGTTAGACACATGATAATCTTGGAGCTAACCTCACATCACCAGCAGCCTGTGGAAAGTAATGGAATGGAATATTCTACCAACTGTGTTGAACATAAAGCTCTGCTGCACTGTAAGCAGCAAGCTATAGCTGCTGTGTTCTGATCTTAGACATCATGAAATCATAACAGTCTTAATTCATTATCTGTTACTTACTTTTACTTTCCATCTGTACTTGGTAGTCCTTGGAATCTCTGCTGTGTAATCCTCCAAATGTCTTTTATAAGGTCTACGACGTTTCTCCATGTTAGCTCTAATGAGCTAATTCAGAAGCTTCTCCAGCTCTCGCTGTCACAGTGTCGCGCACATAAACTGTACGGTCGCGCTTTGCACTTCCGGTCCATGTTCCCGCCTCCCTACCTGGCAGCCAATGGGAGCCTAACTTCAAACTGGCGTCCACCGCTGCAGGTAACGATCTTGTTCTCCAAAGAAAAACCAACGGTCCCGTTCTCAACAAGGAAAGAAGGAGAAAACGACATGGAGGTGAAGTGGGACATTAAAGGCAGAGAAAAGTCAGACGGTCCAGCCTTTTTCCCAGCAAAGGTTTTAATGTTTGGTGGTAAGTTGTTGCATTTTATTTCTTCCCAGTTACCTTGATAGCATTGATTTAATCTGTCACTTTGTCATAGCCCAGTGGTTTGCACGTGACGTCACCGCCGGCATGCTGCCCATTGTTTTCCATCAGTTACCACTCTGTCATATTCAGTCTAGATCAGGGATGGACAACTGGCGGCCCGGGGACCGCACACGGCCCGCGACCTCACTCGAAGTGGCCTTTAGATTAATTTTTGATAATTATAAAAATGTGTCCTCTGCGGCACTGAATCAGTTGTAATGACACAGTTGGCCACTAGATGGCGCCTCTAATGCAGACGCCGCCTCGTACACGCTTCCACCGGGTCTTCTCTACCAATGAAGAAGAGACGTTGAGCTATGGCTAAGAGCGGAGAAAATCGTGTGTGTTTCAGGTGAAATGGGAAGAAGATTATCTGTTCACAGAATTTAAAAGCAAACCTATGTGCTTCTGCTTAGAGACGTTATCTGCCATGAAAGATTTCAATTTAAGTTGCCGCTACAACACGTTGCACAAAGTTAAATACGAGAAGTATACTGAAGCTGCAAGGGCTGCTATTGTAGCGGACCTTAAATCAAAAGTTCACAAACAACAGCGACTTTTTACCAGTGCCCACTACTGATAGTGGTGAGGTAGAGTGGGTATACAGGGAAAATGTTCAACTCTTTCTTAGTGTAAAAAATCACAAATAAGTTCTTGCAATTAATGTTTGATGTTCTGCAGGTTTCTCCCATCCTTGAAGAGGATGGTAATTTGTATGTTTTATTTTCATGAGCCCTTTGCACTAAAAAAAATAACTAAGTGGTTATTTTTGTTTGCTTCAATAAACACGTGTGCGTGTATATATATATGTGTGTGTGTGTATACACACACACACACACATACATACACACATACATACATACATACATACACAAACATATTTAAAATGGCAGTTTTATCATTTATCATATATATACATCATCGAGAGATCAGACTGGTCTACACTGTTGAAGCTACTCACTAGCCTAATAGACAGTGGAAAAACTTACTGCACTGCTGTTGAAGACTCGCTGCCTGCTAGTGTCTCTCTCCCTTTCCATCCTGTCTGTGCTGGGTTTCTAGTCGGTTGACTGTCCAGCTGGGAGATTGAGGCTTTGTGCTAGCTAGGCTACCCTTAGCAGAAAGTAGTATACTTGAAGTTCATTTTATTAAGTATACTTGAGTATAAGTATAAGTATAGTAAGTATACTACAGACCATGTACTTGTAGTGTACTAGAAAGTGTACTAATTTAATACTTCTTCCGGCTAAATTGGAACGTTTTAAGTATATAAAAGTATACTTTAAGTTTACTTATAAAAGTATACTTTAAGTATACTTTTATAAACTAAAATGTGGACTAGAAGTATATACCTAGTACACTAGCAGTATATAAATGAGTGTACTTGTGGTATACTTAGAGTATACTTTTATAAACTAAAAAATGAACTAGAAGTATATAACTAGTACAGTAGTAGCATATTGAAGAGTGTATTTGTGGTATACTTAAAGTATACTTTTATAAACTAAATAAATACATACATACATACATACATACACAAACATATTTAAAATGGCAGTTTTATCATATATGGTTAAGTGTGCGGTCCAATGTGGCCCTCTGGTAGTGTTGATGAAAAATTGTGGCCCCCTCCATCATTTAAGTTGCCCATCCCTGGTCTAGCTGATTTAGGTGTGATGTATGTGCATTCCCTCTATAGAGTTTTTTTTCCTGATCCCATTTAAGTTCAGAAATGTACCTGATAAACCATCCTTCATGCCTCTTTAACAAGTGTGTTAATTGTGGATGGTGAATAAAAATAACACTGAAGTAATGTTTTGTGTTTTTTCCCTCACAGTCCATGTCCAGGCCAAGTTCCCCGACACCACCATGCACGATGTGAGACCAATCAGAAGAAGAAATGCAACAATATAAGCTATGCCAAGCAAGTAGCTGAAGAGAAGTTATAAAAGTAACGTTTTCGTTTCTGTCAAGGTATTTATTATTTTTGGTTCCAAAGTGCACGTCTTTGGAACCAAAAATAATAAATAACACTTTTCTTTTACCTTTTTATTTTGACAAGGAAGGACTTCAGTTCTAAGTTGGAGACATTTTGTTTACACATTTTTACATGTAAATGTGAACAGCAAAGAAGGACTTGATTTCATAGAAGCTCTTTGTTTTTGAAATGCGCATATTTAAGCAGGTATTTGTAAATACACTGTATGGTATGTTCTATAAATATATAACTTGTTCTCAACATTCTGTCTTGTGATTTTGTAAATACATTGCAGTCTAGTGTACACACAGTATGGGTAAACTTTAAGAATACTTTAAGAAGTATATTTCAAGTATATAAATAGTATGCTACAAGTATACTTGTAGTATAACGACAAGTAAACTAGTAAAATGCCATACTCTGTTTTAGTAATTCTAAGTTCATACTTACCCTTAGTAAAAAGTAGTATGCTTGAAGTTCATTTTATTAAGTATGCTTGAGTATAAGTATAGGTATAGGAAGTATACTACAGACCATGTACTTGTAGTGTACTAAAAAGTATACTAATTTAATACTTCTACGGACTAAATGGGAACATTTTTAAGTTTATAAAAGTATACTTTAGGTATACTTTATAAGGTAATTTTAAGTTTACAAAAGTACCCTTTCAAGTATACCACAAGTACACTCATCTATATACTACTAGTGTACTAGGTATATACTTCTAGTCCACATTTTAGTTTATAAAAGTATACTTTATGTATACCACAAATACACTCTTCAATATACTACTACTGTACTAGTTATATACTTCTAGTTCATTTTTTAGTTTATAAACGTATACTCTAAGTATACCACAAGTACACTCATTTATATACTGCTAGTGTACTAGGTATATACTTCTAGTCCACATTTTAGTTTATAAAAGTATACTTAAAGTATACTTAAAACGTTCCAATTTAGCCGGAAGAAGTATTAAATAAGTATACTTTCTAGTACACTACAAGTACATGGTCTGTAGTATACTTACTATACTTATACTTATACTCAAGTATACTTAATAAAATAAACTTCAAGTATACTACTTTTTCCTAAGGGTATCAAAGAAAATGTAAAGAAATCATCACAGAAACAGATGATTTCCTGAAAATAATCTGACCAAACAAAAAAAAAAATAATAGAAACAGAAATAAATGCAAAGCTGGACATTTAAGAGTGGGGGTTAAAGATTAACAAAGAGAAGAACACTCTGCAGGAGTAGGTGGTGTTGGACTTCATTTGGTTTTCATTGTTTCCTGTTTTATTTTGGTCCATTTGTCCTGCAGTTAGTTCTACTTCCTGTTTGTCTGTGATTGGTTGTTCCTCCCTGTGTCTTGTTTCCTCATTAGTTCTCAGTCTTTATATATAGTCCCGTCTTAGCCTTTTATTTTATTTTTTATTTAATATCAGGTGCCACCAGCTTCCTTCATCCCCACCTGGCTCAGTCATCCAACCATTCATTTATTCATGCATCCTTGCCGTCACAGCCTGGTTCAGCTTCAGCTCAGCATCTGCAGATGAATCGTGGCGTCGGTTTAAATCAGCGACCGATGACTCGTCTCTTTCAGAGGAACAAGACTCTGGAGGTTTGCAGCGCTGCAGAGAAAGAGCGACGGCAGAACGTGGCTGCTGCAGTTATTCTGGGTAACAGATGGCCTGAGCCGCTCAGAAGTTCAATAACACTTTTGCTCATGACTTTGTGCTCTGTAAGGATTTTTCTTGGCTGCATGAAAAGAAGATTAACTTTACAAGAGAACAACACAGGAAGCAGTCTGACTCTGCTGATAGCTCTAGACTTATTTACAGAAACAAAAATGAGTCAGCAGCTGGAAGTCAACGTCTCTCAGGTCAGCTCTCGTTTTCACCGTCACTGATTCAGTGAAATTAAAGAGGGATCATTCTGTGACGACTTCAACACCAGCTCCTGGTTTGTTGGTTCATTAGGATATATCTACCATCCTTTCACACACACTACACACATGACACATGATTTACTGACTGCACATTTGGTTTAAGTCAGTACAGTAAATGTGTTTAGAGGATTCATGTGATCGTCACATGACTCCTATGCCTATGATAGTCAATTATACAGAAATCCTCTCTTCCACCATTTCTCCTGTTCTCTGTCCACACTGTCCCGACCGTGATGTAGATGTTTTGGTTTATTCCTGGTCCAGGATTTCTTCATTGACTTCCCATCAGAGTTAGAATCTAGTTGAATCTTTTGGAGATCTGCTTGTTGTGTTTCTATGTCCTCTGATCACAACTCATTGGTTTTTCCTCTTCTGTTGCACGGAAGTTTTGATGACACCTTTAAAAAGCTGCAGGAGTCGTCTGTTCAGTTGTGTTTTTTTACTTTTCATGTGTGTTCTGTGCATGTGTTGTATTTTATTCAGGTGTTTTTTAAATAGTATTCACAGTAAACTACTGGACCACCTCTGCTGAACAGTCATGATGCAGCTGTCAGACGTTTTAGATAGATGTGGGGTTTTTCTATTTCCCTGCACAGCTTCGGCTGCAGCTCGGGAAGAGGAAACAACTTTTTCCTGCTCGGCCCCGATAAGGCTCCACGCTGAGCCTCGGTACGGCGACAGCAGCTGATGTATTCTGGTCCAGGCTTTGATCTCCTGCAACCCCGTGGTCTGACTACAAAACAGGGTCCGAGGCAGCTGCACATAGAGACGAAGGCTGCTAAACTAAATTTACTGTTTACTGTTTAGGGTCGACCAAGATAATTCTTCTTAGCAGACAGTTCTAGTGTTTTAGATCATGTGACTCTCTCTAAGTGTCTGGTTCCTAATTCTCTTAATAAACTATTAGAACTTGTTAATGATTCAGATGAGAACTAGAACAATCCTAAAGGTTTTAGATGAACATAACTACTCTGTCAGAGTCAGAGTTTCTTCTTTCAAGCATCTGTGAACATATTAAAACCAGATAATGACCAAATTGAATTCATTGTTTTATTGTCCTGCGTTCACAGCAACAGGTTCAATATGTAAACGCTACACCAGACACTTTAACTGCTTAACTGATGAATGAATAATGAATGAATGTCCCTCATCTGTCAAACAGCTTTTAAGCCCCAGAAGATCTGCTGGTCGAGTGTCTCACATTATCTGTAACAGTCACGTACATGGGGTAAAGAACAAAGGTCGAAGTATTTCACTGAGAGGAGAATTACTGGAGCTGAAGATCTGCAGATCTGAACATGAACATCTGACTCACTTTGAGTCGTAGACGATCAGAGGAAAGGTCTGGTCACACATGTGCTGGACAAACTGTGGATTTACAGTTCAAATGAGGCTGAAGTCAGTCAGAGTCTCCTTTGTTATACTATGCTACTATATTAGACTACCACCACTGTTATACATAGGTTGATTTTATATATTATGGTTTTAATTTCTTTTTTTCTAGAGTGTTTATTTTACGTCTGTACTCTGAGATAGAAATCAGAAATCAGTTAAATGGAAGAACTAAACTCTTTCTCTTTTGGTTGATAAGCCCGTAGAGGGTTATTGAATCCACATGAACATGAATCCAACATATTGTAGTGAATGGATAAATGGAGGCAGATGTTATTTTTCAGTCATAAACACATTCAGTGAGACACAGGAGCTCTCTCCACTCACAGCACAGGACTATCCTGGACCTGTTCCTCCAAGCCTCCTGCACACAAAGAGGAGGGACTGCCCCTTTCGCGGCTGAGCCTATCACGTGGCTGCATGTTACACACTAGCTTTGTCAGGTTCTCAATGATTGGCTTAGGCCTATTCAGTCCCCAGCTGGCTAAGATCCCAGACACAAAGACGCACGCTGCAATAATTAGAAAATAACCAATAAATGAAACAACAACGACATTTACTTCAACCACACATCCTTGTGCAATATTTTTTGGGGGATATTTGTGGCTACACTGCAAACACTCCAGCCAGTATATTATCATTCCAAGCGTATGGACATTGTTATGAGTCACAATGGATCTTTTAGTAACTCGACCAAAAAACTCCAATAAAGCTAGGTCTGTTAATAAAGGCAGGAGCACGGCCACACTACTCACTGTACACTGAACATGTTTAAAATATAAATACATGAATATATGAACCCTCGAAACGCTAATACTGAGTAAAATAATAGTATGTGAAGACTAAACATGTGAAAGAGTTTTTTAAAAAATATTCTGTCAGTATAATCAATACACAAGCCAAATACATTCACATCAGGTACAGATCTGAGCTCAGAGTATAAACAAACATAAACACACCTCCTCTTTGTTGACTGACAACTAAAACACAGCTGACGCGCCCTCTAATATTAAACCTTTGGACTGAAACACACCTGACCAACAGGTCAAATTTCAACATTTATCAGATGAGATCTGGTAGAGCTCCGCCCCTTCACCTGATTCACCTGAGACAAACAAGGAAACAGTTTATTATTGTGTGAGACTAAAGAGAGACACAGACGATCAGATTCACCTTCAGACCAAACTAACACCTTCCTCTGAGTGAGTCCAGCTACAGGAGAGAAAAGTGGAAAACTACAACACTGCTGCTTCAAGCTGCTGACTCTCCACACACTGAAGGTGAGTTTGACCAAAAACAGGACTCAAAGTCAAAGGAAGTTTCAGGGAAGTTAGTAGAAGATGGAGGAGAGCCATGACTGACTGGACTTTGTGTCTGCTGTGTTTCAGCTTCACTCAGAGACTAAATGGCTTCCAGATCAGAGAAGGATCTCTGCTGTCCGGTCTGTCAGGAGGTCTTCAGAGATCCTGTTCTTCTGTCATGTAGCCACAGCTTCTGTAAAGTCTGTCTGAAGAACTGGTGGAGAAAGAAACCAACACACCAGTGTCCAGTTTGTAAGAGAAGATCTTCAAGAGATGATCCACCTTTAAACTTGGTGTTGAGGAACCTGTGTGAGGCCTTCTTAAAGGAGAGAGATCAGAGATCTCCAGAGTCTCTCTGCAGTCTGCACTCTGAGAAACTCAGACTCTTCTGTCTGGACCATCAGCAGCCAGTGTGTGTCGTCTGCAGAGATTCAAAAAAACACTCCAACCACAGATTCAGACCCATCGATGAAGCTGCAACAGAACTCAAGAAGAACCTTCAGGAAACTCTGGAGTCCTTAAAGGAGAAGTTAAAGGTTTGTGAAGAAGTTAAAGTGAAGTTTGATGAAACAGAAAAACACATCAAGGTCCAGGCCCGACACACAGAGAGGCAGATTAAGGAGCAGTTCAAGAAGCTTCACCAGTTTCTAGCAGAGGAAGAGGAGGCCAGGATGGCTGCACTGAGGGAGGAAGAGGAGCAGAAGAGTCAGATGATGAAGGAGAAGATGGAGACTCTGAGCAGAGAGATAGCAGCTCTTTCAGACACAGTCAGAGCCACAGAGGAGGAGCTGAGAGCTGAAGACGTCTCATTCCTGAACAACTACAAGGCTGCAGTGGAAAGAGTCCAGCGCTGCCCCCTGCTGGATGATCCACAGCTGCCCTCAGGAGCTCTGATAGACCAGGCCAAACATCTGGGCAACCTGACCTTCAACATCTGGAACAACATGAAGGACATGGTCTCCTACACTCCTGTCATTCTGGATCCAAACACTGCTTATCCAAAACTGATCCTGTCCGAAGATCTGACCAGTGTGGGAGCAGGATATAAACAACATCTTCCTGATAATCCAGAGAGGTTTGATTATTTGTGGTCTGTCCTGGGCTCTGAGGGCTTTAACTCAGGGACTCACAGCTGGGATGTTGATGTTGGAGATAACACATGGTGGATATTGGGTATGGTAGCAGAGTCTGTCCAGAAGAAGGGAGAAATAGCATCTGGAATGTGGGGACTATTGTTCTATGAAGTTGCATACTTCACATGGTCACCACCAGATCCTCTCACTGATCTCCCAGTAAAGAAGAAGCTCCAGAGGATCAGAGTGAATCTGGACTGGAACAGAGGAAATCTGTCATTCTTTGATCTTGATACTAACACACACATACACACCTTCAGACACACTTTCACTGAGAGGATGTTTCCACGTATTGGAACCAGGGATAAACTCCCACTGAAGATATTACCAGTGAATAAGATCAGTTATAGATAAACATTATGATTCTGGAAATAAAAATAAAAGGTTAGAAGCTGTCAGACAGATTCCAACAATGATTATTCTACTTGTACTAAAGTAAGTTATGGAGTTCCTCAGGGTTCTGTGCTAGGACCAATACTCTTCAAATTATACATGCTTCCCTTTGGAAATATTATTGAGAAACACTGCATAAACATCCATCTCTATGCAGATGACACCCAGCTATATTTATCTATCAGCTGGTTAAACTCCTTAAAGACAGAAAGGATGACCTGGAACATCCTCCTCTTAAACTCAGAATAAACAGAAGTCATTGTATTTGGTCCAAAACATCTCAGAGATTCATTATCTAGTCACCTAATTTCTCTGGATGTCATCACCTTGGCCTCTAGTTCTACTGAGAGACACCAGGATATGTCCTTTAATTGTCCCATAAAGGGACCTGGACTGTCTTCTTTCACCTGCATCAGCTAGATACTGAAACACTAGTTCATGCATTTGTGTCTTCCAGGCTGGATTACTGTCATTCATTACTGTCTCCAACTGATTCAAAATGCTGCAGCAAGAGCATTGACAGGAATTAACCAGAGAGTTCAGAGTACTCCAGTTTTAGCTTCTCTTCATTGGCTCCCTGTCAAACACCAGCTCCCAGTTTGGGTTCAGGAGGCAGATACGCTCTCTACTTTGAAGGTTAGGACTAAGACTTTCCTCTTTGATGAAGCTGTTAGTTACAGTTAGACTGAACCATCCCATGCTGCTACAGTTCTAGGCTGCTGGAGGACGATACTCTGAGCACATGTCCTCTACTTTCTTCTCTTTCACGTCATCGATGCAACTGTATAGTCATTCATTTGGGGTGGGATCACCTGTAATGCAGAGGGCTTTGCGGGTGAGACAGTTATTGTAGATGTCCTGGAGGGAAGGGAGAGAGACACCGATTATCTTCTCAGCTGCTCTCACTGTGTGCTGGAGAGTCTTCAGGCAGGACGTGGTGCAGGTGCCGTACTACACAGTGATGCAGCTGGTCAGGATGCGCTCAATGGTGCCTCTGTGGATTGTGCACGTGATCTGGGCCGGTGCTCTGGCTTTGTTGGCGCTGTTGAGCCTTCTTTGTCAGTGATGCAGTGTTGGTCATCCAGGAGAGGTCCTCTGTGACGTGCACACCCAAGAACGTGGTGCTGCTCACCCTCTCCACAGCAGCACCGTTCATGGTCAGAGGAGCATGCTGGGTATGCGCTCTCCTGAAGTCCATGACAACCTCTTTTGTCTTCTCCACATTCAGAGAGAGATTGTTGTCTCTGCACCACATAGCCAGGAGGCTCACCTGTGTGTTGTCCACAAGCATTCTGACATAAGAGTCCTTAGTGTCCAGATGTGTGAGAGAGGACTGGAGGGTAGTGGAGATGGCATCACCAGTCGAGTGGATGGACCGATATGTAAATCTGTGGAGGTGCATGCGACTCATCTGTCATTAATCAAACTAAAAACAAAATTGTCTTCATAACATGGGTTATTTCTAAAACAGAAACATCAGTGAATTTAAAAAGCAAATGTCCTCCTGTTGTCACATTATTCCAAAGCTTTGTTTGTGTTTTTTAGTTTTCTTTGAGTTTGTTTATTGTGTTTAAAATGATTTCACTCTTTCTATAGAAGTACTTCATTCTGCAAACTGAAGTACAATGATTCCTGTTTAATCAAATATATGTACAATAATCTGTCTGTTCCAGCGTTTCTGTCAAGGGAGGAGCATTTCTTTTTTAATGTGGACGTGTCAGTTTTAAGGTGGACTTGCTAGTTTTAAGGTAGACTTCTTAGTTTGGTTAAGTCTTGATGTAAAGTTGTTGATTTCAGAAATGAAAATCTGATCCAGATGATCCAGATGTGACTGATCTGATGATGTGAGCTGTATTTCATGTAACCTGTGACCTGCTGTCATTCTGTTCATCTACCTTCTGATAACATTGTGTTTGAGACAATAAAAAGGGAAAACTGTTCATACTTGTCTTCATTCTGACTCAGCTACAGATTTGATCAAACGTAACGACAAAGACTGAGAGCTGTATCTCTACAGCTTCCTCATGGAGTTCAGTTTCACTTAGTAATGTGTTCTGGCTCAGTTGAAAAGAGTTACTCTGTCCTACAGGCACTGGACAGTAGTCAGGACAAGTTTGTCATGTTTTGTCTTCAGACGTCATGAATCAAATTCTATTTGTTCTAAACAGACTCAGAGTGACAAACTGAAGTCATGTCTCTTTGAAGTTACAGTTTTTTTTCACATGTGAAGTGCCACAAATATTTGTGTCTAGAACAAAAAAGGAGAGGGAGAGGTGGAGGTTGCTCATCTGTTTAGCCCTCATCAGTGATGATGAGCTGGTGACAACCCTTGGAGGTCAGAGAGTGTGGAGTTCAGAGAATATACATGCTTTAGGGAGGCTCTTACACAATGGACTTATGTCATAACAGCATCTTTGTCACATATTGTCACATAGTTGATAAAATAATCAAGAAACTTGACCTCTCTATCTCTGTTAGCCTCTCCACTTTTGACACATGGTCTTCGCCGTGTGTCCATTTTTCACATTGAAGGAACAGATACTTAGACAGTAATTGATTCACGTTTGGAAACTTGGTACCAAATTCTGCCAGTCACCACAGTCTACTGAACAGTCTGCCAAACATACAGCTTTTTTATCAGTAGCTCTTTCCTCTACCGTGGCTGTTGTTTGTATTTACAGTCCTTGTAAACGTCTAATGTTCCATTAGACTTTTTTCCATAGACAGAGTCAGAGAGATGTTATAGCAGATCTTATACAAATCTTCATTATTCCGACTGTCTAGCATCTCAGAGTTTTTCACTCTTAAAGCAAAAATACATGTTTCCACTATAGAGTTATTGTAGTTATGTTTGTTTTTCAAATCAAATCAAATCAAGCTTTGATATCATTTTGACATACAAATGTAATGCAGACAGAGTGAAATGTCATTTCTCTCTGGGATCTGTGCAGACTTAAATAAATATGTATATGTTAGTAAAATGGACGGTGTACATCCGAGATCAGATCAGCAGTTCAACTTGTGGAAGAAAGTCTATTTGGTTGTGGTTCTTTTTATTTATGAAACTTTTTTTTTTTACAACTGTTTTGTTTCACAGATGGACGTGTACCATCTGCTTCTTCTAGTTTCTACTTGAGAGAATCCTGTTCTTTTCAGAAACCCTGAATTATGCAGATTTTTCTGGTTCACACTTTGTTTTGAATAATATGTAGTGTTCTGTAAATTTACAAATATTCACTGAATCCCTGCAACACTTCCCTGAATATCTGTGAAGATAGAGGCTGTGTTTGTTGTGAATGTATTAACCGGAACAATTTCCAGAGATCTCACAGCCTTCACTATACCAGAAAACCTTTTGTGGTGCACCCGTTTTCTCCAACTCAGTAGCTTAATTAAAACAAGGTCCCCGCTCTGGCCATGCTTAGGTTTGACCAGTGAAATACCTTAGTCTGCATTTGCAACCTGAAAAAGTGTGAGAAAGCCGATCACAGTGAGCGTCATTCCAGTACAAATATTCAAGTTTAGGATTGAATGTTAGGACTCTCTACACCACTTGCACTGCCTGTTCAAAACAAGTCTCCACCTGGATTTAACTAATCAAACAGGTAGGAGCCTCCTATTGGATAACTACTGCATGGGTGATTATCTTTCAGCTGACAACAAGTTATTTAAGCCCAACTGATGCAATGAGTAGCTTCTCATTTCTTCAACAACCATGTCTAAAGACACATCCTGTGGTAGTCTGTTTGAGAAGGGTCAAATCATTGGCATGCATCAAGCAGAGAAAACATCTATCTATCATTCATTCAGAATAGTAGCGTATTAAAGGATTGATGCTCATGAAGCTTCTTGTCTTGACGTTCTCTGTATTGTCTCCATGAATCCTGACAGAGGTGGAGAGGGCCAAGCCTGGCCTATAAAGTCCCAACAGACATGTTCATCTAACACAGCAGGCTGAAATAAACTACAACCATCCTTCAGTATCTGAGATAGAGATCCCCCTCTTTATAGCTAATTAACACTGGACACCCTGAGGACATGTCTCACGAGTCCATGTGCTGCAGAGTCTCTGTAAAGTCTCGTTGAAATAATGTGAGCAGGGAGCATGTGGCAGCTGACCCTCAGTTTGTCTTCAAACGCCATCAATCAGCAGGTGATCTGACAGAAGAGCCCACAGAGCACAGGGACCACGTCTCTGTCCCCCAGCCAGGACAGCAGGACATCCATCTCAATCATCCTCAGCCTCCACTGGGAACAACCCCCCAGGGGTTCTCTCTTTACTCAACTTAACTCTCTCTCTTCACCTTTAGTTCCTGAAACATCAGCACCGTCCTGCAGCTGTAGTAATAACCAACCTTAACCCTGTCTCTCAGCAGCCTGGTACAGACTAACCACAGGAAAACAGAACTACTGAACTCTCCTCACTGCTTGCATGTGCATGCATGTTCTCCCTGTGTCTGCGTGGGTTCTCTCCAGGTTCTCCAGCTTCCTCCCACCATCCAAAGACATGCTGGTTAGGTTCATTGGTGATTCTAAATTGGCCGTAGGTGTGAGTGTCTCTCTGTGTTAGCCCTGTGATAGACTGGAGACCTGTGATAGACCTGGACCCCCCCCCCCCCCCATGTGTGGAGTATTACCTGTACTCTCACTAAGTGATTCACGTTGGAGAAGGCAAGAAGCTGTAAAGGATTCATTGTTTCTCCTGGTAAATAACAAAAAGCAAAGAAATTAAAACCTACAGGGAGAAAATCTTTCATCATTCATCAAAACCAATAA
Organism: Chelon labrosus; assembly: GCF_963514085.1. Classification (NCBI taxonomy): domain Eukaryota; kingdom Metazoa; phylum Chordata; class Actinopteri; order Mugiliformes; family Mugilidae; genus Chelon; species Chelon labrosus. The sequence goes on along the minus strand of NC_140340.1, from coordinate 374,690 downwards.
ACCATGAACAGAACTGGTCCAAGCTAAAACGAGACTAAGTTCCCCGTGAAAACTCTTCATAACCAAACATAAACCAGGAGTAGCAGAACTAAACCTGGTGTATCTGAATATGAACCTTCTACGGGACGGTGAATGACTTTGAATGAATGAGGAGGAAAGGAGTCTGACTGGTGGCGCTGGACGAACGGATGGAGATGGAGGTGGATCAGGGGAGGAACCAGGAAGTTGAGATTAGAAATACACAGAAATTATAATAATAATTTATTTACTTATTCCTGTAGTTTCAGAACAATCAGATCATTTGTTTTCAGGAGATTATTAAGAAGGAAGGACTCACAGCGTTTGGCTGCAGACTTTTACCTGAGCTCTTCATGTGAAGGAGTTTCTGCTGACTCTGTGTCTGAGCAGCGTTTTAACAGAAGCCAGAGCTCAGAGAAACCGTCATCAAATATTCACTGGATATGTATGGACTTACTCGCTGCCGATATTCATTGTGTAAAATGTAGAAGGAGACTCTGAGGAGGAAGGCACATAAAGAAACCTCTGCTGAGAGTCTGCAGTGTTGGCTCGGGGCATTTCGTCTTAGTTTGCTTCATAATGTTCCAGCTTGCCTCAGGAAGAACCAGAAAATGACAGAAACCTCCTCAGTCTGTGCTGCCAGAGAATCATCAGATATAAGGTGAGAGTCTAACATTTAAATTAAAACACTTCCTCACAGCCCTCTGTATACTGTCACCATTGTTTCTTCCTGTGGATGATGATGTGATGATGTGAGGACCTGGTGTCAGTGCTTCACCTCATTCAATCACAGCAGCAGTGAGAAAGTCTCTGGTTCTGTAGCTCACTGACAAAGCTGAAAAAAAAAAGAGTCTGAGCTCATTTCATAGTGAAACAAATAAGATTTAATATGATTCCTGCTACTGCAGTTTCATGTATTTGTTGGAAAAACAAGTGTTAACTTTTATAAATGTGTTTTTCAGTGAGTTTAAACACTAACAGCCGTAGTTTATGAAAAGTTTGTCTCGGGGTCATATTCAGGAATCAGAATCAGAAGGCCTTTCTTGTCCTTGCATGCAGTACAACTACCAACTCCTTCAGCTGATCCCTGCTATGTGCTGCACAAAATCACTGAATGATGGAAAAATAGGATAGGAATAGGAATAGGATGGTGTGAAACTGCATCAGATACAAGAAAATACAAATACAATAATCTACCAGGACTGAAAACTTTTGAAACGTTTGAAACTGATGCATAGATCAGGATGTTTAGGTTTAATGTTGTTGAGTCTTTCTGGTCAGCTCAGGCTGGTTTTCAGAGGTATTAACGTTATAAATCTGTGTTTCTAGAAAAACAAGCTGGAATAAACTCCTGTGGACGTGTTGTGTTTGTAGAAGACGTTTCCTCCAAGTGTTCAGCTCTAAATGTCTGGTGGAGAGTTTAGGTTTTTATCAGGAACATCTGTGGGTGGAGTCCACCTAAAGGTCACATGACTAGAATCTGGTAATGACCTGATACTCACCTGGACCTGGATCTGGACCTGGAGGAACCGTTCTGATCCTGTTATCCTTCACCCAACCAGTCCAGATGTCTTTAGTTCAGCTTTGTTCTTTGGATAAAACACGGCCTGGATGTCTGAGAACCTTCATCATCTCATCAACCTGAGTTCATAAAAACATAAACACGAGTTACACTCAGTCAAACTTTCATGCCCTTTCAGTTTAGTTGATTGAAGACGGTTCACGACTGACACAAGGTCCATGTTCATGAAGAGCCTGAACCAAACCAGCAGAAGCCGCTAACATGGTATTAATAGATCAAAACAGATGTGTTATCACTGAGATGTTTTGTTGAAGACTTTGTGACGCTGACGTTGTGTCTGAGATGCTAACGCTACACGTAGAACCAGTGGCCTTCATTTATACATCTATCTTTCACATAGTACTTTGTAGTTTTTCGTTCTGATCTCGGAGGCGACTCATTGTTGTTACTTCTCTCAGACTGCTGAGGAGGCTGTTTGGTTCAATCTCCTTCTTCCTCCTTGTCCTCTTTTGCTCTTTCTGTGGTTCTCCTCTGAAGGCTGACTCTTTGCATGTAGAGGGTGTGTGGGTGAAGACTTGTTTGTGCCATGCTCCTTTAAATCAAAGGCGAGGGGAAGGCTGTGCTTTAATCATATTTCATGCCGACCTCACTTATCTTCCTGGCCTGTTGTTTAAGGCCTGTCACTGCTGATATATCGGCCTCCGTCACACACACACCGAGCAGAGAGGCTTCAGATTCTACATTCACACACACAGTGAACAAATTATGCAAAAACAACATAAGTCCAAGAATAAAACAGCTGACAGGATGACAGCCCGTTCAGCTGTGGAAGCAGCGACTGAAGGACGTAAAGAATCACAATGTGTTGACATTCTCTTTGGAAATGCCAAGGTCTCAGATATTTCCTGAAGTGAGCAGGCAGCGAGGCCTGCAGTTCACAAAGAGTTTAATTTGTTTCTGTGACAGTGCACAGCAGAAAAAAAAGCTGCAGCCTGAAGGTTACAGTGATGGACTTCTACTGACCTGAAGAATCCTGCTGATTCAAACTCTGCAGAACACGACGCTGGAGAGAGAGAGAGAGAGAGAGAGAGAGAGGACAACAAGCTCAGTAAATAACAGAAGAACAAAGAGTCAGTGCTCCAGAAATACAAAAAACATGTCTACCTGTCCATCTCTAAGTCCCTGTGTCTCCACCTGGTCTTAATATAAATGTGTCTCCACATGCGTCCCCGGCCAGCACTTGAGATCTGGGCCCGTATTCCTAAAGATTCTAAGAATCCTCTCAGAGAGCTCTTATCTTAGCCTAAAAATTCCTAGCTAGGAGTCTTAGCTTAGGAGTGATTCCAGAAAATTCTTAGAGAACTCTTAGCAAGGAATGGACAGAACCTCTGATCTTAGTGAGGAGGTGTGGTTGACCCCGTTGCTAGGTATGAGTCATCATTTCAAGAGGTGTGATTGGTTGATCCTAAAAGCTAGATAAAAATACACTTTTGGTGATAATTGGCCTAGAATGGACGTCAGATTAATAGACTTAATAACAGAATCTAATCTCTATGAAGACTGTATAATTATAAATAATACTTTACATAAAAATAAATAAATAGTACGCTATACTTTAAAAAGTATCCTATAAAATGTGTGATTAAACTCAGGCCACTACCACAGTATTCACATGCTGATAGTTCTATTTATTTGCTTTCATTCATTTACCACACTGGTAACATTTTGCACTTCACCTATTTGGTATTAACGAGGGTAAAATGTCTCAGCTTTCATCAATTTCTGTGATTGCTAACCGGCCTAGAAGAAGCAGTGTTGGTTGATGTTCAAATCTTCCAAAAACCGAACAGTAGTGGAGAAGAAATGAAGTAGGAAACCCAACTGGACAGAGGAACAGTGTTTGCTTCTGGATCAACTGGTCAATGAGAAGAAAAGTGTTTAAGACGTAGATTTGGCTCCAAGTCATTACTGCTGCATTGTTGCATTGTTGCATTTGTCCTGTTGCTAAATACCTCAGTGTTGTGATGACTTTTATTTCCGATGATACAGTTGTCCCTCGCTATAACGCGGTTCACCTTTTGCGGCCTCGCGGATTTTTTTAGTGCAATTTTGCATGTTTTTTTTTTTCTTTTTTTTTTTTTTTTTTTACAGCGCATTGTTTTTTGCGTCCTGATTGGCTAAGGGACTGTAGACCATTGTCAATCAATCTCCTCCGTACAGTGTCTCTTGTACAGTACAGAATGCGTTCAGCTTGACACATGTACATATACAGTATCTTTGATCGCTGGCAGTGTGACTGAAGTGCGGTATGTTTGCAAGTTATTGAGAAAAGTGTATAAAGTGTGTAGTGAGGGGTTTTGCAACCTTAAAACATTTATAATCATTGTAAAAAATAAAGCTGACTACTTCGCGGATTTCGCCTATTGCGGGTTATTTTTAGAACGTAACTCCCGCGATAAACGAGGGACCACTGTATTGCGATTGTAACAAGCTTGATTGTCATTCAGTGTTTGGAGAATATCTCTCCTGTCTCTTCTTTCAGCCATTTTCTCCTCTGCTTAAGAAATTCCTAAGGCTCCTAAAAGTCCTCCTCCCTGCTCTTAGCAGATCTCACCTTAGGAGCACTCTTAAGAGCTAAGATTCTTTAGGAATAGCTTTTATCTTTACTAGGAGCTACTCCTAACTTTGAGAGGGAAACATCATGATTCTAAGAATTTTCTTAGAATTTGGCCACTAGGAGCAACTCTTAGCGCTAAGAATCTTTAGGAATACGGGCCCTGAACTCAGTTTGTGTGTCTGTAAATCAGCAGCGCCATCATGTGGTCAGTAGAATATTGTAGCAGCTGCTGTCTCTAATGGATCTCTACCTACCGCTGGATCAGAACCATCAACAGCTGCTGGTTGACTTGGAGACATGATCCAGATGTTGGAACCAGATGGAAAGACTCTCACATGTTAAGATCTGATTTATTTATGAGTTGATTCTAGTTCAGATTAGTTTCTAGTTTAGTTTGGTTCTCAGCTCCAAGACCAGAATCTTTTAAAAGGCTCTCATTACTAATGAACAGACATCACTGATTCATGTGATCATTTCTAATAGTGGATGAATGAATGAGTTAAACTCCTCTTCCTCAGATCAGCCCTGTTGAGTAGGTGGTCTTTAATGTGACCCAGGACTCATTGTGTGTGTCACGGGACAGAAATGTGTTTTTTAGCATGATCGTATTGTTTTGACTTTGTTTTATTGACTTTTGACTTTGCATGCTTTTACTTGTGTGTTTTTAACCATTTTATTTATCATGTTTTTAACTGCATGCGTGTGATTTTAAATAACTACTGCCCGTGAACGCACCACTTTGCACCTGGGAGGCTCCGCCCTCTCCCCGTATCACTGAACCAATCGGCAGCGGGGGAGAGTGGCGGAGGGATATATAAAGAGAGTACGACCCGGAAAGAAGGAGGCAAGATGGGAGAAAGACGCCAGAGGATCGATAGTATGTCTATGGATAGTAACATGTAGGAACAAAAGGGAAACAAGACGGACTGACTAAGGACTGAGTCTTCATGCGAGAGGTAGGGATGGGCAGAACGAGGCTTTGTGAAACAACGAAACGTTCGAAGCAATTGCGCCGGAATTGTGTCGAGGCTTCGAAACAATCCGACACACGTAACTCCATGGTGACATCTAGTGGCCTGTTTTGCTAACATCACATTTTGACCATGAAGCACAACAGCTTCTTCAAGCAAAGAATATAACTGGGCGACATGGAACGCACCTTTTAGTAAACGGCCAGGTGGTTCAGTGGTTAACTCACATGCACTCGGCCCGAACGGCCGAGGTTCGAATCCCTGCTGATGCTTAAAGTGTCTGTACTAGTTTATCCCAGAGAAAATTCAGCATTTTATACATATCTGCTTGTTACAGATGTTTTGTTATTTCAGTGTCATAGTATGTTTGTTTGAATGGCTTTTAAGCATTGTGGGACTTGGCTAATTAGAGTGCCCCCTGTTGAAACCAGTTTGAACCACCACGAAGCCTCGCTCAGCCATGGTCACGTGACATGGGCGTTTTGAACCACACTTCGAAACACTTTTCGAAACACTTGGCGTTTCGGAAGCTCGACACTGTTTCGAAACGTCAGCTTCGAGCGTCACACCCCTAGCGAGAGGAACGCCAGAGGGACGTCAGGGCGGCGTGAGGGGACGAGAACGAAAACGTGGAGGCCGCGAACGAGCCGAGAACGGGCGAAGGCAGCGTGTCCCAGCAGCGGGTGTGCCGGCCGCACGGATGAAGAGACCGCGGAGCGTTACTACACGAAGTTCTCGCAGCGGCAGGGCAGTGCGTCCTGCCTGGCGGGTAAGTTTCGCCCTATGGGCCGTCAGTAACGCTCTTGTGTGTGGTTGTGCGGCGGCACCGGAACCCGTGCGTTGTGTGGACACCCGTACTGGCCATGTGTTTTTATCTTCCAGGGCCCGTATTCCTAAAGATTCTTAGCGCTAAGAGTTGCTCCTAGTGGCCAAATTCTAAGAAAATTCTTAGAATCATGACGTTTCCCTCCTAAAGTTAGGAGTAGCTCCTAGTAAAGATAAAAGCTATTCCTAAAGAATCTTAGCTCTTCAGAGAGCTCCTAAGGTGAGATCTGCTAAGAGCAGGGAGGAGGACTTTTAGGAGGTTTAGGAATTTCTTAAGCAGAGGAGAAAATGGCTGAAAGAAGAGACAGGAGAGATATTCTCCAAACACTGAATGACAATCAAGCTTGTTACAATCACAATACAGTAGTCCCTCGTTTATCGCGGGAGTTACGTTCTAAAAATAACCCGCAATAGGCGAAATCCGCGAAGTAGTCAGCTTTATTTTTTACAATGATTATAAATGTTTTACGGTTGCAAAACCCCTCACTACACACTTTATACACTTTTCTCAATGCAAACATACCGCACTTCAGTCACACTGCCAGCGATCAAAGATACTGTATATGTAAATCTGGCAAGCTGAACGCATTCTGTACTGTACAAGAGACACCGTATGAGGAGATTGATTGACAATGGGCTACAGTCCCTTAGCCAATCAGGACGCAGAAGACGACACGCAGGCTCTCCCTTAGCCAATCAGGACGCAGAAAACAATGCGCTGTAAAAAAAATAAAATAAATAAATAATAATAATAATAATAATAATAATAATAATAAAGCATGCAAAATTGCACTAAAAAAATCCGCGAGGCAGCGAAAGGTGAACCACGTTATAGCGAGGGACAACTGTATCATCGGAAATAAAGTCATCACAACACTGAGGTATTTAGCAACAGGACAAATGCAACAATGCAACAATGCAGCAGTAATGACTTGGAGCCAAATCTACGTCTTAAACACTTTTATTCTCATTGACCAGTTGATCCAGAAGCAAACACTGTTCCTCTTCAGTTGGGTTTCCTACTTCATTTCTTCTCCACTACTGTTCGGTTTTTGGAAGATTTGAACATCAACCAACACTGCTTCTTCTAGGCCGGTTAGCAATCACAGAAACTGATGAAGGCTGAGACATTTTACCCTCGTTAATACCAAATAGGTGAAGTGCAAAATGTTACCAGTGTGGTAAATGAATGAAAGCAAATAAATAGAACTATCAGTATGTGAATACTGTGGTAGTGGCCTGAGTTTAATCACACATTTTATAGGATACTTTTTAAAGTATAGCGTACTATTTATTTATTTTTATGTAAAGTATTATTTATAATTATACAGTCTTCATAGAGATTAGATTCTGTTATTAAGTCTATTAATTTGACGGTCCATTCTAGGCCAATTATCACCAAAAGTGTATTTTTATCTAGCTTTTAGGATCAACCAATCACACCTCTCGAAATGATGACTCATACCTAGCAACGGGGTCAACCACACCTCCTCACTCAGATAAGAGTTTCTGTCCATTCCTTGCTAAGAGTTCTCTAAGAATGTTCTGGAATCACTCCTAAGCTAAGACTCCTAGCTAGGAATGTTTAGGCTAAGATAGGAGCTCTCTGAGAGGATTCTTAGAATCTTTAGGAATACGGGCCCAGGTGTCAGCCGGGCAGCCCACTGCCAAGGGCCAGAAGAGGCGCCTGCGGCACCTGGAGCGGTGGACGGCCTCCGTCATCTCCCCTCTGAGCCGCCTCGTCCCCGGTCTGGCGACCATGATAGACTCTTTTATTTCATTTTAATAATGGACAGTTTTTAATGTTTATTTGCAATTTTTTAACTTTTGGTTTTAAAACCTCTTAAGGTTTTAACGTTCTTGTTTTTTTTTATTTTTGTTTTAAGTTCTTTTAATAAATCTTTTGTTTTAAGTACACCGGCTCAAGGTGGGTTTTCCGTCTCTCTCCTCTGGTCGCTGTCAGCGTGCTCTCCCCCGATAAATCACCAGTACCTGTGCTTCCCCTCCCCTTCAATAAAATAACTTTTTCTTCATTTCATCATTCCACTTCTCATCATCTTTCCCCCCTCGTTACATGTGTTCACACTACCAAAGGAAGGAGGTCACATGTGTCCCAGACCACCTCCACATGTGGACTGACACCAGATCAGTGTTCACACCTGGACCTGTTTAATCTAGACACTAGAGACCAGGGCCCGTATTCCTAAATATTCTAAGAATCCTCTCAGAGAGCTCCTAATTTAGCCTAAAAATTCCTAGCTAGGAGTCTTAGCTTAGAGTGATTCCAGAAAATTCTTAGAGAACTCTTAGCAAGGAATGGACAGAAACTCTGATCTTAGTGAGGAGGTGTGGTTGACCCCGTTGCTAGGTATGAGTCATCATTTCAAGAGGTGTGATTGGTTGATCCTAAAAGCTAGATAAAAATACACTTTTGGTGATAATTGGCCTAGAATGGACGTCAGATTAATAGACTTAATAACAGAATCTAATCTCTATGAAGACTGTGTAATTATAAATAATACTTATTGGTTGGTTCAAATCTTCCACAAACCGAACAGCAGTGGAGAAGAAATGAAGTAGGAAACCCAACTGGACAGAGGAACAGAGTTTGCTTCTGGATCAACTGGTCAATGAGAATAAAAATGTTTAGAGACATAGATTTGGCTCCAAGTCATCACTGCTGCATTGTTGCATTTGTCCTGTTGCTAAATACCTCAGTGTTGTGATGACTTTCATTTCCGGTGATATTGCGATTGTAACAAGCTTGATTGTCATTCAGTGTTTGGAGAATATCTCTCCTGCCTCTTCTTTCAGACATTTTCTCCTCTGCTTCAGAAACTCCTGAACCTCCTAAAAGTCCTCCTCCCTGCTCTGAACAGATCTCATCTTAGGAGCTCTCTGAAGAGCTAAGATTCTTTAGGAATAGCTTTTATCTTTACTAGGATCTACTCTGAACTTTGAGAGGGAAACGTCATGATTCTAAGAATTTTCTTAGAATTTGGCCACTAGGAGCAACTCTTATTGCTAAGAATCTTTAGGAATACGGGCCCAGGTCTCCTAAATGTGTGCTGACCATTTGTACTGTTGGTTTGTATGTTCATTGGACACTCTAACATGGAATGTTATGTGGATATTGTCTCATGATGGAGGCCTCTGCGTCTGTGATTAGCACCATTTCTTCTTTCATTTAGGACAATTTAGCTGATAGCAATAATTAATTTGGACACTTTAATCTGCAGCCAGTGTCTGTTGTTGTTGTTACAGACTTTTTAAATGTACAGTGAAGCACATGTTGCTGCAGGAATGCACCTTAATGAAGCTCATTCATTTCTCCTTTTAATAACATAGCACTTATTCCTGTAGGTTTGTTCTTGGTGCTTCATAAATGGTATGCTCTTATAAAGCTGCTCTCTACGTTGTTTTAAAGCTCAGTTCTAACTGTAACTCCATCCATCCATCCAATAATCTGATTCTGTCTGAACACCATAATCACAGGAATCACATGATCATCATCCAATCAGTGGCTCAGTTCTAGATCTAATGTAAAGTTGACTCTATCCTTCATGCTCGTTGTTGGTGTGAACAGAGCAGAGACCCCTGATGGGTCCTTATCAATATTAGGATGTTAGGACCAAATACTGACGCTCCCTCCACGACTGCAGCAGCACTTACGTCTGGCATGGTCATTGTAGACGGGGGACTCCACACCTGGTTTTAAATAGTGGCTGAATGAGATGACTTCCTGTCTGTACCTTGAAGAAAGCCTCTGTCAGATGCTCATTCCAGATGTCTCAGTATTTGGGGCCTTTTTATTGACCACATTACTACTTGCATGGTGTGGCATGTTAATGTCCACATACTCATTTTACAGTTCAAGTCTGTCTTTGGGTTTTTACTTCCTTCTTTTTCTGTTGTTGATGTTTTCTGTGAAAAGATTTCTGTAAAAACCTTTTAAATAAATAATAATGATAATATGTCCTCCGTATGTTGGAACATAAGCACTGTCCTCTCACAGGAAGAAGGTTCTTTGTTGTGAACATGTACAGTTTGTCCAATCACAGCTGCTATAGGGTCCCGTCCCCCTCAACCCTTTGTAGGACAAGAGTTTATACAGTACAACAGGAGTCAACTTTTTTCAGTCCAAGGACCCCCAAACTGTGACACTGCCTTCATTAACATACACTATATTACCAAAAGTATTCGCTCACCTGCCTTTACTCATTCTATGAACTGAAGTGCCATCCCATTCCTAACTCATAGAATTCAATATGATGTCGGTCCACCTTTTGCAGCTATTACAGCTTCAACTCTTCTGGGAAGACTGTCCACAAGGTTGAGGAGAGTGTTTATAGGAATTTTTGACCATTCTTCCAAAAGCGCATTGGTGAGGTCACACACTGATGTTGGTCGAGAAGGCCTGGCTCTCAGTCTCCGCTCTAATTCATCCCAAAGGTGTTCTATCGGGTTCAGGTCAGGACTCTGTGCAGGCCAGTCAAGTTCATCCACACCAGACTCTGTCATCCACGTCTTTATGGACCTTGCTTTGTGCACTGGTGCACAGTCATGTTGGAAGAGGAAGGGGCCCGCTCCAAACTGTTCCCACAAGGTTGGGAGCATGGAATTGTCCAAAATGTTTTGGTATCCTGAAGCATTCAATGTTCCTTTCACTGGAACTAAGGGGCCAAGCCCAGCTCCTGAAAAACAACCCCATACCATAATTCCTCCTCCACCAAATTTCACAGTTGGCACAATGCAATCTGAAATGTACCGTTCTCCTGGCAACCTCCAAACCCAGACTCGTCCATCAGATTGCCAGATGGAAAAGCGTGATTCATCACTCCAGAGAACGCGTCTCCACTGCTCTAGAGGCCAGTGGCGGCGTGCTTTACACCATTGCATCCGACGCCTTGCATTGCACTTGGTGATGTGTGGCTTGGCTGCAGCTGCTCGGCCATGGAAACCCATTCCATGAAGCTCTCTGCGTACTGTACTTGGGCTAATCTGAAGGTCACATGAAGTTTGTAGCTCTGTAGCAATTGACTGTGCAGAAAGTCGGCGACCTCTTTGCACTATGCGCTTCAGCATCCGCTGACCCCTCTCCGTCACTTTACGTGGCCTACCACTTCGTGGCTGAGTTGCTGTTTTTCCCAAACGCTTCCATTTTGTTATAATAGAGCTGACAGTTGACTGTGGAATATTTAGGAGCGAGGAAATTTCACGACTGGATTTGTTGCACAAGTGGCATCCTATGACAGTTCCACGCTGGAATTCACTGAGCTCCTGAGAGCGGCCCATTCTTTCACAAATGTCTTGTTTCACAGTCTGCATGCCTGAGTGCTTGAATTTATACACCTGGGGCCAGGCCAAGTGATTAGAACACCTGATTCTGATCATTTGAATGGGTGAGCGAATACTTTTGGTAATATAGTGTATCTTGTTTTATTGGAGTTTTTTAATCTTGCAATTTTTAATCTTTTAATTGTCCATACAGTGACGTGGTGGTTGGTACTGATGCTTTACAGCAAGAAGGTTCTTCTGTAACCACTTGTCCTCTGGAAGGTCGCAGGGGGCTGGAGCCTATCCCAGCACATGGATTAGAACCCAGAACTACCAAGGTATTTTCTTTTCAAATAATATTGCAGCATGTGTCCTTGTCTCTGGGATTTTAGTCAGCTGGGGACTAAATAGGCTCTCGGCCAATCACAGGGAACCTTGACTCAGCAGTGACGGGGCAGGTCCTCCTCTTTGTGTGCAGGAGGCTTGGAGGGACGGGTCCAGGATGGTCTAGAGCTGTGAATGAACTGGTGTCCAGCATGAGAGAGCTCCTGTGTGTCACTGACAGATAACATCTGCCTTCATTTATCCATCACTACAATATGTTGGATTCATGTTAATGTGGATTTAAAGACATTTACATTGGTATAAAAATATATATTTAAAAAATGTGAGGAAAAAAAAGATCAACCAAAGATTTCATGACCCCCTAAGAGTCGCGGACCCCGTGTCTGTTAAATTACCAGCGACCACAGAGAATGTTTTAGCCTCCAACACGTGCACCCTTCCTCAAGTTGAACAGAACTAAATCTTCATTTGCTCTTGTGTGTCCATAGTGACCATAGTATACTTAAAAAAACAAACCAACAGGCTTTCGTCCTCAGTTTTGTCTCTTTTCTTGTCCTGATGTGTTGGTTTTCAGTCGCTGCTCCATCTTTCCTTCATGACTTATTGAACAGGCTGCTCAGCTGTGTTTCCTGTGTTGCTTGTAACCATAGAGAAATCCATTTGTCACAACAACTTTCACCTTTTCTGGAGGAAAAAAAGGACGTTGAGAAATAAATGATTGCTGCCTTGATCCCAGCTGGCCACCAATCTTCCTCTCACCACTTTTTGAAAAGCTGCGGCACAGACAGGCCTCGGAAATCCATACATTTCAAATGAAACGGTCATTGTTCCCTAAGATTAATATGTCTCACCGGTAGTAATGCGGGAAGGCTTGATGTACCTGTCAGAAAAATAAACGGCAGAGAAAAGAAACACAAGTTTGAAATTATCTTTGAGTGCAGCAAGGCGCACAACCTGCCTCTGGGTCTGATCTCTGTACCCGTGGAGCAAAATTAATCCCAGTCTGTGTTTACAGCAGCGGTGCAGACTACTTCCTGTCCAGCCTTTTACTAAAAGAAAGTTAAAATTATTGAACTGATAAAGATGCTTTGAGTTTGACAGGAAGTCGTAAATATTATTATCTCATGCCACAGGTTGAAGACAGACTGCAGCTCATTATCTCTTAGTCCCTTAGGTGCTGGGAGGTGAGTCTCCTCTAAAAAGACTCATCAGGACTATCTCCAGAACCATCAGGTCCATGCTCCTGACCCTGGTCTCTAAGACCCTGGTCTCTAAGACCCTGGTCTCTATGGACCCTGGTCTCTATGGACCCTGGTCTCTATGGTCTCCATGGACCCTGGTCTCCATGGACCCTGGTCTCTATGGATAGGTCAGACTTCAGTGTCAGTAACATTGTGTCTGATTAATTAGTGATGAACTAAAATGTCTTCTAGATCAGAGAGTAGAAAACACCCTGATAGCAATGATATCATTCTGAACTCATTCAGCAACGCATTGACTAGAACTGGACCAAGAGTTTAGAGAAATACCACAAAGGTTCTAGTAAAAATAGAACCAGACTCACTCTCCATTTGGAGAACCAAAGAACCCAAAGTGTTCCACGTTGGGTTTTTACCTCTTGAAAGTGAATCTGGCTACAGAATCCTACTGATTCCACTACAGGAGGCAACGTACACACAATTCAACCTTTGGACATTTTATTTCTCCTGGACATCATCACATTCTACCATTGTGATCATTATACAATCCACAAGAAGATGGAGATTTCCTCCATGTTGTTCACACATGGAACTCCCCAGGGAAACCAGTCACCAAGGCATGCTACATATCAATGCTAAGCTAACTTTCACTACTAGATGACTGTATTTGTTATCTGTAGTACCACCAGTAGACCACTAGATGGAGACAAAGGACCACGTATGAAACTAAAGAACAGGGCTCAGATTCTATCAGTCCAGTCACCATGTGGTTCATAGCTGATGTAGAATCATGTGATAGACTCTAAAGGACAGAAGATAATAAAACTAGATCAGTTACATTTGTTGTCAGTTTGTTGTGGATTTGATGAAATATTGAGACAGAAGAAGAAATTCTCACATGACTGAAATTCAAAGTTTATTTGTGTTTTCTCTGTTAGCTGAGGCTAGCTGGTTAGCTACAGCTATGTGATGCTTGGTATCAATGGAAAGATTAGCTTCTCTAGTTCTATGACACAAGAATGGAGCAGAGAGGATTGTGGGTAATGGTACATTCCATTCTGTCCCTCATATTAACAGTTCTCAAATTTTTTTAACTAAAATACTCAAATTAGTAACAAACACTTTTAGAATAAAACACACGTAAACATTTGTTTTATAGGTTAAAAGTCTGATATTTTAGAGACGGGAACGACATTCTGATGAACCTGGTTCTGGTTTGTCTGGTGGAAGACGATGAAACATCTCAGTTTATTAAAAATCTTACCATGATCCAAACACATCTGTAGAACACCTCCTGTTTGATATTAAAGGATGATTTTAATTTAACAGCATAATGTTTAACTCCTGTTGGTGATTTATTCTGACAACAATCCTTGAACATAGATATCAAATGCAGTTATTGAAATGTCTGTTACAGCTGATATCTGTCTTTAATCTCAGTTAGATTGAAAACAATTGTTTAAACTTTGTCATCTTTAAAAAATAATGTGGTTAATTGGAAAACGTCAGGGACAAATGCGACACAATATGATGGACATGACAGTTTATCTGTCCCACATCTACTGACACATGAGTATCACTGACCATTATGAAACAAAGACTTAATTTTAAATTAGTATTTGTATTATTACCAAGGCATAATTAGCAAAGGGTTATAGATAGCAGAATATACATTTCATAGAAAAAAAAAAAAAGATTGTCTCCATATAATAACATTACGTACTACAGTTTGGGATTCAAGACACTTGTTCAGCCAACGGCACCTTATTTCCAACATGTGGTTCTTCAGGGTGACCAGCTCAGTAGAATGAGCAGCGCTAAGGCAAAATCTCCTTTAACAGGAACAAACCTTGAGCAGAACCAGAACCAGCTCATATGGAGGAACCCATCTGCTTGAGGCCGGCCAGGTAGAGACAGACAAACAGAGATATGGGAGCTGATAAATTCATACATACAAGTGAAGATTGATAATGTTTAAAGAGAATGGACAGACTTAGCATTCAAAGTATTCATTGTTGAACAGCTTAGTGGGTAAACAGAGTGCCCATGAAGTTGCTGATATAAGAATAAAAACTATCAGTGATAATGAGTGTTAGTCTGTTGTATTCAGACTGTTCATTAAGCCCCGCCCAAATGATTTGAGGTTAAATTCACTGACTTTTCTCTTTAAAGAAACATAATCATCCTGTTTATCTCTAACTGATCTGATTCACTGGTAATATCTTCACTTTATTCACAGTGTGAATGTATGGAAACATCCTCTCAGTGAAAGCGTGTCTGAAGGTTTTTATGTGTTTGTTAGTATCAATATCAGAGAACGACAGATTTCCTCTGTTCCAGTCCAGATTCACTCTGATCCTCTGGAGCTTCTTCTTTACTGAGAGAACAGTGGGACGAGCTGGTGGTGAACATGTTGAGTATTTACCTTCATGGAACCATATTGTCCACAATCCAGATAGTATGAGTCCCTTCCTCTGGATAGACTCTGCTAACACACCCAGAAACCACCATGTGTTATGTCCAACCTCAACATCCCATCTGTGAGTCCCTGAGTTAAAGCCCTCAGAGCCCAGGACAGAACAGTAAGAATCAAACCTCTCTGGATTATCAGGAAGATGTTGTTCATCTCCTCCTCTCACACTGGTCAGATCTTCAGACAGGATCAGTTCTGGATGAGCGGTGTTTGGATCCAGAATGACAGGAGTGTAGGAGACCATGTCCTCCATGTTGTTCCAGATGTTGAAGGTCAGGTTGCCCAGATGTTTGGCCTGGTCTATCAGAGCTCCTGAGGGCAGCTGTGGATCATCCAGCAGGGGGCAGCGCTGGACTCTTTCCACTGCAGCCTTGTAGTTGTTCAGGAATGAGACGTCTTCAGCTCTCAGCTCCTCCTCTGTGGCTCTGACTGTGTCTGAAAGAGCTGCTATCTCTCTGCTCAGAGTCTCCATCTTCTCCTTCATCATCTGACTCTTCTGCTCCTCTTCCTCCCTCAGTGCAGCCATCCTGGCCTCCTCTTCCTCTGCTAGAAACTGGTGAAGCTTCTTGAACTGCTCCTTAATCTGCCTCTCTGTGTGTCGGGCCTGGACCTTGATGTGTTTTTCTGTTTCATCAAACTTCATTTTAACTTCTTCACAAACCTTTAACTTCTTCTTTAAGGGCTCCAGAGTTTCCTGAAGGTTCTTCTTGAGTTCTGTTGCAGCTTCATCGATGGGACTGAATCTGAGGTTGGAGTGTTTTTTTGAATCTCTGCAGACGAGACACACTGGCTGCTGATGGTCCAGACAGAAGAGTCTGAGTTTCTCAGAGTGCAGACTGCAGAGAGACTCTGGAGATCTCTGATCTCTCTCCTATAAGAAGGACTCACACAGGTTCCTCAACATCAAGTTTAAAGGTGGCTCATCTCTTGAAGATCTTCTCATACAAACTGGACACTGGTGTGTTGGTTTCTCTCTCCACCAGTTCTTCAGACAGACTTTACAGAAGCTGTGGCTACATGACAGAATAACAGGATCTCTGAAGACGTCCTGACAGACCGGACAGCAGAGATCCACCTCTGATCTGGAAGCCATTTAGTCTCTGAGTGAAGCTGAAACACAGCAGACACAAAGTACAGTCAGTCTTGGTTACATTATAGACCTCCTCAGTCGTATTTTTTTTTTCTGATCTTGAAAAAACACTTCTACGTGATCTTACTCCACCACAAAGTTCACATCAGACTCTCTTTCTGAGGATGTTTCACTTTCCTGCATCTCTCTGTGAGTTACAGGCCACATGTTTTTATCCTGAAACTTTTCCACAGAGAAGAAGATCTTCATTTTGCTCCTTGGTTCTCAAAGGAATGAAATGACCAGACAGCCAAGCTCCAAACAGTTTGTGACAGGTCTCCAGCCAGGTGCGTAAACTCAACCGTGTTTTGTTTTTGTTTGTTGGTTTTCTCCACTATGAACTGCAGAAAGAGAAGGGACCCATGTTTTTAATTTCTTGAAAGAGTACATATATCGCTGTGTGCACACATACACACACACCTTAAAATATTCTGCTAAGCTCAATACCACCAGCACAAAAACTAATGAAATAACAAACATTTGATACATAGGTGAAATTATAATGACGAAATTGCTGTTGTTGGTGTTGAACACTCAAAAAATTTGACAATTTTTCTCTAATATTGCAAAATTAATGTTTATATCATGTCATGGCTTGGAGATTAAATATGGAGTTGTAATGGGAGTCAATGGGACATTTTTGTCAGCTAAGGTCTCAAGAGGATAGTAATTGATTGCATTTTTTAGTTTTTGTACTAATGATGCAATCAAGTCAATATTTAGATAATCTTGGTCATTATCCAGGACTGATTTGAAAAGAATGTCCCAGCGTCCCAACAATAGTTTTAGGAAAAATAACATTTTTTATGTTTTTTTTCATAAAAAAACAACAGTGACTTTATGTAAACAAACTGGCATTTAAAGAATTAAAATCCTCAAAATGATTGATTTTTTTTTTGTAGTTTTGCAAAGTGGTTTAAGAGATTTATGCAGAAAAAAGCAGAAAACAATATTAATCAGTCTAGTTTTTATAGCAGTTTTTTAGCCGTGGACATTTTTGTCCTTAAGGACTCAAGAGAGTAATATTTTTTTTTCTTAGTGTTCTGTTAATCTATTATAATTTTTAAATTATTTTTTTGGAATTTCAAACTTTGTGTAGAGACACACTTTGTTACAAAAAAGTGTGCCACGTGCACTAACACAGCTAAAAATGATAAAATGATCGCCAGAAAAAAATTTGCCCAAATGGACAATATGTCCCTAATGATGCATGAGGGTTAAGCTCATTTAATGTATTTAATTTCTCTTTCCTGTAACAGTTAAGTCCCTGCTCTGAAATGAAGGTGAATCTTACCGTCTTTGCGTCGTTGTGCCTCTTCTCTCTGAGAACTGAACTCAAATGTTTCCTGGTTTGTCTCAGTTAATATAAAGTTTGGGGCGGAGCTTTGTTTCAGTGTTAGCCTGTTAGCTTGAAATATGTTTTACATTCCTTCTGGTCCATATCTTGGTGTGTTGGATCAGCCAGGTGTGACAGTCGCTTTAGAGGAATACTCTGCTGATACAGAAAGGAGATGCATTTACTGATCACTATTAAACGACAGCTCTGACAGTATCCAGCTAAAGCTGTTCTGTCTGTTTCAAATATTACATAAAACAAAATACAGACCTGTTGTGTTTCTGACATGTTTCACTGATACTTCGTCACTCATCCAGTATTCAAAACAAAGCAGTGTATACATGTACACAGAGGAAAATGGTATTATCAAAGGTCACACTTACAGTCCTGCTCACCATTATTGGCACCCCTTCATTTTTTGCATAACCTCTACAATATCTTCAGAAATAAATGGAAATGTACCAAATTTATATCATCAGGATCTTTTAATTGGAGGTCCAAAGTAATTTAACAAAGAAAATTGTTTTTTCAACTTACATGTTGTTATTTCAAAGAAGAAATAGAAAAAACAGCATGTGCAGCAATAATGGCACCCCTCTTTAATATTTGGTTGCACACCCTTTGGCAGTGACGACAGCCTCCAAACATTTCTTGTAGCCATCTATAAGCTTCTTGCACTTCTCAGCTGGTATTTTCTCCCACTCTTTCTTTGCAAATTGTTCATGCTCTTGAACATTTGCAGGTTTCTTTTCCCCAATGGCAGATTTCAGCTCATACCAAAGATTTTCAATCGGATTGAGATCAGGACTCATTGCTGGCCATTTTAAAACAGTCCATTTTTTGCTTTTGAATGTGTGCTTTGGGTCTTTGTCTTGCTGGAGAACCCATGATCTTCAACTTAAACCAAGTTTTCTTACACTGGGTAGGACGTTTTGCTCTAAAATCTCTTGATAATTCTCTGATTTCATGAGTCCTGTGATACGGTCAAGGCCTCCAGTACCAGATGCAGCAAAGCAGCCCCACAGCATTATGGATCCTCCACCATGCTTAACTGTTGGTAGGGTGTTCTTTTCCTTGTAGGCTTCATTCACCGTCTGTAAACAAATTGTTGGTATGCATTGCCAAAAAGCTCTATTTTTGTTTCATCTGTCCACAGAACATTTTCCCAGAAGGATTGTGGTTTGTCCAGGTACTCTTTGGCAAAGATTAGTCGTTCCTTTTTATGTCTTTTCCTCAGCAATGGTGTCTTCCTTGGCCTTCGCCCATGAAGCCCTGTTTGATTTAGTGTGCGGCGTATGGTACTTGTTGAAACCATGACTCCAGACTGTTCCAGGTTGGTTCTTCAGGTCTGTGGATGTTTGACGTGGTGTTTTTTCCACCATTCGCACCAACCTTCGAAGACTTCTCTCATCAATTTTTCTCTTCCCCCCACGTCCAGGGAGGTTGTTGACAGTTCCATGCTTGGCAAACTTCTTAATAACATTACGCACTATTGAAACAGGGATACCAATGTCTTCGGAGATGGCCTTATACCCTTTGGAGGTCTTGTGTTTGCTAATTATTGCACTTCTGATGTCCTCAGACAGCTCCTTTGTCTTCACCATTGTGACAAAGGAACAGGGGATAACAGATGGCTTTTTAAATAGATAGATAGATAGACAGACAACTTTATTGACTTTATTGACTAAAACACAGAAGTCATCATTCATTGGCTAATTCATGTCACATTGGCACAGACAATTTATCACAGGTGATTCTCAATTGTGATTTACCACAGGTGAGTCACAATGTGTTTCCATACTGATTTACAGCATAGGGTGCCAATACCAGTGACACAGCAAGCTTTAAGTTTTTCTATTTTTTCCTCCCATTGTTTATTGTTTTAAATTGTTGTTTATCATTTTCTCATTTGTATCAAACACAAGTTCTCTATAGAAAAGAAATGTTTCACATGATACATTTTTTTCAGAAGATATTCCACGTTATGTACTTAAACTTCATGGGTGCCAATAATGGTGAGCAGGACTGTATAATGTCTCCTTTTCTGAGAATTCTGCTGCTGCAGATTATAAACTCAACATTTAAGGCTTTTTTGTGCAAAAAGAAAATTAAAATTCGACTCAATTCTCTGAATTATCATGGCTGCTCATGCCTAAACTTACACAGATGATTATCACCATTGTGACACTGCTTAGCATGATTGCAGTAGTTTGGTTAGTGAAGCCAGAAACCTTAAAGATATCCAGGATGTGCATGACTGTGGATGTGTCACAATATTTCTTCATCCTTCTTGAACAGCTCAGTAGGTATACAGAGTGCTCATAAAATTACTGTTTTAAGAATAAACGAGATCCAGAAAAAAAAAAAAAATAATAAATAAACATCCTCTGCATCAACTGGATAGTCCTCCAACCAATCAGAGACATTTAGTTGGAAACTAAGTCAATTTCATGGTGGAATGGATAATTGTAAGCTATGAACACCAGGCAGGTGATCATCTGCAAGTGCAACACACTGTTAATCTAAATCTCTGTACAGTCCTGCAGTTCTGGTGCAGACTTTTGACACGGTGTTTTGGGGATTTGAGAGATTGAGGGTTGTAGTTCTAACTCAGGAGCCACTGTACACTGTGGAGATTACACTAAATGAGACAAGAAGACAATCAATCTGAAAACGTTTTCCTCATTACTTTATTATCTGGCATAAAGTTATACAAAAGTAAATAAAAAGAATGAGAACAGGTTACTTGTTTCACACTTCACTGTTTGTATCTGTTTCTAAATAAATTATAGAGGAAAGATTCTTCAGATGAAGGAACGTGTCAGTCACTGCAACACTGGTTGTTTCAAGAGAAGGAATGAGCTAAACCAGAATCACTGACGGTGAATTAAGTTGTGTTTTCACAGATTGTAAAATCATTTTTATGAGGTCATCACCTGGAATAGTTTTCCATTAACAGTCCTGAAGCAGTTCCCTGAGTTGAGTTGAGGAATGGGCTGCTTTGTCTTCATTCTGGGGTCCAACTCATCCAGAACCATCTCAGTTGGGTTTTGGTCTGGTGATTTTGGAGACCTGGGCCCGTATTCCTAAAGATTCTTAGCGCTAAGAGTTGCTCCTACTGGCCAAATTCTAAGAAAATTCTTAGAATCATGACGTTTTCTAAGAATTTCCTCTCAAAGTTCAGAGTAGATCCTCGTAAAGATAAAAGGTATTCCTAAAGAATCTTAGCTCTTAAGAGTGCTCCTAAGATGAGATCTGTTCAGAGCAGGGAGGAGGACTTTTAGGAGCCTTAGGAATTTCTGAAGCAGAGTTCTCCTCTGCTTCAGAATGGCTGAAAGAAGAGGCAGGAGAGATATTCTCCAAACACTGAATGACAATCAAGCTTGTTACAATCGCAATATCACCAGAAATGAAAGTCATCACAACACTGAGGTATTTAACAACAGGACAATGATGCAACAATGCAACAATGCAGCAGTGATGACTTGGAGCCAAATCTACGTCTCTAAACACTTTTATTCTCATTGACCAGTTGATCCAGAAGCAAACACTGTTCCTCTGTCCAGTTGGGTTTCCTACTTCATTTCTTCATCGATGTTCAGTTTGTGGAAGATTTGAACCAACCATCACTGCTTCTTCTAAGCCGGTTAGCAATCACAGAAACTGATGAAAGCTGAGACATTTTACCCTCGTTAATACCAGATGATGAAACATGACCAGCAGGTAAATGAATGGAAGCAGATCAATAGAACTATCAGCATGTGAATACTGTGGTAGTGGGCCTGAGTTTAATCACACATTTTATAGGATCATTTTTAAAGTAGAGCTGCTATTTATTTATTTTTATGTAAAGTATTATTTATAATTACACAGTCTTCATAGAGATTAGATTCTGTTATTAAGTCTATTAATCTGACGTCCATTTTAGGCCAATTATCACCAAAAGTGTATTTTTATCTAGCTTTTAGGATCAACCAATCACACCTTCTGAAATGATGACTCATACCTAGCAACGGGGTCAACCACACCTCCTCACTAAGATCAGAGTTTCTGTCCATTCCTTGATCAGAGTTCTCTGAGAATTTTCTGGAATCACTCCTAAGCTAAGACTCCTAGCTAGGAATGTTTAGGCTGAGTTAGGAGCTCTCTGAGAGGATTCTAGGAATCTGTAGGAATACGGGCCCAGGGGCCTTATGTACAAAGACATCCCAATCAACATGGAATTGAGCACACATGTTGTACCCGACCCCTCCCTGTCCACGCCCCTTTTAAATATGCAAATGATATTTAAACTTCACAGAAAGAGAATTGGAGACGCTACTCACTGGAGTGAAGACAAACATGTCCTCTTTGACAGCTGTCCTCCCTGTCCCACCATGTTGGTTAATGAAGCATCACATCTGATCTGTACATTGATGAATGAACATGTTTCATCATGTGATGGTTCTTTTATATCAATGTGTGTCCAGTCCATAGCTCTGATTACATTCAGAAAACCGTCTCTTTAATGTTGACCTGTTCAGATGCATTGTGGGTATTTGATATACCTGGCTGACATGAGGATAACTCCGTCCCACACGGCTGGCATGGCTCTGCTCAGAGCTGTATAAGCCAGCCTACGCCAGACATGACGTTGGCGTGAGGAACGTACAAGTTCACGGACATTTCACTCTTGATACATCTGAAATTTTCTGTTAACAAGTACGTAGGAACGTTTTTGTGCACATACACCCTTCGTACATGAGGCCCCAGGTCATGTGACGCAGCTCTGCTTCTTTGTCAAATAGCCCTTACAAAGCCTGGAGGTGTGTTCATTTTCTGGCTTTGGTCCTGGCGTCTGCAGATTTTCAGTAGTTTTCGTGCATGTTTAGACATTCTCAAAGCCGAGTGAAGAGTCGGAAAGAGACGTAAAAATAAAAAGAATAATAAATAGTACGAAAACAATAGGGTCCTTGCAACTTTGCTCGGCCCCAATAATGAAAATTGTTGCATGTTTAAATAAATAGGTTTCTACCACGTAAATCATTACTAATATTTATTGTGAGGATTCATTAATGTGATATAACAACAACCACTAAGGTTGTGTGAGCAGACATCACACATATCAGTTGTTATTATTATTACTATTCTTATTATTAAAGGTGAACTGTGCGACTATGTTATTCAGTAAGTTTCTATAGAAGGTAGCCATTCGAAACACTCTGTATCTTTGTGTTAGAGAATAATTTCTCTTACCTATAGATAGTTTGTGTAGTTAATGTGTGATTACTGCTGGCGTCAGTTATCTGCCCCATTTTCTCTCTGAGGAACATGCCAAGGCCATGGTCCCTCTTTGGCGTCTTCAATCTCACTCTCTGGCTGTCTACAGACACAGCTGTAGAGTTAGATGATAACGTCCTCTGTCCCTGGAAGACACTTTGTATTTCCTAGCTGGTGTGAATCCTTATCTTCATGTTTATGTACAATGGCCAATGGGATGTACACATCTCCCGTTTGCCGCCTCGGTCCACCTTTCTAGTATAAGAATCTGAGCTTTACTGTTTGACCCTTAGAATTGAGGTGGACTCATGCACTTATGTTGTGATGACGAAGCTTCTGTTCTCCTCGTATACGGGCCTAAATAAACTCCTTCAGCATGAGACATACAAGACTCTGGTGCTTCTTCTTCTTCATCGGCATCACCACAAATTCCTCCCTAACAACTGGCGTCACGAACAGGATCTCAATAGAACAACGACTCGGTAAGTGCAAATGTATAATGTCTTGTGCCTTGCCCTGTCTGCGTTTGACGAGATCACGAACTAAAAATGTAAAATGGGAGATAAACTTTTGATAAAGAACTCGTATTAATAGTGATACTTCATTAATTATTCTGTATAAGAGAAACGTTTTAACTTAGAGTGAATTATCAGTCTTTGTTAAGTGCTTATATGGTTGTGAGGAAGAGCTGGGTGAGCTTATCACCGTTCTGGGTGCGGTGAGAGTCCGTGCCCGTCACAGAAGGGCCCACCTGAGACCTCTGGTCATAGGAAAGGGATTTTTGGGGTGGATAGATAGAGATCTGCTTCACCAGAGATCAAGATCTAGGACCACCCGTCTGTGTCCATCGGGAACAAAGTTAAATGTGTATAAACTGAGACTAAACGTCTACCTTCACGCGTACAACACTGAAAATTTATGTAAGACCAGAAAACCTGTATGCTGCTGAAGTTGTTTTTTGTATGTTTATTGAGTCTCCTGTTTGTTTGAATTTATACAATGGGTGCTCATCAGTCCAAAACAGGGGGTGAAGCAAATTCATACACAAAATTGACACACACATCAAATAAACAAGACGCACACCACACTCTAAACGACCTGATGCAGAGATACACGGTGCAGGCGAGTTGCAGCCACAATATCTACAGAGCATGTTCTCCTCAAGAACACCAGCTGGCGTAGTTGGTCGTCTAAAAGGTTGGAAATATGTGTATCCATTCACCACTCTTATGCAAGATTGGACACACGGAGAATGGCCTATGGTTGGGTCATTTGAGACAGATAAACTGAGAGTGGCTAAAGCAAACATGGACCCCACCGTGGGTAATGCCGTGTTGAGTTATCCATATATGAAAGAATGTGTACAGGTGTGGATGAGTGTGGCAAACCAGAGAAATGGAACAGAGGTGTGTAAGGAAGAGAAAATAGGGCAGATAACTGACCCCAGCAGTAGGGAAGAGAAATTATTCTCTAACAATCCCCTCTTATTGATCATAAGATCAATACACTAGCACCTTAAGGGTGAGTTAATGTCAAGCCACGAGAATCAAAGACCATCATGCAATACAAGAACCCAATCAGATCAAATGTAAAACATTATAAACAATCAAATAAATGCATCAACATTGATAAAGATGGTATTGTAAAATAAAACACAATTAAACACATAAATGCATCAACACTGATAAAGATGGTATTGTAAAATAAAACACAATTAAACACATAAATGCATCAACACTGATAAAGATGGTATTGTAAAATAAAACACAATTAAACAAATAAATGCATCAACATTGATAAAGATGGTATTGTAAAATAAAACACAATTAAACACATAAATGCATCAAAACTGATAAAGATGGTATTGTAAAATAAAACACAATTAAACACAGAATCACGTGAGTCAAATAATATCATGATGTAATATTCACACCCCTCTTATATAGCTTGTCAGCTTATCTAACATGTGACCCATGAATCCCACCTTCCCGTCAACAAGGACTGCTGGAGGCAAACCCTCAATGGGATAAAGAACCCCTGAAACACCTAAGTGTTAGAAGGGCTCACGTTGGAAATCACAGCCACATGAACTACTTACAGGAAGCCAACCCCCCCCCCCCCCCCCTTCTTGACGAGAGGAGGCAAAAAGACCCCTACGCTAACTATTCTAACCATGGAGTCAGACCTACGGGAAAAACCTCAATGTCATGGAGGAAAACCCAAAGTCTAGTCTCGTCCAGATGATGTCATAAGGGTGTGTAATCACTTGGTACAACACATGAATCAATAACAGTAATACATGCAGATTACATAACAATTCAATGTGACGATTATAGGCAGTATCAGTATCAGACTAAATGTATGAAGGTAAAAATGAAACTTTCAAAGTGGAATTACAGTAAACAAGACAAAGCATAATAATCATAATAATAATGTAATAGTAGTAACAGTTGACAGGAGGAATGATCTTCAACCCGTGTGCTGAGCGCACAGTAGAGGGCCACCACCATGGAGAGGTTACTAGCACATACGATGCATGGTGGGATGGAATCCATCTCTTTCAATTTTATATCATTTCTTAATATCTCCTTCTTCTTCATCGGCATCACCACAAATTCCTCCCTAACACTTTGAAGTAACTCTCAGTTTCAAAAAGGTTGGGGCCCCCGGGTCTAGACTGTTAAATTTGGCCATTGAAATACTCAGGTCACCATCAGAAAGCAGACTTGCTGTTGTTTGTAACAGTTTCATATGGACCTGCACTAATGTTCCCGACAAACATTAAGGACATCTTTAGACTTTTAAGCTACTGACAGTTCAAAAATTCAGTACAGTAAATATTCAGTCAAATTAAAAACATATTTAGAGAAACTAACAACGTATTACATTTCTAATAATTGCCCCAGAGAGAAAATAAAGACAATCAGAAAACATTCTGATTTCATCAATCACATTTTCTGATATGACACACAACATTGGACGAAAGTAGATAAAGGAAAAAGAAGTTACAAAGATAGATACTTTATCTCTATTTAAAGAAAACCATAGACGCCAGAACTGATCTAATTCCCTGGTAATACCTTCACTGGTAATATCTTAACTGGGCGTTTATCTCCACCGTCAATGTATGGAAACATCTTCTCAGTGAAAGTTTGTCTGAAGGTGTGTATGTGTTTGTTAGTATCAAGATCAGAGAACGACAGATTTCCTCTGTTCCAGTCGAGATTCACTCTGATCCTCTGGAGCTTCTTCTCTACTGAGAGATCAGTGGAAGGAGCTGGTGGTGAACATGTTGAGTATTTACCTCCACGTAATTGTATTGCCCAAAGTTCAGACGGTGTCTTGCCCTTCCTCTGGACGGACTCTGCTAACACACCCAGTGTCCAGCATTTCTTATCTCTAACCTCAACATCCCAGCTGTGAGTCCCTGAGTTAAAGCCCTCAGAGCCCAGGACTGACCAGTGATGATCAAACCTCTCTGGATTATCAGGAAGATGTTGTTTATCTTCTCCTCCCACACTGGTCAGATCTTCAGACAGGAACAGTTTTGGATGAGCAGTGTTTGGATCCAGAATGACAGGAGTGTAGGAGACCATGTCCTTCATCTTGTTCCAGATGTTGAAGGTCAGGTTGCCCAGATGTTTGGCCTGGTCTATCAGAGCTCCTGAGGGCAGCTGTGGATCATCCAGCAGGGGGCAGCGCTGGACTCTTTCCACTGCAGCCTTGTAGTTGTTCAGGAATGAGACGTCTTCAGCTCTCAGCTCCTCCTCTGTGGCTCTGACTGTGTCTGAAAGAGCTGCTATCTCTCTGCTCAGAGTCTCCATCTTCTCCTTCATCATCTGACTCTTCTGCTCCTCTTCCTCCCTCAGTGCAGCCATCCTGGCCTCCTCTTCCTCTGCTAGAAACTGGTGAAGCTTCTTGAACTGCTCCTTAATCTGCCTCTCTGTGTGTCGGGCCTGGACCTTGATGTGTTTTTCTGTTTCATCAAACTTCACTTTAACTTCTTCACAAACCTTTAACTTCTTCTTTAAGGACTCCAGAGTCTCCTGAAGGTTCTTCTTGTGCTGTTGTGCAGCTTCATCGATGGGTCTGAATCTGTGGTTGGAGTGTTTTTTTGAATCTCTGCAGACGACACACACTGGCTGCTGATGGTCCAGACAGAAGAGTCTGAGTTTCTCAGAGTGCAGACTGCAGAGAGACTCTGGAGATCTCTGATCTCTCTCCTGTAAGAAGGACTCACACAGGTTCCTCAACACCAAGTTTAAAGGTGGATCAGTCTTTGAAGATCTTCTCTTACAAACTGGACACTGGTGTGTTGGTTTCTCTCTCCACCAGTTCTTCAGACAGACTTTACAGAAGCTGTGGCTACATGACAAAACAACAGGATCTCTGAAGACCTCCTGACAGACCGGACAGCAGAGATCCTCCTCTGATCTGGAAGCCATTTAGTCTCTGAGTGAAGCTGAAACACAGCAGACACAAAGTCCAGTCAGTCATGGTTACACCACACATCTGTCCAGTCTGGATTTGTTTCCGGTCTAGGAAACACACTTCTGCACATTCTACTTGATCACATAACACAGAGTACAGTTTTTGTTTGTAAAAAGTGTTACAAGGTACTGCAGTAACCCATAACCCGGGGTAAAAAGAATGTTGCAGATAGAAGTGAAAAAAATAAAAAAAACACTAGACAAATGGAAGGAAATGTAGTAAAGTATAGCGAGAGGAACAAAAAGGCTTTTCCCTATTCTGTAAATAAGAATTCAACCCTCAAAATCCATTGCAGTCATTGCAGCAGGTTCTATATCTATGATTGTATGATAACTGTTATATGAATATGGAGGAGCACTGAGGAGATAGAAACATGTGGCAAAAGTAGTTAATACAAGACCAAACAAGAACAAATTTCTATCTGGGTGTGTACCCACATGATGTGATTAGGTAAGATTAAAACATGTTAATTACATTAATTAATAAACAGCAGGAAAGCGGTCGAGGTGATAGCAGAGACAAAGAGACTAAGAACAGGATGTTCCTCTGTATGTCATTATCTGACATACAGAGGAACATCCTGTTCTTAGTTGCTGATCCAGTTTTATAGCAATCTTAGATTGTCATATCAGATTTCTCTTGTTCTGTTTCTATTCAATAATGACTCTGTTTATATCCACCCTGTAAAACATTCTTTATTTGAAATTATGCATGTAAAAACAACACGAAACAATACACTAAAGACAAAACACAACAACCAAGGAACAATTAGTGTCTCAGCAAAGACAAACCCAAATCATGAACTGCTTCACAAATGGACATCCCACCAAACGAAGCCCCGAATGGGGGGAGAAAGTTCACCCGACAGTAGACCTCAGTAAAAAAAAAAACAACAACAAAACAGACATAACTTCTCACGACCAGCTGTTACTAATTCATCTGTCTATCCATCTAAAGTGGGAAATGACGGGGCCCCACATAACCAAAAACAAATCCATTTTTACATGAAGTTTTGCAGTTATCTTTTCCATTAAATAAACATTCTTTAGTCTCTCTCACCATTGTTGAAGTGTGGGAGATAGAGGCTTGAGCCAGGACAGTGATATCCTTTTCCTCGCCACAAGTAGGAGAATCTATAATAGTTGGACTTTCCTCTTCACTACATCTTCCCCTGGAGTCAGACCCTGTATATAATGTAATGGGTTCAGTGGTAATTTAATTTTCAGAATGTTTTGAATTTCTGCTTGGATCCTTTGCCAAAATAGAATCAATATCGGGCAATCCCAAAAGATGTGAATGTGGTCCCCGATCTGTTTACATTTCTGCCAACATAAATTTGTATTATTTTGTCAAATTTTGCTGTGCTGGAGGGTGTCTTGAAATATCTCATTTATAATTTCCAATTGAATTCCTTCCACACTGGACGATGAGTGATTTTATGACCCTGTTCACACACCACCTCCCACTCCTCATCCTCAATAACAACATTCATTTCCAGTTCCCACTTTTCCTTTATACCATGGGTCGCGCAAATATTTTCAGTGACGGAAAAATCTGAAGGCCATCTGTCATTTTGACAAACTGGAATTCAGACCATTGGGTGGCGATGAGATTATTAACTGTCTCTTGTCTCTCTTGATTAGTGTAAGAGTCAGTTAAGTTTCGTTTCTCTGCCGGTCAAGTGAGTGGCTGGTGACTCGGTTAATCAGGGATCCACGAGCAGCGGTTATGAGTCGGTTAAGTTTTGTTTCTCTGCGTATTGTTCGTAAGTGAGTGGCTGAGTGCCTTAGTTTTCAAATGACACCAAAGTTACATGGGTGTTTTTATTTCTAAATGCTGCTGCTGTCACAGGAGGGGGAGAAATGCTGTCTTATATTTGTACTGTATTGTACTTCCTAAACATATATGCTACTTGAAAAAATAATTTGTTTTACATTTTTTATAATATTTGTTGTGGAGTGATACTTTTGTACACTTTGTTTATTTAAGAGAAAAATCCATAAAGAAGTTCAATGAAGGGAGAGATTTAGTTTTAGAATTGTATTGTAGTTTCTGAACACTGAAAAAATAATTTGTTTTATTTGTCCTCAAGTCATCATTTTGTGTTGTTTCTTAACAAAAACTTTTACTGTGATATTTATATTTCCTATTTTCTTATAAACTTTGCCCAAATTCTGTACTGGATTTTAACTGATTAATAATCCAAAAGACAAATCACAAAAACACTTAAAGGTCATGAAGGTTCACTCACATTTAGATTGATTCAGATTGATGATGCATCCACCTTAATTATTAAAAAGTATCGGAATCGGTATCTGCGATACTGGCCCTGTATTTACTTGGCATTGGATCGATACAAAATCTAACCCCACAGACATTTATACAGAGACGCCGCATCGACTGTGGAGGGACGTGCCTAAAGCGCCGCCATCTTGGTACAGGGCTAGCAGAGGCAGCGGGGCATGAACCTACGAAGGAAAGAGGTACTGGCTACCCGTGGCTCTTGCATGAATCTCTCGTACGCTCACTTTGTTCAATATTCCTTACCTTTCGAGGAGCTGTTAGGTCAGATAATGTATTGCCTCCAATAAATTAATATTTTATGTGTTTGCTGCAGTTGGTGGGAGGGTCAGAGTTCGTGACCTTTTTTCATAAATAAATGCCGTTCGCACATGCGCAGTTAGGTGGCCGTGGTTCACAGGCGGCCCTGGTTTGTGTATACGGTGTAAACCTGTCTAGATGTTATTCTTTTGAACTTGGCACCTGTGTTACTGAAAAAAAAACAACAATTTTATTGCCAATAAAAGGCATATCACACACTGTAAAAAAAATAAATAAATAAATTAAAAAAAGGGAAGAGGTACTCCTCAATCTCAAAGTAGAATTATTTGCCGAATTTTGGACCAATTTCCAAACGTATTGATTTGTTAAAAACGTCACACATGTAGCTATGATAAAAAATGTGGTTTTACTACCCAAATACAAGATGGCCGCCCTGTAGGCACGCCGCTCCAGTAGGCGGCAGCACTCAATGAGGCGTCTCTGTATATGTGTATGGTCTACCAGTGTTCCTGTGTTCTTTTTCTACTGTGTTAAACAGGCAGCCTGTTGATCAGTTTGAGCTCTGCTGCCACCTAGTGACTGGAGGTTGGTTTATCGTTCAAGCATTAATAAAGACAGTAGGCCTAATACTGAAAGTCACCACTGACACCTCACCCTAGTATTTGAGAAGTACCGAGCTAATGAATGCAGCCAGTGACCAGTGCTCTTCAAGGTTCCCCTTTTGGCCAAATGTATTTTTTCTAGTTGTCTTTTTTGGTACTGAAAGTCGTAAATAAAACAATTTATTTGGTTTAAAGGAATTAGTCCTTTATTAGATTAATATACAAATACATTATCTTCAAACACATTTCACCCTCGCACCCCTCAAAAATAAATAAATAAATAAATAAAATCTGACCCCAAGCTAACCCTAAGTTCTAACCCTGAGAGTCATAACGTCGCCATTTTTTACCGACGTTCATGTCTTTCTGTTTTCTGACTGGAACGCATTCCTTTAGGGACCTTTTCCTGCAGTCTGGTACTTATTCATCGTTTTTCGTTACTTTATCGACTAATTATTAACGGGTTACTCCGGTAACACGTATACTATAAAAATTGGAACAATCCAGAGAA
Source organism: Chelon labrosus (assembly GCF_963514085.1). Classification (NCBI taxonomy): domain Eukaryota; kingdom Metazoa; phylum Chordata; class Actinopteri; order Mugiliformes; family Mugilidae; genus Chelon; species Chelon labrosus. The sequence continues at coordinate 343,553 of NC_140340.1, read as the reverse complement.
GATTAACATGACCAAGGTGACACGCAATGTCGTGGAGCTGCGAGTCTGGGCGTCTGTCTACTCCATAGTGTTACCGGAAGTCCCGTAAAACGCTTCTTTAAACCATCTTTCATTCTATTTCAGTCAGCACCAGGTTCATTTTAAGTATTTCAGTTGTCCTTCCTGTAACAGGTTAAGTTCCTGCTCTGTAAAGAAGATGAATCTTACCGTCTTTGTGTCTCTTTCTCTTTGTGAACTGAACTGTTTCCTGATTTGTTTCAGTGGCAGTTATGTTTGAGGCGGAGCTTTGTCAGTGAAATGCAATAGGCTACTGCAGATTACAAAAGAAAAGTGAAACTGAACTTTGAATTCTTTGTAATAATATAACTGTGTGTGGTTTGAGATTTAAAAAAACATGGTTAGATTTACAGTGTTGATGACATCGGGAGGCAGACACTCTCTCTATTTTTAAGGTCAGGCTTAAGACTTTCCTTTTTGATCAGGCTTATAGTTAGGGCTGGACTAAACCATCCCTTAGTTATGCTGCTATAGGCCTAGGCTGCTGGGGGACGATGCACCAAACACATGTCCTCCTTCTTTCTTCTCTCTCCTCTCTCGCATCCTCCACTTTCTTTTCTCTGGCACAGAGCTCTTGCCCTCTAATTTCCTATATACTACTAGTCATGCTATTCTGTGCTATTACTATGTAGAATGTTTACTGCTGTGTGTCCCTCCCCCCTCCCCTCTTCTTGTGAGTATCTCTGGCCTGGAGTGGTGTGTTTCCTGTGGATCTCTATACTACATCTGTTGTCGTGGTCTCATCAGCCTGCCCAGTCTTCATGGAATCCTGCAGTTATCCACTCCTACCTGAATGAACAATTCTCCAACCTGCCTATGATTCCTCTTACATTTTCAAACTGTCATGTAACATCATCAGTTTGTATCATCAGATTCCACATGTACACTTTAGTCAGATATGTGTATCTATGACAGATGTATGTTTATCTTGCTGTTCTCTTCTCTCTTTCTTCTGTCTGTACCCGGCTGGCCTTAGGCAGATGGTCCCTCCATATGAGCTGGTTCTGGTTCTGGTTCTGGTTCTGCTCAAGGTTTCTTCCTGTTAAAAGGGAGTTTTTCCTGCCACCGTTGCCTTCAGGCTGCTCTGGAGGTTTCAGGCCGGGTTTTTGTTAAGCGTCTTGAGACGATTTGTATTGTTATTGACGCTATATAAATAAAATTGAATTGAATTGAATTGAATCATCATGACAAAGTGGATGGGACAGCGCCATTGCTACACATTTTAAACGTTCCTATATTAACCAGATATATAATCATGCTTATTAACCCTATTAACCCTTCCATCATTGATTTGTATCTTGCAGATGTTTCTTATCCCACTTTTGTTTGTGTTTCCGGTTTATCTGGTTAGTCAAACGTGGTAAAGTATTGGTTTTATTTAGTACCTGATAAGTTCATCATTTTCTTTTATTTATAAAACTCACCACATGTTCCCAAGGAACAAACAGGGGGAAATGCTCAAATCCAAAGTTAAGCAGCAGGTAAAATCATCTGTGACATGGTTCCCATAGAACCTGGTCCATCTGGGTGAAACCAGGAATCCTAGTGAAGCCAAAAGACGTCCTGGACATGTAGGACTTTTAGTAGAAGCCTCTGGACTCGTTGAGTTTAAAAGCTTTAGTTGGATTTGTGTTTGTACATGACTGTGGATGTGTCCCAGTAATCCTTCATTGTCATTCACGGTGATTGTCTGCTCTCAGTGAGGAAGTGGATCTAAATTGATTTGTTGAACCGTTCCCAGCAGAACATAATTGACCATCAGATGTTGGAACACGTGAATCAGGAGCTTCAGTCCAGAACGACATGATCCCTGCAGGAGATACAGACAGAAAACAAACATTTGATCTCATCTAATCTTGTTTTTATTTGTGCAGTCACATAAATATTCATATTTCTTTAGCAGTAGAAGTTGTTTCAGGACGTCTGTCTGATCTGAGGAGTGGTGGAAGGTCTTTGTCTGAATCTCTGGATCTAAACGATGATATAAAACAAAACAACAGCTTTATGTTGCTGAGTCAGCTCAATGCAGGATCCTCATGTTAAATAATTAGATTAGAATTTTATTCAAATAATGAAGTCATGGCTGAAAACACACCATTCAGTGAAGCTCCGCCTCCTAAAGGTCTGATTAGATGTCAGTGATAATAAAATGTCTTTAAGTGATATCTCCACACATTTTGTATTTTCTGACTGAGATCAGCTGATTAATTATCATAATCATCTCAGCTGAGATAAAACTAAATGTTCCTCCTATAAACAGATTTTTAGATATTTCAGCTGTGTGTAGGGCGGGACGGGGGGGGGTGATGAGTGGTAATAATGGAGAAGAAAAAGTTTATTTTTAAAGGGGAACACAGGTTCTGATGAAAAAGAGCATACTGACAGTGACCAGAGGAAAGGGAGGACAGGAAACAATTTATGCCGGTGCACTAACACAATGATTTATTACAAGGTATTACATTCCAACATAAAAAGGCCACAGGGATTTAAAACATTAAAAGGATTTAAAACCAAAGTCTAATATGTGAACTACACCCGTTAAAATAGTCTATTCATAAAAAGGAGAATAAAAGAGTCCATAGCGTCAGCTGGACCGGGTACCATGGTGGCTCAGAGGTGGTGGCAGAGATCTGTGGCCGCGCCAGGTGCTGCAGGTGCCTCGGCTGCTAGTTGCAGTGAGCGTCCTGGGAGTAGCCTGGAAATAAAAACACACAACCAATAATTGTGTCCACACAACATGTTAGGCACAGTGCCGCCGCACAAACACACACCAGAGCGTTACAATGGCCCAAAGGGAGGTACTTGCCCACCAGGCAGAGCTCTGCTGCTGCGAGTACGTCGCAACGCTCTGGGTTTTTCCTTCTGTCGGTTGGCGCTTACACCGCCTTGCCTTGTCTCCAGCCCACTTGGTGCCTACCTCCGTTCTCGTGGTCCCTTCTCCTCATGCCGTCCCGGCGTCTCTCTGGCGTCCCTCTCACGTTAGCTCGTTAGCGCCTTGTACTCCGAGCCTCTCTGTGGCATCCCTCTCCCTTGTTGGCTCTCTCCTTAGTCAGTCCTCTTTCCACTATATGTCCCCAGATGCCACTCGACATGTGACTTTACAATGTCCAGGGATCTAAACCACCAAACATTTTTAAACAACAGGTTTCAACGTCAGCTAAATTAAAAATCGTCTGAGAGGAGATATTTCATATTTCTGGTCACAGTCCAACAAACATGTCTCCTAGAAATAAACAGGAGGAAGGAAACGTTTAGACATGAACCAGCTAACACATCAGTACACTCCTCCTCTGAGCTCCTAAAACCAACCTCAACAAGACGTCAGCACAGATCAGTCTATTGTGGTTGAGGCAGTAAAGGACCAGATCTGATGAACATCTGATTTATTAAACCACCGTTATTATGGACATTTATTTAAATAACTACAGTTGAGGAGTTATCTCAGTCAGTTGCTGCAGTAACTAGAAAGTCCACCTCCTCCCTCACTAACGTCTTTCTTTGTTCTCCTCTAAGTCACCACAGCTCCACTCTGACGTTTCCTTTATTCTAATAAAAGCTTCTTGGTTCAGGGCACAGATCTCCATGTGGATCATCTGCATGTAACTTTGGTGAAATTGATTTCATGGTGTGTAATGATTGTCTCTCTGAGCTCCTCTACGTACATACAGGACTAATCCAACAGATCTAAATGTTCTGAGATGAGTTCATGACGGTTCCACAGAGAGAACAAAACAAACCAGGAGCCTCAGTCAAAGACATCGTACACAGTCACAGTCCTCAGTGTTTATTTAATTCATCACTGACAGCAGTGACCAGATGAAAGAAATATAACAAAATATAAAAAAAATTAAAAAAATGGTTCAGTTTAATTCACAACACTTTATTTAGAGAAATTTAAAAAATAGACATACAAAGACTAACAGCCCAGATGGATCTCCTGTTCTGGGACATGTGTTTGTAGATGGGTCATTTAGTTCATTCCTCCCTGAACTGAACAGCATCAGCTAACTGTCTCTGTTTGTTTCTGGGTGTTTTGTTTTTGTGATGAACCAGTTTCCTCCTCAGTGTTACCAGGTCTGAAGTAAACACTGATGTGATGGATTAGTGGAGAAACATCTTCAAGAAACTCCAGAAGCTCCGCTGATTTTATTTAACGTTTCTTTGGATAAACCATGGATGACCTGGACCAGTTTATTATCTGTAGTACCACCATTAGACCACTAGATGGAGGCAAAGGACCACGTATGAACCTGAGACACAGGGCTCAGATTCTATCAGTCCAGTCACCATGTGGTTCATAGTTGATGTAGAATCATGTGGATAGACTCTAAAGGACAGAAGATAATAAAACTAGATCAGTCTACTTTATATTTTAATCAGAGCTCAAGCACAGAGAACCTGTTCCTTTTACAGAACCCAGAGTCACGTTGTCTGTGGTTAAAGGTTAAACCCTTGTACTTAAATATTAAACTGTGTCCACACATGAACCAGGAACGACGGCTGCTACAAACAGACGTCACATCAGTTTGGTTTTGACCTGGACACAGAATATTTTTATGTTGAGTCAAAAATAAACTAGAACACAGAAGCCTGGCCAGTTTCCCACTGCCCTTTCAAAATAAAAGTCAGTGCAGTAAGAGAAAGCAGGTGGTGAGGCCTCAGAGACACCTGCTGCCGTCTCTGAACGTTTTCCAACAATGCAAATATTGAGCCTCTCTCTGCCAAGAACACAGAAGCTGAACACAAACCCTGAGCTCCTGAGGGAATCGTCTGGACCATTTCTTATGTTCTCTCCTCGGGTTCTGCTGTTGTTGTTGCTTAAGACAGCGTCGCCTCCTGAAGAATTACTACTGTCAACGCTGGCCGCCGCCGGCTAACAGCGAGGTAGCATCGAGCTGCTGACAAATAATTATTAAAGGTAGAAACAGCCTGAGAATCAGCCAGAACGTTTCCTTCTGTGGAAAGGATCTTTAACGTCCAGACCCGTCCATGGTTCTCCATCCTTCCTGCTCTTTATTTCTCTACATCTGATCCTCGTTGATCTCATCCTCCGTCCTCAGTAATGAGGCATCAACAGACAGAAGGAGAGAAGCTGGAAGGAGGAACTGCAGGAGATAACAGAGGTGATAGAGGGATTTCTGTGATGATGATGATGAAGATGATGTTCTCTCTGGGTTCCAGATGTTCATAGTTAACATGATGTGATGTTTAACGTGTTAATATGAACACATGAACAGACTAAACCAACAAAGTCATCGTTAGTTTAGAAACTATTCATCATCGTCTTCAGTTTCTAGAATCACAGATGAAAATGAAGAGCTGGTGTCAAACATACGGCCCGGGGACCAGAACTGGCCCCACAGGGTCCAGTCTGACCCCAGGGATGATAATAAAGGATTTATGTTTTAATGAAAGGATCTGCTGCTCCTCATGTGTCCACTAGAGGACACACTGTCTCTGTCAGAGAGGACGGAACTAAACCAGCTGGAACGATACTGGAGCTTATTTCATCTATATAGAAAGTCTATATATAGACTGTAGGCTATACATAGATCTATATGTATAGATAGAGACTGTCTATATGGTTATATATGGTTATATATGGTTATATATGTAAACATATATATAGAGAGAGAGAGGTTTAAACTATAGACTGGTTAGAACCTGTTCATAGAGGATCTCTGTGGAGGAGAGAGGACTCACTCTGACTCAAATCAGAAAACTATTAAAACTACTAATCACACAACTACACAAAAACACAAAAACACAAAAACACACAACTACAGTGTTCAGAGTTTACAGAGTAGAACTTGTTCAGGTGTGACCTTTGTGTGTCAGAGCACCAGCAGAACACCTGTCCCCTACACAATCTACACTATAATATTATAACACTATAGATCTATAGTGTTATAAATCTATACTGTTATAGATCTATAACACTATAGATCTATAACAATATAGATCTATAACACTATAGACCAGTTATCCTACACACAGTCAGCACCACCACATCAGCTCCAGTGTGAGGACGTGTTGAGGACAGCAGGTGGAGACAGAGCGTCACTGAAGGACTGAAGACGCTGCTGTGTCTCAGTCAAAGGAAACAACGTCAGCTCTGAACTCTGGAGACGGAGACGGAGACAGAGACGATGTCCTGAATCCTTCTGTAAATATAAAACCACTAAACTCAGCTCTGGTCTGAGACATGATGTAGGACAGAGACATCTGAGACATGGTGGAGGACAGAGACATCTGAGACATGGTGGAGGACAGAGACATCTGAGACCTGACGGTGGACAGAGACATCCGAGACATCCGAGACATCTGAGACATGATGGAGGACAAAGAGATCTGAGACATGATGGTGGACAGAGACATCTGAGACATGGTGGAGGACAGAGACATCAGAGACATGATGGTGGAGAGAGACATCTGAGACATGACGGTGGACAGAGACATCCGAGACATCTGAGACATCTGAGACATGATGGTGGACAGAGACATCTGAGACATGATGGTGGACAGAGACATCTGAGACATGGTGGAGGACAGAGACATCTGAGACATGACGGTGGACAGAGACATCCGAGACATCTGAGACATCTGAGACATGATGGTGGACAGAGACATCTGAGACATGATGGAGGACAAAGAGATCTGAGACATGATGGTGGACAGAGACATCTGAGACATGGTGGAGGACAGAGACATCAGAGACATGATGGTGGAGAGAGACATCTGAGACATGACGGTGGACAGAGACATCCGAGACATCTGAGACATCTGAGACATGATGGTGGACAGAGACATCTGAGACATGATGGAGGACAGAGACGTCTGAGACATGATGGTGGACAGACACATCTGAGACATGATGGAGGACAAAGAGATCTGACACATGATGGTGGACAGAGACATCTGAGACATGATGGTGGACAGAGACGTCTGAGAAATGATCGAGGACAGAGACATCTGAGACATGATGGTGGACAGAGACATCTGAGACATGACAGCGGACAGAGACATCTGAGACAAACTAAAAACACTGAGCTCATTTAATATTCTTCGTATTCTCTGGATCATTTATTTGGTTTTTAATGAACCTTTTTATTTTTTCATTGTTGTAGAAAATAAAATCAGTTTCTGATCATGTTCAGATAAAGACTAGTAAATATAAATCCTACAGACAGCATCATGGACCGTGGTCCAGTACAGACGGAGGATCAGGACATCTGTCCATGAGCTGAATGTGAAGAGAAACTGGGTCATGCAGCAAGACAACGAGAACCAAGAACACAAGTGGTTCTACAGAAGAACGGTTAAAGAAGAACAAGATGAATGTTTAGGAACGGCCAAGTCAAAGTCCTGACCTTAATCCAATAGAAATGTTGTGGAAGGACCTGAAGCAAGCAGTTGATGTGAGGAAACCCACCAACATCTCAGAACTGAAGTGGTTCTGTTCTGAGGAATGGGCTAAAATTCCTCCAAGCTGCTGTAGACCACTGATCAGCTGTTACCAGAAACATTTAGTTACAAGGAGGTCACAGCAGATACTGGAAACAAGGAGGACATGATATGTAATATTGGCTCATTTTAATGTTTCTGTTCGTTTACCTTCAGGATGTTTTGAGTCATTTTTATTTAGACGTGTATAAATCTTGACGGACGTGTTAACAGCTGCTTTCTTTCTCTTTCTCTTGTTCTTGTTCTTGTTCTGTGTCATTGACCCGTTGACGTTCTCTCGCCCACAGTCGTCTGTCGTTGGTGGACGGGTCGTGTTCTGCCTCGGCATCGATCTGAGCTCTTATTCATCTAGAAATACACTCGGTGCCGTCGCTGCCCTTGTTCCGTCTCCTCCTCTAGTTTCTGTGCAGCAGCTATTTCTGGTCGATCTATAACCTCCGTCCACTGGAGTCACGTTGCTGCACCGACCGACATGTGACCAGACAGCAACACGGCAACACTGCTCTGACCATCGTAGCTGACCCCTGACCTCCATCCTGACCCCTGACCTCCATCATCGTTCTGATCCTGGTTCTGATCCTGATCCTGATCCTGGTTCTGGTTCAGGTTCAAACAAACGAGGACAGAAACACGAGTCTTTGTTTCAGGATAAATAATTTAATGTGTTGAAAATAAAACAGACTGAGACGTCGTCGTCCTCATTCACCCAGAATCTAAATGAACACATGAATTTAAATGAAGAGTGAAGACGAGGATCGACCACAGAGACAGGAGGACATGAAATAAATCTGAACGATGGACGTCCCCTCATCAGAGACGTCCACTGAGAGGATGAAGGGATGAGAGGAGTTGATGTGACGCTGCTCGTCTGTTTGTGAAAAGAATAAAAATATTTTCACTGCAATAAAAACTTTTCTAACAGACGTGTCCTGATCAGACTGAATCCACTACACACACTACACACTCTGCACACACACACTACACACACACACACACTCTCTCTCTAAACTCCAGAATCTGAACAATGAACAAAAAAAATGATGACTGTTGACCAATCAGAGATCAGGTTGGTTTCATGTTGACCAATCAGAGATCAGGTTGGTTTCTTGTTGACCAATCAGAGATCAGGTTGGTTTCTTGTTGACCAATCAGAGATCAGGTTGGTTTCTTGTTGACCAATCAGTGATCAGGTTGGTTTCATGTTGACCAATCAGAGATCAGGTTGGTTTCATGTTGACCAATCAGAGATCAGGTTGGTTTCTTGTTGACCAATCAGTGATCAGGTTGGTTTCTGGTTGACCAATCAGTGATCAGGTTGGTTTCATGTTGACCAATCAGTGATCAGGTTGGTTTCATGTTGACCAATCAGAGATCAGGTTGGTTTCATGTTGACCAATCAGTGATCAGGTTGGTTTCATGTTGACCAATCAGAGATCAGGTTGGTTTCATGTTGACCAATCAGAGATCAGGTTGGTTTCTTGTTGACCAATCAGTGATCAGGTTGGTTTCTGGTTGACCAATCAGTGATCAGGTTGGTTTCATGTTGACCAATCAGTGATCAGGTTGGTTTCATGTTGACCAATCAGAGATCAGGTTGGTTTCATGTTGACCAATCAGAGATCAGGTTGGTTTCTGGTTGACCAATCAACATGTTGACATTTACAGCTTCATCATGTGATGGTTCTTTTATATCTTTTATATCTGCTCAGGGTCGACGGCACAGTCCCGATCGGTCGGACTAATAGTTTTAATATTTATGTTAAGTGTCGACGACAGAGGAACTGCAGCTGATTTATGACGGAGAAAATACTAAAACATGAAACTAAAGAAAGTACTTGTGATAAAAGTCAAAGTTACTGCACGAGTACAAAAGTAACTTCTGATAAAATACTAGAGTACAGAGAAACTTTTAGTTGATGATGTGATTGAGCTCAGTACATGTTTGAGATGTAATATAATATAATATAATATAATATAATACAACAATCACACAAACAACAAGAGGATTCAGTCTGATCTGAACACACCTGTGTGTGTTAATGTGTGTGTGTGTTAATGTGTGTGTGTGTGTGTGTGTTAGCAGGGTTTGCTGTAGTCTTCCACCCCAGTGATGGTGGCTTTGCAGAAGAAACAGTCCTTGTTGTTCATCAGATGTTGGTTGATACAGGCTCTGGAGAGAAACAGGAGAGACTCAGTCATCTACACACCTGTACTAGTGTACCTAAAGAACTGGACATCATTTATGGTAGAACCACTTCACTACTGTACCTAAAGAACTGGACATTATTTATGGTAGAACCACTTCACTACTGTACCTAAAGAACTGGACATTATTTATGGTAGAACCACTTCACTACTGTACCTAAAGATCTGGACATCATTTATGGTAGAACCACTTCACTACTGCACCTAAAGATCTGGACATCATTTATGGTAGAACCACTTCACTACTGTACGAACTGGACATTATTTATGGTAGAACCACTTCACTACTGTACCTAATGAACTGGACATCATTTATGGTAGAACCACTTCACTACTGTACGAACTGGACATTATTTATGGTAGAACCACTTCACTACTGTACCTAAAGATCTGGACATTATTTATGGTAGAACCACTTCACTACTGTACCTAATGAACTGGACATCATTTATGGTAGAACCACTTCACTACTGTACCTAATGAACTGGACATCATTTATGGTAGAACCACTTCACTACTGTACCTAAAGATCTGGACATCATTTATGTTAGAACCACTTCACTACTGTACCTAATGATCTGGACATCATTTATGGTAGAACCACTTCACTACTGTACCTAAAGAACTGGACATTATTTATGGTAGAACCACTTCACTACTGTACCTAAAGAACTGGACATTATTTATGGTAGAACCACTTCACTACTGTACCTAATGAACTGGACATCATTTATGGTAGAACCACTTCACTACTGCACCTAAAGATCTGGACATCATTTATGGTAGAACCACTTCACTACTGTACGAACTGGACATTATTTATGGTAGAACCACTTCACTACTGTACCTAATGAACTGGACATCATTTATGGTAGAACCACTTCACTACTGTACGAACTGGACATTATTTATGGTAGAACCACTTCACTACTGTACCTAAAGATCTGGACATTATTTATGGTAGAACCACTTCACTACTGTACCTAATGAACTGGACATCATTTATGGTAGAACCACTTCACTACTGTACCTAATGAACTGGACATCATTTATGGTAGAACCACTTCACTACTGTACCTAAAGATCTGGACATCATTTATGTTAGAACCACTTCACTACTGTACCTAATGATCTGGACATCATTTATGGTAGAACCACTTCACTACTGTACCTAAAGAACTGGACATTATTTATGTTAGAACCACTTCACTACTGTACCTAATGATCTGGACACCATTTATGGTAGAACCACTTCACTACTGTACCTAATGATCTGGACCTTATTTATGTTAGAACCACTTCACTACTGTACCTAATGAACTGGACATCATTTATGGTAGAACCACTTCACTACTGTACCTAATGATCTGGACCTTATTTATGTTAGAACCACTTCACTACTGTACCTAATGAACTGGACCTTATTTATGGTAGAACCACTTCACTACTGTACCTAATGAACTGGACACCATTTATGGTAGAACCACTTCACTATTGTACCTAAAGAACTGGACATTATTTATGGTAGAACCACTTCACTACTGTACCTAATGAACTGGACATCATTTATGTTAGAACCACTTCACTACTGTACCTAAAGAACTGGACATCATTTATGGTAGAACCACTTCACTAGTGTACCTAATGAACTGGACATCATTTATGGTAGAACCACTTCACTACTGTACCTAATGAACTGGACATCATTTATGGTAGAACCACTTCACTACTGTACCTAATGAACTGGACATTATTTATGGTAGAACCACTTCACTAGTGTACCTAATGAACTGGACATTATTTATGGTAGAACCACTTCACTACTGTACCTAATGAACTGGACATTATTTATGGTAGAACCACTTCACTACTGTACCTAAAGAACTGGACATCATTTATGGTAGAACCACTTCACTACTGTACCTAATGAACTGGACATCATTTATGGTAGAACCTCTTCACTACTGTACCTAATGAACTGGACATTATTTATGGTAGAACCACTTCACTAGTGTACCTAATGAACTGGACATTATTTATGGTAGAACCACTTCACTACTGTACCTAATGAACTGGACATTATTTATGGTAGAACCACTTCACTAGTGTACCCAATGAACTGGACATTATTTATGGTAGAACCACTTCACTAGTGTACCTAAAGAACTGGACATTATTTATGGTAGAACCACTTCACTAGTGTACCTAATGAACTGGACATTATTTATGGTAGAACCACTTCACTAGTGTACCTAATGAACTGGACATTATTTATGGTAGAACCACTTCACTAGTGTACCTAATGAACTGGACATTATTTATGGTAGAACCACTTCACTACTGTACCTAATGATCTGGACACCATTTATGGTAGAACCACTTCACTACTGTACCTAAAGAACTGGACATTATTTATGGTAGAACCACTTCACTAGTGTACCTAATGAACTGGACATCATTTATGGTAGAACCACTTCACTAGTGTACCTAATGAACTGGACATTATTTATGGTAGAACCACTTCACTAGTGTACCTAATGAACTGGACATTATTTATGGTAGAACCACTTCACTAGTGTACCTAATGAACTGGACATTAGTTATGGTAGAACCACTTCACTAGTGTACCTAATGAACTGGACATCATTTATGGTAGAACCACTTCACTAGTGTACCTAATGAACTGGACATTATTTATGGTAGAACCACTTCACTAGTGTACCTAATGAACTGGACATTATTTATGGTAGAACCACTTCACTAGTGTACCTAATGAACTGGACATTATTTATGGTAGAACCACTTCACTAGTGTACCTAATGATCTGGACACCATTTATGGTAGAACCACTTCACTAGTGTACCTAATGAACTGGACATTATTTATGGTAGAACCACTTCACTACTGTACCTAATGATCTGGACACCATTTATGGTAGAACCACTTCACTACTGTACCTAAAGAACTGGACATTATTTATGGTAGAACCACTTCACTAGTGTACCTAATGAACTGGACATCATTTATGGTAGAACCACTTCACTAGTGTACCTAATGAACTGGACATTATTTATGGTAGAACCACTTCACTAGTGTACCTAATGAACTGGACATTATTTATGGTAGAACCACTTCACTAGTGTACCTAATGAACTGGACATTATTTATGGTAGAACCACTTCACTAGTGTACCTAATGAACTGGACATTATTTATGGTAGAACCACTTCACTACTGTACCTAATTAACTGGACATTATTTATGGTAGAACCACTTCACTACTGTACCTAAAGAACTGGACATTATTTATGGTAGAACCACTTCACTACTGTACCTAATGAACTGGACATTATTTATGGTAGAACCACTTCACTACTGTACCTAATGATCTTGACATTATTTATGGTAGAACCACTTCACTAGTGTACCTAATGAAGTGGCAGACTCACGTTCTCTTTATATTCTGATGGATTAAATCAAGGTGTATTGTTTCAGAGCTTGTTCCATACAGATCATGATGTTCTGATTCTGTCAGGCAGGTCACCGTGTGGTGGAGAACCGTGTGGATGTGGTTCTCTATTCATCATCATGTACTAATGAGTTTTTCTTCATTAAACTCTTGGAGAGGTTCTGAATGAAGGAGGTTTATTGTGATTAAAAGGTTTAAAATGTGCTTTGGTTTCATTTTAAAACTCATTAAAGCTCAAATTAAATTGTCTTTTAAAAGACGCGCTGGACGTGATGAGGCTCAGAGACGTGACTAATCAGTTCACAGCCGTCATGTTCAGACAGAAACATGATTCAGGTGTTTGCTCCACAGATGGAGGTGAGACCAGAGACCAGAGACCAGAGACCAGGGGCAGTAAATCCACGGAGCAGACTGACAGTCCGGTGAAATACGCCCGGCGTGGGCCTTGGAGGACATGGAGGACATGGACTAATCCATACCGCTGCTGCTGAGCTCAGCAAACCAGCTCAGCTTCAAGACAACATGAAAAATGTACTGAGACGTGAATCTGAGCGAGGTCTGCTGCACACACAACTTTTCAGCCTCGATCAGCAGCAACCAAACAGCTGACTGAGACAATTAACTATTTAAACCTCGGGGCTATAAAAAGACAGGGGACGTCCTCGTGTCTCCTCACTGAGGGACAGGTCAAACATCGTCCAGTAGGAGCTCGTTAATAAGACTCCAGGACGTGGAAGCATTTCATTTATAATGACTCTGTGCTAATGAGACGTTGGTGAAGGTTCTCAGATGGACTCAGGTTCCTGCCTCGTTCCTTCATCATAGATATTTTATCAGTGACGTCTGGACTTGTTGTGTTTGTAGACGACGTTTCAACTCAGGTGGACACCACCACCACCAGTTCCTTAAGGATCAGAGCCCAGTAAACATCCTGGTATCAATTCAACCTTTGGACATTTTATTTCTCCTGGACATCATCACATTCTACCATTGTGATCATTATACAATCCAGAAGAAGATGGAGATTTCCTCCATGTTGTTCACACATGGAGCTCCCCAGGGAAACCAGTCACCAAGGCATGCTACATAGCAATGCTAAGCTAACTGTCACTACTAGGTGACTGTATTGTGTTTATTATCTGTAGTACCACCATTAGACCACTAGATGGAGACAAAGGACCATGAATGAAACTAAAGAACAGGGCTCAGATTCTATCAGTCCAGTCACCATGTGGTTCATAGCTGATGTAGAATCATGTGGCTAGACTCTAAAGGACAGAAGATAATAAAACTAGATCAGTTACATTTGTTGTCAGTTGGTTTTGGATTTGATGAAATATTGAGACAGAAGAAGAAACTCTGACATGATGACTGAGAAATAAAAAGATAGCTGAGGCTAGCTGGTTAGCTGAGGCTAGCTGGTTAGCTGAGGCTAGCTGGTTAGCTCCAGATATGTGATGCTTGGTATCAATGGAAAGAGAAGCCAGTAGGTAGGTGTGTGTGTGTGTGTGTGTGTGTGTGTGTGTGTGTCTGACTTACTTGCAGGACTTGTGAGAGCAGGGCTTGAAGATGGCTGAGATGGAGTGAGCGTAGCAGATGGGACAGAGGTCTTCTTCACTGGTCGGCTACGAGACACAAAGAAAAGTATTAAAACAAATCTTTAGCCCCAGTGCATGATGGGATGTGAAGTTAACAGTGAAGGTCTGTTCTGTTCATGTTTTCACTCCACAACCTTTCTACACCTCTCTCAGCTCCTCATGTGTTCATCCTCCTTCTCAGTGCTGTGACTTCCTGCTCAGCATCAATCAGGCTACCTATGTCTACTGTAAGGGGGCGGAGCTAACTCTTCTTCTATTTGAAAATAAATACCGTCAACAACACCACCGTCATTGGTTCTGGTTTAATCCCATATTATAACAGTTAACGTTATGGTTCTAATGTTCTTTACTGATGGTCTCTGGTGGTCTCAAGGACATGGAGGAGGACATGGAGGAGGACATAGAGGAGGACATGGGGGAGGACATAGAGGAGGACATGGAGGAGGACATGGAGGAGGACATACTACTTCTTCTTCTGTCTCCACCATAAAGTCCTAATAACCTCCTTCGTCCCTCCGTCTCCTCCTGTCCTTCCCTCAGATGAATCAATCTTCTTTCGTCTCTGCTCGTTTACGTCTCTGGACCTTTGAGGTCATTTCTCTTCCATCAGACATGTTTTCATCCTCTACATCCTCTCAGCTGTTTGACGACTGATGGACCAATCTCTTTCTGTCCTCTGGATCAAACACAATCAGTTTCTTCTTCGTGCAGCTCAACCTGACGTCAGTAACATGAGCTCAGATTCTGTCGTCAATCAGAAGCTCCTTCCGCTGCTAACAAGCTAAGCTAACGTAGCATGATCAGCTGGTGTGGACGTTACAGAGCTGCGGTTCTTCTTTCTTTTAGAATAAATCATTTTGTCTCAGAAACATTTGGCAGCGACATCCTGACGGCAGGAAGATCTGAATACAACTCTGGAGGGAGACGACTAAAGAGCAGTCAACTAAAAGAAATATCACAACGCAATCTGTCCCTGTGCAGAGACCAAGCCCTGAAGGATGCCACAGACGAGAGACGAGAGACGAGGACGGACCACAGGGGGACATGGGAACTCTGAAATACAAGAAAATGTGTCTGAGACGAGAAGAAGGACGGAAAAAAGAAAACATCGTCATCATCAGCAGGAAGAGAGGAACTTCAAGGAGACAAGAGACAACCAGATAGAGACAACCACATAGAGACAACCAGATAGAGACAACCACATAGAGACAACCAGATAGAGACAACCAGGGAGACACAACCAGATAGAGACAATCAGATAGAGACAATCAGGAAGAGACAACCAGATAGAGACAATCAGGAAGAGACAACCAGATAGAGACAACCAGATAGAGACAACCAGATAGAGACAACCAGGGAGACACAACCAGATAGAGACAATCAGATAGAGACAATCAGATAGAGACAACCAGATAGAGACAACCAGATAGAGGTGACCTGGAAGAGACAACCTGACAGAGACAACCAGATAGAGACAATCAGGAAGAGACGACCAGATAGAGACGACCAGATACAGACAACCAGGAAGTCAGCACAACTTCTCATTTAGTAGCTTTCACACAGACAGATGCTTAGTTACACGTTGTCATGGCAACTGTCAATCATCATGACGTCACTTCCTGTTTCTATAAGATCAAATAACTTGAACACACGTCACCGTTATCTTAACTACCTAAAATGTATGGGACATGAACTTTAGTCCCGTCAACTAACGTGAAGGGGGCGGGGCTTATGACCTATACTGCAGCCAGCCACCAGGGGGCGCTCCACATGCTGTGAGGAGTTGTCATGGCGTCCATCTTGTTTTACATGTTTATGTTCGTGACGCTGTGTTGACGTGACGTCTGACCAACATTTTCCACAAACACTGAGGAGGACATTCAGTCCAACCCCTGAGCAGGTGAGGTCAGTGATCGTCCTCCTCCTCCTCCTCCTCCTCATCCTCCTCCTCCTCCTCCTCCTCCTCCTCCTCCTCCTCAGTTTCCAGGATAATCATTAGACCTATGTGGACGTCCTGGCCAACATAAGCAAACAGAAGCGCGTCGGCCATGGAGTGAACATGTGTTTAAGAACATCTCTGTAGGTCTGAGTGCAAACATGGAGAGAAGAGAAGGATGAAGCAGCAGACGCTAACGTAGCGGACAGCTTTTTAAACAACCTGATGATTTAATCACAAACACCAAACTGAAAGAAGCATCAGGAGGACGAGGAGGACAAACTGTCTCTGCTCTGTTTCTGTCTGCTGCTGTATTAGCTTCCATAGCTTCATTAGCTAGCTTAGCTTCCTTAGCTTCCTGTGAATTTAACAGCTGTTTACTGAGAGAAAATCTGACTTCACCTTTTGATTGAAACTGAGACTTAAGAGACTTCATGGTACAAACAGACTGAGTGAAAGAATGAGAAACAGCGTGGCTCCCTGGTCTGGTTCTAGTTTGGTTTTGGTTCCTTCTTGTTTTTAGTTTTTTCTAACAGACGTCTGAGTCTTTCAGTTTTATTGTTCTCTCTTGTCTGTGATTGAAAGTGACGACTGCTGCTCGTGGCTGGTTTACGGCGGATCGAGAGAAGAAAAGATGCTTTAAACATCGTCCCTGGAAATAAAAGGTCATAAAAAAATAAAGGAACTCTCATAAATATTTAACAATCTGATAAAAAAAAAAGTTCTAGTTGCATAAAGCAGGAAAGGTCGCTGGGCGTTGTTCTGATCTGTCTTCAGATAAAAATGTGTTCACATGGTGTAAATGGACCAACAGTTTAGAGAAACAAAGGTTCTAGTAACAATAGAACCAGGCCCAGTCTCCATCTGGACATGTGGAGAACCAAAGAACCCAACGTGTTCCACGTTGGGTTCTTACCTCTTGAAAGTGAATCTGGCTCCAAAATCCTACTGATTCCACTACAGGAGGCAACGTACACACAATTCAACCTTTGGACATTTTATTTATCCTGGACATCATCACATTCTACCATTGTGATCATTATACAATCCACAAGAAGATGGAGATTTCCTCCATGTTGTTCACACATGGAACTCCCCAGGGAAACCAGTCACCAAGGCATGCTACATATCAATGCTAAGCTAACTTTCACTGCAACATGGCTGCATTATGTTTATTATCCGTAGTACCACCATTAGACCACTAGATGGAGACAAAGGACCACGTATGAAACTAAAGAACAGGGCTCAGATTCTATCAGTCCAGTCACCATGTGGTTCATAGCTGATGTAGAATCATGTGGATAGACTCTAAAGGACAGAAGATAATAAAACTAGATCAGTTACATTTGTTGTCAGTTGTTTTTAGATTTGATGAAATATTGAGACAGAAGAAGAAACTCTGACATGATGACTGAGAAAATCCAGAAGTTAGCTGAGGCTAGCTGGTTAGCTGAGGCTAGCTGGTTAGCTGAGGCTAGCTGGTTAGCTCCAGATATGTGATGCTTGGTATCAATGGAAAGAGAAGCTTCTCTAGTTTCTAATGACACCCAGAATGGCAGAGTGGAGCACAGAGGATTGTAGGTAATGTTCCGTTCAATTTTGACCATTCCTCATATTTACAGAGATTTTTACTAAAATTTTTAAATAAAAGACATTTGGACATTTGTTGTTATAGATTTAAAGCCTGATATTTTAGAGACGTGACCAACTCGTATTTAGTCACAGAACATTCTGATGAACCTGGTTCTGGCTCGACGGGTGGAAGAGGTTTGAATAAAACTGATCTCTGGTTGAACCAGTAGTCACCAACTGATTTTTAACTTTTGACTGTTGGTTTCTGTTGTGTCTTCATGTGTCTTTAAATCTGTCCTCTACACCGTATTTGTTTTTGCTCTCAGTTTGGACTCAAATCTGAATATCTCTGATCGGAGACGTGACGCTCCGAGCCACTTCTCGTTTCTTCAAGTGATGGGATGCTACTTTCCGACCAAGTGGACTACCTTCACATTAGAGGGGAAGTAATTTCCTACTTGAGAGCCTCCGTCTCTGCAGAGCCATTAGTGGCTTTGTGGAAATCTACCTCAGGCTCTGGACTGGCTGCACTTTATTTTCCCGACTCTTTTCCACCCACCACATCTACAGCATCTCTTCTCTGTGAAGGTTTAATAGATTCTGTGAGAGTGAGCCTGATGCCCTGCTCCAGAACGTCTAACGTTATTCCACTAATTTGATTTACTGGTTCTTGAAGCATGACAAGGCAAAAAATAAGTGATTTATAGAGCGTTGCTACCTCCACCCTCTCTCCCTTATCAATAATACATCCTGGTCTATGGTGGAGGCTACAGGAGAGAGTACAGGATCAGGTTTCCTCTGTGGAGAGGAAGACCAGGAATCACAGAGGAAATGCTTTCTCCTGAAGGACGAAGGATCAGTTCACCCGACTGAGTTTGATTTTTTCATTGATGATTTAAATCTGTCAGGTTTGTGTGTGACATGGTGACAGTCTGGTGCTGTTGTCAGCTGATAATTAAATCTCTGCAAACGTGAAGAACTGAGGAGCTCTGAGATAAAAATAACAACAGAAGGAGACATTTCTAAAGGACGCTACAGGACACGTCCAGTTTATCTCTAAGCAGAGAAGACGGTTTTAGACCTGAGGACAGATTCAGTAGCTTTGATAACACTCCTTTAAACTCACGTTTAGATCGTTGCATATTTCATCATCAGTTTTTATAACAGAGAATTATTCTCAAGTGATTCATTTCTCTTCATGAATACTTTATGTTGTGTGGTTGGAGGTTTCTCTTCATTATCCTGCAGAAAGACTTAAGGAGGAACATGGAACATTAACTCAGAGCAGGAAAAACCTTTGGAGACGTGAAGTGGGCGGTGCCAAGCTGAACTGATCTGGACCAATAGGAGCCACCGATCCAGTTGATTGACACGTGACTAAAACACCGTCCACCACCTCCTACCACCAGATCCTCCATGACGATAGCAGCTTGGAGCGTCCGGCTAGCTCCGTTCATACACTAGCAGTATTTTTATGTTCTGAGCGTTACCTAGGCAACCAGAGTGTTGGAAACCCCCCAAGAGACCAACTGTCCTCTACAGAGACATGGACGACCAGAGAATTGGTTCATATGTAGAAAGGAACATTAGCTGGTTTAGGCTAACGTTAGGCTAATATTGTGTGAACCCAGAACCAATGACGTCGTCGTTGACGATATTTTCTTTTCCAGTAGAAGAAGAGCTAGCTCCATCCATACACTAGGGATGTATACAAGAGGGTTACCCAGGCAACCAGACCCTGGGACGTCCACTAGAGACCAACTGTGATGGACGACCAGAGAATCAGTTTAACTGTGAACCTGACGTTCCTCTGAACTGACCAACAACATAATTATTTCTAACTCTGTGGACGGATCTTCCTGACGGTGAAGTGAAGTTTACTCACAGCTGTGCTGGCTGCAGCCTGTTTGGACTCTTCAGTCAGAAACGCCAACATCAGCTCCACCTTCTGCTTCTCCTCCTCGCTGATGTAGTCGGTGTCTGTCGGACGGTAAGGTTTGAACATTAGTCGAGGCAGATGGAGAGAAAACTCTTTTAAAGTTCATTTACTCAGTTTGTTGCTTTGTGTTTGGTTTCATTTGTGACACAAAGCAACAGATTTCCATGAAGAGGACAATGTCCAACATCTACTACATGTCAAGCTGGACTCATAACGAGGACACGTTGTTGAGACCTGCCAAAGACAAATATCACCCAGGTCAGAGGAGGACCGTTGACAGGATTCATCCTCTGAGGAACATGAACGTCTTCAGCAGAGAAACAACTCATTTATAAAGTTCCTCCTCTAATCTCGTCTGTGACGGTTTGATAGTTTGATGGAGATTTATCTTCTTGTGTGACGTTAATCTGGAGGACGGAGGCCTCTACGCTCTCTGCTGTCATCATTACTCTGTAAACTGATCTGGGGACAGAGTCTCCGTCGACCGATGACATCTCGGAAACACTGATCTCCACCTCAGAGATCCAGTTACAGCCGAAGCACCAAATATAAACAGCAGAGTCCAAACCAGGACTAAAACAATATGCCACCGATCTCCTATAAAACGACACACACCGTTATTTGTTTCACCTTCAGCTTGGGATCGTGTTCTCAGATCAATACTCTGACTCACAGGACTGAAACCAGACCAGAGCCTTTTAACAAACACTTATTTACTGTCACAGTTAAATCACAACCGACTGGACGGACACTAATTAAAAAAACATCCGTCTTAATTTCACTAAATGAATCTGAACTGTTCTGTTCTTCACTCACAGACGTTCTAATCTGTCGTTACTGTGTTTGTTTGAACCAAAGGATTAATGATTGATTAATCTATAGGATGCAGAGGAGCTGCAGTTCCCCGTAAACCAGTGGAGACAGAGGTCTGAGGTGATCCATTCATCCATCAGTTTAAACTCTGACATTATAAAACTGTGCTGAAACAAATGTGTTCAGTCTGGAGGACAGTCAAACAACATCAGGTCCAACTACGCCACAACATGAAGGAGTCAAATGTCCTCTGAGCGTCTCTAACAGCCCCGAGACTTAAGACATCCCGACCGACCTGAACGCCTCGGACCCCGGGAGGAGTTAGAGGACGTGACCATGAAGGACGTCTCAGCTTAAAGCTCCAGACTCAACGTTTATGTTTTAATATACTGCCCTCAGATATCAAACACACTACAACTATAAAAAGAGACTGTGTTTAGTCTGTCCATGCAGACATCTGTCCATCTGGTCCTCCCTCCCTCCTGTCTCCTGCAGACATCATGTGAAGCCATCGTAATCATGGCAGCTGTCCAACAAGCCACTATCAGCGCTGCTCCTCTGAAAGAGGATCTGTCTGATTGCAGCAGGGACGTAGGGCAGTAAATGGAACGAGGATGGAAAGACATCAACAGAGAGGGTTAGGGTTTGGAGAGGGGGGGGGGACAGGGGGACAGGAGGACAGGAGGACAGGAGGGAGACAGGTTTAAATCATATATGTCTAAGACATGAAGACAGTCTAGTGTCAAAGTGACGACTCAGAGTCAACCATGATTATTTATCAGCAGCTCATTAATCCTCATTAATGATAACTAACTTTAAACATAATCCACCTCCAGATGTTTTATTTTAATTCTCATCTATAGAGTTGAGTCTAGTTCAGTCATTCATCAGCTAACGGATGCTAACGGATGCTAACGGATGCTAACGGATGCTAACACTTAGCACTGAGAGCAGAACGCTACTGGACGTCTACCTGGTTCAGATTTAGAGGTTGATATGAGCAGAGACACACTGATGAAGAGCACTGACAAGCTAGCTGTTAGCATCACTATTAGCATCTCTATTAGCATCACCCTTAGCATCACCACTAGAAATACCATTAGCTTATCTACTAGCATCTTTATTAGCATCACCACTAGAAATACCATTAGCTTATCTACTAGCATCTTTATTAGCATCACCACTAGAAATACCATTAGCTTATCTACTAGCATCTTTATTAGCATCACCACTAGAAATAACATTAGCATATCTACTAGCATCTTTATTAGCATCTCAACTAGAAATACCATTAGCTTATCTACTAGCATCTTTATTAGCATCACCACTAGAAATAACATTAGCATATCTACTAGCATCTTTATTAGCATCTCAACTAGAAATAACATTAGCATATCTACTAGCATCTTTATTAGCATCTCAACTAGAAATACCATTAGCTTATCTACTAGCATCTTTATTAGCATCTCAACTAGAAATACCATTAGCATATCTACTAGCATCTTTATTAGCATCACCACTAACATCTGGAGGAGGAAGAGGAGGAAGAGGAGGAGCAATGTTTAATTTGACTTTTCATTCCCATGGTTATAATTTGCATCTCTTTTATTTTGGTAAGTAAACCAGCAGCATCTCTTTTATTTTGGTAGGTGGACGTAGAGCATCTCTTTTATTTTGGTAGGTGGACGTAGAGCATCTCTTTTATTTTGGTAGGTGGACATAGAGCATCTCCTTTAAGGACGACTTGTTTCCAGCAGTGAAAGGTCAGAGTGTCTTTGTGGTAATATTTATAGAGACACATCCGTCCTGTCTGACCTCCACACAGACACAGATCCTTCAGATGATGCCTCACAAGGTGGTCATGGCAACTGCTTGTGTTCCCAAGGCAACGGAGGAGGATGCCACAGCGACCGGGCTATCCCCCCATGGTGACAGCTCAGCTCCAGGTCCTCCAGCCTTTCATTCATGGATCCATCTCCGCTCTGGATCGTCTCCTGGACCGTCTCCTGGACCGTGTCCTCGTCCTTGTTCTGAGCTGCAGTGATTTCAAAGCAACTGTCCGTCCATGTTTATTAACTTCAACTCACAGAGACACTCAACCAGGGACGTCCCTCTCTGATCCTAAATGTCCTAGAGTTGGTCTCCTGTAGCTTCCTAAAGTCTGTCCTTGTCTTCCTTGTCTTCTCCTAGAGTTGGTCTCCTGTAGCTTCCTAAAGTCTGTCCTTGTCTTCCTTGTCTTCTCCTAGAGTTGGTCTCCTGTATCTTCCTAAAGTCTGTCCTTGTCTTCATTGTCTTCTCCTAGAGTTGGTCTCCTGTGTCTTCCTAAAGTCTGTCCTTGTCCTCCTTGTCTTCTCCTAGAGTTGGTCTCCTGTAGCTTCCTAAAGTCTGTCCTTGTCTTCCTTGTCTTCTCCTAGAGTTGGTCTCCTGTGTCTTCCTAAAGTCTGTCCTTGTCTTCCTTGTCTTCTCCTAGAGTTGGTCTCCTGTAGCTTCCTAAAGTCTGTCCTTGTCTTCCTTGTCTTCTCCTAGAGTTGGTCTCCTGTAGCTTCCTAAAGTCTGTCCTTGTCTTCCTTGTCTTCTCCTAGAGTTGGTCTCCTGTATCTTCCTAAAGTCTGTCCTTGTCTTCCTTGTCTTCTCCTAGAGTTGGTCTCCTGTAGCTTCCTAAAGTCTGTCCTTGTCTTCCTTGTCTTCTCCTAGAGTTGGTCTCCTGTAGCGTCCTAAAGTCTGTCCTTGTCTTCCTTGTCTTCTCCTAGAGTTGGTCTCCTGTAGCTTCCTAAAGTCTGTCCTTGTCTTCCTTGTCTTCTCCTAGAGTTGGTCTCCTGTGTCTTCCTAAAGTCTGTCCTTGTCTTCCTTGTCTTCTCCTAGAGTTGGTCTCCTGTGTCTTCCTAAAGTCTGTCCTTGTCTTCCTTGTCTTCTCCTAGAGTTGGTCTCCTGTGTCTTCCTAAAGTCTGTCCTTGTCTTCCTTGTCTTCTCCTAGAGTTGGTCTCCTGTGTCTTCCTAAAGTCTGTCCTTGTCTTTCCTTGTCTTCTCCTAGAGTTGGTCTCCTGTAGCGTCCTAAAGTCTGTCCTTGTCTTCCTTGTCTTCTCCTAGAGTGGACTGGATTCAGTCCAATAAATCTTTCAGTCAAAGTTAATGTAGTGTGGAGAGGGTAGCTGGTACCTTGTGTTCTCTACTCCAGAAATGTTCTGGTCATCCAACGCTGCCATAAACTCCCTAACCCTCTCTGGAAGATGTTTCTCCTTGACGCTGTCTCCAGGAAACTTCTCTCTTCTTTTAAACGTTCAGTGTTTGTTGTTGTTGTTTGGGTGCAGCCTTTGACTGAGTGGACTCCATGATTCTGTTTAGATGATCAACTACTACCACCTCACCACACATCCACAGTACACTAGATACTGACTAACAGAGGACGACCTTCAGGGTAGAACCTGGAGTCTGGTTCTTCTTTGTTTTCTTTCCGTTTTCGTTTTGATGCCAGCTGACCATCATTAAATCAGAAGTAGTTTTGATGCTTCAGGGTCCTGGTTTTGGTTTATGACAGAACTAAAATAAACTGAACTGATCCGATCATTTTAAAAACCATCAAGCAGAACATCAGGAGTTCAGACTCTAGTTCTAACTTCAGATCTACTCACATGCGTGCAGAGAGAAGTGTTTGCGCTCGGAGGAGTTTGCAGCGGTCGAAGGGATCGGAGGCGTCATGGATGAACCCAGAGAGCCGACGGCCGGCCGGATGGCGGAGGTGACGGCTGCTGAGGAGCTGGAGGAGTCTCCTCCCTCCCCCAGGAGGTGCTGGATGGAGTGGAGCTGGAAGCAGGGGTCGGAGAGAAGGACCGAGGCAGCTCGGGATATCCTGACAGAGAATCAACCGAGAGAGGAAAACATTAGCTGAGAAGAGTTTATTTACTCAAGTTAGTTTCAATAAATCAGGGATTTGTCTCAGTCTGATCTTCACAACACATGTTTGTGGACAAAGGAGCTTTCTGAGGAGCTCAGAGAAAGAGTTGTTGTTGCTCATCAGGCTGGAAAAGGTTCCAGAACCATCTCTAAAGAGTTTGGAACCCACAAATAATCCACAGTCAGACAGATTGAAGACGACTGTTCCCCTCCACAGGAGTGGTCCACCAACAAAGATCACTCCATAATAGTCTGAGAGGTCCCAAAGGAACCCAGGGGAACTTCTAAGCAGCTAAAGGCCTCTCTCTCATTCCTCCAAGCTGCTGTAGACCACTGATCAGCAGTTACCAGAAACATTTAGTCACAAGGAGGTCACAGCAGATACTGGACACAAGGAGGACATGATATGAACATACGAGTCATGTTATTAGTCTAATATTCCTGTTCCATGTGTTCTGGGTTCTCTTTGACTTTCAGGATGTTCTGAGTCATTTTTATGAGGAAAAGTCTGAAGGATGTTAAAACTGTGAATCAGCTCTGTGTGAGAAGGTGAAGTCAGGAGTCAATTAAAACGATAACGACCCAACTGTCTGACCTAAACCAGACTGATGCATCTAATGTTTCCTAGAACACCTCAGCTTTACTCATAAAGACCTGTTCACAGCTGTTAGAAGGCGGAGACCAAATAACAGAGCTGAACCTTGGTTCTATTTTCAGTCTCAGAGTCAATCTCACACCAGGATTCACTTCCTCATCTTCCTCTTCTCACCTTTCTTCTTCCTCCTCTATCTCACCTCCATCCTCTCTGTGACAACTCTGTCTGAACACATCCAGGAAACACTGCGCTAACGCTGCTAATTAGCGTCGTACTAAACATCTGATCTGGAGTTCAGTCTCTCAGTCTGGTCCTGGTTCTTAATGTGACCTGCTTTCATGTAGAAACAACAAAAATCCATCAACTTCTCTGAAGCTGAACCACAGTCAGACGTCACTGTGCGTCCTCCCTCCACCCCGAGCTCCTCCTGAACACTAACAGATATGGAGATTCATTTAGTCACAGGAGACTACGGCTGGTTTCCTGATTTGATCTGACTTAACATCTCTTTATTTGGAGATAATCTGGTTCTTCAAACTGTCCTCACTGGTTCCAGAGGTTTGAGGTGTCTCCTCCATCTTCTCATCTTTCATGCGTCTTTGCTTTTGTCCTCAGACGTTTTAAATCAGAGTTGGAGCTTCTGTCCTGATCTGGATCTCAGATTTCTGACCAAAGGATGAAGGAGATGGAAGAGATTTAAGAGATGGACAAGAAGATTTTATAAATCTCTGATTGACTATAACTGAAAAACTCAGCCTCTTTGAACTAGATGCCAGTGAACAAAGGAACAAAGCAATGAATGGAGTGAAGGGTTAGAGAGGATCATTAATCAGGTGGTGAGAGGAAACACTCACTCATTTATTTATTTAACAGAAAAGTGAGTGATTTCAGACAGAAATAAACCAAGTCATGTCTATTGACATGTCTTTGTCCATAAATTTCATTCAGTCAAATCAAATCAGCATCAAAGCTCTTTTATGTCGGCATCACAAACCTAAAGGTGTATTTTAACCCAAACATTAAACGTTTTCTAAAGCTACACATCTCCACCTATTACCAAGGTTCACAGAGGAGGAAAATAAATAAAAATGAGGTTAAAACTCTAATCAACAACTCCAGTTTAGATTTATAAAAACCAACCAGTAATCCTTGTAAACGCCTGATCTGATCTGTTCAGCGTTCATCACGGCTCCTCCTTCTAATGAAACTCCTTCCCTCTCCTCAGGCACCACTCAATCCAACCTCAGCATCAATCTTTTATAGCCGAGCTTTCCACAACAGGCCTCTCTTCTCCAAACCAATCTATTCTGTCCTCTGTCTCGCTGTGTTCACTCTGTTCTTTACTTTTACCACGGCTCTAAAAGGAGTCCCTCAGTTCATCAGTCAGGAAACACGTGTGAACATTTATTTCAATAACAGATCAAATAAGCAGCTTCAGATATATATATATATATATATATATATATATATAAAAAGGTCAAGAAACTAATAATTAATTATTAAAATAAAAGATGTTTGTTTCTTAATAACTGGGGAACGACTCTGGTTACAGGAACCAACAACTAACCTAACCTAATTAGATTCATTCATCTTCTGTAACCTCTAGTCCTGTAAAGGGTCATGGGGGTCTGGATCCTATCCCAGCTGATATTGGTCTAGAGGGGGGGTCCACCCTGGACAGGTCTCCAGTCTATCCCAGCTGTCATTGGTCTGGGGGGGGGGGGGGGGGGGGGGTCCACCCTGGACAGGTCTCCAGTCTATCCCAGCTGTCATTGGTCTAGAGGGGGGGTCCACCCTGGACAGGTCTCCAGTCTATCCCAGCTGTCATTGGTCTAGAGGGGGGGGGTCCACCCTGGACAGGTCTCCAGTCTATCCCAGCTGTCATTGGTCTAGAGGGGGGGGGTCCACCCTGGACAGGTCTCCAGTCTATCCCAGCTGTCATTGGTCTAGAGGGGGGGGGTCCACCCTGGACAGGTCTCCAGTCTATCCCAGCTGTCATTGGTCTAGAGGGGGGGGGGTCCACCCTGGACAGGTCTCCAGCCTATCCCAGCTGTCATTGGTCTAGAGGGGGGGGTCCACCCTGGACAGGTCTCCAGTCTATCCCAGCTGTCATTGGTCTAGAGGTGGGGTCCACCCTGGACAGGTCTCCAGCCTATCCCAGCTGTCATTGGTCTAGAGGGGGGGTCCACCCTGGACAGGTCTCCAGCCTATCCCAGCTGTCATTGGTCTAGAGGGGGGGTCCAATCTGGACAGGTCTCCAGTCTATCCCAGCTGTCATTGGTCTAGAGGGGGGGTCCACCCTGGACA
Source organism: Chelon labrosus (assembly GCF_963514085.1). Lineage (NCBI taxonomy): Eukaryota > Metazoa > Chordata > Actinopteri > Mugiliformes > Mugilidae > Chelon > Chelon labrosus. Next base: position 315,708 of record NC_140340.1, on the reverse strand, counting down.
GGTCTCCAGTCTATCCCAGCTGTCATTGGTCTAGAGGGGGGGTCCACCCTGGACAGGTCTCCAGTCTATTCCAGCTGTCATTGGTCTAGAGGGGGGGTCCACCCTGGACAGGTCTCCAGTCTATCCCAGCTGTCATTGGTCTAGAGGGGGGTCCACCCTGGACAGGTCTCCAGTCTATCCCAGCTGTCATTGGTCTAGAGGGGGGGGTCCACCCTGGACAGGTCTCCAGTCTATCCCAGCTGTCATTGGTCTAGAGGGGGGGTCCACCCTGGACAGGTCTCCAGTCTATCCCAGCTGCCACTGGTCTAGAGGGGGGGGTCCACCCTGGACAGGTCTCCAGTCTATCCCAGCTGTCACTGGTCTAGAGGGGGGTCCACCCTGGACAGGTCTCCAGTCTATCACAGGGCTAACACAGAGAGACACTCACACCTACGGCCAATTTAGAATCACCGATGAACCTAACCAGCATGTCTTTGGACGGTGGGAGAAGCTGGAGAACCTGGAGAGAACCCACGCAGACACAGGGAGAACATGCAGACTACACACAGAAAGGAACCAGTCGGCCTGGATTAGAACCCAGAACCTTCTGGCTGTGAGGCATCAGTGCTGACCACCTCTCCACTGTACCGCCCCCTTAGATCAGATTAATAGTTAAATTATAACTATAATCAAAATGACCAGTCAGTGATGTGGACTGAAGGATTTAGAGGCTGACAACATTCACACCTGTCAAACATTAAACAGACTAAATATCCAACAACCTTTAATCAGAAGATAATAAATGAAAACACAGACACTTTATCTCCTGTTCCAAGGCTCCTTTACTCTGTAAAGCCTTGTATCAGGTGCGGCTGCTCACAGCAGGCTAACCTTTGAAAGGTAAAGGTTGATATATATATATATAAGAAAAATAAAATATAGCCTTCAGAAGAAATGGAAAACAACTAGATGAGTTAATGAGACTAATGATGCCTCCAGATAAACAGGATTACAGCCGGTCTATGATGGATGCAGCAGAGCGCGTACAGCAAACACCATCGATGGGAAAGTATAAGAAGAAATAAAGAAAATGAAAGCACTTTAACTTTAACAGCTCCTGCTCCTCTATAATCTTCTGCAATCTGTCTCAAATTAAATGTCGTCTTTTCTGCTTTTACGTCAGCAGTTTAATGACATTCATGGATGAACGTCCCGGTTTATGAGCTGTAAATGGACAAACACCGTTATAAATGTGGCTGATGTCACCTCCCACCCACCATCGCTCTCAGCTCCAGAACATGTGAAAGGCAAACAAACAACCATGTAGCGCCGGATGGTCACGTGACGCTGGCTGTCAGTGTAAACAGAAAGAAACTGTCTTTTAGTCTCCATGGTTACAGTCGTGATCAGCTTCTCGGACACCGACTGGAAGTTAAGGTTGGTCTGCTGGTCAGGATTAGTGGCAGTGGTCCACGAGGTGTCCACTTCAGTCCTGATCACTTCTACCACACTTCAGCAACAGAGAGACAGACTCAACTCCACGTCTGAGGTTTTATCAGCAGATGAAACCGTCGCTGAACAATCAAGAGTCAGAAAACATCTACAGAGACACACAATAGTAGAAAGAGATCTACAACACCTGCAGGAAGACACAACACCACTAAAAAGAGACGGTAATGAGCAGAGACAAGGACACCAACAACAGCCATGAGTATGAGACAAACAGCAGAGACATGAAACTCCAGAAAGACTCGAGCTGGTTCAAAACATCTGAGACTCAAAACTACAAAGAGATTAAAACAACGATAAGAAGACGAAGCACAAACAAAAAGGTGTTTACGAGGAGCAAGACAAAGAAACCAGCAAAACTACAAACGGATTCAAAACTACAAAGACACATAAGATTGCTCAGAGACACAAAGCTACGAACTGACTCCAAACTGAAAAGAGATTTAAATCTTTAAAGAGACTGAAAACTACCAAGAAAGTCAAGCAAATAATACAGAGACAGGAACGTAAAAGATTAAAAACATGCTAAGAGACACAAAGACACAAAGACACAAAGCTACAAAGAGACAGAAACATGTAAAAAGACGATAAACTATGAAGAGACACAAAGACAATGAACAGAGACGGTGACGCTCGACAAAGACTAATCCAAAGAGACGCAAACCAACTATAAAAGACAGACTAGGAATGAAGGAAGACGTGAATCCAAACTGAAGACACAGAACGTCAGATATCTACGACGAGGAGGAGAACGAGTCTTTCTGGTTTCCGGTCCGTCTGCTACCTTTAGATTTATAGTGAAAGTAAAGTCGGTGCTGCCTGATACACTATATTACCAAAAGTATTCGCTCACCTGCCTTTACTCATTCTATGAACTGAAGTGCCATCCCATTCCTAACTCATAGAATTCAATATGATGTCGGTCCACCTTTTGCAGCTATTACAGCTTCAACTCTTCTGGGAAGACTGTCCACAAGGTTGAGGAGAGTGTTTATAGGAATTTTTGACCATTCTTCCAAAAGCGCATTGGTGAGGTCACACACTGATGTTGGTCGAGAAGGCCTAGCTCTCAGTCTCCGCTCTAATTCATCCCAAAGGTGTTCTATCGGGTTCAGGTCAGGACTCTGTGCAGGCCAGTCAAGTTCATCCACACCAGACTCTGTCATCCACGTCTTTATGGACCTTGCTTTGTGCACTGGTGCACAGTCATGTTGGAAGAGGAAGGGGCCCGCTCCAAACTGTTCCCACAAGGTTGGGAGCATGGAATTGTCCAAAATGTTTTGGTATCCTGAAGCATTCAATGTTCCTTTCACTGGAACTAAGGGGCCAAGCCCAGCTCCTGAAAAACAACCCCATACCATAATTCCTCCTCCACCAAATTTCACAGTTGGCACAATGCAATCTGAAATGTACCGTTCTCCTGGCAACCTCCAAACCCAGACTCGTCCATCAGATTGCCAGATGGAAAAGCGTGATTCATCACTCCAGAGAACGCGTCTCCACTGCTCTAGAGGCCAGTGGCGGCGTGCTTTACACCATTGCATCCGACGCCTTGCATTGCACTTGGTGATGTGTGGCTTGGCTGCAGCTGCTCGGCCATGGAAACCCATTCCATGAAGCTCTCTGCGTACTGTACTTGGGCTAATCTGAAGGTCACATGAAGTTTGTAGCTCTGTAGCAATTGACTGTGCAGAAAGTCGGCGACCTCTTTGCACTATGCGCTTCAGCATCCGCTGACCCCTCTCCGTCACTTTACGTGGCCTACCACTTCGTGGCTGAGTTGCTGTTTTTCCCAAACGCTTCCATTTTGTTATAATAGAGCTGACAGTTGACTGTGGAATATTTAGGAGCGAGGAAATTTCACGACTGGATTTGTTGCACAAGTGGCATCCTATGACAGTTCCACGCTGGAATTCACTGAGCTCCTGAGAGCGGCCCATTCTTTCACAAATGTCTTGTTTCACAGTCTGCATGCCTGAGTGCTTGAATTTATACACCTGGGGCCAGGCCAAGTGATTAGAACACCTGATTCTGATCATTTGAATGGGTGAGCGAATACTTTTGGTAATATAGTGTAGGTCACCTGTGTCCTCCACAGGATGAACCTGAGACACCGACATGGAAACACGGTGACATTTGCTGTAAAACCTGCTCTGACCTTATCATTACAGCAGCGCTGACACTTCACACTGAGAGCCGCAGAGAATCGGCCGGATGCAGACGAAAAGAAGATCTGGTGGCGATAAGAACGACTGTTAAGAGGATCAGCGTGAGTCACAGCGTTCGGCTGGAAAATGTCAGCGACTGTTGTTCCCGTCAACATGAGTCCATTGTGTTCTCTCTTTAATTATAAACCAACAAAAGGCCAAAGTGTTTAGACTGACGAGGAGATTCATACAAGGACCACGCTGAAATGACTTGACATGAAGGAGCAGTCAATCATCTACCAGGTCTCAGGGACATCATTATCCTGGTGGACAACCCACACACAACAACCAGCATAAACACATCCCATAATAACCAGCAGCATCCAGTTTCTACCGTTTAACGCTGCAGACGTGAAGCGTTTGACGTACGGGGGACGTTAGGTCCATGTCTCCACCTCTGTTTAGACCGTTCATGTAGTTTTTATCATTTTTTACGTCTGAACGTTTTTATTTTCTCGTTGTGTTGACGCTACAGCTGATCACGCTACGTTGTGATTGACTGGACAGAAGGAGCTTCTCAGTGACAGCAGCACTACAACACATTAAACACATCAGTCCCCAACGGAGACAATCCAGACTAACATCTAGTCTAAATGAGTCTCAACAAACTCATCTGGACTTGTTGTGTTTGTAGAAGACGTTTCCTCCAAGTGTTCAGCTCTAAATGATGGAGGAGAGTTTAAGTTTTTATCACCTGAAGGTCACATGACTAGAGTCTGGTAATGACCTGGACCTGGACCTAAACCTAGAGGAACCTGTTCTGATGACTCTGTTGTGTTTCAGCTGTGGATAAATCTGGACGACAACCAAAGCTGGTGTGAAATGTAGAAAACATCTGAAGTTTAGAGAAAGTAAACCTGGACTGTTTGATGAAGACGTTGATGTGCTCATCTGGACATGAGGAGCTGGTAACTCCTCCTAAAACCTCTTTAAACTGCTGAACAGGATTTATCTGAAAGGAGGACGCAGCTGAACAAATGTTTGCTGGTGGATCAAGTTACAGTCAGTTCAACTAAAATACAACCAGTGCTTTCTGAGACCAGTCGTAAGTGAGACCAGGAAGTGATGTCACATTTAATGCTTTTATTTTGGAAAGCAAAAGTTCTTCCCAAGTTTAAAATGAGTACAAAGTTCTGCCTTCCTCTCGCTTCCCGTCGGTCATCCTGTTTTAATGACTAGCTTAGCATGCTAGCTAACGTGTGCCAGCTTGGAGACAAGACTCATCAGGACAAGACGTTAATCTGGTTTAGTGCAGAAGAAGAAACAAGGAGACAGAAAGAGAAGAAGAAGAAAGATAAGGAGTAGAAAAGAGGACAAGAGAATAGATGACGAGAAAAGGAAAAGAGGGTTACTGTAGATTCAGCCTCATGTAGTAATACGAGATATATATATATTTATATATGGGAGGGAGGGAGAGAGCGGGGGAGAGAGAGGGAGGGAGAGAGAGAGAGAGAGAGAGAGAGAGAGAGGGGGGGAGGGAGGGAGGGAGGGAGGGGTGAGATGAAAACAGCATGAGGCTGAAATCAGAAAAAGGCAGAAAGCGAGTACAGCAGTGAAAAGAGAGGAGGGTCTGAGAGGGAGGGAGGGAGGGAGGGAGGTGGAGGGAGAGAGAGAGAGAGAGGGAGGGAGGGAGGTGGAGCTGTGAAGCAGCAGAAGCGTCAGACTCAGCTGAGAGCCGTAAACAGACGAAGGAATCAGATCAACATCCCTGAGATCTGGACCAACGACCAGTCGGCTGCTGCTCCTTCTTCTTATCGGAGCGTCAAGGCAGAGGACGAGGACGAGACGAGGACGAGACGAGGACGAGACGAGGAGATGAAGAAGAAAGGGTGATTTGACAGAGAGGTGTTTGAAAATCCTCCCACTGCTGAGCAGCTCTGAACAAAACGACGCTGAGACAAAAGAGACGGAGCTCCTCCACCTCCAGAGAGGACACGTCTCCATCCTGAATGTCCTCCTCACATCAGGATTCACAGCAGAGGACAGAGTAAGAGACGGGACGGGTCTGGACTCATTCACTTTTAGAGAAGATGAACTGAGCAGAGGACTTGTCTGTCCACAGTCGGACCTGGACACGTCTTAGTCTCGTCTCCAGAGCCAATAATAAATAGAAAGTCAACCTGAAGCTTCTACAGAACATTTCCCCTGAGAGACGTCCGTGAGTCCAGGGATGGGGTAACCTGAGTCCTGTAGAGGCGCTGGTGTCGGCTGCTCTGGGTTCACTTCATCACATCACACTGAGATGAATCCCTGCAACATGTGAGGACCAACAGAAAGCCTGGATCTACAGGGGGACGTCAGAGAGACACAAGAAGAAGGTTTTGATTGGCACCATGATCTCTGGTCTGATTGTGCTGCTGGTCTGTCTGAAACCGGTCCAGGCCGCCGTCTGCTCGTCTCAGGGCTCGTCCCGGGCGGCCGGGTGCCTCTGTGCCTCAGACATATTGAGCTGCACCGGTCTGGGTATGGACCAGGTCCCCGGGGAGATGCCGGTCTCTGCCATCACTCTGGACCTCAGCCACAACCGCATCGTGCAGCTGGACGCCGGCAGCTTTGAAGGACTTCCTCGACTGGAGACGCTCCGCCTGGCGCACAACCAGCTGAGCAACATCCACCCCGGGGCGTTCACCAACTCCTCTGGGACTCTGCTCCGACACCTGGACCTGTCGTCCAATCAGCTTCGTGTCCTGGAGCAGCACTACTTCCTGGAGCTGCAGGGATTGGAGGAGCTGCTGCTGTTCAACAACCGGATCGTGCAGGTGGAGAGCAGAGCCCTGGCCGGACTGAGAAACCTCCACAAGGCCTACCTCAGCCACAACCGCCTCACTGACTTTCCCTTCTTCTCCATCCAGAAGCACAGCCACCCCCACCTGTCCCTGCTGGACCTGTCCTCCAACCGCATGCCCAAACTGCCCCTGGAGGATATATCAAACCTGCCCCTCTCAGTGCAGGAGGGTCTCTACCTCCACAACAACTCCCTGGTGTGCGAGTGCTCCATGTACAACCTGTTCCGGTTCTGGGACCAGAAAGGTTACGACTCGGTCCGGTTCTTCCGAAAGGAGCATGTCTGTCTGGTGTTTGGGATCCAGAGAGCCACCGTGAGGTTCTTCCAACACGGACGCTACTTTGAAAAGTGTAACCTGACGGGAGCGAACCAGCCAATGAGGGAGCAGGAGGGCAGCGTTTCCGTGGCGGCAGGAAAGCCGTTGCTGCTGCATTGTGTCACCTCGCTGTCCGGTCACGGCGTCACCTTCCTGTGGGTCGCACCCAACTGGGAGTACGTGGTGCCGCCGGGGAACAATGGCTCCCTCAAGATGTTCAGCAACGGCAGCTTGGAGATTGCGGCGGCGCATCAGCGAGACTCTGGGATCTACTGGTGCATGGCGCTGGACCAGCGGCGGCGGCGCAACGAAACCTGGGAAGTTAACGTGACTGTGGCGCTGCAGCACGACGCCGAAGCTCACGAGCCCTTCAACACCGGGTTCACAACCCTCCTGGGCTGCGTGGTGAGCCTGGTGCTGGTCCTCATGTACCTCTACCTGACGCCCTGCCGCTGCCCTCCCTGGCCTAAGACCCCGCCCCCCACCACGGCCACGCCCAGCACGGGGAATGAGGCCGCCACCGCAGCAAGTGGCCAGTCCTCCATCCTCACCCCGACCCCTCCGGCGACCACTGAGGGCCCGGGCCGTAAGGTTAGTACCAACAAGCATGTGGTGTTTCTGGAGCCAATCAGAGAGCAGCAGAACGGCAGGCTGAGGGCGGAGCCTGGACACCTGGGACCAGGTTTCCTCCTGGAGCCAGAGCCAGCGCGGCACAGGGCCGGGGAGACGGACTCCATCATCTCCGTCTTCTCAGATACACCCATTATGTTGCCATAGCAACAGGACTCACACCTTCCTCCCCCTCACCTTCCTCCCCCAGCACCAGACCTGAGCACAACAACCACCCCACAGCCTTCCAGCTTTCCGCGATCCTTTACTTCTGTTGTCACCAAACATCCAAGTGCAATTCTCAGAGATTGAACACTGTTTCACCAAATCTGCCCCACAGCCATGAACCACCGCACTGTGACGGGGTAGGGACGGGAGGACAGGAGGGAGGACAGGACCAAACCCACCAAAGATAGCAGCAGAGAGGACGTGGACGAGCATGAGCCTGAAGCCTAGCAGCGCTGTCCCTTTAAGGCCTGTACTGTCCTTTAATGTCTGTACTGTCCCTTTAAGGCCTGTACTGTCCCTTTAATGTCTGTACTGTCCCTTTAAGGCCTGTACTGTCCCTTAATGTCTGTACTGTCCCTTTAAGGCCTGTACTGTCCCTTTAAGGCGTGTACTGTCCCCTTAAGGCCTGTACTGTCCCTTTAAGGCGTGTACTGTCCCCTTAAGGCCTGTACTGTCCCTTTAAGGCGTGTACTGTCCCCTTAAGGCCTGTACTGTCCCTTAATGTCTGTACTGTCCCTTTAAGGCCTGTACTGTCCCTTTGAGGCGTGTACTGTCCCTTTAAGGCCTGTACTGTCCCTTTAATGTCTGTACTGTCCCTTTAAGGCGTGTACTATCCCTTTAAGGCGTGTACTATCCCTTTAAGGCGTGTACTGTCCCTTTAATGTCTGTACTGTCCCTTTGAGGCCTGTACTGTCCCTTTGAGGCCTGTACTGTCCCTTTGAGGCCTGTACTGTCCCTTTAAGGCGTGTACTATCCCTTTAAGGCGTGTACTGTCCCTTTGAGGCCTGTACTGTCCCTTTAATGTCTGTACTGTCCCTTTGAGGCCTGTACTGTCCCTTTAAGGCGTGTACTATCCCTTTAAGGCGTGTACTGTCCCTTTGAGGCCTGTACTGTCCCTTTAATGTCTGTACTGTCCCTTTGAGGCCTGTACTGTCCCTTTGAGGCCTGTACTGTCCCTCTAATGTCTGTACTGTCCCTTTAAGACCTTTAATAACCGCTCCAGATGCCTTTATTCTGACTGACTCCATGTTTTTGTAGCTTTGTAGTCCTTTTCTTTTAATCGTGTCGGACCAGTCGGCGTAGCGCTGTCACTGTGTTTTAGAGGAGAAGAGCTTTTAGTGAGTAAAAATAGAAACCTGATTACTGTCACCACCAGTCAGAGCAGAGACAAAGGAATAAATAAATGAAAAGTCTGTTTGAGAACAACTTCCTAAAAGTCACCGTGTGTTTTCTCTTCCACTTCGTGTCTGGGACAGTGAATGTTCAGTCAACAGACGGGACAATCAGGACAGGTGTGTTTGTTTTGTCTTCACTGTGTCCACTGCATCTCACGCCAGTCTCCTGTCCTCTGTCTCTGTGTCTCAATAAACCTCTGAATGGACCGTCAGCTCTGTGAGCCTCATTATTCTGGCACCGCTGACAAACAGCCGCCATGTTTGTAGTCTTTTGGTTTAGGTTAAAACGAAGAGCAGCACCTTCACCAACACCGTCCTGTCTCATTAACACCTCTAACATATGTTTGATTTATGCACCTGCACCTGCACAGCCTGATCTGATCACCTTCATCAGCTCTGATGTCACTTCCTGTCCCCTCAGCCCGACAGGAAGTGACATCAGAGCGGTTTAGTTCACGTGGAGAACAACGTTAAGACACGTACGACCCGGTCTACACGTGTTCTCACTGTCACTAACGGATGCTGGCATGTACGTGTTCTTATGTGGAGTAGATGACCGATGTGGGTAACCATGGCGACAGGGTAACGAGTGCCCAGCTGATCAATAAACAATCCATGCTGGTGTTTTAGAGTCGTCTCTCTCTGGTCATCAGACGTCCAGAGACATCAGCTGATGACCAGAGGAAGACGAGTTACCAACTCTGATTAAAGGGTTCCACGTTCCACGTTCTCTCTAGTTCCAGCTCTGTGGTTCTTCTGTGTTCCCATTAAAGATTCATGAGCCTCCAACAGCGTGACGCAGCCATCCATCACTGTACACACCGGTTTACATTTATTACTTCTGTCAGAGTCCTGCTGCCACCGCTCAGACGCTACACGTCTCTTCATCAACGACTCGGTTTATCATGAACTTCACACTCAGACTCGCTGGTTCTGAAATGCATTCTGGGATACCTGGCTGTCCACTCCAGCTACCTCCTGATGTGTCCTCGATAAAAAGGACCAGGACACGTTCAGGTGTTTGGACTGAACCTCTCAAACATGACGTCGGTCAGAGACTGACTTAACGTTTGGAGAGAATTAGTTTAATGAGGCGTTACATTAACATCTGTCCTGGTCCAGGTGTGAACACTGATCTGGTCTCCAGAGTCCAGGTTAAACAGGTCCAGGTGTGAACACTGATCTGGTCTCTAGAGTCCAGGTTAAACAGGTCCAGGTGTGAACACTGATCTGGTCTCCAGAGTCCAGGTTAAACAGGTCCAGGTGTGAACACTGATCTGGTCTCCAGAGTCCAGGTTAAACAGGTCCAGGTGTGAACACTGATCTGGTCTCTAGTGTCCAGGTTAAACAGGTCCAGGTGTGAACACTGATCTGGTCTCTAGCGTCCAGGTTAAACAGGTCCAGGTGTGAACACTGATCTGGTCTCTAGCGTCCAGGTTAAACAGGTCCAGGTGTGAACACTGATCTGGTCTCTAGCGTCCAGGTTAAACAGGTCCAGGTGTGAACACTGATCTGGTCTCTAGAGTCCAGGTTAAACAGGTCCAGGTGTGAACACTGATCAGGTCTCTAGAGTCCAGGTTAAACAGGTCCAGGTGTGAACACTGATCTGGTCTCTAGTGTCCAGGTTAAACAGGTCCAGGTGTGAACACTGATCTGGTCTCTAGAGTCCAGGTTAAACAGGTCCAGGTGTGAACACTGATCTGGACTCTAGTGTCCAGGTGTGAACACTGATCTGGTCTCTAGTGTCCAGGTTAAACAGGTCCAGGTGTGAACACTGATCTGGACTCTAGTGTCCAGGTGTGAACACTGATCTGGTCTCCAGAGTCCAGGTTAAACAGGTCCAGGTGTGAACACTGATCTGGTCTCTAGAGTCCAGGTTAAACAGGTCCAGGTGTGAACACTGATCTGGTCGCTAGAGTCCAGGTTAAACAGGTCCAGGTGTGAACGCTGATCTGGTCTCTAGAGTCCAGGTTAAACAGGTCCAGGTGTGAACACTGATCTGGTCTCTAGAGTCCAGGTTAAACAGGTCCAGGTGTGAACACTGATCTGGTCTCTAGAGTTCAGGTTAAACAGGTCCAGGTGTGAACACTGATCTGGTCTCTAGAGTCCAGGTTAAACAGGTCCAGGTGTGAACACTGATCTGGTCTCTAGTGTCCAGGTTAAACAGGTCCAGGTGTGAACACTGATCTGGTCTCTAGAGTCCAGGTTAAACAGGTCCAGGTGTGAACACTGATCTGGACTCTAGTGTCCAGGTGTGAACACTGATATGGTCTCTAGTGTCCAGGTTAAACAGGTCCAGGTGTGAACACTGATCTGGACTCTAGTGTCCAGGTGTGAACACTGATCTGGTCTCCAGAGTCCAGGTTAAACAGGTCCAGGTGTGAACACTGATCTGGTCTCTAGAGTCCAGGTTAAACAGGTCCAGGTGTGAACACTGATCTGGTCTCTAGAGTTCAGGTTAAACAGGTCCAGGTGTGAACACTGATCTGGTCTCTAGAGTCCAGGCTAAACAGGTCCAGGTGTGAACACTGATCTGGTCTCTAGAGTTCAGGTTAAACAGGTCCAGGTGTGAACACTGATCTGGTCTCTAGAGTCCAGGTTAAACAGGTCCAGGTGTGAACACTGATCTGGTGTCAGTCCACATGTGGAGGTGGTCTGGGACACATGTGACCTCCTTCCTTTGGTAGTGTGAACACACCATGAGTCCTGGGTCACATCCTCCTCCTCCTCCTCCTCCTCCTCCTCCTCCTCTTCCTCTTCCTCTTCCTCCTCCTCCTCTTCCTCCTCCTCCTCCTCCTCCTCCTCCATTAGGACTAAAACATCTCCCATCAAACATGAGCCTCAGAGTAAATAAGAAGAAACTCTGAGAACCAGAGTCTTTAATCATCCACAGAGAGAATGAATCAATATCTGAGATTGGTTCTAAAAGAAGCTTCGATTAAACTCATCTACAGAAAACTTTCAAGTTAACAGCCTCAGGCCTCAAACACCACAGCGGACCACAGCTTGAACCACAGCAGACACCTCCACAACATGTTTAACAACGTGGTGCTCCAGGCAGCTACAGACGATGAATGAATGAATGAATGAATGACTCCATTAACTCTCCCTTCTTCTCCTCCTCCCTCAGATCCATCCATCTATCTTCTTCACCTCCCTCCACTCCTCCATCTGACCCCCTCCATCTCTGAACCTTTAACGTTTCCACGACAACGAGGGACACGGAGGAGACGCTTGTTCAGACCGACAGTCGATAGAAAAGATGGACGCCACCCCAGCTCCTCCACAGCTGATCAGTCCACCTGCTGACGCGGTGCATGCTGGGAAGTGTATGCTAACACTTAGCGTCCTGCATCCAAACCAAAGCACCGACTCACATGTTTAGTCTGAATGTTGAATTTTAATGTTTCACAAATAAACACAGAGAAAGAGGAACTTTACTGACGTGTCTGGTGGAGAGTTTAGGTTTTATCACCTGAAGGTCACATGACTAGAGTCTGGTGATGTCCCTCACCTGGACCTGGACCTGGAGGAACCTGTTCTGATCCTGTTCTCTGATGGTCCACTAATGTCCAGAGACTCAAGGTGTGACCAGGTACGTTCTGAACCATCCTCAACAGACAGGATGGAGGATGTCAGTGACAGGAGGACAAAGGAGGACGTAAAGTGTCTCTTCCTCTAGTGTCTTTGCCTTCGTCCAGATCTTCTCTGTCGTCAGACTTTTTAAATCAGAGCTTCATGTTCTGACTCAGAGGATTTAAAAGATTATTCAGAGGGTTTTATCGTTTTAGACCCGGCCTGATAAATGTTTAGTTTTGTTAGTCACTTGTCTCGTCCTCTCCGGGAACAGTTTTATTTATTTAACAAAGACAATCTTCATCTTCTTTGTCTTCATTCTCTATAAAAGTTTATATTCTACATAAATAAGTGAGACAGACGGTGGGCTTCAAGTGTTTGATCGTTTCATGTGGAGGAGAATCCTGCAGCTGAAAGCAGCAATAAAAATCACAGTAGAGGAGAAAACAACGTCCCCAGAGCAGCTAAGCTAATTAGCATCGGTCTCAATCTAATCTGTGGATGGCTGCAAGCTGCTGCTGATGTCTCTCAGCCCGAGGTAATGGACAATAATTAGCACCATTGATTCTCTACGGCGTGGGGGGGGGGGGTTAATAGTCCTGATGTGAACAGAGAGAGGACAGAGAGACATGATGGACACATGGACTCCAGAGACAAGGCCGTTAAAAGAGTAAATGGAGGGATGAAGAGAGAGGAAGACTTTCACCATCAAATAAAGCTGCAGTCAAATCAGAAGAGGAGACGAACCTCCATCACTTCAACCATTAGCTCCACCAGCTAATGTTAGCATGAACCAGCTAATGTTAGCATGAACCAGCTAATGCTAACGTTAGCGTGAACCAGATAATGTTAGCATAAACCAGCTAACGTTAGCATGAACCAGATAATGTTAGCCTGAACCAGTTAACGTTAGCATGAACCAACTAACGTTAGCATGAACCAGTTAATGTCAGCATGAACCAGCTAACGTTAGCATGAACCAGCTAACATTAGCTACACCAGCTAACATTAGCATGAACCAGCTAACAATTGCTCCACCAGCTAACATTAGCATGAACCAGCTAATGTTAGCATGAACCAGCTAATGTTAGCATGAACCAGCTAATGCTAATGTTAGCTGGTTCAGGCTAACGTTAGCATGAACCAGTTAATGTTAGCATGAACCAGCTAACAATAGCTCAACCAGCTAACGTTAGCATGAACCAGCTAACATTAGCATAAACCAGCTAACATTAGCATGAACCAGTTAACGTTAGCATAAACCAGCTAACATTAGCCTGGACCAGCTAATGTTAGCCTGAACCAGTTAACGTTAGCATAAACCAGCTAACATTAGCATGAACCAGTTAACGTTAGCATAAACCAGTTAACATTAGCATGAACCAGTTAACGTTAGCATAAACCAGTTAACATTAGCCTGAACCAGCTAATTAGCCTAAATAAGCTAACCGTAAACATAAACCAGCTAAGATTAACCTTAACAACATTAGGCTAAACCACCTAACGTTAGCTTAACCGAGCTAATGTTAACCTAAAGCACACAGAGAACTTCCCTCTCTGATTGGTGCCATGCTAACTGAGTTGTAGCTAACGCTGTTAGCTGCATCAGGACATGAGGTGAGTTCACAGAAGTGCTGCAGGCGTCTCTCTGCTCTAGCCTCCAATTAATTAGCATGTAGCCACCAAGAACAGCTCCATGTTCTCTGAACAGCTTCACGCTTCATTAACACAAACCAACACTCCTCACTGGCCGATCGATACATGATGAGTGGACATATTAGCAGAGACACGATGAGGACAGGGGGTTTCTAAGGCTTTTAACTTGAAAGGACCTCGTGGTCTGAGGACAGTCAGATATGTAGAGGACAAACCGAGACCAGATCTCAGAGAACTGATCTGCTGCCCCCTGCTGCCCCCTGCTGTTTGTTCTTTGAGGTGTTTTTAAATCAGAGGGTGCGTTTGAAACGTGCAGCAGCATCAGCAGCAGTGAGGGGAGGAGACTGAAACCACAAACACTCCCTGAACACAAGAGACGTTCTCACTGTAAACAACGATGAGATGATGAAGAACAGACCAGAGGAGTTTACCACATCCTCATCCAGACGTCTCTCCTCTTCCTCCTCTTCAGTCTAATTACTAACCATCAGTAGCACCATCGTCATCCTCAGTTCTACCAGAACATAATCTCCTCCTGACACTAGAACATCCTGGTTCCTCCTCAGGACACTATGACCGGTCTGGTTCTGTTAGACCAGATGTTCAGACTCACCCCTGTCTGTCTCCGTCCACCAGGATCCGGACCAGGATCCCGGTCACAGCCACCAGGATGGGATAGTGGTCCACACTCTCCAGACCTGAACAAGACACCGAGCTTTAGTTAAACACAGGAGCTGGAGCTCCCTGGCCACTTCATTAGGTACAGCACTGAGGTGATGTAGACCTGACTGGTCTGTGGAGATGAGATATGTTTTGGAACAAGCTGCAGTTCAATAGATTCACTAGTGTACCTAATGAAGTGGCCAGTTGGAATCAGTAGTCCTGTGAAACTAGACTGGTTCACTCGTTCATCTTAATATGAATGAATAATGTTACCTGGAAGTCTGAGGTTGACGACTCGATCAAACAGGTTCTTCTCTGCAGTCACTCTGTTCAACACCTGGTTCAGCAGCTGGACGACACATTCATTCAGATGAGTTTCTACCTGTTACTGATCCAGAGTCTTTATCTCTAGTCTCATTTCTACCTGTTACTGATCCAGAGTCTTTATCTGTAGTCTCATTTCTACCTGTTACTGATCCAGAGTCTTTATCTCTAGTCTCATTTCTACCTGTTACTGATCCAGTGTCTTTATCTCTAGTCTCATTTTTACCTGTTACTGATCCAGAGTCTTTATCTGTAGTCTCATTTCTACCTGTTACTGATCCAGAGTCTTTATCTCTAGTCTCATTTCTACCTGTTACTGATCCAGAGTCTTTATCTCTGATCTCATTTCTACCCGTTACTGATCCAGAGTCTTTATCTCTGATCTCATTTCTACCTGTTACTGATCCAGAGTCTTTATCTCTAGTCTCATTTCTACCTGTTACTGATCCAGAGTCTTTATCTCTAGTCTCATTTTTACCTGTTACTGATCCAGAGTCTTTATCTGTAGTCTCATTTCTACCTGTTACTGATCCAGAGTCTTTATCTGTAGTCTCATTTCTACCTGTTACTGATCCAGAGTCTTTATCTCTGATCTCATTTCTACCTGTTACTGATCCAGAGTCTTTATCTCTGGTCTCATTTCTACCCGTTACTGATCCAGAGTCTTTATCTCTGCTCTCATTTCTACCCGTTACTGATCCAGAGTCTTTATCTCTGCTCTCATTTCTACCTGTTACTGATCCAGAGTCTTTATCTCTGATCTCATTTCTACCTGTTACTGATCCAGAGTCTTTATCTCTGATCTCATTTCTACCTGTTACTGATCCAGAGTCTTTATCTGTAGTCTCATTTCTACCTGTTACTGATCCAGAGTCTTTATCTCTGATCTCATTTCTACCTGTTACTGATCCAGAGTCTTTATCTCTAGTCTCATTTCTACCTGTTACTGATCCAGAGTCTTTATCTCTGCTCTCCTTTCTAACTGTTACTGATCCAGAGTCTTTATCTCTAGTCTCATTTCTACCTGTTACTGATCCAGAGTCTTTATCTCTGATCTCATTTCTACCTGTTACTGATCCAGAGTCTTTATCTGTAGTCTCATTTCTACCTGTTACTGATCCAGAGTCTTTATCTGTAGTCTCATTTCTACCTGTTACTGATCCAGAGTCTTTATCTCTGGTCTCATTTCTACCTGTTACTGATCCAGAGTCTTTATCTCTAGTCTCATTTCTACCTGTTACTGATCCAGAGTCTTTATCTCTAGTCTCATTTCTACCTGTTACTGATCCAGAGTCTTTATCTCTGATCTCATTTCTACCTGTTACTGATCCAGAGTCTTTATCTCTAGTCTCATTTCTACCTGTTACTGATCCAGAGTCTTTATCTGTAGTCTCATTTCTACCCGTTACTGATCCAGAGTCTTTATCTCTAGTCTCATTTCTACCTGTTACTGATCCAGAGTCTTTATCTCTGATCTCATTTTTACCTGTTACTGATCCAGAGTCTTTATCTCTGATCTCATTTCTAACTGTTACTGATCCAGAGTCTTTATCTCTGCTCTCATTTCTACCTGTTACTGATCCAGAGTCTTTATCTCTGCTCTCATTTCTACCTGTTACTGATCCAGAGTCTTTATCTCTAGTCTCATTTCTACCTGTTACTGATCCAGAGTCTTTATCTCTGCTCTCCTTTCTAACTGTTACTGATCCAGAGTCTTTATCTCTGCTCTCATTTCTACCTGTTACTGATCCAGAGTCTTTATCTCTAGTCTCATTTCTACCTGTTACTGATCCAGAGTCTTTATCTCTAGTCTCATTTCTACCTGTTACTGATCCAGAGTCTTTATCTCTAGTCTCATTTCTACCTGTTACTGATCCAGAGTCTTTATCTCTGCTCTCATTTCTACCTGTTACTGATCCAGAGTCTTTATCTCTAGTCTCATTTCTACCTGTTACTGATCCAGAGTCTTTATCTCTGATCTCATTTCTAACTGTTACTGATCCAAAGTCTTTATCTCTAGTCTCATTTTTACCTGTTACTGATCCAGAGTCTTTATCTCTAGTCTCATTTCTACCTGTTACTGATCCAGAGTCTTTATCTCTGCTCTCATTTCTACCTGTTACTGATCCAGAGTCTTTATCTCTGCTCTCATTTCTACCCGTTACTGATCCAGAGTCTTTATCTCTGCTCTCATTTCTACCTGTTACTGATCCAGAGTCTTTATCTCTGCTCTCATTTCTACCTGTTACTGATCCAGAGTCTTTATCTCTAGTCTCATTTCTACCTGTTACTGATCCAGAGTCTTTATCTCTGATCTCATTTCTACCCGTTACTGATCCAGAGTCTTTATCTCTGATCTCATTTCTACCCGTTACTGATCCAGAGTCTTTATCTCTGATCTCATTTCTAACTGTTACTGATCCAGAGTCTTTATCTCTAGTCTCATTTCTACCCGTTACTGATCCAGAGTCTTTATCTCTAGTCTCATTTCTACCCGTTACTGATCCAGAGTCTTTATCTCTGCTCTCATTTCTACACGTTACTGATCCAGAGTCTTTATCTCTGGTCTCATTTCTACCCGTTACTGATCCAGAGTCTTTATCTCTGCTCTCATTTCTACCCGTTACTGATCCAGAGTCTTTATCTCTGCTCTCATTTCTACCTGTTACTGATCCAGAGTCTTTATCTCTAGTCTCATTTCTACCTGTTACTGATCCAGAGTCTTTATCTCTGATCTCATTTCTAACTGTTACTGATCCAGAGTCTTTATCTCTAGTCTCATTTCTACCCGTTACTGATCCAGAGTCTTTATCTCTAGTCTCATTTCTACCCGTTACTGATCCAGAGTCTTTATCTCTGCTCTCATTTCTACCCGTTACTGATCCAGAGTCTTTATCTCTGCTCTCATTTCTACCCGTTACTGATCCAGAGTCTTTATCTCTAGTCTCATTTCTACCCGTTACTGATCCAGAGTCTTTATCTCTAGTCTCATTTCTACCCGTTACTGATCCAGAGTCTTTATCTCTGCTCTCATTTCTACCCGTTACTGATCCAGAGTCTTTATCTCTAGTCTCATTTCTACCTGTTACTGATCCAGAGTCTTTATCTCTGCTCTCATTTCTACCTGTTACTGATCTGTGATGAAGGGATGAAGATATGAAGTGACATGAATCACCTGAGCGAGGCGCCTGAGCAGCAGCTCTGCAGACGGACGGGACCAGTCCAGGAAGATCTCCGGTACCAGAGTGACCGTCATCTCCAGAACCCTCAGCAGGCTGACGGACAGGTCGAAGCAGGTGGCACACACCTGGATCACACACAGACACTTCCTGTTGGAGCCGCTGGGGGCGGGGCTTTAATTCAGCAGCTTCCGCTTTCACAATAAAAGCCTCCCAGCTGTTTGCCAGTGAAGGGCTCTTACAGTGAAGCAGCAGCAGGAAATGAAGCGACAGAGTTCTTACCTTCAGCTGACGAGTGTCCACGAAGTTCCTCTCTGGACGTTCTGCAGCCTGCTGGATCTGAGGAGGACAGGCACCGTCAGTCTGAGATGTTCACAGAGGACATGACAACACAACGACCATCTTTAAATGAGAGGCCAACAGCTAACAGAGAGTCTGAGAGTCTGAGATCGTCTTCATAAAAAACATCCACAGATTAAAGGTTCTATAGTTAAAGCTGAGAGAAAACCATCGACAGGACTTCCTCTTCTTCTACTCTTACTGCCCCCTGCAGGACAGTCTTCAGATTCTTCTTTCTCTCCACAGTGTTACTGCATCATCAGAACGTGTGTTAACGTGTTAATTAATGAATATAAACCAGTTATTGATGTGACTGCCTCGTTGTTTCCTGTTCATGTAAGACGTTCAGTCTACAGTCAGATACAGTGAATGTCCTCAGGTTGTCCTCAGATAAATGTTAGCTGGACCTGCTGCTCTCTCACCTCTTGGATCATCCCGATGAACTCGGAGAACGCCCAGTTGAGTTGGTTGAGGACGCTGTTGAGGAACGAGGCGGCCATGTCTTTGTCGGTGCTCAGCAGCTCGGCCATGTGTCTCTGCAGCAGCAACGATGGACACGGCTCTGCACCAATCACAGACAGAGGACGGGTCAGGTGGTCAGGAGACTACACACTCCCTAGACAGACGGTCTGTCTTCTAAACCTGTCTCCTCCCAGACGATTCAACTTTTATTTAGTTTTAGATTTTCTTCCCTTTTAGTCTTTTCACATATCTGGAAACGAAATGAGACGAGAGAGAAAGAAAAAACCTGAAGGACAGAGGGACGGAGAGAAGAGAGTGAACAGAGGAGGAGGAAGGAGGGATGGAGAGAAGAGAGTGAAAAGAGGAGGAGGAAGGAGGGATGGAGAGAAGAGAGGAGGAGGAAGGAGGGATGGAGAGAAGAGAGTGAACAGAGGAGGAGGAAGGAGGGATGGAGAGAAGAGAGTGAAAAGAGGAGGAGGAAGGAGGGATGGAGAGAAGAGAGTGAACAGAGGAGGAGGAAGGAGGGATGGAGAGATGGAGAGAAGAGAGTGCTGGGAGAGGGGGAGGAGTCCGTGAGTCTCAACTCCTCCTGTCATGTGATCATTCTGATCACTGATTGGCTGATCAGATGAAGACAGACAAACAAAGAGGGTGAAAGAACTTACTTTGGAAACTAGCAATGGACAGATCTCCTGAGAGGCATGCAATGAAGAGGTAGAAGATGACAGTCAGTTATCATGCAGGACAGCAGAGAGAGGACGTCCAGGTGGAAGAGACTCGGGATCAGAATTAAATCAACTCATTTATTATCACCTGACACGTCAGAGAGTCAGCGACGACCTTCTAGTTTGAAATGTTTAAGCTGCTTAAAGTCATAACATCCTTCAGAGATTCCTAACTCAACACAAACTGGTGAATTAATTAATTTATTCATTAAAATGAGCCAATATTACATATCATGTCCTCCTTGTGTCCAGTATCTGCTGTGACCTCCTTTAACTAAATGTTTCTGGTAACAGCTGATCAGTGGTCTACAGCAGCTTGGAGGAATTTTAGCCCATTCCTCAGAACAGAACCACTTCAGTTCTGAGATGTTGGTGGGTTTCCTCACATCAACTGCTTGCTTCAGGTCCTTCCACAACATTTCTATTGGATTAAGGTCAGGACTTTGACTTGGCCGTTCCTAAACATTCATCTTGTTCTTCTTTAACCGTTCAGACCTGATTGATTTAAACTAAACCAGGAACTGAAGCACACCTGAGTCTGAACACATGGTTTAATCCTGGAGGAGCCTCTCTGATGTGTAATATTGGCTCATTTTACTGAATAAATAAATACACCAGTATAATATTTGTGTTTCACTCTCTTTGTCTGCTTTCAGGATGTTTTGAGTCATGTCTATATATAAACGTAGAGAGCTCTGAAGAGCCAACAAAGATTTTGACTTCGTTGTCGTCTTCATCTAACTCTGTTCTGTCTCCTCTCTGAGATCCACTGATGATTAAAGGTGTAAAAATAAACCTGGAGTAGACATGAAGTCAAGGCCTCTATTTATTTCTGGAGACTGATGAAAGAAATGAAGGAGCCGCAGGAACGGACTCAGAGAAGAAGCATCGATTCGTTCTGAAGCGTACAGAACGAAAATGAAGACGTCTTTATGGACGGTAGAAACAGAGACACGACGGAGACACGTACTCTGTAGACTGGGCAGGTTGGCGTCTTCAGGTTTGGTTTTCAGCAGGTGAGGAAGACGAGTGTATCTGTAGCCGAAACCACAACCCTGGAAAACAGAGGAGAGAGCGTCAGAGTCTCTATTAGCATCTATTAGCATCTATTAGCATAAAGATGAGACAAACTCATCTGGACGCGTTGTGTTCGTAGAAGACGTTTCCTCCAAGTGTCTGACGGGGAGTTTAGGTTTTTATCAGGAACTTAGAGATGGACAGGTGAGTATCAGGTCTGGATGGGGCTCTAGTGTGTTGTGTTGTGTTATGTGTGTTGTGTTGTTGTGTGTGTTGTTGTGTTGTGTTCTCACCCTCCAGAGTCTGACCAGGATCCAGTTGGTCTGAGCCCAGGGTCTCTGCTCGTAGGGAGCCAGAAGGTTCCTCATCATGGCCACTCGTCTGGAGAACAAGATGGAGATGGTTCATTCTAACGGCTGTTAGCCTGTTAGCTGTTAGCCTGTTAGCTGTTAGCTGTTAGCCTGTTAGCTGTTAGCCTGTTAGCTGTTAGCCTGTTAGCTGTTAGCCTGTTAGCCTGTTAGCCCTGACCTTCTGGAACTCCTTCTTTGTTGTGAAGTGTTACTATGGTTACAAGTAAAACCACTTTCTTCTGTTTCACTAGCATTAGCATTAGCATTAACATTAGCATCCTGTCTGCTGTCTGAGGATCTAAACGCTGGTTCTTCTCCACTGAATGTCTTGATGTTGAGGACCAGGTGGAGACACTCACTGTTCCTCTGGGATCCTCTCCACTGCCCTGAGGGATTGTGGGTAACAGACGTAGCTGGCCAGGGCCTGCATCAGAGAGTCTTTGATATCTGAGACAGAAACGAGACGTTCAGCTCGGAGGAAACTCTGCAGACGTCGGGTTTAGATGTTGACGTGTTACCTGTTCCCACGATGCGAGGGTCAGCGAAGTGTTTGGCGAGGATCGCAGCGAGCTGAGTCAGAGTCTCCTCATAGCCTGAAAGAGTAGAGCACATGAGGACATGAGGACATGAGGACACGAGGACACGAGGACATGAGAACACGACAACATGAGGACATGAGGACATGAGCCAGTCCTCCAGGAGTGACGCTTTGTCCGTAGATAATCAACAATCATCTTACTACAGTGGCTGTGACTGGCCACTTCATTAGGTACACTAGTGACAACATGAAGGTTCTTCTCAACTCAACTTTATTTAGATCAGAATGACTAGTGTACCTAATGAAGTGGCCAGGGAGGGGATAATGTAAAAGTGTTTATGTTCCTCAGTATCAGTCGTTATGAATCAGAGGAACCAGGGTTCCAGTCAGAGATAAACCTCCAGACAGAACCGTACCAGGCAGCTCCTCCATGCCGTTGGCGGGGCTGAAGTAGTTCTTGAGGGCGCTGTAGGCGTTCATGGCCACGTTGAGGTAGAACTCGGGGGCGAAGGCGAACAGAGAACCCGTGTTGTCGGCGTGTTCGATGGTTCGGATGCAGACACAGAGCAGCCAATAGACGTCCAGCATCTTCTCCTGCAGACGGAACAGTACAGCGTCAGACTTTACCTGATGGGACCAGCCACCTGAGACCACCTCAGACCACCTCAGACCACCTCAGACCAGCCTGATCACCTTGGAGTAGATGGTGGCGTTGATCCAGGCCAGCCTCCTGCTCAGGTGGTTCAGCTTCTCTGCAAACACCTTCTGACTCTTCTGGAGCTCCTCCAGGATGTCCGCCCTCTGAAACAGACATTATTATTATTATTACATCTACACCAGAAAACACCTGTCACCTGTCAACACCAGACACCGTCATGTCTGAACCTTTAGAGATGGTGCTTTTATAAAGTCCTGAATATGTCAGAGGGACTGGAGAGACATTAGGACACCACGAGGAATAATCTGGATCCACCCATTAACTCTAAAACAGTGACACAGTGTTTAAAAGAAGTCGGTGGAGAATCAGTGTCTTCTCATTTTTAAACATGTGGGTCAGTAGAAGCTGAACTCACTCTGGAGGGACATCTAGCGATCTTCTCCTCCGTGTCCTTCAGGGCTACGGCGTATTCATGGACGTCGTCTGAAACCACCACCATCTGCAGAGACACAGCCACAGTTAGACCTCTGTGACCCCCCAGCAGGATTCAGACCACCAGCTACGACCGGCTTTAAAATAAATCTTCACTTAAAGATCATAAAATGTTCCAGGGCAGTTTCTTAAATATCTTCCATCTCCTCCAACGAGTTAGAAGCTCAGATCTGAAAAACAGTCGTCTTTGTTCTGGATCTACTGTGACCGGGACAACTGAGGACTACGGATGTCCTGATTGGTTTAGAGGACATTTCTGGAGTAGAGGACACAAGGTACCAGCTACCCTCTCCACACTACATTAACTTTGACAGAAAGATTTATTGGACTGAATCCAGTCCACTCTAGGAGAAGACAAGGAAGACAAGGACAGACTTTAGGACGCTACAGGAGACCAACTCTAGGAGAAGACAAGGAAGACAAGGACAGACTTTAGGACGCTACAGGAGACCAACTCTAGGAGAAGACAAGGAAGACAAGGACAGACTTTAGGACGCTACAGGAGACCAACTCTAGGAGAAGACAAGGAAGACAAGGACAGACTTTAGGAAGCTACAGGAGACCAACTCTAGGAGAAGACAAGGAAGACAAGGACAGACTTTAGGAAGCTACAGGAGACCAACTCTAGGAGAAGACAAGGAAGACAAGGACAGACTTTAGGAAGCTACAGGAGACCAACTCTAGGAGAAGACAAGGAAAGACTTTAGGAAGACACAGGAGACCACCTCTAGGACATTTAGGACCAGATCAGATGATACTGAAAGTTAAAAGATTGGGATCGGACTGGGGGAATCTTGATCAGGACGTCCCTACTGAGAACTGCTGGACAAAGACACCTGAAAGATGAGAAACTGGAGGGAGAAGATGGAGGAGACACCACAAACCTCTGGAACCAATGAGGACGTTAGATTGGAGGAATGATAACAAAGAGAAAGCTCCATGAACACGTCGTGAAGGTCAGATTCCTTCAGATGAATAAAATATGCAGCATTAACCTTCTATGTTGTCGTTTCTAATAAAAGTGTTAAAGTGTCACAGAAGCCGGATGAAGGTCGGCCTGAAGCACAAGGTCTGACTCAAAGGGCAGCTCCTCCTCTCAGAGACACATCGTCTCCAGGCTGAAACTCGTCTCTCTTTCTTTACGCTGGTTTTGAAGCTGCGTCCTAAAGAACATGTTTTAAGAAGAACCAACGTACAACAACCAGAGCCACAGGACGCTGCTGGTCTCCTCAATCTGCTCGATTCAGACTTCACTCTGGAGACAAGATCAACTGGACCGGTTCGGTTTCTGTGGAAACGTTGGGCAAGACTTTGGACAAGACATCAGATGAGACTTTGGACAGGTCCAGTTGTCCTGGTTGGTCTGAGATCTGACTCAGAATTTATCCATAAGATTCAAGAGAAGACATCGTTTTTTATCATCTGAACCCAGTCCTACAAACCAGAGTCTGGATCAGATCTGAGTCCAGGTACCTTCATCAGAGTCTAGATCAGGTCTGAGTCCAGGTACCTTCATCAGAGTCTGGATCAGGTCTGAGTCCAGGTACCTTCATCAGAGTCTGGATCAGATCTGAGTCCAGGTACCTTCATCAGAGTCTGGATCAGATCTGAGTCCAGGTACCTTCATCAGAGTCTAGATCAGGTCTGAGTCCAGGTACCTTCATCAGAGTCTGGATCAGATCTGAGTCCAGGTACCTTCATCAGAGTCTAGATCAGGTCTGAGTCCAGGTACCTTCATCAGAGTCTGGATCAGATCTGAGTCCAGGTACCTTCATCAGAGTCTGGATCAGATCTGAGTCCAGGTACCTTCATCAGAGTCTGGATCAGGTCTGAGTCCAGGTACCTTCATCAGAGTCTGGATCAGGTCTGAGTCCAGGTACCTTCATCAGAGTCTGGATCAGATCTGAGTCCAGGTACCTTCATCAGAGTCTGGATCAGGTCTGAGTCCAGGTACCTTCATCAGAGTCTGGATCAGGTCTGAGTCCAGGTACCTTCATCAGAGTCTGGATCAGATCTGAGTCCAGGTCAGATCTGAGTCCAGGTACCTTCATCAGAGTCTGGATCAGATCTAAGTCCAGGTGGCTTCATCAGAGTCTAGATCAGATCTGAGTCCAGGTGGCTTCATCAGAGTCTGGATCAGATCTGAGTCCAGGTACCTTCATCAGAGTCTAGATCAGATCTGAGTCCAGGTCAGATCTGAGTCCAGGTACCTTCATCAGAGTCTGGATCAGATCTGAGTCCAGGTACCTTCATCAGAGTCCAGGTCAGATCTGAGTCCAGGTACCTTCACCGGTGAGCTCACCTTCCCCAGCTGCTGGTGAACACTCAGGTTGTACATCATCACGATCCCATCAACGATCTCCAGCAGGGACTTATCCGTGATTGGCTGGTCGGGCTCCTCCAGCGGTCGCCCCAGCAACAGGCCGTCGTTGCCATGGCTCCCTTCGACTGGTGGAAGAGAAGAGAAGGAAACAGGAAGAAGTTAACAAAATAAGAGCCTCCAGGTGTGGAGCATGGGTACAGACGTCCCAGCCAGTCTTCAGTAACCAGTGAGGGGTTGAGGGACTCACTGTCCTCCTCGGTGCGTTGCTCCACGGCCAGGGTCCGGACCTTCACCTTCTCCGGCTGGCTCAGGGGTCGTCTGGGAGTCATGAGGCTGACGGCGGCCGTGCTCAGAAACCGGTTGGCTCGACCCAGAGTGGGAGAACTCAACCAGCTGGGCCTGGCCAGAGCTCCGCCCATCGCCGCAGCACCGAACGGCCTCTGTCACAAGATCAAGACCAACAAACCGGATTATAATCAGAACTGGTTCTGGTCTGACGTCTGATCAGCTCTCAGAGACATGTGGCGTCTATTAACTAACCCTCATCTCTGTGTAGCTGTGGAGCTAACAGGGTGTTAGCATTAGCACCGATGTTTACCCATGTCTTTGTGTCTGTGTCATGTCAGCTAAGATGTGGTCTAAACTGGGAGCTGACAGGTCTCCAGTCGGGATGAGTTTTGTTTTCTGAAAGTCAAACCTCTCCACAGCGAGTCACATGATTTCAGATCACACCTGTGCAGCTCCGCCCTCCTCGTCCTCGTCCAGGTCGTCCATGGTTGCGGCCTGAATCTCTGCAGGGTCGATGATGATGTTGGCTTTACTGGCCAAATCATCTAGTGGATAAAAACAGCACATTAAACATCTGGCACATCTGGAACCTGGACGTCCTGCCTGCAGAGGATCACCAACGTGGCCTGAGCTGCTTAGATCTGGTACTTGATTAAAAGCTAGATTTGATTTTATCGTTTTAAGGATAAAGGCGAAGTGCAGTCTGATTTACAGAGCTACGCCACCTGACACCTGAACACCTGAACTGACCTTTGAGGGTCTTCTTCAGGTGGGACAGAAGTCCTCCCAGTCTCTGCAGGTCAAAGTAGTCCACCTTCCCGTTGTAGAAGAGCTGAGGAGGAACGTAGGCGTCTAGCAGGAGACAGAGATGTTTTAGTTCTCGTCACATCTGACCCATTCACTCTCTGAGGAGCTTCCTCGTACCTTCGCTGCTGAAGCTGCTCGGACTCTTCCTGCCTCCTTCGTCCC
This sequence comes from Chelon labrosus, assembly GCF_963514085.1. Lineage (NCBI taxonomy): Eukaryota > Metazoa > Chordata > Actinopteri > Mugiliformes > Mugilidae > Chelon > Chelon labrosus. Next base: position 289,341 of record NC_140340.1, on the reverse strand, counting down.
AGCAGGCTCTGACGGCCGTGATGAGGCGGTGGAGGAAACACACCATGTACTCTGGAGGACACAGCGCCGTGGGGTGCTGCTCCAACACAGACAACACGCTCAGTGAACACGCTCAGGGAACACGCTCAGGGAACACGCTTAGTGAACACGCTTAGGGAACACGCTTAGTGAACACGCTTAGGGAACACGCTTAGTGATAAAGGTTTAGTGATAAAGGTTTAGGCAGATGTGACCACAGACTGTCTGGGGTGGTTGTCCTGCTACAGAATAAATTTGGTGCCAGTCATACTGGTCCTGTCCCAGCCTGTCCTCCCAGATGTTTCCATGATTAGTTAAATGAGTTAAGGATGAGTAAAGGAGTTCAATGAAAGTGGAGTTTACACCTGCAGATAAACACGACACATGTGAAGCCGGTGAACACCGTCCAGGGAGTCTTACCCCTCTGTTGCTGGCGTTCTCCTGGAGAAACTTCCTGAACTTGTTGAGGAAAATGTAACGAGAAGCTTCTCCCTGAAGAAGAAGAAGAAAACAACTCAGACGGAGAGACACCAACTCTAATGATTCAGAACCAAAGCCTCGTGTCTAGTACTGGCTAGTACTGACTAGTACTGACTAGTACAGACTAGTACAGACTAGTACAGACTAGTACTGGCTAGTACTGATGTTTCTATCTCTGTACCGTGGTCTTGTCTTTGTTGTTGAGCAGCAGCCTCAGGATCTGAACCTGCAGTTCTTCCACCACTAGAGGAGGACAGAGGACAGTTCAGGTCACCTTCACATGTTCTTTATAAACTTATATACTGTATATTTATATATATATATACTTATTATACTTTAATCACATATAACATGAAGGAAGTTCACATTCTCCAGACCTTCAATCCTCTTCTTCAGCCTCTGGCAGCCTCTCTCATAGGCTCGACGTCTCAGTCGTTCATCTGCACTTTCATCTTTGGGATCTCGCTCGTCTTTACCCTAAACATCAACAACCATCAGTGATCCGTCCTGAACGACAACATTCAACCTGACAGCGTTCACGGGAAAGGAATCAGATCTGGTGTCAGACCTGGTCTGTTCACACTGGGTCGTATTCTGGATCAGACCTGGTGTGTTCACACTGGGTGGTATTCTGGATCAGATCTGGTCTGTTCACACTGGGTCGTATTCTGGATCAGATCTGGTCTGTTCACACTGGGTCGTATTCTGGATCAGATCTGGTCTGTTCACACTAGGTGGTATTCTGGATCAGATCTGGTCTGTTCTGAATCAGATCTGGTGTCAGACCTGGTCTGTTCACACTAGGTCGTATTCTGAATCAGATCTGATGTCAGACCTGGTCTGATCACACTAAGTGGTATTCTGGATCAGATCTGGTCTGATCACACTAAGTGGTATTCTGGATCAGATCTGGTCTGTTCTGAATCAGATCTGGTGTCAGACCTGGCCTGTTCACACTAGGTCGTATTCTGGATCAGATCAGGTCTGTTCTGGATCAGATCTGCTCTGTTCACACTAGGTGGTATTCTGAATCAGATCAGGTCTGTTCACACCAAGTCATATTCTGAATCAGATCTGGTCTGTTCACACCAAGTCATATTCTGAATCAGATCTGGTCTGTTCACACCAAGTCGTATTCTGAATCAGATCTGGTCTGTTCACACCGGTTAAAGCTTTGATCAGTCAGCAGAGACATGAACCAGCTGGTGACTTACCTCCTTATCAAAGTGTGTGGGCCACCAGGTGGTGGGGATGAGCTCCTCTAGCCCCGCCTCCTTCACTCTGAGAGGAGTCTTGATGTAAAAGAAGACGACTGAGCGCAGGACGTCAAACGTGACTCTCTGTTAAGGACTAAAGTTCACTCAGATTTACAAAGATTCAGATTCTACATCAGCTTCCAGATGAAGCAGCAGCTGAAGGATATAAGACGTTGTTGAGCAGATACTTCCTGGACTTCTCGTGACGCAGGATGGCCGTGGTCAGACGCAGGTAGTGAATCTGAAACAGGTGAATCAGGTGAGTACAGGTGCGAGCAGGCTGAGGACAGGCTCAGCGTCTCGGGGTCCTACCTGGAAGCCCAGGTCTGGGATGATGGGGGAGTAGCGGTAGGCCCTCAGCAGGGACATCATCAGCTGCTTCAGACACTCGTTCACTTCATAATCCTACAGACAAGATGGACGCCACAGCAGGAAGTCAAACCCTGAACTACCCGTCAGGGCTGCAGATAAATAAACATAGCTGCTGAGGAGCATTATTTCTGACGGTCAGTGAACGCATCACGTTTACCTCCATCAGCAGCCAGAACAGATCCAGGAGCTGCTGAATGAGCGGATGTTCATCAACTGAACCTCCTCCCTCAAGAATCCCCAGCAGGAAGTTCATCAGGACGTCCTCCACCAGGTAAACTTTACACTGGACACGAGGACAGACAGAGGACATTCATTTATCTTAAAGCTGACTTCCCTGCAGCTCTCAGAAACATTCATAACGTATAAATACTTTTATTACAGCTGAGTCCATCGTGTGGACATTAAAGGACTTTTAAAACTCAGTCAGTCAGTCTGGGGACATCTGGATTCTGATCCAGAGAATTAAAAACTAAGAGGACGTTTCTGAACAGAGAGGACATGTCCAGATGTGTCTGAGGTGCTGTGTAGTAAACATCTGGAGCAGATTCACCATGAGAGGAGCGAAGTGGTTGAAGATGTGAGCCAGAGCGATGAGGACGGTGGGTTCTCCATGAAGCCTCCACATAGAACAGTCCTTCTCCAGAAGACGCTCCTCCTGGACAAACAAACCAACACCATGACTGTCTGCACGTCTGTCACGTCAGCAGGACAACTCGTCTCAGAGTCTGACCCACCTGAGAGTCGATGACTGTGGACAGGACGTTCTTGATGTACCCCAGCAGCTTGTGGGCCTTCAGCAGGTCTGCAGAGGGGGGGTCCTGGAGGGGTAGGTAGCCGTCCACGGGGTACGTGGGTCACACTCAGGTTAAAGAAGCAAAGACAGAGGAGACGGAGACCACAGGGACATTATGATCAGACATTTATCTGAGAGGACATTTCAGAACTCAGAGGACGTTTCAGAACTCAGAGGACGTTTCTGAACTCAGAGGACGTTTCTGAACTCAGAGGACTTTTCAGAACTCAGAGGACGTTTCTGAATGAAGAGGACATTTCTGAACTGAGAGGACGTTTCTGAACTCAGAGGACGTTTCTGAACGAAGAGGACGTTTCTGAACTGAGAGGACGTTTCTGAACTCAGAGGACGTTTCTGAATGAAGAGGACATTTCAGAACTGAGAGGACATTTCAGAACTCAGAGGACATTTCTGAACTCAGAGGACGTTTCTGAACTGAAAGGACGTTTCTGAACGAAGAGGACATTTCTGAACTGAGAGGACGTTTCTGAACTGAGAGGACGTTTCTGAACTGAGAGGACGTTTCTGAACGAAGAGGACATTTCTGAACTGAGAGGACATTTCTGAACGAAGAGGACGTTTCTGAACTGAGAGGACGTTTCTGAACTGAGAGGACATTTCTGAACTGAGAGGACGTTTCTGAACGAAGAGGACGTTTCTGAACTGAGAGGACGTTTCTGAACGAAGAGGACATTTCTGAACGAAGAGGACGTTTCTGAACTGAGAGGACGTTTCTGAACTGAGAGGACGTTTCTGAACGGAGAGGACATTTCTGAACTGAGAGGACGTTTCTGAACTGAGAGGACATTTCTGAACTGAGAGGACGTTTCTGAACTGAGAGGACATTTCTGAACTGAGAGGACGTTTCTGAACTGAGAGGACGTTTCTGAACGAAGAGGACATTTCTGAACGGAGAGGACATTTCTGAACTGAGAGGACGTTTCTGAACGGAGAGGACATTTCTGAACTGAGAGGACGTTTCTGAACTGAGAGGACATTTCTGAACTGAGAGGACGTTTCTGAACTGAGAGGACATTTCTGAACGAAGAGGACGTTTCTGAACTGAAAGGACGTTTCTGAACTGAGAGGACATTTCTGAACTGAGAGGACGTTTCTGAACGAAGAGGACGTTTCTGAACTGAGAGGACGTTTCTGAACGAAGAGGACATTTCTGAACGAAGAGGACGTTTCTGAACTGAGAGGACGTTTCTGAACTGAGAGGACGTTTCTGAACGGAGAGGACATTTCTGAACTGAGAGGACGTTTCTGAACTGAGAGGACATTTCTGAACTGAGAGGACGTTTCTGAACTGAGAGGACGTTTCTGAACGAAGAGGACATTTCTGAACGGAGAGGACATTTCTGAACTGAGAGGACGTTTCTGAACGAAGAGGACATTTCTGAAGTCATCTGAAGGTTCTAAAGTCATATTTCCTGTAGGTCTCAGATTTGACTGAGTCCTCTGATCCTCGTCCTCATCTAGAGATCAAGCAGAACCGTCCTCCCTGTGTCTTGTTGTGTCTTCTGGTCCAGTTACTAACTCTCAGCCTGTCTGGACACGTCTTAAAGGATATCTGAGAGGTCTGCTGCCAAAGTTGAAGCCGACCGACTCTTTGAAGGAGAGGCTGATGGCAGGAAAGTAGGCAACGCCTGGACCCGTCTTAATGTTGGTGAAGGCTGTCCCCAGAGACTGGCCGTTCCTGAGGACACGGAGACGAGACACTCAGATTATTAATCTCATCTATCTCATCTATCGATCAACCAGATGAACCACACAGTGAAGACTCACAGGCAGAACGTGATGGTCCCTTCGTCCAGGTCTATCAGACAGCTGACGATGTCTCCAGCGGCCCACGACTGAGGACAGAGACACCGGCTCGTTACAGACGGTCAAACCCACTTTAACTTTACATGTTTGGTTCCGTGTTTCACCTTTCCATAGTTGGTGGTCGTCACGTTCCACTTCCTCACTCTGTTTCCATCGTAGGCGTACGAGTCTGGAGTGTCTCCAACTCCCTCCTGAAAAGACACAACTCACCGTCTTTGGTCTGAGGACAAACAACAACAGGAATGGACGTCGCTACTCAGTCCATCAGTACAGTTTATAAACTATTTTACTTCAGACTAAATCTAGTGTCCTCATTGAGGTTTGTGGTGTCTCCTCCATCTTCTCATCTGTCATGTGTCTTTGCTTTTGTCCAGCTCTTCTCTGTCCTCAGACTTCAGTTGTCCTTGTTTCAGTCTGATGTGGATGTCCATCACACATGGAATAGTCTTGTTGTCTCCAGACTCATCTCATCAGATTAGATTATATTTTAAGAATGTATGAGAGGATTTAAAGAACAGACATCTGATGGTTTAAGGTTTGATCTAAAGACCCGGGTTAGGGTTAGGGTGTTAGGGTGTTAGGGGGTTAGGGTGTTAGGGTGTTAGGGGGTTAGGGGGTTAGGGTATTAGGGGGTTAGGGTGTTAGGGTGTTAGGGTTAGGGGGCTAGGGGGCTAGGGGGCTAGGGGGTTAGGGGGCTAGGGGGTTAGGGTGTTAGGGGGCTAGGGGGCTAGGGGGTTAGGGGGCTAGGGGGTTAGGGGGCTAGGGTGTTAGGGTTAGAGTGTTAGGGGGTTAGGGTGTTAGGGGGTTAGGGGGTTAGGGTAGTTACCTCCTGGTTGAAGCGACAGTTGAGAGTACACCAGCCGATCTGCATCAGACCCTGGGACGAGATCAGAACCTCGTAGGCCCATTTACCTGTAGACACAACAAGAAGCATCAGGACAAGCTGGCTCCTCCCTCAAACACACGGAGCTCCTCCCTCAAACACACGGAGCTCCTCCCTCAAACACATAGAGCTCCTCCCTCAAACACATAGAGCTCTTCCCTCAAACACATGAGGCTCCTCCCTCAAACACACGAGGCTCCTCCCTCAAACACACGGAGCTCCTCCCTCAAACACACGGAGCTCTTTCCTCAAACACACTGAGGCTCCTCCCTCAAACACACAGAGCTCCTCCCTCAAACAGAGCTCCTCCCTCAAACACACGGAGCTCCTCCCTCAAACACACGGAGCTCCTCCTTCAAACACACGGAGCTCCTCCCTCAAACACACAGAGCTCCTCCCTCAAACACACGGAGGCTCCTCCCTCAAACACACGGAGGCTCCTCCCTCAAACACACGGAGCTCCTCCTTCAAACACACGGAGCTCCTCCCTCAAACACATGGAGCTCCTCCTTCAAACACACGGAGCTCCTCCTTCAAACACACGGAGCTCCTCCCTCAAACACATGGAGCTCCTCCCTCAAACACACGGAGCTCCTCCTTCAAACACACGGAGCTCCTCCTTCAAACACACAGAGCTCCTCCCTCAAACACATAGACCTCCTCCCTCAAACACACGGAGCTCCTCCCTCAAACACACTGAGGCTCCTCCTTCAAACACACAGAGCTCCTCCCTCAAACACACGGAGCTCCTCCCTCAAACACATAGACCTCCTCCCTCAAACACACTGAGGCTCCTCCCTCAAACACACTGAGGCTCCTCCCTCAAACACACAGAGCTCCTGCCTCAAACACACAGAGCTCCTCCCTTAAACACACAGAGCTCCTCCCTAAAACACATAGGGCTCCTCCCTCAAACACACGGAGCTCCTCCCTCAAACACACGGAGCTCCTCCCTCAAACACACGGAGCTCCTCCCCTACATGAGGCTCCTCCCTCAAACACATGGAGCTCCTCCCTCAAACACGGAGCATTTCTTTGAGCTCCACCAATCAGAAGAGTCATTTGTCTACAGCTGGAAACGTGTCACATTTAAACCATCCTCGATGGATCAGCTGACCTTTGTAGACGCATGTTGTCGCCCTGATGGAGCTGAAGTTGCTGTGTCCGATGACCTGCAAACAGAAACAGATGGTCAACATCTCCATGACAGGAACCAGCCAATCAGTGCTCTGCGTCTATAATCAGGCGTCTCACTCCCAGCAGGTCGTCGTCTACGAACAGAAGTCCTTCGAAGCCGCTGGTGTGATCCAGGACGACGGGCTGAGGACCCAGACGACCTTCAGACTGGTCCTCAGACACTTCCTCCTCAGACAGAAGTCTCTCCAGGTGAGATCCAAGATCCTGGAACCCGAGAGGCTTCCTGCACACACAGAGACGTCTGATCAGTTTAATTAACAGCAGACAAGCTCTGTTCAATGTAAACACCTTTAATGAGATAAACACAACAGACGGATTACAGGTGGACACTCCAGAGCTTCTTCTTCTTCAGTCCCTGGTTCACTCAGCTTCCTCTGAACACTTGATGTTGGTGTGTACTTTGTTCTCTGATCTGATGAATTAGTGTGAAGGTTCTTCGGTTCTCGCTGATTTCATCTGGTTCCATCTCTAACGATCTGATCCTCTGCAGCAGGGCTAACTCTTCCTCATCAGAGCGTTTCATGGTTTCTACGACTGCACTTGAAGAAACGTTTAAAGTTCTTGATATTTTCTGGACTGACTTCATTCATTCATTCGTCTTCTGTAACCTCTTGTCCTGTGACGGGTCATGGGGGGCCAGTTTAGAATCACCAATCAACCTAACCAGCATGTCTTTGGACGGTGGGAGGAAGCTGGAGAACCTGGAGAGAACCCACGCAGACACAGGGAGAACATGTAGACTACACACAGAAAGGAACCAGTCGGAACATGGATTAGAACCCAGGACCTTCTGGCTGGGAGGCATCAGTGATGACCACCACTGAGCTTCATGTCTTAGAACAGAGGACTGTAGACCCCCTGACCTCTGACCCCTAACCCTCACAGAAACTAATCCAGGTGACTGACTCTAGATTCTAGTTAATGTGTGTTTAGTATTAATCTATGACGTAGAGAATAATAAGATGGTTCTGTCCATCTGAGATGTTTATGTATTGATCATAACGTCTCCACATAGACCCTCTCACAGGGTTTAAGGGTTTGTTCCAGATCTGAATCTGAACCACGTAGAGTCGGCCTATGTTTAGAGCTGCTGAGGAAACATGAGGCGGAGGCCACGGACAGCTGGACCACACACACTGGAACACACACACACACTGGTAGTACACACACACACACTGGTAACACACACACTGGTAGTACACACACTGGTAACACACACGCTGGTAACACACACACTGGTAACACACACACACTAGTAGTACACACTAGTCCGCTACAGAGACGTGGACGACCAGAGAGTTGACCAGCGATGCTAACAGTGATACTACTGGAGATGACAATATCGATGCTAATAGAAATGCTAGTAGCAATGCTAGTAGCAATGCTAGTAGCAATGCTAAAGGTGATGCTAACAGTGATACTGCTGAAGATGACAATATCGACGCAAATAGAAATGCTAGTAGCAATGCTAGTAGCAATGCTAGTAGCAATGCTAATGACAATGTTAATGGTGATGCTAAAGGTGATGCTAACGGTGACACTGCTGAAGATGCTAACAGCTAGCATGTCCAGCAGCGTTCTGCTCTCAGTGCTAACTGTTAGCATCTGTTAGCTGATCAATAATTAAATCAGACTCAACTCTGGATGATAAATAAATAAATCTGACCTTCAGCTGAATCTAATCTGTGTCCAGATTAAGTCTAAATAAAAGTTAATTAACAGACATATTAACGGGGACGTTACCTGAGTGAGGCCACAGCAGGTCCCTGATTGGTGGAAGGAAACACATGATGCAGGTAGTCGCTCAGCAGCTTCTCATTAACGATACCTGAGACAGAGTCAAGGACCAGATCATCAAGAGCTTCACCTGGACCAGAACATGTTAGAACCACCTGGACCAGATCATGTTAGAACCACCTGGACCAGAACATGTTAGAATCACCTGGACCAGATCATGTTAGAACCACCTGGACCAGAACATGTTAGAACCACCTGGACCAGAACATGTTAGAACCACCTGGACCAGAACATGTTAGAACCACCTGGACCAGAACATGTTAGAATCACCTGGACCAGATCATGTTAGAACCACCTGGACCAGAACATGTTAGAATCACCTGGACCAGAACATGTTAGAACCACCTGGACCAGAACATGTTAGAACCACCTTGACCAGAACATGTTAGAACCACCTGGACCACCTGGACCAGAACATGTTAGAACCACCTGGACCAGAACATGTTAGAACCACCTGGACCAGAACATGTTAGAACCACCTGGACCAGTGAACCTATAAACCTGATCCAGGACCAGTGAACCTATAAACCTGGTCCTGGACCAGTGAACCTATAAACCTGGTCCAGGACCAGTGAACCTATAGACCTGGTCCAGGACCAGTGAACCTATAGACCTGGTCCAGGACCAGTCCTACCTGTAGCTCTGGGTTTGTCTGTGTCTGAAGCCAGTCTGTAGCTGCGCCGGGTCAGAGCGGTGCCGCCTCCCTTAGAACTCATCCTGAGACCGGATCCACTCGACCCCCATACACTGCTGAGAGACAGAGAGTCAATACACCAGACACCCCATAATAACCCCCCCCCCCCGCATCTAAACCATCATAGTGATGTCACTTCCTGTTTCTATAGCTTCAATTAACTTGAATGTGTACTTTAGTCCCGCCCACTAATAAACAGGGGCGGGGCTTATGGCCTATAATGTAGCCTGTAACCAGCTGTCATGACATCCACTGGTTCTACAGTCTATGGTCCAGATACCATTATAACCAGAGTATCAGTACTAGTACTAGTACTAGTACTAGTACTACACCAGGGTATCAGTACTAGTACTAGTACCACACTAGGGTATCAGTACTAGTACTAGTACTACACCAGGGTATCAGTACTAGTACTACACCAGGGTATCAGCTCTAGTACTAGTACCACACTAGGGTATCAGTACTAGTACTAGTACTACACCAGAGTATCAGTACTAGTACTACACCAGGGTATCAGTAGTACTGATACCCTGGTGTAGTACTAGTACTAGTACTACACCAGGGTATCAGTACTAGTACTAGTACCACACTAGGGTATCAGTACTAGTACTAGTACTACACCAGGGTATCAGTACTAGTACTACACCAGGGTATCAGTACTAGTACTACACCTCCACAGTGTCAGTACTAGTACTAGTACTACACCAGGGTATCAGTACTATTGACACTCCTGGGTATCAGTACTAGTACTACCCTGGTTATCAGCTCTAGTACTAGTACCACACTAGGGTATCAGTACTAGTACTACACCAGGGTATCAGTACTAGTACTACACTAGGGTATCAGTACTAGTACTCGGGTATCAGTACTAGTACTCGGGTATCAGTACTAGTACTCGGGTATCAGTACTAGTACTGACACCAGGGTACCAGTCCAGTACTTAAAGGATGAGTTAGCCAGTTTGTTAGCATGCTAACTAGCCACTGTAAGCTACCCGGTCTGACTGAAGCCCTCCTGCCGGACTCTGTCGCCTGAGTCTGGGTTAAATTAGCGGACACGTTAATACCGGTTTACGGCCTCGCTCGGCTCGGCTCGGCTCGGTTAGACTCGGTTCGGTTCGGCTCCACTGCGGACAGCCCCATGTCAGAGAAGCTAGCTAGCTAGCTATCGCTCAGCGGCAGCTAAATGCTAACAGCTAAGAGCTAAGCTGACGTGACAGCAGCTCGTACCTTCCTGTCGATCAGACGAGCCTCTCCTCCAGATCTAACCCGCTGCTGGTTCCACTTCCCCGGCTGATAGCAGAGAGACGAGCCGCTGATTTCACAGAGAAGCTAATTTATTTTCCTCCACAACACAGTCTGTTAACGCCTCTCTGTCTACGGAGCCCCGGCTGGGACAAACCGAGGCTGGAAAACGCGAAGGCAGAAATGTGTGACCGCTGCTTTAAGATGAAATAAGATAAAATAAAATAAGATAAAATAAGAAGAAATAAAATAACATAAAATAACAAAATAAAATAAGATAAAATAAAATAAAATAAAATAAAGTAAAATAAGAAGAAATAAAATAACATAAAATAACAAGATAAAATAAAATAAAATAAAATAAGATAAGATAAGATAAGATAAGACAAGATAAGATAAGATAAGATAAAATAAAATAAAATAAAATAAAATTAAATTAAATTAAATTAAATTAAATAAAATAAGACAAAATAAAATAAGATAAAATAAAATAAAATAAGATTTTATTCATCCCCGTGGGGAAATTACAGCAGCAGGTAACAACAGTGCCATATACAGTATAACTAATTTCATTCTATAATCTTACTCAAATTGACAAGATGAACTTTTAATCATTGGAAAACTTTTATTATAACTAAATCATCTAAAAATGAAATGCTTTTTAAACCCTTCAGGTTTGTGTTTTATTGTTTCAGGAGCAGTGCATCGTGTCCACATCTGTTCAACAGGTTCACATCTGGAAAACCTTCTTCCTGTTTGTTTGTTTGTTTGTTTTTTGATGAGTTCAGACCAGAGACAGTACATTTATTAACATGGACACTATTTAACTAACACAGCTTCACTTTATTTGATCTAAAATCTACAGAATATAAAAGGACTAAAATAAATAAAGAAGGAACAGATTTAAATAGAAAATGAACTGTACAGATGTTAATAAATAAAGTGAATTAATGTAAAATAATGTGAACGTGGATCAGAAGAGTGAATACGTAAAAACAGTTTGATTTATTCCAGTAAACATCCACCTGAGATCAGCTCCAGACGTTTATGTCTCCACCTCATGGTCATTCTGAGTCTGCTGCTGGATAAACAGGACATGGCCAAAACATTAGGTACACTGAAAATAAATAATGTTGAGTTGATGTAGAAACAGAAAAGTGTTGATTCACCTGATGATCATTGTGGAGGATGGAGTTATTGGTAATTAAATTAAACATTAAAGTGTTTCTGTTATTTAGCCCAATAAGTACAATGTCACAACATTAGGAACATGTGTCTGACCAGTTATTAGAAACTAAAGATTCACTGGTGTACCTAATAAAGTGGCCAGGAGTGTAGAGACGGGTGTAGCAGAGAGTGTAAAGTTTAATGTGTAATACTATACTATATACTGTTTATAATATAACTGTGCAGACTCTGATTTCTTTTTATCTGAGGGTCGGCCTGATTCCATTCTGTGTTCAGCATTTGTCAGATCTTGTCGTCTGATTCTACTGAAGCAGTTTAAAGTAATAAAACTTTAATATGTGACTTATTTTCTGTGTGATAACTCATGTTTACATGTCCTTTATTCTCTCATGTCCAACATACATAAGATAGAAGTCAGGTCTCCACTGTAGAGCAGGGTTGGGGGGGGGGGGGGTCTAGTCTGGCCTCTCTGCTGCAGTGTGTACCTTAGTCTTTGGGGGGGGGGCAGTGTGTACCTTAGTCTTTGGGGGGGGGGCAGTGTGTACCTTAGTCTTTGTCGGGGGGGGGGGGGCAGTGTGTACCTTAGTCTTTGTCGGGGGGGGGGGGCAGTGTGTACCTTAGTCTTTGTGTGTGTGTGTGGGGGGGGGCAGTGTGTACCTTAGTCTTTGGGGGGGGGGCAGTGTGTACCTTAGTCTTTCTGTGTGTGTGTGGGGGGGGCAGTGTGTACCTTAGTCTTTGGGGGGGGGGCAGTGTGTACCTTAGTCTTTGGGGGGGGGCAGTGTGTACCTTAGTCTTTGGGGGGGGGGCAGTGTGTACCTTAGTCTTTCTGTGTGTGTGTGGGGGGGGGCAGTGTGTACCTTAGTCTTTGGGGGGGGGCAGTGTGTACCTTAGTGACGCCGTCTGAACATCAGAACAGTCATGAAGGACATGTAGAGCACACACTAGTGTACCTAATGATCTGGACACTTTAATTAATAACAACCTGAGAACATGAACATTAAAGAGAATAAAGTATTAAATCAATTAAAGTCTAGTTTTTAATTAACTTAATAAATCGTTTATTTAATATTTTTCCAAGTGCCTGCAGCAGATTAAAGGTCAGGAAGCAGAGAAGCAGAGCCTCGTTGTGATTGGTCCTGGCCTCCTCCAGGTGGCCTCTGATTGGCCGATCACAGACTCGCCTCTGGAAGGTTCCATGTCACGCAGAGGGGGGTCTGGGGGGCGTTCCTCGGCGGAGACTTTACTATTTTATGATAAATCTTCTCTTCTTCTTCAGTCGCTTCATCGCAACGTGACGTTTAACGTGAAGACGTCATGAAACACAACAGACGTTGAGTCAGAGAGAAGAAGAGCGGCCGGTAAGAGCCGCGCGCTCCCCCGTTACCGGAGCGCGTGATGGGTCTCCGCCCCTCCGGCTCCGATCAGACGTTATATCGGTGGTCCTGTTGATCGTGTGTCAGGTGCGTCAGGTGTGTGAGACGCTGTGTTACTCGGTTCGTCGCCCCGTGTGTCTGACCAGCCTGTCCCAGGAAGATGCTCCGCGTGCGGGCGGCCGTCAGCCAGTCCTGGCGGGGGTGAGTGCACATGACCCGGGCACGAGACCGCGCCAGGAGCTGGCAGTTAGCTCCGGCGGCTAAAGCTAACAGATCAATAACTCTTCATCCTCACCACCTCCTCTTCATCACACATGAGGTTACAGACCAGGTGCTGGTAGACACCTGTGGCTGATCACGTGACACTCCTCCTGTTACATAAGGAGACCTGATCCATGTTTGAGTCAATGCTAACAATGCTAACACGGCTAGCTTCTCTCTGCACCAGGTGTCTGTTCATAGTGAGACATTAATGTCTTCATGTGTGATGACAGAGTGAGACAACGACCAGGGTTCTGTTAATAATCAGACGTTAAGTAGGTAACTAAGTAGTTATTATGACTAATTACTCATTAATTAGTCATAATAACTACTAACTAAGTAGTTATTATGACTAATTACTCATTAATAATGATTTAATTAGTTATTAATTAGTCATTGACCAGTGAAGACTGAGTCCCAGACTGAAAGCAGACTTAGGTCTTTGTGGACAAAGAGGCGTCCATGTTTGTCTCTGAGGATTAAAAACATCTGGACGTCCTCATGTTTGTCTCAGAGGACGTCGTGGTGCGTTCAGGGGAACATGAGCTGATGGGAATGCTGCACATGTCTCCTCCTGTGTGACCTTCAGTCCAGCCTGTAGTTAATGATAACATGAGGAGGGGTCACTGGTCCAGGACATCTGGAGGGAACCGGACCTCCTGTTGTTCTTTAACGTCCCGTCCAATCAGAGGACGGAGGACGTTGAATGTTTTATTATTAAAGTAGATCTGAGACCAGAGACGTTCTCCCTCCTCTTTAAAGACTTTAATCTGGTTTATTATTCAGGTCTGATCCAGTTTATTCAGGTCTGATCCGGTTTATTCAGGTTTATTCAGGTCTGATCCAGTTTATTCAGGTCTGATCCGGTTTATTCAGGTCTGATCCGGTTTATTCAGGTCTGATCCAGTTTATTCAGGTCTGATCCAGTTTATTCAGGTTTATTCAGGTCTGATCCGGTTTATTCAGGTCTGATCCAGTTTATTCAGGTCTGATCCGGTTTATTCAGGTTTATTCAGGTCTGATCCGGTTTATTCAGGTCTGATCCGGTTTATTCAGGTCTGATCCGGTTTATTCAGGTCTGATCCGGTTTATTCAGGTTTATTCAGGTCTGATCCAGTTTATTCAGGTTTATTCAGGTCTGATCCAGTTTATTCAGGTTTATTCAGGTCTGATCCAGTTTATTCAGGTTTATTCAGGTCTGATCCAGTTTATTCAGGTTTATTCAGGTCTGATCCAGTTTATTCAGGTTTATTCAGGTCTGATCCAGTTTATTCAGGTCTGATCCAGGTTTATTCAGGTCTGATCCAGTTTATTCAGGTTTATTCAGGTTACATATTAGACGGTGGCTCAGGTGGCGCCCCCTGCTGGTCTCTGACGGCATGTTGTGTGTGAAGGTTCAGGACGTTTCCTTGTTCGGCGGTGGACGTGAAGAATGAACCGATCCTGAGCTTCGCAGATGGAACTCCAGAGAGAGCAGAGCTGCTGAAGGTTTGGACACTTACCACTCAACACCTGTCTCACCTGTCTCACCTGTCTGTACTCACCTGTCTCACCTGTCTGTCCGCTCTGTGGCTGCAGGCCCTGTCCAGCCTGAAGGGGAGGACGGAGGAGATCCCATGTGTGGTTGGAGACGAACATGTTTGGACCAAAGACGTCAGATATCAGTTGTCAGTGAGTAACGGGACATGTCTCCACATGATTCAGACGAGTCCTCTCTGACCTCTGACCTTTCTCTCCTCAGCCATTCAATCACTCACACAAAGTGGCCAAGTTCTGCTACGCTGACAAGGTGAGTCTCTACCTACCGCTGGACCAGAACCAAGAACAGCTGGATCAGAACCAAGAACAGCTGGCTGGACGTCCTGTTGTAACGGTTCCTGTGTGTTTGGATGCAGGAGCTGATCAATAAAGCCATCGTGGCGTCCGTGGCGGCGAGGAGAGAGTGGGACCTGAAGCCCGTCCAGGACCGAGCCCAGATCCTGTTCAAGGCCGCCGACGTCATCGGTGGACCCAAGAGAGCTGAGATCCTGGCGAAGACCATGGTTGGACAGGTACAGGAGACGGAGACAGACGGGAGGCGTCAGACTAAAGACTGGACTCAGACTCTGAGTAAATCCTCTTCTGTCTGGTCCTGGTTCAGGGTAAAACCGTGGTCCAGGCGGAGATCGACGCCGCTCCTGAGCTCATCGACTTCTTCAGGTTCAACGCCAAACACGCCATCGAGCTGGAGAAGCAGCAGCCGATCGACGCAGAGGGAAGCACCAACACCATGTTGTACCGAGGGCTGGAGGTGAGACCGGGTCAGGACCCAGGACCCAGGACCAGATCATCTTGTAATGTGAGATGGTCACAGATCTTCTCATTGATGTCTGATGGACATGTTCCTTCCAGGGGTTCGTAGCAGCTGTGGCTCCTTTTAACTTCACCGCCATCGGAGGGAACCTGGCAGGAACTCCGGCTCTGATGGTGAGTTCTTCTTCTTCGTGTGTTCCTATTAATGAATAACTGGACCAGTTACCATGGTAACCCCTCACAGAGAAGATGTCCTGACCCGTGTACTGTCTCCAGGGTAACGTCGTCCTGTGGAAGCCCAGCGACACGGCCATGTCCGCCAGCTACGCCGTCTACAAAGTCCTGAGGGACTGTGGTCTTCCTCCCAACATCATCCAGTTCCTCCCCGCCGACGGCCCCGTGTTCGGAGACACCATCACCTCCTCCCAGCACCTGGCGGGCATCAACTTCACCGGCAGCGTCCCGTAAGAGCGTCTCCGTCTCCGTCTCAGCAAGTTACTGAGTCTCTGGAAGGTTCCTCTAATGGTTCTTTGTTTGTAGGACGTTCAAGCGTCTCTGGAAGCAGGTCGCCCAGAACCTGGACACCTACAAGAACTTCCCTCGACTGGCAGGAGGTACGATGATCAAACCTGACCTAGACCAGGCCAGAACTGACCAGACCAGACCAGACCAGATTAGATCAAACTAGACTAGACCAGACCACACCAGATTAGATCAAACTAGACTAGACCAGGCCAGAACTGACCAAACTAGACTAGACCAGACCAGAACCGACCAGACCAGATTAGATCAAACTAGACTAGACCAGATTAGATCAAACTAGACCAGACCAGACCAGATTACATCAAACTAGACTAGACCAGGCCAGAACTGACCAGACTAGACTAGACTAGACGAGACTAGACCAGATCAGATCATCTTCAGACCAGACCAGACCAGACCAGATCATCCTGTCTTTACTCCCTCTTTGTGTTGTCAGAGTGTGGAGGGAAGAATTTCCACTTTGTCCACTCGTCGGCGGACGTCCAGAGCGTGGTGATGGGGACGATTCGCTCTGCTTTTGAGTACGGAGGACAGAAGTGCTCGGCCTGCTCCAGGATGTACGTCCCTGAAAGCTTGTGGCCGAAGATCAAACAGCAGCTCCTGGACATTCACAAGGACATCAGAGTGGGAGACGTGAGTAGACGAGGATAATCTTTGAACTGTCCACACTGGTGGAGGACCTGCAGGATAAAACTAAGCTACGCTAACTCAGGGACATCATAGAAACAACTAAGAACATGCTAGCTAGCTAGCTAGCTCGCTAACGTACCAATACCAACCTGTCTGTGATCAGATCAGGACATGTCTGTCAGCAGTAACAGTTCTTGGACACGTCCTTGGTTCATTGTTCCTTCATAGAACCAGGGTTACGTTAGTGACCGTCCCGTCTCATCAGCTTTAATCTGTCTTCTTCTGTCTCAGCCTGTGGACGACTTCAGCACCTTCTTCTCAGCGGTGATAGACGACAAGGTAAAACCTCTCACAGTCAGAATCACGTTAACAAGTCATATCTGTCCTTGGCTCTGACTCGTCCCCTCGTCCCCTCGTCCCCTGCAGGCATTTGCTCGGATAAAGAAGTGGCTCGACCACGCCAAGTCTTCTCCGAACCTTGAAATCATCGCTGGAGGAACGTGTGACGACCAGAAAGGCTACTACGTGGAGCCGACCATCGTCCAGACCAGAGACCCTCAGGACGCCATCATGAACGAGGTACGTCTCAAAGTAACTCATCAGACTTCAAACAGGAAACAAGTCCTCCTCCTCTCATCCATGTCCTCTTTGTCTCTTCAGGAGATCTTTGGACCCGTCCTCTCCGTCTACGTCTATCCTGACAACAGCTACAAGGACGTCCTGACACTGATCGACAACACGTCCCCCTACGCTCTGACCGGAGCCGTGTTCGCCCACGACCAGTGAGACATTCTACACATGTCCTCTCTACACATGTCCATCTACATTCTACACATGTCCCATATGCACATGTCCATCCACACTCTCCAACATGTCCATCTACAACATGTCCCATCTACAACATGTCCCATCTCCACATTCATGTCCATCTACACTCTACACCTGTCCATCTACACATGTCCATCTCCAACATGTCCCATCTCCACATTCATGTCCATGTAGACATCACGTCCGTCCTACTCTAACTGACCAAACACCGTCACAAACATCCACTTCCTGCAGATTTCTGTGACCATGTGATCAGACGAAGGAGATGAAACCTCATTGGTCCTGAAGTTCCTCCATAAGAACCAGAGGAACCGGAGAGGTTCTTGTCTTGGTTCAGGTGTTGATCGGTCACATTTAAAGGCTTCGTCAGCTTCACCGATGCTGAGAACCAGGAACTATGGTTCCTGGTTCTCCAGCTGGTTCCAGCGTTCTCCCTCTGACGTTCTCCGACAGCTCAAGATGTTTCAGTGAGGTCTTTGTTTTCCAGGTCTGTGATTGAGGAGGCGTCCCGTGTCCTGAGGAACGCTGCAGGAAACTACTACGTCAACGACAAATCCACCGGCTCCATCGTGGCTCAGCAGCCGTTCGGTGGCGCCAGAGCTTCAGGTGAGAACCAGGCCGTCCTCCAGTGTCTCAGCCGATTGGTTGGACAGTTCTGATTGGTTGACTGAGCGGTCGTCTTCTTGCAGGAACCAATGACAAACCTGGAGGTCCTCACTACGTCCTGAGGTGGACGTCTCCTCAGGTGGTGAAGCAGACTCACGTCCCCCTCACACAGTGGAAGTACCCGTACATGGGCTGAGAGGAGTCCACTCAGAACCCCCCCGTCCCCCCGTCCTCAGAGACAGCTGGTGTCCTCTCCGTCCCTCAGAGAGAAGCTTTGCACTGATCATGAACATGAATGTCCTTCAGTTGACCCGTGTGGACGTCCTCCATCTTGGCTCCATAAACAGGAAGTAGAGGTCACTTCCTGTTTCAGTCCAAACGTAGTTTTATTTTTAAAGAATCATTTTATCATCATGGATCAACACCTGATAGATTCACTGATTAATGTCCTCATCAATAATAATAATAATAATAATAATGTTAAAGGTTGTTTTATAGGTTTCTATTTTCAGAATGTGCCTCTTTTAGACAATAAACTTTAAATTATTACTTCAGTGGTCGTGTTTCTTTCCTCAGCAGCTCCAGCAGGGGGCAGCATCACAGCTGGTTTAAGGTGGAATGGTGCTGATTTAAGGTGGAACGACGCTGATTTAAGGTGGAACGATGCTGGTTTAAGGTGGAACGATGCTGATTTAAGGTGGAACGATGCTGGTTTAAGGTGGAACGATGCTGGTTTAAGGTGGAACGATGCTGATTTAAGGTGGAACGATGCTGATGTAAGGTGGAACGATGCTGATTTAAGGTGGAACGATGCTGGTTTAAGGTGGAACGATGCTGGTTTAAGGTGGAACGATGCTGATTTAAGGTGGAATGATGCTGGTTTAAGGTGGAACGATGCTGGTTTAAGGTGGAACGATGCTGGTTTAAGGTGGAATGATGCTGATTTAAGGTGGAACGACGCTGATTTAAGGTGGAATGATGCTGATTTAAGGTGGAACGATGCTGGTTTAAGGTGGAACGATGCTGATTTAAGGTGGAACGACGCTGATTTAAGGTGGAACGATGCTGGTTTAAGGTGGAACGACGCTGGTTTAAGGTGGAACGACGCTGATTTAAGGTGGAACGATGCTGATGTAAGGTGGAACGATGCTGATTTAAGGTGGAACGATGCTGGTTTAAGGTGGAACGATGCTGGTTTAAGGTGGAACGATGCTGATTTAAGGTGGAATGATGCTGATTTAAGGTGGAACGATGCTGGTTTAAGGTGGAATGATGCTGATTTAAGGTGGAATGATGCTGGTTTAAGGTGGAACGATGCTGATGTAAGGTGGAACGATGCTGATTTAAGGTGGAATGATGCTGATTTAAGGTGGAATGGACATGTCTTTGCTGCAGTTTGAGGACCAATCAGATGATCCTTCATGTCCGTTACACACGTCTGTACAGATGTCTTAGTGAGGACATTCATTGACATAATACAGTCCCTAACCTTTAACCTTTGACCTTTAACAGTCTTCTAAAGAAGAGAGGACCAGACAAAATGTCCTCTGAATAAATGTCCTCACTCTGATGGTGTAAGACTCAGGCCCTCCTTCAAAATAAAAGCAGAACTAAAGATGTTTTATTTTGTAGACGTCGTCTGATCATAAAGTTTATTGTTAAACATTAAAGACATCAGTCCAACGTGTCCATCGTCCACCTGGATCTCAGACACCAGCGCTGGTACGTCCACGTCCAAGTAACACACCTGAGGACGTCTTCTGTCCTCAGGTGTGGACGGACGACGTCTCTCCATCAGGAGACAGAGTGATGCCTCTCTACAGGATCTCTGCTCAGATCAAAGATGGAGGACAACGGGGACACATCTCCGATCCGTCTCTACCTGAGCTCCGGTTTCAGGTGTGTGTCCATAAACAGTCATCAGCCGTCGACAGGAAGACAGAGCGTCCCCGACGTCTTTCATCTGGAGACGACGGATTTAAGACGAGGAAACTACAAACACTCATTTCTGTCTTTGATGTCTGAACAAGAACAAACGACTCAGAGACACTGAGACAGAGACAGAATCAGACAGAGACAGAGACACCGGGAGAGACAGGGACAGACACCTGAACAGGCTGAGACACTCAGAGACATGGACATATACACACCTGGACGCTGAGACGAGGACACGACCTCCGTCTCACCTCCTTCAGACCAGACTCTGGTGTCCAGGTCCTGGAGGTGGTCACTTCCTGTCTTTACCTGACGAGTCAACACACACCTGGAGGGGGCGGAGCCTCAGCAGGTAAAAGCCTCCTCCTTTCAGGCTTCAGTCAGAGACGCTGAGGACGAGAGGACGAGAGGACAAGAGGACGAGACGCTGCAGCTGCTTCTGAAGGTGAGGACGTGTTTCAGTCTATTTGAACCGGTTTCAGTCTGAGACAGAACGATGTCCACAGGCTTAGAGGACATCGGAGGACGTCTGTCAAACAAAGCTTTTAATAAAAGTTTGGACTGGAGCAGGTAGATGGACAGAGAGGACAGAGAGGACAGAGAGGAGGACACAGGTAGGAGGACGTGATGAAGACAGGATGAAATAAAAGAGACAGACCTGAGTGAGACGTGTCCAAATGTCTTCATTAAAAACAGAATAACATTTTATTTTCTGTCCCGCGATAGAGTGGACTATTACTGTAACCATGACGACCGACCCCTGGTGTCCACGAGTCAGCTGGTGTTGATCGTTAGTAGAATAATGAGCCAATATTACATATCAGACAGGTGAGACTCAGGTGTGGTTCAGGTCCTGGTTTAGGACTTGTCTCAGTCTGGTCTTCACAACATGTTTGTGGACAAAGGAGCTCAGAGAAAGGAACCGTCTCTAAAGAGTCTGGAACCCACAGATAATCCACAGAGGAACGATCTGAGGAACGATCAGTTAAAGGAGGTCACAGCAGAGACGGGAGACAAGGGGGACATGATATGTAATACTGGCTCACTCTGTGTCCCCCACCAGGTGATGACCCGTCTCCTGCTCAGGGTTTGGTCGGTCCAGGTCACATGATGAGCTCCACCTTCTGTCCCCTCATGGAGCAGCGTCCATCTTACCTGAGTCTCCGTCTGTCCCCTGGACTCCACGAGGACCACGGCATTCCTCAGGACATCCCGTTCCTCCTCTACCCCTCCAGCCTGCGGGGCCCCGGGCTCCTGCCCTACCTGAGCCCCTTCCACCCACAAGGACACCTGAGCGTCCTGGAGTGTCCCCTGGAGCCGGCGTTCGTCCAGAGGCGTAACGAGCGCGAGCGCCAGAGGGTGAGGACGGTGAACCAGGGCTACGCCGCCCTGAGAGACCACCTGCCGGGACACGGCGCCGACAAGAGGCTCAGCAAGGTGGAGACGCTGCGGGCCGCCATCAGCTACATCCGCTACCTGCAGGGCCTGGTGGAGGACGGCCCGTCCCCCGGCTCGTCCCCCGGCCCGAGGACGGTCTGAGGAACGTACTGTGAACAGGTCTCTGTTGCTATGGTTACGGCGTGTCTGGGCGGTGAGAACATTAAAGTCAATCAGAGGCGGATCATTAAATATGGGTTTTATTGATGAAGATGATGATGAAGATGATGAAGATGATGAAGCAGTTATAAAAATAAAAAGCTTTAAAACCAAAAGACTCTGATGTTTGATTGAGATCAAGGTTTAATCTGACACTGGGTCCTGGTCTGGGACTGATCAGTGGAACACTGGGTCCTGGTCTGGGACTGATCAGTAGAACACTGGGTCCTGGTCTGGGACTGATCAGTAGAACACTTGGGACTGATCAGTAGAACACTGGGTCCTGGTCTGGGACGTTAAATCATCGTTAACTCATCTTTGGCTTTGAAGACAGAACTGACTCACCTGTGACTCACCTGTGGTCACTGTGACTCACCTGTGGTCACCTGTGGTCACCTGTGGTCACCTGTGGTCACCTGTGACTCACCTGTGATCACTGTGGTCACCACCTGTGGTCACCTGTGACTCACCTGTGGTCACCTGTGACTCACCTGTGGTCACCTGTGACTCACCTGTGGTCACCTGTGACTCACCTGTGATCACTGTGGTCACCACCTGTGGTCACCTGTGACTCACCTGTGGTCACCTGTGGTCACCTGTGTCAGGTGTGATCAGGTGTGATCAGGTGAGTCTGACTCAGCGTCTCGTTAATCAATTAATGAAGTTTAAATCAGTTCTTCCTCTGAGACAATGAACCAGATTAAGTCAATGAAGACGTCTCCTCACAGTGAAGCCCTTGAGATCACTAATACCACCTTAATACCACTTTAATACCACCTTAATACACCTTAATACCCCTTAATAACACCTTAATACCCCCTTAATACCCCTCAGCTCAGAGTCAGTTGCTCAGGACTTGTCCCTGAACAGTTTCAGTCCGTCCTGCGTCCTCTGGGGGGACGCTGAGGCTCTGGTAGACCCGGAGGCGGTGCTGGGGCTGCAGGCAGTAGCCGATGCTCTGCTCCACCTCCTGGCAGCGGCGCAGGAACCGGCACCTGTCCCGGGCCAGCTCCTCCCAGGGGCCCCGTCGGTCCTCCTCTTCCTCCCCACAGCTGACGAAGAACTCCTCCACGTCGTCACAGAAACGCACCTGACGAGGAAGAGGAGGGAGAACAGTGAGGGGCGGGGCCTGTCATCATTGGTAACAGGTTAACAGTGAGGGGCGGGGCCTGTCATCATCGCTAACGGGTTAACAGTGAGGGGCGGGGCCTGTCATCATCGGTAACGGGTTAACAGTGAGGGGCGGGGCCTGTCATCATCGGTAACGGGTTAACAGTGAGGGGCGGGGCCTGTCATCATCGCTAACGGGTTAACAGTGAGGGGCGGGGCCTGTCATCATTGGTAACGGGTTAACAGTGAGGGGCGGGGCCTGTCAGCAACCAATCAGAGCTCAGAGCTCATTCATTAATCCTTTAATTAATTAACTTATTATGAAACTTATCATGAAACTGAAGTTCAGACTCAGTCAGCTGTTATTATTGATGAGCTAACGGATGCTAACAGTTAGCACTGACAGCAGAACGTACCTGGAAGTCTACCTGGTTTAGTTTGAGAGGCTGATATGAGCAGAAACAAACTGGTGCTATGCTAGCTGTTAGCATCGCTGTTAGCATCGCTGTTAGCATCGCTGTTAGCATCATTATTCGCATCACTGTTAGCATCACTGTTAGCATCACTGTTAGCATCACTGTTAGCATCTGTTAGCATCACTGTTTGCATCTGTTAGCATCACTGTTCGCATCTGTTAGCATCACTGTTCGCATCTGTTAGCATCACTGTTCGCATCTGTTAGCATCACTGTTCGCATCACTGTTCGCATATGTTAGCATCACTGTTAGCATCACTGTTAGCATCTGTTAGCATCTGTTAGCATCACTGTTCGCATCACTGTTCGCATCACTGTTAGCATCTGTTAGCATCACTGTTCGCATCACTGTTCGCATCACTGTTCGCATCTGTTAGCATCACTGTTCGCATCTGTTAGCATCACTGTTCGCATCTGTTAGCATCACTGTTCGCATCACTGTTCGCATCTGTTTGCATCACTATTCGCATCTGTTAGCATCACTGTTCGCATCTGTTAGCATCACTGTTCGCATCACTGTTTGCATCACTATTCGCATCTGTTAGCATCACTGTTCGCATCTGTTAGCATCACTGTTCGCATCTGTTCGCATCACTATTCGCATCTGTTCGCATCACTGTTCGCATCTGTTCGCATCACTATTCGCATCACTGTTCGCATCACTGTTTGCATCACTATTCGCATCACTATTCGCATCTGTTAGCATCACTGTTCGCATCTGTTAGCATCACTGTTCGCATCTGTTAGCATCACTGTTTGCATCACTATTCGCATCACTATTCGCATCTGTTAGCATCACTGTTCGCATCTGTTAGCATCACTGTTAGCATCACTGTTTGCATCACTATTCGCATCACTATTCGCATCTGTTAGCATCACTGTTAGCATCACTGTTTGCATCACTATTCGCATCACTATTCGCATCTGTTAGCATCACTGTTCGCATCTGTTAGCATCACTGTTAGCATCACTGTTTGCATCACTATTCGCATCACTATTCGCATCTGTTAGCATCACTGTTAGCATCACTGTTCGCATCACTGTTCGCATCACTATTCGCATCTGTTAGCATCACTGTTCGCATCACTATTCGCATCACTATTCGCATCTGTTAGCATCACTGTTAGCATCACTGTTCGCATCACTGTTCGCATCACTATTCGCATCTGTTAGCATCACTGTTCGCATCATTATTCGCATCACTATTCGCATCTGTTAGCATCACTGTTCGCATCACTATTCGCATCACTGTTCGCATCACTGTTCGCATCACTGTTCGCATCACTGTTAGCATCACTGTTCGCATCACTATTCGCATCTGTTAGCATCACTATTCGCATCACTGTTCGCATCACTGTTAGCATCACTGTTCGCATCACTGTTCGCATCTGTTAGCATCACTATTCGCATCACTGTTCGCATCACTGTTAGCATCACTGTTAGCATCACTGTTCGCATCACTGTTCGCATCTGTTAGCATCACTGTTCGCATCACTATTCGCATCTGTTAGCATCACTATTCGCATCACTGTTCGCATCACTGTTCGCATCTGTTAGCATCACTGTTAGCATCACTATTCGCATCTGTTAGCATCACTATTCGCATCTGTTAGCATCACTATTCGCATCTGTTAGCATCACTGTTAGCATCTGTTAGCATCACTATTTGCATCACTGTTCGCATCACTGTTCGCATCTGTTAGCATCACTGTTCGCATCTGTTAGCATCACTGTTAGCATTACTGTTAGCATCATTATTAGCATCACTGTTCGCATCATTATTCGCATCACTGTTAGCATCACTGTTAGCATCATTATTAGCATCACTGTTAGCATCATTATTAGCATCATTATTAGCATCACTGTTAGCATCATTATTAGCATCACTGTTAGCATCATTATTAGCATCACTGTTAGCATCATTATTAGCATCATTATTAGCATCACTGTTAGCATCATTATTAGCATCACTGTTAGCATCACTGTTAGCATCACTGTTAGCATCACTGTTAGCACCAGTCCAGACCCCCAGGGTCCAGGTCCAGTCAGAGTTGATCTACTGGTTGACTTACTGTCTTCTGCAGGAGACAACAAGTCTCTTCCTGAACAGTTTGGATCTAGAACTAGAACTAGTTTAATTATAGAACATTAATAGTTTAGATCTAGAACTAGAACTAGTTTAATTATAGAACATGAACAGTTTAGATCCAGAACTAGAACTAGTTTAATTATAGAACATTAATAGTTTAGATCTAGAACTAGATCTAGTTTAATTATAGAACATTAATAGTTTAGATCTAGAACTAGAACTAGTTTAATTATAGAACATGAACAGTTTAAAGACACGTCTCCATCAGCTGATTGATGAGCAGCAACGTTAACAAACCAGAGACGTTGGAGGACGTTAAACTCACTTCAGCAGTTTTACAGTGAACCCTGGACCCTGGACCCTGGACCCTGGACCCTGGATGTAACCTGAATCCTTGTTGACACACACAACCCTCCCTTGCCTCCACCTCCACCTCCTTTGCCCCCACCTCCACCTCCACCTCCCCCACCCCTCACCCCCTCCCTTGCCTCCACCCCACCTCCACCCCCTCCCTCACCACCTCCCCCACCTCCACCCCCTCCCTCACCTCCACCCCCACCCCCTCTCCCCACATAAACCCTGTGACTGGTGGAATGAATCTGTCTCAACTAACCCTAAATATATTCCAGAGTGTCCAACATGTCCAACGTGTCTCCAGCAGAGACACGTGTCAGTGATGTTGATAAACCTAACTGACCTTCTTGGTGGAGGTCTGGGTGGAGGTCTGGGAGGAGGTCTGGGAGGAGGTCTGGGAGGAGGTCTGGGTGGAGCTGCAGGGTTCAGAGAAGCCGCTGTCCAGTCTCTCCTCAGCCTCCTCCTTCCTGTACTCAGGTGGAGGGGCTGAGGACGGGGCGGACCGGGGACCCCTCTTGGCCCTGGTCTTGGTTCTGGGGGGGGCCGCGGAGGGCCCTGTAGTCCTGAGTGGAGCCTGGAAGTTGAAGGGGCTGTAGGGGTCAGAGGAGGAGCTGAAGGAGCTCCACAGGCGGAGGCTCTCTGCTTCGTCCACCTCGCTGGACGCAGAGTCGTCCCAGGTGTCACTGCCGGAGGGAGGGGGGGACGAGGAGGGGGGGGGAGGAGAGGCAGCGAGGGAGGAGACGTCAGGGGACGAGGCAGGAGTGGACTGGATGGAGGACGGGGGTGTGGGGGTGGGGATGGGCCGGGGCCGGGTGGAGCCGGTGTGGAGGCGGGCGGTGAAGTTTCTGGGGTTGTACGGGTCCAGACTTTGACTCAGGGACGTCCAGAGACGCTCTGTCTCAGAGTCTTCATCATCTGAGGAGGAGGAGGAGGAGGAGGACAGATCAGAGGAGCCCTCACTGTCAAAGCCATCATCATCATCATCATCATCATCATCATCATCCTCATCATCATCACTGGACTCGTCCTCGTCCTCGTCCTCACTGCAGGGACAGCCCATGATGAAGGAGATGGCTTTGTTCTGACACTGGGGGGTGGAGAGCAGCGCCGCCCCCTCCTCCTCCTGGTCCTGGTCCTCCTCCTGGTCCTGGTCCTGGTCCTGCTGCTCTGACATGGACTCCTCAGGTGTCTCTCCCTCCGTCCTCTCAGGGGTGTCAGCCTTCATCCTCAGCAGGTGTCCCTCCTCCAGGCTGGAGTACCCATTGTCCTGCTCAGGGCTCAGCAGAGACGCCTCACTGCAGGGGGCGGCTCCGGAGCTGCTGGGGGACGGGGGCTCTGGTGTGGACCCCTGGCTGTCCTGGAGACTTCCACCGGGGGACAGGGGCTCTGGTGCGGACCCCTGCTTGTCCTGGAGGCTTCCACCGGGGGACGGGGGCTCTGGTGTGGACCCCTGGTTGTCCTGGAGGCTTCTGGGGGACGGGGGCTCCGGTGTGGACCCCTGCTTGTCCTGGAGGTTTCCACCGGGGGACGGGGGCTCTGGTGTGGACCCCTGGTTGTCCTGGAGGCTTCTGGGGGACGGGGGCTCCGGTGTGGACCCCTGCTTGTCCTGGAGGCTTCCACTGGGGGACGGGGGCTCCTCTTTGTGTTTAGGAGGTCCAGAGGTTTCTCCCAGAGTCGACCCCCTGCTGTCGTCCTGGACAGTCACGTGACCCGTGGGGCCAGCGGGACTCTTTGTGTCAGTCTCTGGTTGAGGACAAAGCCGTCCGGCCCCCGGAGCCTCCTCCCCCCCCCCCCACATGCTGCCCCACCACGGCCAGGCCTTCGCCGCTCCGCTGGCCCAGGTGCCCCAGTCCTTCCCGGGTCTGATTCCCTGAGAGCTCAGCAGAACCTGGCTGAGGACGGTCCTGACGGAGGACAGGTTCCCCCCCTGTGTCTGCTGACAGAGCCTCAGGTCCACGTCTTCCTCCTGGAGGCCGAGCTCCTGCAGGGACCCCGGGGTTAGCCAGGGGACGGAGCCGCCGGCCCTCGGCTCCAGGAGGCCGGCGGCTCCGTCCTGCTGACACCGCAGGTAGGTCAGGTGAGGGGTCAGGTGAGGGGTCAGGTGAGGGGTCGAGGGACGCGGCAGGATGTCGTCCAGTTGTCTCAAAAACTCCCTCTCCTCCTCCTCCTTCACAAAACTGTCTGCCGGGGCCGGGGCAGGGGCCGGGGACCGACCCGGGATCAGTCTCTGCAGCAGGGACAGCGCCGGCCTCGACAGCAGCCCGATCCACGAGCTTTCCTGGCCGTCCAGCCCGGAGGAGGAGCCTCTCCGTCCCGTGGCAGAGGACGAGCTCTGGCCGCTACATAAATGTTCCTCCGTGTTCACGTTTCTTAACATTTTCTCAACTTAAAGTGCAAAACTTAGCTTCTGGGTCAGAGACCGGTCTGGGACAGGTCAGGGACAGGTCAGGGACAGGTCTGGGACAGGTCAGGGACCGGTCTGGGACAGGTCTGGGACAGGTCAGGGACCGGTCAGGGACAGGTCAGGGACAGGTCTCTGTGGTTAGCTTGTTAGCTTGTTAGCTGCTAATCTGACAGCTGTCAAACCGACGCGGCTCCGGTCCAAAGCAGCGACTGTCCCCGGTTCCCACCGACACACGCACGGTCCTCTCACTGGAGCATCGTCCTTACACCGACTGGAACACATAGCGACCGTTACCGCCACAGGGGGTCCAACAAATACTGTCCGTGAGTCCGGCGCAGTCCGCGGCGTTGACGCTTCGCTGAGAACGGTGGTTGGACTTCTTCCTGGTGGTGAAGACGGAACCGGAGCAGAGGACGGGGGACAGACGGGAGGAGGGACAGGACACACTCGAGTCAGGGCTTAAGGAACGATCCTGGTGTGAGGACATGAACCGGGCCATCCTGTCTGGGTTATTCTGCGGGTCTGCTCCGGCTCAGCGGTTAGCTTAGCCGTTAGCTTAGCCGTTAGCTTAGCCGTTAGCTTAGCAGCTAGCAGGTTAACTCGGCGGCTAATTAGCTTGACGGTTAGCAACCGGAAGCGTCGATAAATTCAAACATTCGGTCCAGAGCTGCCGCTGATCAGCGCATTAATCGCGTTCTGGTGGAGTTAATACTGACTCAGTCGGATCCGGAGTGAAGCCTAATCCGCGTGTGGTTCTCGGTTCCGTCGCTCCGCTCCGAGATTTCATCAGAAAGTCCAGGGACCGTCAGCGCTGACCCGGTTTCCGGGAAGTCAGGGAGCGTCGCGCTGTTCCTGGAGCGGCTGTTCCAGCGGGGAAACTCCTCCCACCTCCCTACGCTGTTACATAACATGAGCGGAGCCACGTGGTCCTCAGACGGAGCACGTCTCTGTTATAGATTCATTTATTTATAGATGTACATGTGTTTATAGTTTATTTATAGATTATATTATATTATATTATATTATATCATATTAGATTATATCACCTATAGATTTATAAACGTTTATCTTCCACTGACATGACACGTCACCTGAC
The DNA here is from genome assembly GCF_963514085.1 of Chelon labrosus. NCBI lineage: Eukaryota > Metazoa > Chordata > Actinopteri > Mugiliformes > Mugilidae > Chelon > Chelon labrosus. Next base: position 260,000 of record NC_140340.1, on the reverse strand, counting down.
CTTAACCCTAGAACCACATGTTTAACCACAGTCTGGAGAACCTCAGAGCACATGGAGCTCCGTCTGGTGACTGGCCGCGGTACGTCACGTCTGAACCTCAGGCTGCTGTAGTCAGCATGTCCTCACGCTGTGTTATAGAATAGTTAACAGATTAAAACTGAAGCTTCATCACGTATCAGAAAGATCAAGAAGCTTTTGGTTGAACTTGATAAATGAGATGACTGGACCAAGACCATCATCAGAACTGTTACTGAATAGCATCTGCTAGCTAACTACTAGGAAGTTAGCTAACGTTATAACGAGCTACGCTATTACTTTAATAGCTTCATTCACTTTAAACATAACACAGCTAACAACAGTTTGCTTTACATTAGCCTCAAGGGTTAGTTTAAGGGGTTAGGGGTTAGACTCTAACCCCTAACCCCTTAAACTTGTACAACACTAAACTCATCTGGTAAATCTCTGTTAGTTAAGTCTTGTTCACGACTATTCAGGACAAAGTCACAGACGTCTAGTAATTCATATATTTATTAGTATAAACGTTTGGTTTCTCTATCAAGTGTCCGACTGTTGCCCAGAAGCTGATCCAGTCTGGTCCTCCATCCACGGGTCTGCGTGTCGGCCAGTCTGGTCCTCCATCCACGGGTCTGCGTGTCAGCCAGTCTGGTCCTCCATCCATGGGTCTGCGTGTCGGCCAGTCTGGTCCTCCATCCACGGGTCTACGTGTCGGCCAGTCTGGTCCTCCATCCATAGGTCTACGTGTCGGCCAGTCTGGTCCTCCATCCATGGTTCGGCCAGTCTGGTCCTCCATCCATGGGTCGGCCAGTCTGGTCCTCCATCCATGGTTCGGCCAGTCTGGTCCTCCATCCATAGGTCTACGTGTCGGCCAGTCTGGTCCTCCATTCATGGTTCGGCCAGTCTGGTCCTCCATTCATGGTTCGGCCAGTCTGGTCCTCCATCCATGGTTCGGCCAGTCTGGTCCTCCATCCATAGGTCTACGTGTCGGCCAGTCTGGTCCTCCATCCATAGGTCTACGTGTCGGCCAGTCTGGTCCTCCATCCATAGGTCTACGTGTCGGCCAGTCGGGTCCTCCATCCATGGGTCTACGTGTCGGCCAGTCGGGTCCTCCATCCATGGGTCTACGTGTCGGCCAGTCTGGTCCTCCATCCATGGGTCTACGTGTCGGCCAGTCTGGTCCTCCATCCATGGGTCTACGTGTCGGCCAGTCTGGTCCTCCATCCATAGGTCTACGTGTCGGCCAGTCTGGTCCTCCATCCATGGGTCGGCCAGTCTGGTCCTCCATCCATAGGTCTACGTGTCGGCCAGTCTGGTCCTCCATCCATGGGTCTACGTGTCGGCCAGTCTGGTCCTCCATCCATGGGTCAGCCAGTCTGGTCCTCCATCCATAGGTCTACGTGTCGGCCAGTCTGGTCCTCCATCCATGGGTCGGCCAGTCTGGTCCTCCATCCATAGGTCTACGTGTCGGCCAGTCTGGTCCTCCATCCACAGGTCTACGTGTCGGCCAGTCTGGTCCCGTCCACATTAACCTTCTCATCTAACTCTCAGGTCTGAGGCCATCTTGGTTCTACAGTCTATGGTTTTAACCTTCTCCTTTATTTGTCCAGTTTCTTCCTGTTAATCATTGATCCATCAGCTGGTTTCAGGTCTGAGTCCTGATGAGGAATAAAAATACTGAACAAACCAAAGTGATCTAAATGTTTTCCAGATCAAACACGTTCAGAGGCGAGTCTTTGGTAGAGTCATGAAGTAAACCAGCTGTTTCAGAATAAACAGCTGGTTCACTTCTACCTTTAACATCAGTAAACAACATGAACCTGAGACTGGACGGAAAGAAAAGACGATTCAGAGGAAACTGTTCAAGTTTATTGTGTAGTGCAAACAAATATTAGGGGTTAATAAGAGCTGTGATCGTTCATATGTACAGACAGATCCACGTCAGGAGCTGCAGCTGACGCTCACCAGGCCAGACTAGGCCAGACCAGGCCAGGCCAGACTAGACTAGACTAGACTAGACGAGACTAGACTAGACTAGGCCAGACCAGACCAGGCCAGGCCAGGCCAGGCCAGGCCAGACCAGGCTGAGCTTCAGCTGCAGCTTTAGAGACCTGCCCCCCCGCCCCAACAGCGCAAATATAAATCAGCTTCAGGCATCTTAAAAACCCAACACTCTCCCAGAAAGTACAAAATTCACATGGTCCAAAAACAAGGAATGAAATGTAGAAACATCATCCATTCATCTTCATCCATTCATCTTCATCCATTCATCATCATCATCTGACCCTAGACTTCTCTTTTTTTGGCTCAGTTCCTGTTTCTCTTCCTTCACAATAAAATGCTGTAAACAGTAGATGTGCATTTTCTTCTTCCCTTTTTCTACTTTCCCTCATTTTGTGTCATAGACAGAAATCATTTACACCTTCATTCACACCTGATCAACTAAGAGCTGATTATTATCGTTAAAAGTTCCTCCGCTGGGTTTAAATCCCCAGAAGAAGAAAGGACTGCAGCCAGGCGAGCACGTCTGAACGAATTAAAACACGTTAAAGTTCTTCTTGTTGGTGACGTTAAGGTTGAGTTAGTTCGTCTTCCAGCTGTTTTATAAACGTCCCTTTAATAAATAAGGCTGATGAGGATTAAAGGACCAGCGTGTTGGATTCGCTGACATCTAGTGGTGAAGCAGCTCATTACACATGAACAATCCATCACACTCCTCCTTTAAATCCTCACACAGCTTTTACTTTGAAAGGGTTTCCCTTATTTCCTCTGTCTTCTTCTTCTCCTCCTTTTAATCTGCTGCTTCCTGTCAGTCAGTGGGCGGAGTCTGAGCCAGCTCCGCCCAGCTGGTGCCAGTCCACCCAGTGCTGACCTGGGACCAGCTTCTTCAGAGGGATGAAGGTTTCCCCCAGCAGGGTGTTCTCCCAGAATCCCCCGTCCCCCAGGACCCGCAGGTGGATCACCCTCTGGTCCAGGTCCCCCCGAAAGATCCGCTCATACACCAGCTGCAGGGACACAGAGGACAGACAGGTGAGGACAGGTGAGTTCAGCTCGCTGCCATAAAAACCAGGTACAGGTGATCCTGGGTTCTTTATTATTATGTGCAGCAAGAAGTGCTTTTACTTTGAAGGGCAGGTGAGCCACATTAAGAGTTTTGGTCCAATCAGGTGCTTCGTACCATTTCGTTGTAGGTGGGGTTACAGGTGCGTCGTGCTGCCTTGGTCTTCCTCTTGCTCGTCTTCTGGGGGTCTGGGAGGAGGTAGAGCTTCACGTAGGGGTCCGGGTCTGAGCCGTCCTGGAGGGGCTGCTACAACGGGACGCAGAGACAACACAGAGACACAGAGAGAGACAGAGACACAGAGAGAGACAATACAGAGAGAGACAAAGAGACACAGAGACAATACAGAGAGACAGAGAGACAGAGACACAGAGAGGGACAATACAGAGAGACAGAGGGACAGAGAGACAAAGAGACACAGAGACACAGAGAGACACAGAGACACAGAGAGACAACAGAGAGAGAGACAACACAGAGACACGGAGACACAGAGAGACAATACAGAGACACAGAGACACACAGAGACACAGAGAGACAACACAGAGACACAGACACACAGAGAGACACAGAGACATAGAGACACAGAAAGAGACACAGAGACACAGAGAGACACAGAGAGACAACACAGAGACACAGAGACACAGAGAGACAACACAGAGACACAGAGACACAGAAAGAGACACAGAGACACAGAGACACAGAGAGAGACAATACAGAGAGAGACAATACAGAGAGAGACAAAGAGACAAAGAGACACAGAGACACAACACAGAGAGAGACAACACAGAGAGACAGAGAGAGACAGAGACAATACAGAGAGAGACAACACAGAGAGAGAGAGACAGAGAGACAATACAGAGAGAGACACAGAGACAACATAGAGAGAGAAAACACAGAGACACACAGAGACACAGAGAGAACACAGAGACAATACAGAGAGGCAGAGAGACAATACAGAGAGACAGAGAGACACAGAGACAACACAGAGACAATACAGAGAGACAGAGAGACAATACAGAGAGACACAGAGACAATACAGAGACAATACAGAGACACAGAGAGACAACACAGAGACAATACAGAGACACAGAGAGAGACAAAGAGACACAGAGACACAACACAGAGAGACACAACACAGAGACACACAGAGACACAGAAAGAGACAAAGAGACAATACAGAGAGACAGAGAGACAGAGACACAGAGAGAGACAAAGAGACACAGAGACAATACAGAGAGACAGAGGGACAGAGAGACAAAGAGACACAGAGAGACACAGAGACACAGAGAGACAACACAGAGAGACAACAGAGAGAGAGACAACACAGAGACACGGAGACACAGAGAGACAATCCAGAGACACAGAGACACACAGAGACACAGAGAGACAACACAGAGACACAGACACACAGAGAGACACAGAGACATAGAGACACAGAAAGAGACACAGAGACACAGAGAGACACAGAGAGACAACACAGAGACACAGAGAGACAACACAGAGACACAGAGAGACAACACAGAGACACAGAGACACAGAGAGACACAGAGAGACAGAGACACAGAGACACAACACAGAGACAACACAGAGACACAGAGAGAGACAATACAGAGAGAGACAATACAGAGACAAAGAGACACAGAGACACAACACAGAGAGAGACAACACAGAGACAACACAGAGAGACAGAGAGAGACAACACAGAGAGAGACAGAGAGACAGAGAGAGACAAAGAGACAAAGAGACAATACAGAGACAATACAGAGAGACAGAGAGACAGAGACACAGAGAGAGACAAAGAGACACAGAGACAACACAGAGACACAGAGACACAAAGAGACACAGAGACAATACAGAGACACAGAGACAACACAGACACACAGAGAGACAACACAGAGACACAGAGAGACACAGAGACAACACAGACACACAGAGAGACAACACAGAGACACAGAGAGACACAGAGAGACACAGAGACACAGAGACAACACAGAGAGACACAGAGACACAGAGACATGTGAGTGTTTCCTCTGTCCTCATCGTCAGCAGCCAATAACAACATTATTTTATTATTAACAGCAGACGGGACGTCCTGACTGACCAGTCCTCTGATGTGCATCACCATGATGAAGAGCTTGTCGTTCTTGTAGGAGATGGACAGTTTGACTTGACCCAGTTCTTTACCTGAAGCTGGAGACGAGACCTCTGGGGACACACACAGAGGAACAGCTGATCACAGGCTCCATCAACATGACTACAGTAAAACCTGGTTACCATGGAGATCTACCTGGTCACCATGGAGACCACACACACCCGCCATCACCTAAATACCTGCTGGTTTGATGGTGGTGGTCCCTGGTCCCCTCTCGTCTCTGGGCAGCGGGTGGAAGAAGGTGTAGACCAGGTCACTCTGGAACAGAGACAGAGACAGGGACAGGAACATGTCAGAGACAGAGACAGGTCAGTCAGAGACAGAGAGACAGTGACAGAGACAGGAACAGAGACAGATATAGGGACAGGTTAGTCAGAGACAGGAACAGAGACAAAGACAGAGACAGAGTCAGGAACAGGAACAGAGACAGGGACAGGCACAGAGACAGACAGGAACAGCGACAGAGACAGGGACAGGTCAGAAACAGAGACAGGGACAGGAACAGGAACAGAGACAGAGACAGGGACAGGAACAGCGACAGAGACAGGGACAGGTCAGTCAGAAACAGAGAGACAGAAACAGAGACAGGGACAGAGACAGAGACAGAGACAGAGACAGAGTCAGGAACAGGAACAGAGACAGAGACAGAGACAGGAACAGAGACAGATATAGGGACAGGTCAGTCAGAGACAGGAACAGAGACAGAGACAGAGACAGAGTCAGGAACAGGAACAGAGACAGGGACAGGCACAGAGACAGACAGGAACAGCGACAGAGACAGGGACAGGTCAGAAACAGAGACAGGGACAGGAACAGGAACAGAGACAGAGACAGGTCAGTCAGAGACAGAGAGACAGTGACAGAGACAGGAACAGAGACAGATATAGGGACAGGTTAGTCAGAGACAGGAACAGAGACAGAGACAGAGACAGAGACAGAGTCAGGAACAGGAACAGAGACAGGGACAGGCACAGAGTCAGGAACAGGAACAGAGACAGGGACAGGCACAGAGACAGACAGGAACAGCGACAGAGACAGGGACAGGTCAGAAACAGAGACAGGGACAGGAACAGGAACAGAGACAGAGACAGGGACAGGAACAGAGACAGAGACAGGGACAGGTCAGTCAGAAACAGAGAGACAGAAACAGATACAGGGACAGAGACAGAGACAGAGACAGAGACAGGAACAGGAACAGAGACAGGGACAGGCACAGAGACAGACAGGAACAGCGACAGAGACAGGGACAGGTCAGAAACAGAGACAGGGACAGGAACAGGAACAGAGACAGACAGGAACAGAGACAGAGACAGGGACAGGTCAGAGGCAGAGACAGGAACAGAGACAGAGACAGAGACAGGTTAGAGACAGAGACAGAGACAGGTTAGAGACAGAGACAGGAACATGTCAGAGACAGAGAGACAGAGACAGAGACAGACAAAGAAACAGAGACAGAGACAGAGACAGGAACAGCAACATGTCAGAGACAGAGACAGGTCAGAGACAGAGACAGAGACAGGTCAGAGACAGAGACAGAGACAGAGACAGGTCAGACAGAGACAGAGAGACAGTGACAGAGACAGGAACAGAGACAGAGACAGAGACAGGTCAGTCAGAAACAGAGAGACAGAAACAGAGACAGGGACAGAGACAGAGACAGAGACAGAGTCAGGAACAGGCACAGAGACAGACAGGAACAGCGACAGAGACAGGGACAGGTCAGAAACAGAGACAGGGACAGGAACAGGAACAGAGACAGACAGGAACAGCGACAGAGACAGGGACAGGTCAGAGGCAGAGACAGGAACAGAGACAGAGAAAGAGACAGGTTAGAGACAGAGACAGAGACAGGTTAGAGACAGAGACAGGAACATGTCAGAGACAGAGAGACAGAGACAGAGACAGACAAAGAAACAGAGACAGAGACAGAGACAGAGACAGGAACAGCAACATGTCAGAGACAGAGACAGGTCAGTCAGCGACAGAGACAGAGACAGGTCAGAGACAGAGACAGAGACAGGGACAGGTCAGACAGAGACGCGTCAGTCAGAGACAGAGACAGAGACAGGTCAGTCAGAGACAGAGACAGAGACAGGCACAGGGACAGGTCAGTCAGAGACAGAGACAGAGACAGAGACAGGCACAGGGACAGGTCAGTCAGAGACAGAGACAGAGACAGGGACAGGTGAGAGACAGGTCAGAGACGCGACAGTCAGACACAGGGAGACAGAGACAGAGACAGGAACAGGAACAGGCACAGGGACAGGTCAGTCAGAGACAGAGACAGAGACAGGGACAGGTGAGAGACAGGTCAGAGACAGAGACAGAGACAGGGACAGGTCAGACAGAGACAGGTCAGTCAGAGACAGAGACAGAGACAGAGACAGAGACAGGCACAGGGACAGGTCAGTCAGAGACAGAGACAGAGACAGAGACAGGGACAGGTGAGAGACAGGTCAGAGACGCGTCAGTCAGACACAGGGAGACAGAGACAGAGACAGGAACAGGAACAGGCACAGGGACAGGTCAGTCAGAGACAGAGACAGAGACAGGGACAGGTGAGAGACAGGTCAGAGACAGAGACAGAGACAGGGACAGGTCAGACAGAGACGCGTCAGTCAGAGACAGATACAGAGACAGGTCAGTCAGAGACAGAGACAGAGACAGAGACAGGCACAGGTCAGTCAGAGACAGAGACAGGGACAGGTGAGAGACAGGTCAGAGACGCGTCAGTCAGACACAGGGAGACAGAGACAGACAGGAACAGGAACAGGCACAGGGACAGGTCAGTCAGACAGAGAGGACAGGGTTCAGACTGAGGTGTAGAGATGTTTCTAGTCTGAACGGTCTCAGGGCTCCACCAACGAAGAAGACTGTCTGTCTGCTACATTACTACAGTAGAAGAAGAAGAGGAGGAGGAGGAAGGTAGAGTCACCAGAGACAGATCAGCTGGCTGACCTCTGACCTCTGACCTGTGTAGTCTACCTGGACGTCATTTCTCACCTGAGCGACCTCCGGCGCGGTGTGGATCAGGTGCCACACGTATCCGTTGAGCTCGTCCTTCCTCCTGTCGGCCGTCGCCTCGCCGCGGGAACGACCAATCACAAAGCGGCTGGGGAAACTGTGGGCGGGGCCAAGACCAGATTAATGAGTCTTTGTGACAACAACAACAACAACAACAACAACAACACATGGTGTCAGTGTCAGCAGACAACACACACACAGTGACCACAGCTGCTGTTGTTTAGGTGTGTATTTGTGTGTAGTTGTGTGTAGTTGTGTGTAGTTGTGTTGTTTAGGTGTGTGTAGGTGTGTGTAGGTGTGTGTAGTTGTGTGTAGGTGTGTGTAGTTGTGTGTAGTTGTGTGTAGGTGTGTGTAGTTGTGTGTAGTTGTGTGTAGTTGTGTTGTTTAGGTGTGTGTAGTTGTGTGTAGTTGTGTGTAGGTGTGTGTAGGTGTGTGTGTACCTGGGGAGTTTAGACGAGGGGAAGATGAGTCTGAGTTTACTGTGAAGTTCTTGAAACTCTTCAAATGTTCTCTGAACCAACAGCGCCTCCTGGTGACCTTCACGCTCCACCTTCACTACAAAGGCCTGACAGACACACACACACACACACAGACACACAGACACACACACACACATTTTAGAACTGGTTTAAACCGGTTTAAACCGGTTTAAACTCTGATGTAGTCTCTTTCAGACTCACGTGTCCCCGGTTCGTCCTGACGTGTCGACAGATGTAAAGGCTCTTGATGACGCTGTCGCTCTTCATGCTATGAATTCTGGGAGCGAAGGACAATGAGGGACGGTCCTCAGACGACGTGAACTTCATCTGAGCCAGGTTGTGGATGAAGAAGTTGAGTTTGGTGGCAACGCTGCCCAGACTGGACTCGATCAACCTGGACAGGTCCAAGGACGTAGGTGAGACTTAGAGGACGCTCAGAGACTACGCCCATTTTGTCTTTCATAGTTCAACCACAACATAAAGCAATCTGATTAAAGTTGGACAAGATGGAGGAGTTTTCTTCTTCAGTGGTGGCACTACGACATAAACCTGGACAGGTGTGGGACAGGTGTGGGACAGGTGTGGGACAGGTGTGAAGGACTGGTGTGAAGGACAGGTGTGGGACAGGTGTGTGGGACAGATGTGGGACAGGTGTGGGACAGGTGTGGGGGACAGATGTGGGACAGGTGCGTGGGACAGGTGTGGGACAGGTACCTGGTGAAGTACATGGTGGCGTCGGCCTCCGACTCATGAGGTCTCAGAGCATCGTAGACGTACTTGAGGTCGTCCAGATCAGAAAGTTCAGGGATTCCACACGACAACATCTGGAGACACAGACACACCTGAGTAACACCTGTGTGTGTGTGTGTGTGTGTGTGTGTGTGTGTTGGTTATTGTGTGTGTGTTGTGTGTACCAGGCCCAGCAGGTTGAGGAACAGGTGAGCGTGTTTCCTGATCAGGTTGTAAGCTTCACAGCACAGATCCACGAAGTCGTGGAAGCGACTCGATGGTTTGTCTCCTCCGTTGATGACATACGCCATGTCTGAGGTGAAGACGAAGGGAGCGCGGTCCCTGAAAGAGTGACCCACCATGAACAAACCAGTATAAACCAGTCTGGACCACTATAAACCAGTCTAAACCAGTCTGGACCAGTGTGGACCACTATAAAACCAGTCTAAACCAGTCTGGACCAGTGTGGACCAGTGTGGACCAGTATAAACCAGTATAAACCAGTCTAAACCAGTCTGGACCAGTATAAAACCAGTATAAATCAGTCTGGACCAGTATAAACCAGTCTAAACCAGTCTAAACTAATCTAAACCAGTCTAAACCAGTATAAACCAGTCTGAACCAGTCTGGACCAGTATAAAACCAGTCTGAACCAGTCTGAACCAGTATAAAACAGTCTGAACAAGTCTGGACCAGTATAAAACCAGTATAAATCAGTCTGGACCAGTATAAACCAGTCTAAACCAGTCTAAACTAATCTAAACCAGTCTAAACCAGTATAAACCAGTCTGAACCAGTCTGGACCAGTATAAAACCAGTCTAAACCAGTCTGAACCAGTATAAAACAGTCTGGACCAGTATAAAACCAGTCTAAACCAGTCTGGACCAGTATAAACCAGTCTGAACCAGTCTAAACTAATCTAAACCAGTCTGAACCAGTATAAACCAGTCTAAACCAGTCTGGACCAGTATAAAACCAGTATAAATCAGTCTGGACCAGTATAAACCAGTCTAAACCAGTCTAAACTAATCTAAACCAGTCTAAACCAGTATAAACCAGTCTGAACCAGTCTGGACCAGTATAAAACCAGTCTAAACCAGTCTGAACCAGTATAAAACAGTCTGGACCAGTATAAAACCAGTCTAAACCAGTCTGGACCAGTATAAACCAGTCTGAACCAGTCTGGACCAGTATAAACCAGTCTAAACCAGCCTCAGCCTCTCTCACCGTTTGATGTTCCCAAACATCTGAGCGTGACCCAGGAACTTCCCGAAGTCGATGTGGAACATGTGTCCGCTGGTCTGGAGCATGATGTTGTCGTTGTGGCGGTCACAGATTCCCAGGATGTAGGTGGCCACGCAGCAGCCAGCACACGAGAAGATGAAGTTCTCCACCGCCTGGACACATGTTCCCTTCACATTAAAAGACTTCAACGGCTGAGTAAGATGCTTTTATTGTGAAAAAGAAAGTTAGCGGAGCTTCCTCTTCAGAAAAAACATCAAAAATAAAACTAATATTTATGACACGTTACCGTCTACAGAAATCTGAAAGTTTCAAGGTCCCATTTCAGCCAACAGTTTAAAAACAAAACACAGAGAGGAACCAGGTGGTACAGGTGTGTACAGGTGTGTACAGGTGTGACTCTCACCTTGTCATACTCCTCGTCTGTGGGGTTGTGTTTCAACAGCCACTCGGCCAGTGGTCGATCTTTGAACGATCCTGTGACTCCATGTTCCACCTGGATCTGCCTCAGAGTGTCAGCGTGAGGAATCATCTCCACCATACCTGAAACACGTAACACACATGTCAGTCACACCTGGAAACATGTAACACACACCTGTCAGTCACACCTGGAAACATGTAACACACACCTGTCAATCACACGTGGAAACATGTAACATACACCTGTCAATCACGCCTGGAAACATGTAACACACACCTGTCAATCACACGTGGAAACATGTAACACACACCTGTCAATCACACCTGGATACAATACATGTAACACACACCTGTCAATCACACCTGGAAACATGTAACTCACACCTGGAAACATGTAACACACACCTGTCAATCACACCTGACAACAGGTAACACACACACCTGTCAGTCACACCTGGAAACATGTAACACATTTACACTGTCTGCCTGTCCTCCTGGTCTAATCCTGTCCTATCCTTCAAGCATACACCTGTCCTCCAGGCATGCTCCTGTCCGTCCTCACCTCGTTCTCTGCCAGTGGAGAAACACCTGAAGATGACCATCCTCATGTCCAGACCCTCCTGGATCCAGATCTTGTTCATGATGCGGATCATCTGCAGAGTTAGCATGTCCTGTCTCAGGTCGTCTCCTGACTGGACAGACAAATCAGCAGGGGTCAAAGGTCAGCGTGTGTCAGACAGTTAGGGTTAGGACGTCAGGTGTGCAGGTGAGTGCAGACGTTACCTTGAAGATGACGTTGACATTGTCTCCCAGAGGGTCCAAGTTCTGGAAGGACAGCTTGAGGGGGACAGCGTTGGAGTTGAAGAATGAACACGACTATAAAGGACAGAGGAAGAAGACGAGAGCATCAGTGGACACAAGGACACAGATCAATAAAGAATTAAAGGACATGAGTTTAAACAAGTTCAGTCATCAGGTTCATCCTGAGGGGACCATGAACGTCCAGGTGAACCGTCAGGTGGAGAAACATTAGAGTTAATGATGGATGAACTGATCGGTCTCGGTCTGTTGCTGCTGTGGAGGTCACGTTGTTTTTAAGGGTCAAAGGTCACGGTTCAGACTTAGAACCAGGTCAAAGGTCAGGGGTCAGACCTGGTTCTAGGTCAAAAATCAGGGGTCAGACCTGGTTCTAGGTCAAAGGTCACGGCCCAGACCTGGTTCTAAGTCAAAGGTCACGGCCCAGACCTGGTTCTAAGTCAAAGGTCACGGTTCAGACCTGGTTCTAGGTCAATGGTCACAGCTCAGACCTGGTTCTAAGTCAAAGGTCACAGCTCAGACCTGGTTCTAAGTCAAAGGTCACGGTTCAGACCTGGTTCTAAGTCAAAGGTCACGGTTCAGACCTGGTTCTAAGTCAAAGGTCACGGTTCAGACCTGGTTCTAAGTCAAAGGTCACGGTTCAGACCTGGTTATAGGTCAATGGTCACAGCTCAGACCTGGTTCTAAGTCAAAGGTCACGGCTCAGACCTGGTTCTAAGTCAAAGGTCACGGTTCAGACCTGGTTCTAAGTCAAAGGTCACGGTTCAGACCTGGTTCTAAGTCAAAGGTCACGGTTCAGACCTGGTTCTAGGTCAAAGGTCACGGTTCAGACCTGGTTCTAGGTCAAAGGTCAGGGGTCATTCATACCTGGATGTTGATTCCTTTGACGAGCAGCGCCGGGTTCAGAGGAAGTCGACAGCTGCTGCTGATTGTGAAGAACTGCTTCATCTCCTCCAGACCTTCTCTGAGGACACACTGAACACACACACACACACACACACACACACACACACACACACACACACACACGGTCAGTTTTGTCGCCCTCTGCTGGAAGCTAATGAGAACAGTCACATTAGGGCGGGGGTGAACCTGTGGCTCAGAGAACAAACGAACTGAGGAGACGATGTCTCACAGCAACCAGCAGACCCCCGTGACCCTTAACAGGACTAAACGGGTGTCGAAGATGAATGAATGAATGAATGTCTCACAGCAAACTGAGCGTCGTAGATATAAACATTCAAACGTGAAGACATGAAGTATCTATGGCGACCTCACCTGTCTGTTGGACGGCGAGGCGTCTCGTACTTTGTGGGCCACATTGGCGAGGATGGAGACGAGCCAGCACTGACGGTCAAACTCGTCTCGGAGACCTCGGCCGACGCAGCACAGCAGAGCGGCCAGTAGGTGCTGATAGCGAGCACTGAACTGACTGTCCTGAAGGTTGTCCTTAAGCAGCCTGAACCACACGGGAGGACAGGTTAGAACGGCCTGATCAATGATGCGGTAATAACACAGTAATAACCGATTAAAAACGATTAATAACACAGTAAAAACTGGTTAATAACTATTAATAACTCAGTAATAACTGATTAATAACACGGTAATAACTGTTAATAACTCAATAATAACTGATTAATAACACGGTAATAACTATTAATAACTCAGTAATAACTCAGTAATAACAGCTTGATCAACAATAACACATTAATAACTGATTCATAACACATTAATAACATATTAATGACAGTAATAACATTCATAACTGATTAATAACACATTAATAACTCATTTATAACTCATTTATAACTGATAACACATTAATAACAGTAATAACTGATTAATGACTGATTAATAACACATTAATAACTAATTAATAACACAGTAATAACTGATTACTAAACTATTAATAACACAGTAATTGTTAATAACACAGTAATACGTAATAACTGATGAATAACACATTAATAACTGATCTATCACCGATAACACATTAATAGCAGTAACAACTGATTAATAACTGATTAATAAGACATTAATAACTCATCTATAACTGATCACACATTAATAACGATAATAACTGATTCATAACTGATTAATAACACATTAATAACTAATCTATAACTGATCACAGAGTCGGGGTGCTGACCAGAACAGGTAGTGCGCGATGCGAACGTCTGCGATGGCTCTCCTCAGGAGGAAACGAACCAGAGAGCTGTCCAGGTAACACTCGTACTTCAGAGCCTGAGACAGAGACAAGAGACAGCTGATGAATACATGGATGGACACAAAGACTGACTGACATCACTTCCTGTTGTCCTGGTTATCATGTGTGGACTACAGGATCGATCACTGATTGACATGTGATGATCTCAGTCTCTTCTACTATCAGCTGCAGTAGACACCAGACTCTACTGATTCTGATACTGGAACTCATTTTATATTTTCTGTGTCTTCAGTGGAGGATGTTTCTAAAACGGACTGCGATCAACCACAGGACTCACCAACGTACAGGATCTTATTGTCTGCATAGAATGAGATGTTAACGTCCGTTACCTGGACCAGCTGAGGCAGGAAGTCCAGCAGCTCTGGGTCTGAGATGGAGTCCATCCACTGGACCGCCGTCCTCCTCAGCTCCTGGTCCGGGAACCTGAAGAACATGTGTCAGTTATTTCAGACGTCTCTATAAACATGATGTTTTTCTGTTCTAGCTGTGACTCCTCGTTTTTAGGACCTGTCATTAAAAACATCTCATCATACTGGAACCATCGGCTGGATGTCACAACATTCATTTGGTGTACAGGGGAGACGTACGAGGCGTGGAGGAGTCCCAGGGCGTCCAGGTGTCCCAGGCAGGCCCACTGTCTCAGCAGGGCGTAGATGTCCGGGAGGCAGGTCCACTGCCAGCAGGGGGCGCTGGCCAGGACCAGAGGCAGCGCTGCACTCTCTGACTGACAGAAAGCCTTCTTCTCCCACAGCAGACGCTTGTCCTCCGGCGTCAGCCTGCAGAGAGACAACGTCCACACTGACTCATGTCTTTGATCATAAGGTCAAAGGTTCTGGTCTAAGGTCAGACCTAGACACGATACTGGGTCAGAAACAGGACATGGACCCAGTGTCTCTTGTTTAGGACCCAACCAAAGACATTTATCTGGAGCCTGAAGTCATTGTTGATCTGTGCTAAACTGAGTCAATGTCCAGTGAATGAATGAAGGGGAAGGGATGACTCTGACCAGAAGAAGGCCTTCTTGTGCAGGACGTCCCGGAGCTGGATCTGACTGATGGTGTCCAGTCTGGAGAAGTCGTAGTGAGGACAGAAGTCTGCTGGAGGAGGAGTACTGAACCGGACCTCGAAGGACGAGGACGGAAAGTCCACCTGAGACACATTTACGTCACTGAGCTTGTTACCAAAACATGTTCATGGTACGATGAGAAAATTAATCCTGATAACATGTGACACACCTGTAGATGACCTCACCTGTAGATAACCTCACCTGTAGATAACCTCACCTGTAGATAAACCTCACCTGTAGATAAACCTCACCTGTAGATGACCTCACCTGTGGATAACCTCACCTATAAATAAACTCACCTGTAGGTGACCTCACCTGTAGATAACCTCGCCTGTAGGTGACCTCACCTGTAGATAAACTCACCTATAACCTCACCTGTAGATAACCTCACCTGTAGATAAACTCACCTGTGGATAACCTCACCTGTAGATAACCTCACCTGTAGATAACCTCACCTGTGGATAACCTCACCTGTAGGTGACCTCACCTGTAGGTGACCTCACCTGTGGATAACCTCACCTGTGGATAACCTCACCTGTAGATAACCTCACCTATATCTTCACCTGTAGATAACCTCACCTGTAGATAACCTCACCTGTAGATAACCTGACCTGTGGATAACCTCACCTGTGGATAACCTCACCTGTGGATAACCTCACCTATATCTTCACCTGTAGATGACCTCACCTGTAGATAACCTCGCCTGTAGGTGACCTCACCTGTAGATAAACTCACCTATAACCTCACCTGTAGATAACCTCACCTGTAGATAAACTCACCTGTAGGTGACCTCACCTGTAGATAAACTCACCTGTAGATAACCTCACCTGTAGATAAACTCACCTATAACCTCACCTGTAGATAACCTCACCTGTAGATAACCTCAACTGTGGATAACCTCACCTGTAGATAACCTCACCTATAGATAACCTCACCTGTAGATAACCTCACCTGTGGATAACCTCACCTGTAGGTGACCTCACCTGTAGGTGACCTCACCTGTGGATAACCTCACCTGTAGATAACCTCACCTATATCTTCACCTGTAGATAACCTCATCTGTAGATAACCTCACCTGTGGATAACCTCACCTGTGGATAACCTCACCTATATCTTCACCTGTAGATGACCTCACCTGTAGGTAACCTCACCTGTAGATAACCTCACCTGTGGATAACCTCACCTGTAGATAACCTCACCTATATCTTCACCTGTAGATGACCTCACCTGTAGGTAACCTCACCTGTAGGTGACCTCACCTGTAGGTGACCTCACCTGTGGATGACCTCACCTGTGGATGACCTCACCTGTAGATGACCTCACCTATATCTTCACCTGTAGATGACCTCACCTGTAGGTAACCTCACCTGTGGATAACCTCACCTGTGGATAACCTCACCTGTGGATAACCTCACCTATATCTTCACCTGTAGATGACCTCACCTGTAGGTAACCTCACCTGTAGATGACCTCACCTGTAGGTGACCTCACCTGTAGGTGACCTCACCTGTGGATGACCTCACCTGTGGATGACCTCACCTGTAGATAACCTCACCTATATCTTCACCTGTAGATGACCTCACCTGTAGGTAACCTCACCTGTGGATAACCTCACCTGTGGATAACCTCACCTGTGGATAACCTCACCTGTAGATAACCTCACCTATATCTTCACCTGTAGATGACCTCACCTGTAGGTAACCTCACCTGTAGATGACCTCACCTGTAGTATGACGCTGTCCGGCTGGCTGAAGTTGGGTGAACTGGTCCGGGCGTTCCCGCTCCTTCCGGGGGTCGAAGGCCATAAACCCAATAACTTCCTGCCACACGTCAGGACACTGCACACACAGGACCAGTGTTTCTATCGTTGTGAGGACCGTGACCATCTCAGCTAAGGTCCCAACATATTCCTGACCATAACTACCCTCCCTAACCCTAAACCCCAGCCTGACCAGGTTCTAACCCTCTACGAGGACAGCCTGGCCTCATTAGTATTCTAACCACTAATAAAAACAAGAACACACTTCCTGCTGATAATCACTTCCCTTTCTGTCTTTCTCTCCTTCATTGCTCTTTATAATTTGGCTGTTTATTCAAAGACCGTCTCCAACAGGAAGTGAGCAGCAGATGGGAGGAAATGACATCACCAAACAGGAAACATCTGTTATTTGTTGTGTTCAGTGTCATGATCAGAGTTTGTTCACATCCAGAAACACGATTATCGTTAGAGTTAAGGTCAACAGGAAGAGAATCCGGTCTGAACAGGTCTGAACTGATCTGAACTGACTCTGGTTTTTAACTCAAACATCAAACTAAACGTTTCAGGCTGTGATGATTTAGATGTTGATCGGTTTACGTTCAGGTGTCTTCGTATCCCATTAGCTTAGCTTAGCCTTAAGACTGGAAACAGGCTGAGGTAAATAAATGCACCTGATGACAAGGTCATGTGACTCACTGTCTGAAGTTGAACAGAGGCATGGTGACCCAGCCCAGAGCCTCCATGCTGCGACGCTGCTTCCCCTTCTCCTCAGCTCCTACTGGCGGCGGCAGGGAGCTGGCGTACAGCGTCACCGTCAGCTGAGACTCTCTGGGCAGCTGGTTGATCTGCACCGGGAAACACACCCTGCAGGGGGCGTGGTCATTAACCCACTGAGCTCGACAGGTGTGTGCAGGCGTGTCTCGGGTAACGTACGTACCTCTGGTCCCAGACCACCAGGTGGAACAGGTACTTGCTGACCGACTGTTTGCTGGTGTGCTGCGGCGCGCAGAGCTCCGCCCCTCCATGAGTCAGAGAGCAGGACAGGAAGAAGCCCTCGTAACTGTAACCAATCAGAGAGCAGGAAACCCAATCAGAGAGCAGGAAACCTTGGCGACTGTAACCAATCAGAGAGCAGGAAACCTTGGCGACTGCAACCAATCAGAGAGCAGGAAACCTTGGCGACTGTAACCAATCAGAGAGCAGGATGAGGACCAACAGACCTCAGATCAGCAGTTTAGCATGAGGGTTAGCGACAGGGACTTGAATTTGGGGGCAGAGTCTCTCTGAAGCTGTGTTTGATTGGCTGTTGAGTTCATCAATAATGACTGACTCCACCTTTAAACGCTATGTTTCGTCAGATGACTGAGAAGATCAGAAAACCACCAGGAACAGATCTACACTTAAACCACATCATCTCCTGGACAACGTCTGGACTCAGATACGAACCAGAGCTGTGACTGTACCTGTGCTACCTCAGCAGGGTGTGTTTGTTTTGTGGTACCTGGCGGCCCAGGTGATGGGGATGCGGTGAGCGGCGTAAATGTTGAAGGACAGGACGCTGGTGACCCGGCCGGCCTCCTGGACCGGCGCCGTACAGCTCAGACTCTGGGGCGTCGTGTGGAAGTTGGCGTTGAATGTGCTGCAGTACAGCTCCACCAGATCCAAGATGGCCGCCGTCAGCTTCTCCACCACTTTTTCTGTAAGACAAGATCAGTCGACCAATCAGAGACGTGTGTTAAAGGATGAGTCAAAGAAAACAAGAAGAGACTAAGGAGGTAGATGGTTAACAGGTTGATCTCATCAGAACCAACCTCTGTTCCCTCGGACCGTCAGCACTGAGGCATCCTGGGAAAACAAACATGGACATGATGAGACCTCCTGAGTCCTGGTCACTGAACAGATCTGACTCTGCTCTAAGAGAGTTTCACCTTCAGGACTTTGGGCTGCAGGCGACAGGGGCATGCTGGGAGCTGGTTCAGAGCCGAGGTCACATCCGGCGTCTCCACGGCAGCTAACGAGCTGCAGAGGACCTTCACTGATTGGACGAGCCGCTCCACGTGCAGCTGCAGCTCCACCTTTAGAGACAAGAGGTTTAATGTGGAGGAGGTTGAGACAGAAAGAGGAGGAGGAGTTGGTTCTGATTTACCTCCGCCCGCAGGAAGGCCTCGGCTTCATTATGGAATGTATCGAGCAGCAGAGTCAGAGCCTCCCTGATCAAACACAGTTCAGCATCATCATTATTATTATCCATCATTACAGGTAGCGCTCATTAGGCCCTGCCCCTCACCTGGTCACCGTCTGTTTGATTGGACGCTCCTGCAGCAGGATGCTGTGGTTCATGGAGGACGCCGTCTCATCGTCTTCCTTCTGTCAATCAAAAATAACAACAACACGAAATGTATCCTGTTTGTTGGTTTGTTTGTTTGTTTGTTTGTTTGTTGATTTGTTTGTTTGTTTGTTTGTTTGTTTGTTGATTTGTTTGTTTGTTGGTTTGTTTGTTGATTTGTTTGTTTGTTTGTTTGTTGATTTGTTTGTTTGTTGGTTTGTTTGTTGATTTGTTTGTTTGTTGGTTTGTTTGTTGATTTGTTTGTTTGTTGATTTGTTTGTTTGTTGGTTTGTTTGTTGGTTGATTTGTTTGTTGATTAGGGGTTAAGGTTAAGGTTAGGGTTAGTTGTTTGTTGGTTTGTTTGTTGGTACCGTTCGGGCTAGCTCCGTGCTGACGTCAGATCTCTTGGTCAGAAACAGTCGGACGTCCCAGTCAAACTTCAGACACTGTTGAACAAACTCCAGACCAGCCAGAGTCTGAGAGCTGAGACAGAGACAGAGACAGAGACCTTCAGAGACCATGTTGTTATCTGTCCATGGATCAGTGTAAAATGAAGACAGATCCTGAAGGTGTTCCAGAGACTGAACAGGATGAAGACAAGAAGTCAGTTCAGCTGAGAAGAACACAAGGCCGAACAGAACCTATCTCTGGTCTTACTGTACTGGAGATGAGGCTGGTTCTGGTCCAGGTTTTTTTCCAGGTCAGGTTCAGCTAAAGCCACGCCCACATTCACCAATCATTGATATGGCTTAGTTTGGTTAATGTTTGCCCCCAGATCATGGCCGTCCAGTATGCGGCGCCCCATTAACACCAGGTGGCAGGGCCTTGATTACAGCGCCACCATGTGGCTGATGAGACTCTTGTTTCCTCTTCATTTCAACACATCAGCGTTTTATTCAGTTCATATATTCAACATCTGTCCTCAGCGTCCAAACACATGGACAGAAATGAAAGACTTTGCATCCTGGTCAGATCTGGACTCAGTCATTGTTTCACAGCAGGAAGCAGCCTATCAGACTGAAACACACTTCCACCGACAGGACGGAGGAAAGACCTGAGAGCTGCAGCACGACTGTGACGGCGCTTTAAAAACACCAACTGTCAATGACGGGAAATGGGCTCAGATCCAGATCAGCCTGGACCAGCTCACAGAGCCTCGTTAGAGTCAGAACCACATCCAGATCAGACGAGACCGGCTCACTGAGCCTCTCTGTCACCAGCAAACCTTCCACCAACGATGAACCAAACCCAATGGAACAGTTTAAATTCATCTTTCAGTGTCTGGTTATGTTTCATATCAAGAACAACGGTAAATCTGGCATCAGTCAGAGATAAAACAAAAATAAATGGGCTGTGAACGTGAACTTGACTCAGTGAAGAAGAACAGAACCAGAATGAAATGAACCCACGACTGTCAGAAGTACCGGCTGCATCGACGTCTTTCGTGTTATCTCTAAAGGGCTCTTACTTGTTGAGGAACTCATCGTGTCCGCAGACCTTCAGCAGGTAGTCATCCACGTCAGCGTGGTCCAGGTCGTCCTGAGCGTAACACAGAGTCTGAAAGATGAGCAGGTCCACAGTGGACGCACCTCGGAGACAGAGACAGCTTCATTAGTTACACATTTACAGAGAGCTGGTGGACTTTAGATTGTACTCTTTAAAGGTTTCCCATCATTGACACTGACATGTTTACATTACATTTATAACTAGAGATGACCTGATCTGTGTCAGGGCCAATCCAGAAGAACCCTGGTTCTAACCATGAAGGTCGTCCTCTGTTAGTCAGTAACTAGTGTAATGTGGATGTGTGGTGAGGTGGTAGTAGTTGATCATCTAAACAGAATCCATGGAGTCAATGTGAACAGAAACTGTGAATGGCTGTAACAGCTGGTGAATGATAAGAACAAGGTTCATTAGTTTATGTTCAGATGGTCTGTCTCTGTTGTCTTACCATCGCAGGTGAAGGTGAGAGGTTCCCTGAAGTGCTGGCTGAAGATGGTGACCTTCACGCTGACACCCAGACCCTGATGAATCTCATCATGGCCGACCGATGGCGTCCACATGAAGCCGGCGTTCTTTGAGCGGTCGCTGTGAGGGTACGCTGAACGCAGCCTGGAAACAGAGACAGACTGAGGATGACCTGGGGACGACCTGGGGACGACCTGGGGACGACCTGAGGGCGACCCAGGGACGACGTGAGGATGACCTGAGGATGACCTGGGGACGACCTGGGGACGACCTGGGGACAACCTGAGGACGATCTGAAGACGACCTGAGGGCGACCCAGGGACGACCTGAGGACGACCTGAGGACGACCCGGGGACGACCTGAGGACGCGAGGGGACGACCCGGGGGTGACCTGAGGGCGACCCAGGGACGACCTGAGGAAGACCTGAGGAAGACCTGAGGACGACCCGTGGACGACCTGAGGACGACCCGGGGACGACCTGAGGACGACCCGAGGACGACCCGTGGACGACCCGAGGACGACCCGGGGACGACCTGGGGACGACCCAGGGACGACCTGAGGACGACCTGAGGACGACCCGTGGACGACCCGGGGGTGACCTGAGGGACGACCCCGTGGACGACCTGAGGACGACCTGAGGACGACCCGAGGACGACCCGAGGACGACCTGAGGACGACCTGAGGACGACCTGAGGGCGACCCAGGGACGACCTGAGGACGACCCGTGGACGACCTGAGGACGACCCGGGGACGACCTGAGGACGACCCGAGGACGACCCGTGGACGACCTGAGGACGACCCGGGGACGACCTGAGGACGACCCAGGGACGACCTGAGGACGACCTGAGGACGACCCGAGGACGACCCGGGGACGACCCGAGGACGACCCAAGGACGACCCGAGGACGACCCGAGGACGACCCAGGGACGACCTGAGGACGACCTGAGGATGGTTCTCAACCAATCAGAGGAGGTTTACACCGTCAGAGTTCAGGTGGAGGCTAAGAAGACATTTTATGTCTTCCTTCTTTCTGATGCCGTTGGGTTTGAGACGATGACAGTTTATCCATCAGTTAAATGTTGTATCTTGACGTTGATGAGATGTTTCTTTCTCATCTATATCAAGGTCAATTAATTAACCATCTGGCCCTCTGATTGGTTGCTGAGCCTCCAATTGGACCAATTAAAGAGATTAACAGGAAGCTCAGTGTTTTTCTGTGTGAATGGACCTGTCCATGGCTACTGCTTGTGTAACCTAGCAACAGAGACCTGGGACGGCGGGGTGGAGCTACTTCAGTAAAATAATCTGGAGTTACTCACACGTCCAACATGTGACAGAACGCCGCCACCTCCTCGTCTCGCTCCTCCGACACCTGGAACAACTCGTATCCAAACCCATTCATCCTGGAGCCCAGGGACATCTGTCAATCACACACAGAGCCAATCAGAGGACAGGGAACCAAAAACACCCAATCAGAGGAGGACAATGACATTTGGCATCATATTTGAAAACAACATGCTGCTGGTAAAGGTTCTTATTCTGTAAAGTGGGAAGCCTTCATGTTTTTGTTTGCTGAGATCATGTGATCTGCTCTGATTGGTCGGTGTTCCTAATGAACTGGTCCAAACATTCTGATCCTGACTTCCTGTCTCAGGTCCCAGTGAATAAGACTTTAGCTTTAACTCCTGTAGTCAGACGAGTGTTTTATCATCAGGGCTGAGATAAATAAAATGTGAATCCTCACATTGGAAACCTCACTGTGGTCTCATGAGACAATGATTACTAGTCCACATGTGATGGACATCCAGGACAAGACAGAAGAGAAGATCTGGACAAAAGCAAAGACACAAGATAAGAAGACGGAGGAGACACCACAACGAACCCATGAGGAACCAATGAGGAACCAATGAGGAACCAATGAGGAGTTGTAGTCTGGAGAAAATCTCTGCAGTGCAATCAGCCAGCTCTGCAGTTTATACAGGTTCACAGGGACTTACCGGGTCGACAGACACCCGCCGCTGGTTTTTGTTGCTCTTGGGAAGAACCGTGTACGCCCTGGGTGGCACCTGAGGGGGGAGGGTCTGACTCCGAGCCACAGGCTTCCCTGATTGGTCCCCGTTGGCCCTCCAACCTCTGGGCCCCCGTTGACTCTCGTAGAGTCTGGACAGCGAGTCGTTGATGTTGTCGTAGTTCAGCTCTCCTGAGGTCACCTTGGGCTGATCCACGTCAGGCAGGAACAGATTCACATCTCGGGGCATGGAGGACCCTCGGGGGGGCAGTAAGGGCTTGTCTGTCCCTGATGATGGGGGGATGGGGTTCCTGGGTGGGATGGCGGGGGGAGTGTCATCTGGAAGAGCAGGGTAGCCTTTGAGAAGTGAGTCTGACCCAGATCCAAGTGAGTCCCCGAGGCCAGAACATGAGGGGTCTCTGAACTTGCTGACCTCTGGACTGTCTAGGATGTACAGGGACTCTTTCAGGTAGCCTCCCTGAGGAGGGAGCGTCGTCAGTGGGATGGGGTGTGGAGACTGGGACCCTCCAGGCTGGTTCAGTGAGGGGTCAGATCCATACAGGTCCAACAGGAGGTCTTCTTCTGCAGGGTCAGGACTGGGCTGGCTGGGTAGTGGGCCCTCCATGGAGGGATTTGAGATCTTGGATTGAATCTGGCTGGTACCTTGAGACCCGGTCTGGCTGGGTTCCGGTCCACTCTTGTCCTGTCTGAGTCTGGAGAGGGCGTCATACTCCATCTGCAGGGCCTCAGCCAGAACCAGCTCTTTCTGACTGAGACCCAGAGCCTCCAGACAGCTCCAGCCCTTCTCGCTGCTCTCCTTCTGGGTCTGAGCCGCCGACATGGTGCGTCCTCAGCACAGATGGAGCTAGAGGACACACCGAGGAACCATGGAGCTGCTGGAGATCAGCTGAGGACAGACAAGACAGAAAGAGGAGGTGTTTGTGCAACAAATGGAGTTTGGAGACATCGTCTCATTCAGTGCTGAAGACATCAAAGCCACGAAGGAACACATGTGGAATCATGTAGCAAACACCAAAGTCTTGAACAAACCAGAAAATGTTTTATATTCCAGATTCTTCAAGGTAGTCACCTTTAACCATCCAAAATTCAAGGATTAAGCAGCATGTGACCACAGCATTCTGCAGCGACATCCCATCATCAGTTCTTCAACGGGACAATGAGCCCAAACACACCTCCACACTATGGAAGGGCTCCTTGACCAGGAAGTATAGTGATGGAGAGCTGTGTCACATGACCTGGTCTCCACAATCACCTGAACCCAGCTGAGATGGTTCTGGATGAGTTGGACCCGAGAGCCGACAAGAGCTCAACAACCTCTGAGAGACTGTTGATGACAAACTATTCTCCAGGTGACGACCTCATGAAGAATCTAAAATATAAAATATATTCTGGTCCTTCATAGTATAAATGTCTTCAGTATTAAAGACTAACAACTGGACTGTAGAGATCAGAAGAACACGTCAGCTGGTTCATAGAGGATGTGATGCTGTTGTGGGGGGGGGGGGGGGGAGTTTCATTTTCAGTCAACACTGAGAAACACTGAGAAACCTTACTGGGCGTCTGTTTCATGAATTCCACTTTGATGGTCAAGTTCATGTTTTCAGCATTACAGGCAGCAGGAACATAAATGTTTTTATTCCACACATTGATTGGAGTAACTGATGGATCAATGACGTGGACAAGTCGTTGCAGTCCTGTCTCACTAGACACAAATCCGGCGAAACACGGAAGTAAAGCAGCGCCGCCATTACTGCGGGCCTTGCTGCTAAGGAAATAGCGGAAGTAGCGTGTTGGTCCCGTAGGCGGCTGTAGCAGACGTTAGCTGTAGGAAATGTTATTTTTATTTAGTTTTTTTAGTACGTATGCTGTCCAGTGATGCCGGGAAGATCGCGTTGTGTGGTTGGCTGTTTTAACAACAGCACAAAACTACAGGCCTGGAATAAAACTGTTTGTGAAATTCACGAACCTTTATTGCACATCGACTGTCCATGTTTACGGCCATACGGATTACACAGAGATGCCGTTTTCTCTCTGTATTGTTACCGACACATTATGGTATGAGTTCACTGCCTGTGAAAATCTCACGACACCTTTTAATGTGATGAGCTCATCTGCGATGGTATGCAGTATCTGGCCAATCCATCCGGAGCTCATGTAATTCTGACCTTCCATCAATGCCCTGTAGTTTAGGATCTGAAGCTCATCGCATGCCAGATGATTAATAAAATAATCTTGAATATCTGTGAGAACATGTAGGATATTTTATTGCTACAACTGGTCGTGGCTAATAGTTATTTGCAACTTGTGAACATATTAGCAACACAGCTAGTGTAGAATGACGTTCGGTTTTATTGTTGTCATCAATTAGCTTAGCCTTATAGCTACACGTCTCAATTACATTACATTACATTTGGCTGACGCATTTTTACATTAATACATTATGTTGTCAGTAAATTACCTTTATCGGTAGGTTTTGGCCACTGCCTGACATCATCTACCCAACGTTCCCTTTCACCAGACATTTTCTTTCATGAGCAGGATCCGCTTTCATTGAAATGTCATTGGAGGGTACCGGCAACTGTACTGTACTGTACTCTGTACTCTGTAGTGTACTCTGTACTGTACACCGTCACACTTCGCAGGCACGCAGTAATGGCGGCAGGCAAGATGGCGGCGCCCATAGAGTTCACGGCGGATTTGTGTATAGAAAACGTGACGCTGACCTGAGAGCAGATCTGTGTCAGCAGGTAACTACCAAACCTGTATCCATGCATCTCAAACATCATTAGAAATGTTTTCAAAGCAGCTGATTTGTGTTTACACTGCTAATACACCTCCTGAATGCTGCGTAGTCAGCAGTGGGCTGCTGGAAACCTGAGATACACCTTTATTTATAATAGGTGAACAAAGGCTGCAGGTGGATTTACCTGGAGAAGCCTCAGAAGAGAAGGTCTGAGCATCTGCAACATGACCAAACCATCAAGCAACTTTAGTTTTGACTCCTCTGATAAATTCCTAGATGTTAACACAAGTCAGACTGACGCAGACATTCTGTCAAAAACACAACACATGACAAGAGACTCTTTATTTGTCTCTCAGTAAATGTTCTGCTAATCTTTCTACGTCCACCAGTCTACACTGAATACTACACAATACCTCTGAACATGGTGTGTGTGTGTGTGTGTGTGTGTGTGTGTGTGTGTGTGTGTGTGGGTGCACTAGAGGTGAGATTGTTTCATATTGACGTGTCAGAGTTTCTTGTGTTTTTAACAGTCAGGGGTTTAGGGTTTAGGGTTATGGATCTTTGTACCAGGTTGTACTTGAGCTTGTTGATTAACTGACTGAGTCATAGTTTCATGTTTCACAGCAATAAAACTCATTTATGAACTTGTACTTTGACGTACTGGTGTTTTCCAGTTAAGCCTGAATGTCTTTTTAATATCGTCTGATCTGGATAAAGTTGTTGTTGTTGTATGAGCAACATTCTGCCTCCAACAGACACATCAGGTCTGTGAACGGAGACAAGAGATGAACTGATGAGAACAAAAAGAGAAAACAACTTCCACCCCCCACTGAGAGCTGAGCCTTTCAGTCAGAGAACAAAGGGCCCAGTGTCACATGGACAAGATCACATGATTAAAGTCACGTGATCCAAGTCAGAGCTGACAGACAGCAACACACACACACACATCAACACACACACACACACACACACACACACACACACACACTCCAGTGTAAATGAAAGTGAAGGATTGTGGGATCTGGTTCTGTAGAAGAAGAGTTTTTAATGTGATGAAGGCCACAGTGTCCTCATTGACCAGGTCACATGATCTAATCAATGTAAATAAAACACATGGAGACGGAGAACCATGAGGAGAACCATGAGGAGAACCATGAGGTCAGAAACATGGAGAACAGCTGTGCTGGAGAGGTTTCTCCCTAAATGTCTAACAGCGAGAAGCCACCAGGAAACACCTGACTTCAGATCTGTCTGTTCGGACCAGAACCAGAATCAGAACCTGAACCAGAACCAGAATCAGTTTCAGGGCCAGATCAGAACCGGAAGATATCACAGACATAATGAATTAAAACCCTTATCTGTGTCAGGTGAAACAATCAGTCTGAGCCAGGTTCAGGTGTGTTAGGCCAGGTTCAGGTACGTCTGAGCCAGGTTCAGGTGCGTCTGAGCCAGGTTCAGGTGTGTCTGGGCCAGGTTCAGGTGTGTTAGGCCAGGTTCAGGTACGTCTGAGCCAGGTTCAGGTGTGTTAGGCCAGGTTCAGGTGCGTTAGGCCAGGTTCAGGTGCGTTAGGCCAGGTTCAGGTGCGTTAGGCCAGGTTCAGGTGCGTTAGGCCAGGTTCAAGTGTGCCAGAGCCAGGTTCAGGTGTGTCTGGGCCAGGTTCACGTGTGTCTGAGCCAGGTTCAGGTGCGTTAGGCCAGGTTCACGTGTGTCTGAGCCAGGTTCAGGTGCGTTAGGCCAGGTTCAAGTGTGCCAGAGCCAGGTTCAGGTGTGTCTGGGCCAGGTTCACGTGTGTCTGAGCCAGGTTCAGGTGCGTTAGGCCAGGTTCACGTGTGTCTGAGCCAGGTTCAGGTGCGTTAGGCCAGGTTCAGGTGCGTCAGGCCAGGTTCAGGTGCGTCTGAGCCAGGTTCACGTGTGTCTCTGCTGCTATCAGTTGATCAAACATTCCTACATCAACCAAGAACTTTGTACTCTGAACAGAGTTTAGATGACGGCGTGTAAAAACCTGCTGCGCTGCGTCTCTGTGACATAAATGAGGTTTTACTGGTGAACAAACTTGATGTGTTGTTCTGTGTCAGTGATGGTTTCACTTCCTCTCTGGTTTATAACGTTGTCTGAAGATCAAGGAGTGTCAGTCTCACTGATCTCACGCCTACGCAGTAAAGACTGTAGCCTCGGTTCTACGCAGTAAAGACTGTAGCCTCGGTTCTACGCAGTAAAGACTGTAGCCTCGGTTCTACGCAGTAAAGACTGCCTCGGTTCTAATCAGTAAAGACTGTAGCCTCGGTTCTACGCAGTAAAGACTGTAGCCTCGGTTCTACGCAGTAAAGACTGTAGCCTCGGTTCTAATCAGTAAAGACTGTTGCCTCGGTTCTACGCAGTAAAGACTGTAGCCTCGGTTCTACGCAGTAAAGACTGTTGCCTCGGTTCTAATCAGTAAAGACTGTAGCCTCGGTTCTACGCAGTAAAGACTGTAGCCTCGGTTCTACGCAGTAAAGACTGTAGCCTCGGTTCTACGCAGTAAAGACTGTAGCCTCGGTTTACAGGCTTCCACCGACCCTGGTGAGTTCTGGGTCGTTGGTTCCGGTTAGAACACGGTGGGCTTCAGTCACTGAGGTCCAACTCTCAGCAGTGACTGGTTCTGAACTTCAGCCGGTTCCTCGTGGGTTCATAGAGGTCATCAGTTACCTCATCAGTTACCTCCAGATGGATAAAAGGGGCGGGGCCAGAACACATCCAGGTGTTTGGACTGGACTTGGTCACATGGTTCTGCAGGTGAGCAGCCATGTTGGTTTCAGTTTGACTGAAGAACGACGTCGTCTGACTACAAGTACTACCACAATGAAGTACTGCATGTACAAGCACTACCACAATGAAGTACTGCATGTACAAGTACTACCACAAGTAGTACTTGTACATGCAGTACAATGAAGTACTGCATGTACAAGTACTACTACACTACAAGTACTATCACAGACAAGTGCTGCACGTACAAATACCACCACAGTGAAGTACTGCATGTACAAGTACTATCACAGACAAGTACTGCACGTACAAATACCACCACAGTGAAGTACTGCATGTACAAGTACTACCACAATGAAGTACTGCATGTACAAGTACTACTACACTACAAGTACTATCACAGACAAGTACTGCACGTACAAATACCACCACAGTGAAGTACTGCATGTACAAGTACTACCACAATGAAGTACTGCATGTACAAGTACTACCACAATGAAGTACTGCATGTACAAGTACTACCACAATGAAGTACTGCATGTACAAGTACTACTACACTACAAGTACTATCACAGACAAGTGCTGCATGTACAAATACCACCACAGTGAAGTACTGCATGTACAAGTACTACCACAATGAAGTACTGCATGTACAAGTACTACCACAGTGAAGTGCCACCACCGTCAGTGACGTCATGACCACGTTGTTTTGGGAGTTGTTGACAAACATTAGTTGTTGTTGTTGGTTTTAAGTCAAACATGATGAGTGAACAGTAAACATAAGAGGCAGCTGCGGTCCAACGTCCAACCAGACTCCATTCAGAAATCACACACTTTAAAGCTCTTCTTCCCCAGCTAACCGCTCACCGGACACACCGGACACACCGGCCGTTACAGCCTCGTCTTAGTGTCGTGTACCGGGGCCGCTCTCCGGCTGCAGCCTCGGGTCACTCCGTACCTTCTCTACCCTTCCTCCGGGGGGTTTCTGACCCTGCAGGGCGGCGGCGAGCAGCCACAGCCACATCTAAACACTGAACTCCAGTCATTTCTAACGAGACTTAACGGAGGTAAAATATTCACCGAATCCCCCCGAACAGCCTCGAACACCGGACGGAGCGTTCAGCACCGGACCAAACCAAACCAGAGCGAGCACAGGAGCAGGCCTGTTTTATTTGTCGGATGTTTGAATGGACTTTGGTTCGACCCCCCCGCCCCCTCCACACGGAGCAGCGCAGTCCTGAAGCAGGACTCCTGATCCGCGGACAGCGCGCGGCGCAGCGGGCTCGTGGCCCCGGCAGCGCGGGGTCAGGTGAGCTCTTACCTGCCTCTCCGTGGAGGGTCGCGAGGAGCTGCTGCTGCTGCTGAACAGCTGCTAACTCCTCAGATTACATCAACCGTGGCTCTGAGTCGGTGGGTCCGAGCAGAGTAACGGCCTCGTCACATCCAGACGGTAGAACCGGTCCTCTGGATCCTCTGAGTCTGGGTCCGCCCCTGGAACAAAGCGGTCCCGGTGCTCCGCTGCTCTGCTGCCCGGTCTGAGGCCGCGAGTCCGGCTCAAAGTCTGCGTCCCCACGGCAGACACGGACATGCGCAGTGTGGGCCTGGAAACTTCCGGGAGAACTTTCAAAATAAAACAAAACTGGGACACGTTTTTTCTCTTACCGAGAGATTTCGTCATCATCATCATCATCATCATCATCATCAATTACACTTGTATTTTGTGTCAAAGCGAGAACAGTAATAAATAATAAATAAACATTAATTCATTAAATGTCAAACACTTTTAATTGAAGTAAATGTTTTTATTTGTGACACAAACAGAGGTTGATGAATAGACAGGACCTCAGAGCATGATGGGACGTCCCCCAGCAGCCCCCCAGCAGCCCCCCTGTAGCCCCCCAGCAGCTTAGACCTAAAGCATGATGGGACGTCCCCCAGCAGCCCCCCTGTAGCCCCCCTGTAGCCCCCCAGCAGCTTAGACCTATAGCATGATGGGACGTCCCCCAGCAGCCCCCCTGTAGCCCCCCTGTAGCCCCCCAGCAGCTTAGACCTAAAGCATGATGGGACGTCCCCCAGCAGCCCCCCTGTAGCCCCCCTGTAGCCCCCCAGCAGCTTAGACCTATAGCATGATAGGAAGCCCCCCTGTAGCCCCCCAGCAGTCCCCCAGCAGCCCCCCTGTAGCCCCCCTGTAGCCCCCCAGCAGCCCCCCTGTAGCCCCCCTGTAGCCCCCCAGCAGTCCCCCAGCAGCCCCCCTGTAGCCCCCCTGTAGCCCCCCAGCAGCCCCCCTGTAGCCCCCCTGTAGCCCCCCTGTAGCCCCCCAGCAGTCCCCCAGCAGCCCCCCTGTAGCCCCCCTGTAGCCCCCCAGCAGCCCCCCTGTAGCCCCCCTGTAGCCCCCCAGCAGTCCCCCAGCAGCCCCCCTGTAGCCCCCCTGTAGCCCCCCAGCAGCCCCCCTGTAGCCCCCCTGTAGCCCCCCTGTAGCCCCCAAGCAGTCCCCCAGCAGCCCCCCTGTAGCCCCCCTGTAGCCCCCCAGCAGCCCCCCTGTAGCCCCCCTGTAGCCCCCCTGTAGCCCCCCAGCAGTCCCCCTGTAGCCCCCCTGTAGCCCCCCTGTAGCCCCCCAGCAGTCCCCCAGCAGCCCCCCTGTAGCCCCCCTGTAGCCCCCCAGCAGCCCCCCTGTAGCCCCCCTGTAGCCCCCCAGCAGCCCCCCTGTAGCCCCCCTGTAGCCCCCCAGCAGCTTAGACCTATAGCATGATGGGACGTCCCCCAGCAGCCCCCCAGCAGCCCCCCCAGCAGCCTAGACCTAGTGGGAGCTAGTTCCTCAGGAGTCTGGTGGCTCAAGGTTCCTCCTCCCATTCTACTGGAGAACCTCATTTATTATTCTGCTGCTTCCAGCTTCAACCAGACAAACCATCACTGATCCCAGATGATGAGAGGAGGACCTGTGGGACAGTGGAGCTGATGTCCTTCGTCTTTAAAGTCCTCAGAGACATTAGCATCAGAGGACGTTGAGTGTAAAGAAGTCAGTGATTAGTCCTTTAATGACCTCCATGAGCAGCTCGTTCATGACTAGAACCAGGACCAACGGTGAACTGGTCTACTCACACAAAGGCCTCAGTAACTTTACAGGAGTCCAGTCTGTCCTCGTGGGTCTGTCCTAACCCTGCAGCAGAGAGACATGTGGACATGGACGACTTCAGACTGAGACACAAACCAGTTCAAGAAGATCAGTGACCATAAGAAAGACAATCTGACCCTTGAGTGTGTTAATATAGAATGATTAACTTCTGTTAATTACATTTATTTGATTATCGTTATTAGTTGTATGAATCAGCAGGTCGTCCATCAGGGGTTCATTCTTTCTTTCATTCTTTCTTTCATTCATTCATTCATTCATTCATTCATTCATTCTTTCATTCTTTCATTCATTCATTCATTCATTCATTCTTTCATTCTTTCTTTCATTCATTCTTTCATTCTTTCTTTCATTCATTCATTCATTCATTTATTCATTCATTCATTCATTCTTTCTTTCATTCATTCATTCATTTATTCATTCATTCTTTCATTCTTTCATTCATTCATTCTTTCATTCATTCATTCATTCTTTCATTCTTTCATTCATTCATTCATTCATTCATTCTTTCATTCTTTCATTCATTCATTCTTTCATTTATTCATTCATTCATTCATTCTTTCATCTGGATAAAATAATCTAACTCTTCTTTGAAGGACTCAACTTCAAAACTGAAGCTTTTATTTTGAAAGCAGCAGGAAGGGAAGTGACGTCCTTCAAACACCTGCTGAGATTGAGGTTTGGAACCTTTCAAAATAAAAGTCTTGATCTCTGGCCTACTGCATCCTTCATCATCTGTCTTCATCATCAGAACCCGTTGTCACGGAGACCAGAGCTGATCAGTCACTGACTGTGGGTGTCCAGCTGTTCGGTCCTCAAGACTGGACAGTGTCTCTGCAGTCATCATGTGTTAGTGTCCTCAGAGTGTCCTCAGAGTGTCCTCAGAGTGTTCAGCTGTCCTTACACCTCCTCCTGGTCTTTACTGTGGAAGGACGTCCGTCTCAGGTTCTCCTTGACTTTGACAAACTCTGGAGCTTTTGGGTTGTCCTCCTCCTGCTGCTGTCTCTCCAGCTGGAGACAGAGACATGGACACATTCAGGGACAGTGGGACAGAAGAGCGTCAGACAGAGACATCTACATGTGTCTTACCTCCTCCAGCTTCCTGTGTCTCTTCATGAGCTCCGCCTCCAGTGGAGACACCTTCTTCCGAGCTTCGTCCTCTTGTCTCCTCTGTCTCATCAGCTGATCTCTCTTCCTGGACTCCAGGACTCTCTGCAGCTCTGGCTTTGTCTCCACACTGCCCCCCCCCCAACACAACCACACAACCATTAATACACACTGACCCCCCAACACAAACACACAACCATTAATACACACTGACCCCCCAACACAACCATTAATACACACTGACCCCCCAACACAACCATTAATACACACTGACCCCCCAACACAACCACACAACCATTAATACACACTGACCCCCCAACACAACCGTTAATACACACTGACCCCCCCCCCCACCCACCCACCCCCCGACACAGGGAGGCCTGTGATGAGGGAGGCTGTTGCTTAGCAGCATCTTCTAATGTTAACTATATACACTCTATGTCCCAGACTGTCCTCTAAATGCTGTTCCCAGACGTCCTCTATGTCCTCTATGTCCTCTATGTCCTCTGATGTCCCCAGTACCGTTTGCAGCTGCTCAGCAGCTCGCGGTGAAGCTCCTGGTGACTCTTTGACGCTTTGACCGGGTTCACCAGTTTCCTGGGTTTGATGATGTCCTCGTCCTCGTCTGCCTCCACGTAATCAGGCTGTGGGACATAGGCAGACACTGGGGACGGCTTCCTGTGGACACCCTCTGACCGGTGCTGCTGCAGGTCTGCATGCGCTGAAGCTGAAGACATGAAGACATGAAGACGTGAAGACATGAGACAGAGACGTGGAGACGAAACCCTAAACCTCTGACTGCTTCATAAACTTTGTGGACTCATCTCTGGTGGGGACGAGTCCAACAGGACGAGTCCAACAGGACGAGTCCAGATGCTGAACCTGACCCCAACCTGGTGCTCCACAAATAACCTGAACACTAAGAACCCCAGAGATCCTGGACTTCATGGACCGGCGCCCGGAGCCTCTAGTCCGTGAACCTGTAAGACACTGGGCCACCCGGACAGACGAACTAGCATCTGATCCCTGTCCTCAGGTATTCTGGGAGACAGAGATCAGATGTCAAACACCTCAGACAAAGACTCTTTTCAACAGAGAAACCAGAGACCAACGTCCACGGCTGCTTCATATTTCAGAAAAATGAAATGAGTCCATTGGTCACAGGTCCAACGATGGACACTGTCCTCTGGAGCTGCTGCTTGTTTACATGTCTCATGTCCAGGAGACAGAGAGAAAGGGGACCACTGTTGAAGACCTGGACCGGAGTCTGTTTTAAACCCTCAGCTGACCCAAACACCGTCCCCCAAAACACCGTCCCCCAAACACCGTCCCCCAAAACACCGTCCCCCAAACACCGTCCCTAAAACACCAGCCCCCAAACACCGTCCCCCAAACACCATCCCCCAAAACACCGTCCCCCAAACACCGTCCTCCAAAACACCGTCCCCCAAAACACTGTCCCCCAAACACCATCCCCCAAAACACCGTCCCCCAAACACCGTCCCTAAAACACCAGCCCCCAAACACCGTCCCCCAGACACCGTCCCCCAAAACACCGGCCCCAGACACCATCCCTAAGACACCAGCCCCCAAACACCGCCCCTAAAACACGAGCCCCCAAACACCGTCCCTAAGACACCGTCCCTAAGACACCGTCCCCCAAACCCCTGTTTGTGATGGAGGGTGTGGTGTGTTGGTGCTACACCTTCCCTCTCCACCAGGGGGAGCGGACTGAACCCAAGTCTTTGAGCACTGTCAGAACGCTAGGAGAAGAAGAGGAGGTCCATCTTCATGGGAGGACGGGAGCAGACAGAGACCAGGACCTGAAGCAGGAAGTCTGAGGTTTGACATTGATCTGAGGAAGGACGTGGAAATAAAAACTAAAGCTCTCTGAAGATTATTGACGTCTCACTGAGTGGATTTCTCTGGTTTCACTCTAGAAACCGTTGACAGGAAGACGGTCCGACTCCACCGGCGCCTGACGAGAGGTCGTGTTACAGGAATTATTTTCATTCATCCTCAGGACATAAAAGCCAGACCTACTGCAGAGACAAAGGCTCCACCCAGAGAATACTGGATCAGAACCAGGACTTTATAGACCAGAGAATACTGGACCAGAACCAGGACTTTATAGACAAGAGAATGCTGGACCAGAACCAGGACTTTATAGACCAGAGAATACTGGACCAGAACAAGGACTTTAATCACCAGAGAATACTGGACCAGAACCGGGACTTTATAGACAAGAGAATACTGGACCAGAACCAGGACTTTAAACGTCTGTTCTTTTAGGTTCCTTTTCATTGACTCCTTCGATGTCTTAACTTTCTCAGGATCCTGTGTTGAACTGAAACGTTCCTGGTTCTGGTTTTGGTTCCAGCAGTGACTTTGTCTGGTTCCTCATCAGATTTTGTTGGGTCCAGTTTATTCTGGTGTAGAACAACATTTCCAGAACATAAATCATTTATAGATGAGTGAAACTAAATCAGTTCAATCTGATCCAGGACCAGCCCTCCTCTTACCGGACTTCACCAAGCCCCCGTCCCCGTCCCCATCTCCGGTCCTGGTCCCGGTCCAGGTCCCGGTCCTCTTCTGGTCCATCTGATTCGGCCGATGATCCTCATGTGTTTCAGACTTTCTCTCTGTGGGAGCAGCCGAGTGGAAAGCAGCAGTCACATGATCCTCCTCCTCCTCCTCCTCCTCCTCCTCCTCTTTGTGAAGCAGCGTCTCTTCAGGAGCATCGGTGTTTTCCCACGCTCCTCCTCTGGTTCACATCCAGAACCTTTCATGGTTCAAACCCAAACTAAAGATTCATTCAGTTTGTGATGATGATGTTTTCTAGTTGATTGTGTCAGACACACATAGAACCATGAGGACTGATCTGTCACGTCTGTAGACGTTCTGTGGACGTTCTGTGATCTGTCATGTCTATAGACGTTCTGTAGACGTTCTGTAGACGTTCTGTGATCTGTCATGTCTGTGGACGTTCTGTGATCTGTCATGTCTGTAGACGTTCTGTAGACGTTCTGTAGACGTTCTGTGATCTGTCATGTCTGTAGACGTTCTGTAGACGTTCTGTGATCTGTCATCTCTGTAGATGTGCTGTAGACGTTCTGTGATCTGTCACGTCTGTAGACGTTCTGTAGACGTTCTGTGATCTGTCACGTCTGTAGACGTTCTGTAGACGTTCTGTGATCTGTCATCTTTGTAGACGTTCTGATCTGTCATGTCTGTAGACGTTCTGTAGACGTTCTGTGATCTGTCATGTCTGTAGACGTTCTGTAGACGTTCTGTGATCTGTCATCTCTGTAGACGTTCTGTGATCTGTCATGTCTGTAGACGTTCTGTGATCTGTCATGTCTGTAGACGTTCTGTAGACGTTCTGTGATCTGTCATGTCTGTAGACGTTCTGTGATCTGTCACGTCTGTAGACGTTCTGTAGACGTTCTGTGATCTGTCATGTCTGTAGACGTTCTGTGATCTGTCATCTCTGTAGATGTGCTGTAGACGTTCTGTGATCTGTCACGTCTGTAGACGTTCTGTAGACGTTCTGTGATCTGTCATCTTTGTAGACGTTCTGTGATCTGTCATGTCTGTAGACGTTCTGTAGACGTTCTGTGATCTGTCATGTCTGTAGACGTTCTGTAGACGTTCTGTGATCTGTCATCTCTGTAGACGTTCTGTGATCTGTCATGTCTGTAGACGTTCTGTGATCTGTCATGTCTGTAGACGTTCTGTAGACGTTCTGTGATCTGTCATGTCTGTAGACGTTCTGTGATCTGTCATGTCTGTAGACGTTCTGTAGACGTTCTGTGATCTGTCATCTCTGTAGACGTCCTGTGATCTGTCATGTCTGTAGACGTTCTGTAGACGTTCTGTGATCTGTCATGTCTGTAGACGTTCTGTGATCTGTCACGTCTGTAGACGTTCTGATGTTGAACTCTGTGCTGCTGGACAGATTAACTGCAGACAAGATCCACTTTGGCAGAGAGGTGCATTCTGGGTAAATGGGCCTCTATCAGTACCAAGCAACTTAACTGAAGGTCTGATGAACCAGCTGCCCCCCAATAGCCCCTCCCCCAGACACAGGTCAGGCAGCGTGTACTTCAGGTCCAGTGGGAAGTTTAAAACACCTGCAGGTGGACGGTTACCTGAGAGGGACACACTTACCTCTGGCGTTTGGATGCTTTCCATTCTTCACACACTGCTGCTTGGGCAGAGGCTCCTGGTCAATGCTGTATGCCTTCTGGAAACCGCAGAAGAAGAACTCAGGGACGAACATGTGTCACACCAGACGCTAGAAAATCTGATGGATTTACTGTCTCTTTAAAATGGACTTCTGAACTGACTGAGCAGAGTGGAGCTTTATTGTGAAGGTCACGTAGAGGAAGCTGATGATGATGACGATGAAGAAGATGATGATGATGATGATCAGGATATGAAGTCACAGTATTTTGTGATTCATGTGTCCAGTTTCATTCATGTCACCTCCTGGTGGTGGACGGGGTGGTGGGAGGAGGGGGTTGAAAGGGGGAGGGGAGGGGAGGGGGAGGGGGAGGTCTGGGAGACACTGAGGGCCTTGTGACCATGTTGCAGCCTGATGAAGCTGCTCCTAGCAACAAATACAATGTCCATTCACTGATGGGGGAGGAGGGGGAGGAAGAGGGAGGAGATAAAGAAAAGAAGAGGGGAGCAAGAGACTTGAATGTTGTTAAAGGGACAGTTCCACATTTTTCCTGACGTCCATTCTTCATTGGGACTCCACTTCCTGTCTGTAACCTTCACAATAAAGCTCCACTCTGCCCAGTCAGGTCAGAAGTCCATTGAGAATGTGTCTGATTTTCATGATCAGTAAAGTTTGTCTTAAAGAGACAGTCGTCAGTCAACACAGATTGAGACAGGACAGGGGACAGCTGACTGTTAATGAGCTACACCCCCCCCCCCCCCCCCCCCCATCAGAATTATTAAGACTGATTCAAACAAACATTAAACCTTAAGCTCCTCTCAGACTGAATCTGATGATTGTGTCAGTGATCAATATTTAGTTTGATCAGACTCTGATCAGGTCCAGGTGTCACTGTGATCTTCAGTTAATGATTTATATATAATATGATGTGGAGTGTAATAAACGATGAGACAAGAGACGTGTTGAGTCAACTTTACTCTCCACTTGTATATCCAACAGTACTGTACATAGAGTGAGGTGAAAACTGGTACACCACGTAAACATGGAACCCTCACTCCCTTAAAGGTACAGTCTCTTGGTGAATGTCTCTCACAGTGTTCATTGTGGGTCACCACTGTTTTGCTTTTTGTTTGGTTCACAAACAAATGAATCTGAAAACAAATATTCAGATAAAAGAAACACAGTCCTGTCTGTGGCAACCAGCTAACCTACCTACCTACCAACCAGCTAACCTACCTACCTACCAACCAACCAGCTAACCTACCTACCTACCAACCAGCTAACCTACCTACCTACCAACCAACCAGCTAACCTACCTACCTACCAACCAGCTAACCTACCTACCTACCAACCAACCAACCAGCTAACCTACCTACCTACCAACCAGCTAACCTACCTACCTACCAACCAACCAGCTAACCTACCTACCTACCTTCCTACCAACCAACCAACCAACCTACCTACCAACCAACCAGCTAACCTACCTACCTACCAACCAGCTAACCTACCTACCTACCAACCAGCTAACCTACCTACCTACCTACCAACCAGCTAACCTACCTACCTACCAACCAACCAGCTAACCTGCCTACCTACCTTCCTACCAACCAACCAACCTACCTACCAACCAACCAGCTAACCTACCTACCTACCTTCCTACCAACCAACCAACCTACCAACCAACCTACCTACCTGCCTACCTACCTACTAGGGTTTAATCCCGGGAAACGGGATTCCCGGGAAATCTGATCAAGACTATTTCCCGATTCCCGGGAAAGGTTATGACGGGAAACGGGAAATATATATTTATTTTTTGTTACACGTGCGCTTCTATTGTTGTCTTACGTTAACGTTGAATTCAGTGCAGCAGTAGGCCACCAACCTCCTAATGATGTCTGCAGCCAGCTTTGTTAGGCCGTAAGGTGAACCCTGTTATCGTTTCATCCCGCTCCACAGTCTGGCATCTACACAATCTTTAGTTCATAAAACATAACGAGTCATGCTAAGCTACCCAAAAAAAGTTCGTCGCAAAAATTCCAGTCGATTGCCGATGCGTCTATGTTTTATGCAGAACTAGTTTCTTCAGAGCGTAATAAGATCTTGGTCGCGAGTGGTGGCACGGTTGGTCACGTGATCGTTCTACACCAATACGGTAGCTGCTTTTTGGCAGATAGGCTGTCACGCACGCAGCTCAATTGATCACGCAGCAGAATTGATCATTGCAAACTTTGTTGATATGGACATAAACTGTGTTTCTTGCCCTAATAATGTTACGAATAATATAAAACATGCTGGGAACGCATATTTGAATGATATCGATACATTACTTGGGCAAAAACAACAACAACAAAAAACTTTTCCCGGGATTCCCGGGAAATGGGTCGTCTTTTCCCGGGATCTGATTCATCTAATTTTCGGGAAAAATATTAAACCCTACTACCTACCTACCTACCAACCAGCTAACCTACCTACCTACCTACCTATCTACCTACCTACCTACCTACCAACCAGCTAACCTACCTACCTGCCTACCTACCTACCAACCTACCAACCAACGTACAAACCTACCAACCAACCGACCTACCAAACTACCAATGAGGACATTAAACCTTAAGTTCCTCTGAGACTGAATCTGATGATTGTGAAATAAAAGCAAATATTCAGGTAAAAGAAATACAGCCCTGTCTGTGGCAACCACCCAACCTACAAACTTACCAACCAACCAATTTACCAACTTAGCAACCAACCAGCCAGCCAACCAATCACCCAACCAACCAATTTACCAACTTAGCAATCAACTAGCCAGCCAACCAATCAACCAGGCAACTTACCAACCACCCAACCCACCATCCAACCAACCAATTTACCAACTTAGCAACCAACCAGCCAGCCAACCAACCACCCAACCACTCAACCAACCAATTTAACAACTTAGCAACCAACCAGCCAGCCAACCAACCAACCAATCAATCATGTTTATTTATTTATAGAAGAAACACGTCCAGAGGACAGATATAATATCAGTTATATATGATACTGCTCTACATTTGAACTGTTTCACTGATCTGAATGTCAGCTCGCCGCTCTACATTTGAACTATTTCACTGATCTGAACGTCAGCTCGCCGCTCTACATTTGAACTGTTTCACTGATCTGAACGTCAGCTCGCCGCTCTACATTTGAACTGTTTCACTGATCTGAACGTCAGCTCGCCGCTCTACATTTGAACTGTTTTATTGATCTGAGTGTCAGCTCACCGCTCTACATTTGAACTGTTTTATTGATCTGAGTGTCAGCTCGCCGCTCTACATTTGAACTGTTTTAGTGATCTGAATATCAGCTCGCCGCTCTACATTTGAACTGTTTTATTAATCTGAACGTCAGCTCACCGCTCTACATTTGAACTGTTTCACTGATCTGAACGTCAGCTCGCCGCTCTACATTTGAACTGTTTCACTGATCTGAACGTCAGCTCGCCGCTCTGCATTTGAACTGTTTTATTGATCTGAATGTCAGCTCGCCGCTCTACATTTGAACTGTTTCACTGATCTGAACGTCAGCTCGCCGCTCTACATTTGAACTGTTTTATTGATCTGAATGTCAGCTCGCCGCTCTACATTTGAACTGTTTCACTGATCTGAACGTCAGCTCACCGCTCTGCATTTGAACTGTTTTATTGATCTGAATGTCAGCTCGCCGCTCTACATTTGAACTGTTTCACTGATCTGAGCGTCAGCTCGCCGCTCTACATTTGAACTGTTTTATTGATCTGAACGTCAGCTCGCCGCTCTACATTTGAACTGTTTCACTGATCTGAACGTCAGCTCGCCGCTCTACATTTGAACTGTTTTATTGATCTGAACGTCAGCTCACCGCTCTACATTTGAACTGTTTCACTGATCTGAACGTCAGCTCGCCGCTCTGCATTTGAACTGTTTTATTGATCTGAATGTCAGCTCGCCGCTCTACATTTGAACTGTTTCACTGATCTGAACGTCAGCTCGCCGCTCTGCATTTGAACTGTTTTATTGATCTGAATGTCAGCTCGCCGCTCTACATTTGAACTGTTTCACTGATCTGAGTGTCAGCTCGCCGCTCTACATTTGAACTGTTTTATTGATCTGAACGTCAGCTCGCCGCTCCACATTTGAACTGTTTCACTGATCTGAACGTCAGCTCGCCGCTCCACATTTGAACTGTTTCACTGATCTGAACGTCAGCTCGCCGCTCTACATTTGAACTGTTTCACTGATCTGAACGTCAGCTCGCCGCTCCGCATTTGAACTGTTTCACTGATCTGAACGTCAGCTCGCCGCTCCGCATTTGAACTGTTTCACTGATCTGAACGTCAGCTCACCGCTCTACATTTGAACTGTTTTAGTGATCTGAATGTCAGCTCGCCGCTCTACATTTGAACTGTTTACTGATCTGAATGTCAGCTCGCCGCTCCGCATTTGAACTGTTTCACTGATCTGAACGTCAGCTCGCCGCTCTACATTTGAACTGTTTTATTGATCTGAATGTCAGCTCGCCGCTCCGCATTTGAACTGTTTCACTGATCTGAACGTCAGCTCGCCGCTCCGCATTTGAACTGTTTCACTGATCTGAACGTCAGCTCACCGCTCTACATTTGAACTGTTTTAGTGATCTGAATGTCAGCTCGCCGCTCTACATTTGAACTGTTTACTGATCTGAATGTCAGCTCGCCGCTCCGCATTTGAACTGTTTCACTGATCTGAACGTCAGCTCGCCGCTCTACATTTGAACTGTTTTAGTGATCTGAATGTCAGCTCGCCGCTCTACATTTGAACTGTTTTAGTGATCTGAGTGTCAGCTCACCGCTCTACATTTGAACTGTTTTAGTGATCTGAATGTCAGCTCGCCGCTCTACATTGGAACTGTTTCACTGATCTGAACGTCAGCTCGCCGCTCTACATTGGAACTGTTTTGTTTCTTTGTTCATCGACCATCAGACTTTCAGGAATCTGGATGTCAGGTTTCAGGATTATTTCTTCCAGGTCGACTCCGCCTGCTGCTGGAAACGCTCCTAAAAATAAACTCCGACTGCTCCATGTTCACACCACCTGCTGTCAGCTGTTGGTTACTGTGGTAACAAACACACCCCAATCTTCACCATCATCATCAGCCTGTCAGTCCTGACATTAACGTCTGGATCACAAGAAACTTGAGATGACCTCAGATATCATTCATTCATTCATCTTCTGGAACCTCTTGTCCTGTGAAGGGTCATGGGGTCTGGAGCCTATCCCAGCTGTCATTGGTCTAGAGGGGGGGTCCACCCTGGACAGGTCTCCCGTCTATCCCAGCTGTCATTGGTCTAGAAGGGGGGTCCACCCTGGACAGGTCTCCAGTCTATCCCAGCTGTCATTGGTCTAGAGGGGGGTCCACCCTGGACAGGTCTCCAGTCTATCACAGGGCTAACACAGAGAGACACTCACACCTACGGCCAATTTAGAATCACCAATGAACCTAACCAGCATGTCTTTGGATGGTGGGAGGAAGC
The DNA here is from genome assembly GCF_963514085.1 of Chelon labrosus. Lineage (NCBI taxonomy): Eukaryota > Metazoa > Chordata > Actinopteri > Mugiliformes > Mugilidae > Chelon > Chelon labrosus. The sequence continues at coordinate 217,256 of NC_140340.1, read as the reverse complement.
TGGAGAACCTGGAGAGAACCCACGCAGACACAGGGAGAACATGCAAACTCCACACAGAAAGTCAGACAGACTGAGACAGTGACAACCTCTGGAAGCTCATCAGCTGGAGATCATGGACATCAGAGGTTAACTCAAGACAACTAGACAACTACTAAAGATCTAACTCATTGATCCAGACGACCTGATGACATCCAGGGAGGAGCTTCACCTCCCAACACACCTCCATCCACCTGGTCTCACCTGGTCTCATCTGGTCTTCCTCCATCCTCATCAGAGAGGAAGTTACTGGTGGACTTTTATCATTACCCATGAAGAGCAGATTGAAACTGGTCTGGATCAGACCACATTTACCTGAGGAGAATGAGAATCAAAGATGGATCTAGAACCATCAATGTTCCAGAAGCCTCCACTACCACAACATATTTAATGTCTACTGTCACCATCAGCATAGGTTCCTCTGTTCTTCTACCCATTCACCAACAGCTTTATCTCCAGTCGGGACAATCTCTGATGGGGATGAGTCCGTCTACAGGTGGGAGATCAATGGTGTCCTGGTGGGACACTAACAACCTACAACACTGTAAAGACAGTGGAGATGGTCGTAGAGCTCAGGAGGAACGCTGACTCTGACTTGTGTTTGTTGAACCAACCTCCAAAACTAATTCATGGCAACAAAGACAATTCTGATTCTAAACAACCTGTTAACACTGCATCTCTGTCATCACCAGGCTCCACCCACTCAGCTCCACCCCAGGCTCCACCCACTCTAATCTAAAACTGATCAATGATCAATAACAATGACCAGAAACTCCAATCTCATCATCATCATCATCATCCTCATGACCATAAATATCTTTATCTCACTTCTACCTGTGACACACAAACCTGGAAAAAACACCTGAAGATTCAAAGAATATTTATAATAGGACGACTTCCTGATCAATAATCAATCACCGCTGACAGGAAGTCACAGTTTATTTCCATTCCTGTTTTAGTTTGTCTCTTGTCCTGCTGTTAATGTGACCTGCACTGATTATTAATTATCATTGTTAATCATCATTAATTAGTCTTTAATCAGCTCTATGTGAGAGGAAGATGGGGTTTTAAAGTTCAGACTGAATCATTTGGATTGTTCTGATCAATAACTACTTCCTGTTTATAGTCGTCAGTCAAAACAAACAAACAAACAAACAGTCCAGAAACCACCTGTCAGTCAAACAGCTCCTCGTTCAGAGTCAGACCTCGTTGATCCTTGGTTCAGATATTAAAACGTCACTTTTATTGATCTGTGATAAATGTATTTTCTTTATAAAGTTTAAATCTGGCGTCTTTCCATCAGCGCGTTTCAGTGTCTGAACATTTGGTTTAAATTATTTCAGTAGTTTTCATGACTTCACTGACTCTGATGTTAATGATCAGAACAGACTCACCTTCTTCCCATAAGCAGCTCCCATTCTTCAGTCTTTCTTCGTCTGTGGCAGCAGGTTCACTCGTCTAAAGCTCTTCTTCGTTTTTTCCAGCAGCCTCAGTCCACGCTCCTCCTCCCCCTCCTCCTCTTCCTCCCCCTCCTCCCCCACAGCCTGACTGCCCAGACCCAGTTAGTCCGCCAAACTGAGAGGCAGCACAGCCAGCTTCATACCAACCATACCAGACCAACACCGAACCTGAGGAAGGGGAGGAGGGGGAGGAGGGGGAGGAGGGGGAGGAGTCCCTGCCACCTGTTGCCGCCTGACTCTCTGCTCTCAGCTGTGAGGAGTTAAGCTGCTCTGACTGGATTAAAGTAATTGGAGGCGACAGTGAAGTCAGAACAAGGTTGAGTTCAATTTAATGTCAAGAAAGAAAACAAATGAAGGAGAACTCTGGAAACAGGACCGATCCACACCTGATCTACACCTGATCTACACCTGATCTGTACCTGATCTATACCTGGTCTACACCTGATCTATACCTGATCTACACCTGATCTATACCTGATCAACACCTGATCTGTACCTGATCTATACCTGGTCTACACCTGATCTATACCTGATCTACACCTGATCTATACCTGGTCTACACCTGATCTACACCTGATCTATACCTGATCTGTACCTGATCTGTACCTGATCTACACCTGATCTATACCTGATCTATACCTGATCTACACCTGATCTATACCCGATCTACACCTGATCTACACCTGATCTATACCTGATCTACACCTGATCTATACCTGATCTACACACGATCTACACCTGGTCTACACCTGATCTATACCTGATCAACACCTGATCTATACCTGATCTACACCTGATCTACACCTGATCTATACCTGATCAACACCTGATCTACACCTGATCTATACCTGATCTATACATGATCTACACCTGATCAACACCTGATCAACACCTGATCTACACCTGATCTATACCTGATCTACACACGATCTACACCTGGTCTACACCTGATCTATACCTGATCTACACCTGATCTATACCTGATCAACACCTGATCTATACCTGATCTGTACCTGATCAACACCTGATCTACACCTGATCTATACCTGATCTACACCTGATCTGTACCTGATCAACACCTGATCTACACCTGATCTATACCTGATATATACCTGATCTACACCTGATCTATACCTGATCTACACCTGATCAACACCTGATCTACACCTGATCTATACCTGATCAACACCTGATCTGTACCTGATCTATACCTGATCTACACCTGATCTATACCTGATCTATACCTGATCCACACCTGATCTGTACCTGATCAACACCTGATCTACACCTGATCTGTACCTGATCAACACCTGATCTACACCTGATCTATACCTGATCTACACCTGATCTATACCTGATCTATACCTGATCTACACCTGGTCTATACCTGATCTATACCTGATCTATACCTGATCTACACCTGATCTATACCTGATCTACACCTGATCAACACCTGATCTACACCTGATCTATACCTGATCTGTACCTGATCTGTACCTGATCCACACCTGAACAGCTGATCTGTACCTGATCTACAACTGATCAACATCTGATCTATACCTGATCTATACCTGATATATACCTGATCTGTACCTGATCTGTACCTGATCTATACCTGATCTATACCTGATCTGTACCTGATCTGTACCTGATCCACACCTGAACAGCTGATCTGTACCTGATCTACAACTGATCAACATCTGATCTATACCTGATCTATACCTGATATATACCTGATCTGTACCTGATCTGTACCTGATCTATACCTGATCTATACCAGATATATACCTGGTCTACACCTGATCTATACCTGATCTATACCTGGTCTACACCTGATCTACACCTGATCTACACCTGATCAACACATGATCTACACCTGATCGACACCTGATCTGTACCTGATCTATACCTGGTCTACACCTGGTCTACACCTGATCTGTACCTGATCTGTACCTGATCTACACCTGATCTACACCTGATCTGTACCTGACCTGTACCTGATCTACACCGGATCAACACATGATCTACATCTGATCTACACCTGATCTATACCTGGTCTACACCTGATCTATACCTGATCTATACCTGGTCTACACCTGATCTGTACCTGATCTGTACCTGATCTACACCTGATCTACACCTGATCTGTACCTGATCTACACCTGATCTACAGTACACCTGATCAACACCTGATCTGTACCTGGTCTACACCTGATCTGTACCTGATCTGTACCTGATCAACACCTGATCTGTACCTGGTCTACACCTGATCTATACCTGATCAACACCTGATCTATACCTGATCTATACCTGATCTACACCTGATCTATACCTGATCAACACTTCAGCTCCAATGATGCAGATCATCCATAGTAATAACTCAGAACAGATGAGTCCCCTTGTCCTCGTTTCAGTTTGTTGTTTTGATCTTCTGTCGTGTTGTCCTTCACCATGGACGAATGTCATTGTCTCCAGTCTCATTTAACCAGAGGACGCAGGACATGGAAGATGTTTTTAAACCCAGCCCTTCCTGGTATTTGATGTTCTGTCTCTTTGTCTTCTCCACCTCTAACTCTAAATCTCCACCCAGTCCCCATTGGACGGATGAATAAGACTCTACACAGTCATTAATGAATACACTCACCTCTGTCAACAATTAAAGTCAAACAATAAATTCAACACGACAGCAAAGGTTGACACTGACTCCGTTTTTACTTTTGTACACAATAAATAAAGTTCCACTTATCAAACTGGACATGATGGGTTCTAGTTTCCTCGACTGAAGCACAACAGGAAGCAGCAGAGTGACCACATGATTTAATGTTGATTTATTTTAGCCCCGCCTCACTGAACCACATGTTACTATGGGGACCGGTGTCTACTGGTCTGCAGCTGTCTCCGGTTCATCGTGACTTGGCGCCGACATCTGCATGAAGAGTTCCCTCAGCTCAGTGATGTCATCATCGATGGACGCCGGGATGGAGCGCTGCTCTCGCTCCTCGATGAAGTCCCACAGACGGACGCTGTTCATGAACTGGACAAACACAACGCTGGTCAGCTACAAAGACTCTGAGCTACAAAGACTCTGAGCTACAAAGACCCTGAGATACAAAGACTCTGAGATACAAAGATTCTGAGATACATAGACTCTGAGCTACAAAGACTCTGAGCTACAAAGACCCTGAGCTACAAAGACTCTGAGCTACAAAGACCCTGAGATACAAAGACCCTGAGATACATAGACTCTGAGCTACAACGACCCTGAGCTACAAAGACTCTGAGCTACAAAGACTCTGAGCTACATAGACTATGAGCTACATAGACTCTGAGCTACAAAGACTCTGAAATACAAAGACTCTGAAATACAAAGACCCTGAGCTACAAAGACACTGAGCTACAAAGACCCTGAGCTACAAAAACTCTGAGCTACAAAGACTCTGAGCTACATAGACTCTGAGCTACAAAGACCCTGAGCTACAAAGACTCTGAGCTACATAGACTCTGAGTTACAAAGACTCTGAGCTACATAGACCCTGAGCTACAAAGACTCTGAGCTACAAAGACTCTGAGCGACATAGACTCTGAGCAACATAGACTCTGAGCTACAAAGACTCTGAGCTATAAAGGTTCTTGTTCTCACCCGGACGTTCCCCTCGGAGCTCAGCTGTTTCCGTGGCCGGTCGGGTTCTGGTCGGGTTCCATCTGGAAACGCATGAAGATACAAACACTTCCCTCCAAATGGACACGAGCCGCGACCCTGGTCAAAGTACTTACAGGCCTTCTTCCTGTGGACAGACACAAATAATGTCCCAATAATGTCCTTATAAAAGACACAGCCTGATCTGGTTCATGTGGAAAGACGCTCACCCAACACCAGACTTGAAGACGTCTATGAGGTGGTCCTTCTCATCCTGGTCCTCCACCCAGTACACTGAAGGGATGACGAACTCGGAGACAACCCGACACTGAGGACACGACCTGGGGCACACAGACAGTCTGTCTCACAATCATCGTCCAAACTTAGACTGAGTCTGAACTCGTGGTCTGTCTTTACTTCAGTTTCTGTCTCTACCTAAGTCTGTCTCTACCTCACTCTCTGTCTCCACCTCAGTCTCAGTCTCTCTACGTCAGTCTCTGTCTCTCTACGTCAGTCTCTGTCTCTACCTCAGTCTCTTGTCTCCACCTCAGTCTCTTGTCTCCACCTCAGTCTCTTGTCTCCACCTCAGTCTCTGTCTCTCTACCTCAGTCTCTGTCTCTCTATCTCAGTCTCTGTCTCCACCTCAGTCTCTGTCTCCACCTCAGTCTCTGTCTCTCTACCTCACTCTCTGTCTCTACCTTGTGTCCTCCGTCTCTTACTTGATGATCTTGTTGCAGAAGTTCCTGGTGCAGCGCCACTGTCGGATGCAGGGCAGACAGAAGACGTGGCAGCAGGAGGACAGGATACCAAACCTGCGGTCGGACGGGTTCGTCTTCTGAACCACCACCTCCATACAGATCGAACACACCTGTACACAAACAAACTGTTACTGCTGCCGTTACCATGACGCCCAGAGACGAGACTGAACAAACCCACCTTGTCCTGACTGAGCTGAGCTGCGAACGCCTTCTCCATGTCGGCCTCAAAGGCCAGCATACACATCTGAGGACAGACAGACAGGTTTAGGGTTAGAGGACAGAAAGACAAACAGGTTTAGGGTTAGAGGACAGAAAGACAGACAGGTTTAGGGTTGGAGGACAGAAAGACAGACAGGTTTAGAGATGGAGGACAGACAGACAGACAGGTTTAGGGTTGGAGGACAGAAAGACAGACAGGTTTAGGACAGACAGACACCTTCTCGTGGGCTCTCCTCTGCTCAGGGTCGTGGGGGTGAAGCACCTGCAGCCCGCACACCTCACACAGGTCGCCATGGAGATAGGTACAACCATCTCCGTAGTAACAGTGTCCAGCAGCGGCGTAAGGACACAGCTGGGGAAGGTCTTGAAAAGCCCCGCCCACTGGGACAGGAAGGACAGAGAGCACAGGTGATATATTGTGAGACATCGTGATTACATCAATCAACTTCAGCAGCCAATCAGACGGACTGACCTGGTCCCTGCGTTGAACCGTGGAGACCCGTCCGGATGGCGTCCACGTAGGACTGAGGAGACGCTGCTGCTGCTGCCGCCGCCGCCGCCACCTCTGACCCCAGACCATGACCTCCAAACATACTGTCCACACCCAGAACTGAGGACAGGAAGACAGCGGTAGGACATGAAAAAACTGGAGGACATGAAGACAACAGTAGGACATGAAGACAACTGGAGGACATGATCACCTCTGTCCCTCAGGACCACTGTCTTCTTGGCTCCTCCTCGGACGGACCTCCCTCCAGCTGCTCCTCCAGGTGCTGTCTCCTCTGAAGCTCCGCCTCCTCTGGAAGAAGGTTTGACGTGATCATACCTGAAGATCACAAACAGGAAGTGATGTCACCATCGTCTCAAGGTGATGCTGATGTCCTACCTGCCACAGGTACCTGTCAGGTAGAGGTAGCTACCTGTCAGGTGGGGGTAGGTGGAGGTAGTTACCTGTCAGGTGGGGGTAGGTGGGGGTAGGTGGAGGTAGTACCTGTCAGGTGGGGGTAGGTGGAGGTAGTACCTGTCAGGTGGGGGTAGGTGGAGGTAGTTACCTGTCAGGTGGGGGGGTAGATGGAGGTAGTACCTGTCAGGTGGAGGTAGTACCTGTCAGGTGGGGGGGTAGATGGAGGTAGTACCTGTCAGGTGGAGGTAGTACCTGTCAGGTGGGGGGGTAGATGGAGGTAGTACCTGTCAGGTGGAGGTAGTACCTGTCAGGTGGGGGTAGTACCTGTCAGGTGGAGGTAGTACCTGTCAGGTGGGGGGGTAGATGGAGGTAGTACCTGTCAGGTGGGGGGGTAGGTGGAGGTAGTACCTGTCAGGTGGGGGGGGTAGGTGGATGTAGTACCTGTCAGGTGGGGGGGGGGGTAGGTGGAGGTAGTACCTGTCAGGTGGGGGGGGGGTAGGTGGAGGTAGTACCTGTCAGGTGGGGGTAGGTGGAGGTAGTACCTGTCAGTGTGGGGGTAGGTGGAGGTAGTACCTGTCAGGTGGGGGGGTAGATGGAGGTAGTACCTGTCAGTGTGGAGGTAGTACCTGTCAGGTGGGGGTAGGTGGAGGTAGTACCTGTCAGGTGGGGGGGTAGATGGAGGTAGTACCTGTCAGTGTGGAGGTAGTACCTGTCAGGTGGGGGTAGGTGGAGGTAGTACCTGTCAGGTGGGGGTAGGTGGAGGTAGTACCTGTCAGGTGGGGGGGTAGATGGAGGTAGTACCTGTCAGTGTGGAGGTAGTACCTGTCAGGTGGGGGTAGGTGGAGGTAGTACCTGTCAGGTGGGGGTAGGTGGAGGTAGTACCTGTCAGGTGGGGGGGTAGATGGAGGTAGTACCTGTCATTGTGGGGGTAGTACCTGTCAGGTGGGGGTAGGTGGAGGTAGTACCTGTCAGGTGGGGGTAGGTGGAGGTAGTACCTGTCAGTGTGGGGGTAGGTGGAGGTAGTACCTGTCAGGTGGGGGGGTAGATGGAGGTAGTACCTGTCATTGTGGGGGTAGTACCTGTCAGGTGGGGGTAGGTGGAGGTAGTACCTGTCAGGTGGGGGGTATTTACCTGCAGCGCTCCCCGTAGGCGCAGGTTCCTCTCTGGTAGAACTTACAGATGGTCGAGGGTTTGCTGCTCGTCGGGTCGTGAGAGAACAGACAGCGACTTCCTTCCCTGCACACTCCGTGGAGGAAGTACCTGCAACACAACAGGAAGTGACATCAGCAGCTTCCAACCATTGTCACCATGGTAACAGAGGCACCTGTCTGTAAGTTCAGGTCAGAGACTACAGGTCACCATGGCAACGGCACATTTTCTTTTAAAACATTCACGTCCTCAAGGACACCTGGGACAAACTCTGGACCTCTGAAGCTCCTCAAGTCCTAGTCCTCCAGGATGAGTCCTCCAGGCTGAGTCCTAGTCCTCCAGGATGAGTCCTAGTCCTCCAGGATGTCCTAGTCCTTCAGGCTGAGTCCTAGTCCTCCAGGATGAGTCCTCCAGGCTGAGTCCTTCAGGATGAGTCCTCGTCCTCCAGGACGAGTCCTCCAGGATGAGTCCTAGTCCTCCAGGACGAGTCCTTCAGGATGAGTCCTAGTCCTCCAGGATGAGTCCTCCAGTGATGAGTCCTCCAGTGATGAGTCCTCCAGTGATGAGTCCTTCAGGATGTGTCCCAGTCCTCCAGGATGAGTCCTAGTCCTCCACAGTGAGTCCTCCAGGATGAGTCCTTGTCCTTCAGGATGTGTCCTAGTCCTCCAGGCTGAGGACAGCGGTCCGTCCTCAGGGGATTCTGATAAATGTCTCAGCTAGCTCCATGTCTGTCTGCTCTCGACGGTTCTGACCACGTGACCATAAAAGACACGAACCCGCTGAGCTAACGGCTAAAAACATTAGCATGAGGCTAACGCGTCCGCAAACACCCGGGGCAGCGACAGATAGCCAGGTGAGAGACAGACGGACAGACAGACGCATGAGAGAGAGAGAGACAGACAGACAGGTGAGAGACAGACGGACACTCACCTGCAGGTCACCTGTTTGGTGCTCATCTTCCTCGCGGATCTTCAGCTTCAACGTCTGCGTCCAAGTTGTCACCGAGGTGTCCCGTTCAAACTGTTCCGATGGAGAAGCGCAGTCAGAGCAGGAAGGTTCCTACCCTCCTCCGTTCTTCTTCTTCTTCTTCTTCTTCTTCTTCTTCTTCTTCTTCTGTACCACTGCTGCCCTCTGCAGGATGAAAATGATCTCTGTCTAAATCTGCTCATAAAAACTGAAAACATTTAAACACATTCTTTATATCAGACATACATAAACAGATTTACATGTTTCATACAGTGGTGGCTGAAATAACTACAACACAAATATCCATAAAAAGTCATGAACAGAGCAGCAGGAAGGCGACGATGGCTGGAAACAATCCTTTAAGAGAAAGAAACCCTGAACCTGAACCTGAACCAGAACCAGAACCTGAACCAGAACCTGAACCAGAACCTGAACCTGAACCTGAACCTGAACCAGAACCTGAACCTGAACCTGAACCCTGAACCTGAACCAGAACCTGAACCTGAACCTGAACCAGAACCAGAACCTGAACCAGAACCTGAACCCTGAACCTGAACCAGAACCTGAACCTGAACCAGAACCAGAACCTGAACCAGAACCTGAACCTGAACCTGAACCTGAACCAGAACCAGAACCTGAACCTGAACCTGAACCTGAACCCTGAACCTGAACCAGAACCAGAACCTGAACCTGAACCTGAACCTGAACCAGCTCCTCTGGGCGACCCATCTGTTTGAGGCCTGATAGAGAGAGAAGAAGAGAGATAAACATCCATCTGACTAAAGCGTACATGTAGACTCTGATGATGTGACAGGACAGTCTGACGGACACACAGCTGTTAGCGTGCTACACAGTAGTAGCACATGATTACATGAATACAAACATTACATGAAGAGTTACAGGACAGGAGCTCAGAGCACGATGGACGTCCCAGATATTTAAGTTAAAAGTGGATAAAAACAGTAGAACTCAGATCTGCCAGGTGCTATATGTATATGTTGGATGTTTACACCTTTATATAATGTATACAGCGTTCATGAAATGAGCCAATATTACATATCAGAGAGGTCAGGACTTTGACTTTGAATTCATTGGTCCATCAATGAGGACAAGCCGTCCTGGTCCAGATGCAGCAGAACAGGCCCAAACCAGGACATTAGCACCCCCATGTTTGATGGAGGGATGAGGTTCAGATGCTGGAATGATGCAGTGTTGTTTCATCTCATTTAAACCAAACTATTCTACTTTGGTCTCATCTGTCCACTAAACATTGTCCCAATAGTCTTCTGTCTTGCCCACATGATGTTTAGAAATGTTCTTCTTGGAGAGCAGTGTCTTTGTCCATCACACCATGGTTGTTCAGTGGATTCATCAACATTAATATCAGCCAATGAGAGAGAGGCCTTCAGCTGCTTAGAAGTTCCCCTGGGTTCCTCTGGGACCTCTCAGACTATTATGGAGTGATCTTTGTTGGTGGACCACTCCTGTGGAGGGGAACAGTCGTCTTCAAACTGTCTGACTGTGGATTCAACAGGAAACCGATCATCTGATTTACATGTGACCTTTGTTTTTGCAGACACACCTGAGCTGACAGATCAGATCACTCTGACAGGTGAGATGGAAAATGTGCTGACCTACAACCAGTCTGTCTGCTCAGCCAATCAGATCACAGCTTGAGGTTTCATCCTGTCTTTTATTTTGAAGGTTAGAGAACCTGAAGCAGAACTGAACGGACCTTTAAACGTGTTCCTTCCTTCCTGCTGAAACTTCACATTAAAAGAACCGCATGGTCAAAGTCTCATTAAAGTTCCAGAATGCACTGCAGGACCAGTTTCCATGACGACAAAGCCCACACAGTCCGAAGGTCACCTGCTCAGACCAAAGAAACAGGTGAGTCAGATCACATGACTGTGTCTGACAGAGCTAGACACCTGATAGGCCGAGGATACGTTACAGCCCATCACATGATATAATGAGAGGAGGAGGAGAAGAAGTCGGGACTGAACGGAGGAGCTAAAGGACGAGAGGAGGCGATGGAGCAGAGCGTGATCCGTCTGAGTCACTGTGACAAGGACATCTTCTGTTTCTCTGTCCCGACACAGTGTCCCAGCTGTGGTGAGGAGCTGAGGGGGAGCAGACTGCAGGAGGCACCGGTCAGCCTGCCGCCCCCCTTCACCAACGGACACAAGAGCTCCTGCTGCCTGCTGGTCGCACCTGCACACGACAACCATGACAGGTAAACACACACACAGGTAAGCACACACAGGTAAGCACACACACAGGTAACTATCAACAGGTAAACACACACACAGGTAAATATACACAGGTAAACACACACACAGGTAAGCACACACAGGTAAGCACACACACAGGTAACTATCAACAGGTAAACACACACACAGGTAAATATACACACAGGTACATACACACAGGTAAGCACACACAGGTAAACACACACAGGCAAATACACACAGGTAAGCACACACAGGTAAACACACACACAGGTAAGCACACAGGTAAATACACACAGGTAAACACACACACAGGTAAACACACACACAGGTAAGCACACACAGGTAAGCACACACAGGTAAGCACACACAGGTAAGCACACACAGGCAAATACACACAGGTAAACACACACAGGTAAACACACACACAGGTAAGCACACACAGGTAAATACACACAGGTAAACACACACACAGGTAAACACACACGCAGGTAAGCACACACAGGTAAGCACACACAGGCAAATACACACAGGTAAACACACACACAGGTAAATACACACAGGTAAATACACACACAGGTAAGCACACACAGGTAAACACACACAGGTAAGCACACACAGGTAAATACACACAGGTAAATACACACACAGGTAAGCACACACAGGTAAACACACACAGGTAAGCACACACAGGTAAACACACACAGGTAAGCACACACAGGTAAACACACACACAGGTAAGCACACACAGGTAAATACACACAGGTAAATACACACAGGTAAATACACACAGGTAAATATCAACAGGTAAACACACACAGATAAATACACACAGGTAAATATCAACAGGTAAACACACACAGATAAATACACACAGGTAAATATCAACACCAGTCTAACCAGCGTGTCATGTTTGTCGTTCAGAGACTTTGGTGGGACGTCAGATCTTCACACCGGCATCTCCAACACTGAAGGTAGGAGTCAGAGGTCAGAGGTCAGAGGTCACCTGGTCTTCAATGTTTGACACCTAACGAAGCTGCAGGTGTTCACCAGATAAACTATAGGACAAAGAACAACCTCTCAGAGGGGTTAAACATGGCGCCCCCTCAGGTCTCAGGTGATACCTGCAGCTACCTGTGTGTCTGTGTGCAGGTGTGGTGTATAACTACACTCAGGGGGGTTAAACATGGCGCCCCCTCAGGTCTCAGGTGATACCTGCAGATACCTGTGTGTCTGTGTGCAGGTGTGGTGTATAACTACACTCAGGGGGGTTAAACATGGCGCCCCCTCAGGTCTCAGGTGATACCTGCAGATACCTGTGTGTCTGTGTGCAGGTGTGGTGTATAACTACACTCAGAGGGGTTAAACATGGCGCCCCCTCAGGTCTCAGGTGATACCTGCAGCTACCTGTGTGTCTGTGTGCAGGTGTGGTGTATAACTACACTCAGGGGGGTTAAACATGGCGCCCCCTCAGGTCTCAGGTGATACCTGCAGATACCTGTGTGTGTGTGTGCAGGTGTGGTGTATAACTACACTCAGGGGGGAGTCCGCAGGGATCGGAGCGGGTGGGAGCGCTGCGTCAGCGTTCCTCTGGTCAGACCTGACATGTTTCACCTGTTGGCTCAGTGGGACCAGTACCTGGAGCGCTTCTCTGACGGACCCATGTGGGACCCAGCCTGGCACAGGTATGTGACACACCTGGAACAGGTACACTGCCCACCGCTCAGCTGTCTCACCACCTGTCTGTCTGCTTCAGGTTTGACGAGGAGGACCACAACTGCTTCAGCTTCTGTCTTCAGTTTGTGAACAGCGTCCTGGCGGCGGAGGGACGCAGCACTCTGAGCAGAGACGCCTTCACCAGCAGCTTCATCCTGCCGAGGATGAGGAGGGTGTCCAAGTACACCACACTGTACCAGCACATCCAGAGACACCAGTTCTACCTGGTGGACAGACAGGAGGACAGTCAGCAGTCAGACCAGTGATGTCACCTTATCCCTCATCACACTCCAGCCCGGGACAGAGACAGTGTTTCCGTGGTAACGCTGTAAGAGTTTGAAGGTGAGGCTGACTCTGAAGTCTTCATGAAGAGGACGTCGTCTCCTGAGACGACTGGACAACCATCACAGACTCACGTTCCTGTTCATGAACAGAATGAAACTGAAGACGTCAAAGAGACAGAATGACGAGGAGACGAGGAGACGAGGAGACAAGGAGACAAGGAGATGAGGAGACGAGGAGACAAGGAGACGGGGTTACAGGTTTATAGCACTAATAAAATAAACTCAGTCTGACATCATTAGTTGTTCATGGTTCTTTATTTGATTCATATTGGAGAGAGGAGCCGTGGTTCTCAGGTCAGATCAGATCAAATCAGATTATCTTTGATTGAACTGGGAAATGTGACGCGGTTCAGCAGAAGACAGTTTAAAGAGAGTGATTCATAGAAGAAGAAGGATGAGGAGGAGGAGGAGGAAGAGGAGGAGGAGGAGGGTGAGGAGGAGGAGGAGGAGGACGAGGAGGAGATGGAGGAGGAGGAGATGGAGGAGGAGGAGGAGATGGAGGAGGAGGAGATGGAGGAGGAGGAGGAGGAGATGGAGGAGGAGGAGGAGGAGGAGGAGGAGATGGAGGAGGAGGAGGAGGAGGAGGAGGAGGAGGAGATGGAGGAGGAGGAGGAGGAGGAGGAGATGGAGGAGGAGGAGGAGGAGGAGGAGGAAGGAGGAGATGGAGGAGGAGGAGGAGGAGGAGGAGGAAGGAGATGGAGGCAGTTCTCCTGGACCTTTTTTAAAATGATCAACAGATGAATTGTTTCATTAATGACAAAATCATTTTTATTTTATACTTAAGTACATTTCAGAGCCGCAGTTGAATCGGTACTTTTAGTATCTTTTTACACATGTAGCTAAGTACATTATGTGAATAGTTTTGCCCCCTCTGGGACTAGGAGGAGGACTAGGAGGAGGAGGACTAGGAGGAGGACTAGGAGGGTCCAGATACCAGAGGTGTCATCGTGTAGTGTCGTCCTCCAGTCCAGCTGGGGGCGCTACTGCGCCTCTGAACCCGTTTCCCACCGACATTAAACACAACAACGTTCACTGACACACAGCGACCAGTCATTACACGAACATTAGAGGTAAAGGAGCTAACAGGCTAACAGCTAGCGGGACGGCCAGACCCGGCTAGACCCGGTTCGACCTGCCGGCAGCATGCAGGCGGAGTTCCGGGCTCCGCGGCGCCGGACCCGGGTCCAGGAGGAGTACGAGGCTCCGCTGCCCGTGAGCCGCAGCCCCGAGGAGAGGATCCGGTACCGGGCGGAGCTCATCAACCAACACGTGGTGGTCCGTCACCCAGAACACATCCAGAAGATCCACGACCAGGTCAGGGTCCAGTCAGACCCGTTAGACCCGTTAGAGCCGGGGTCCGGGTCTGTAGTGACCCTCTGCTCCTGAAGTTTAACTGATGCTGAACTCTGCTTTCTTTCCTTTGAGACGTTTATGTCAGTTTGTTTATTCATGTTTTATATTTTATTATTATTATTATTATTATTATTAGTTGAGTTTATGTTTGACATTTATTTACATTCATTTACGTTTCATGTCAAATGTTCATCAGTTCTGCAGACTCCGCCTCTTTTAAGTCAAAGTGCTCATGACTAGAACTCTAGAACCCTAGAACCGAAGAACCCAAGAATCCTAGAACCCAAGAACCCTAGAACTCTAGGACTCTAGATAACCCCTGGTACCTGACAATCAGCTGATAGGGCGTTGACCAGGTGTTCTTGTTCCAGGGTTATTTCGGTAAAGGGGTCCTGTCCAGAGCCAGACCCGACCACAGCGTCTCTGACCAATGGGAGCGTGAGTTTAAACCGTGACCTCATCGTCAGTCTGGTCCAATCAGAGCTGCTCATGGCAGTCAGCTGGTCTCTGTTTCTGTTACAGAACACCATGGCCTGTTTCTACCTGTCGTCTCACAGCACAGGTCAGTGACATCACTTCCTCTCTGTTCCAGTGGTGACATCACTTCCTGTCTGCTCACATGATGATGATGATGATGTCATTTCACCTCCCCAGGTATGATGAGCTGCTCAGGTTGGCGGGGGCGTCTCTCTCTGCTCAGGGATTGGATGATGAAGCTGTCAATCAAACGCTGCTCAGACTGTCTCAGCCTATAGGGATGGAGGACGTGAGGAAGGCGGAGTCAGGACCTGAGGGTGGAGTCTGTCTCAAGCCAAAGAGGCGGAGCCTGTGGTCAGACGTCCAGCCGGAGGCCAAGAGAAGCTGCAGGTAGTAGATGTTGGGATATTAGCACCATAACCAGGTACATGAGCATGGCCTGTGTGCTAGAACACCTGTGTGCTAGAACACCTGTAAAGGTACCTGACCAACCACCAGGCTCAGGTGTCATCGTCTGCCATGGGCCAGGTAACGTTCACCCTAGAGGAGGAGGAGGAGTAGAACTGATGGACATAGACATAAAGGTGAACACTAAGCATCACCAGACGAGCCTCTGGAGGAGGAGGTGTCACAGACTGGACAGGTGTGTTTATTGCCCCACACCTGTAGTTTTACAGCAGCAGAGAGTTAAAGACAGGGTAAATAAATACAACAGTAGTTCTATCTATGGGTTCTACTGGGAGCAGCCTCACACAGCCGGCTGCTGAAGGCACTGCCCAGCTGTTATAGCTTCATTGTGGGGGGGGGGGGTCCTCTATTGTCCTCTATTCCTCTATTGTCTCCATCTTGTCCATCCTGGACGAGGCCCACAACAGCAGATCAGCTGGTTGACAGGTGTCTGAAGTTAGTGTAGAGGGAGAAGAGGAAGGGAACCAGGACGGCTCCCTGAGGACCACCACATCAGACACACAGGACCTTTAATGCTCCTTTAAACCTGCCTTGTCTCATCGTGTCTCAGGTCGGACCCAGAAGACCTGAACCCTGATCCCAGCTCAGACCTGAACCCTGATCCAAGCTCAGACCGGAACCCTGATCCAAGCTCAGACCTGAACCCTGATCCAAGCTCAGACCTGGAATCTGACTCCAACACAGATCCTGGTTCTGATTCTGGTTCCGATCCAGACTCTGACTCTGATCCAGGTCCTCTGGTTCCAGGTCCTGGTTTTGTCCTGGTGGTCTCTGACAGTGAGGTGAGTTTTTGACTTGTTGTTGTTGTTGTGTGACTTGTTGTTGTGTGACTTGTTGTTGTTGTGTGACTTGTTGTTGTTGTGTGACTTGTTGTTGTGTGACTTGTTGTTGTTGTGTGACTTGTTGTTGTGTGACTTGTTGTTGTTGTGTGAATTGTTGTTGTTATTGTTGTTGTGTGACTTGTTTTTGTGTGACTTGTTGTTGTGTGCAGGCTGGAGGCGGGGTCAGGGAGGTGAGGCAGACGCCGTTCTTCCTGTCAGAGTACCTGCAGCTCAGTCTGGAGGAGGTCAGTCCAACATCAGTAAACTACATTACCCATGATCCTCAAAGGTCACTAACAGCTGTCTGTCTGCAGGCCTTCTTCTTGGTCTACAGTCTGGGCTGCCTGTCTGTCTACCTAGACCAGGTAACTGTCTGTCCACCTGTCTACCTGCCATAAAGTGCTGCAGGTGAGAGATCTGAGATGTGACCTCATCCTGGTTCTGTCCTGTCATTGGTCAGGAGCCGCTGTCAGTCATCCAGCTGTGGAGGATGTTCCGGTCGCTGCGTCAGGACTTCGTCAGCTCGTACGCGGCTTACCATCACTATCGCAGTAGGGGGTGGGTCCCTAAGACAGGGGGCGGGGCCAAGTACGGCGTCGACCTCAGTAAGACTAACACACACACACACACACAGAGTCTAGGGGGCGGGGCCTGTAGTACAGGGGGTGGGGCTTAAAGTGAGCGCTGTACACACAGGTGTTCAGTCTGTGTTTATGTCTCATATCTGTGTTTCAGTGTTGTACAGGAAAGGACCGCCCTTCTACCACGCCAGGTAACACACACACACACACACACACACACACACACACAATATAATACACTAATCAGCCACAACATTATGACCACCTCCCTAATACTGTGCAGGTCCCCCTTGTGGTGACTCATCAGAGGATGGACATGGGCCTTCTGAGGGTGTCCTGTTGTTAGTGGGGGGCCTTTGAGGGGAGGGGAGGGGCCTCTGTGGATCATCCCACAGATCCTTGATCAGTTTGGGATCTAGTGAATCTGGAGGCCAGGTCAACACCTTGTGCTGTTCTTCATGTTTTTTTTTTTAGTTGTTCCTAAAGTGTTTTTGTGTGTGTGTCTGTGTCAGGCTGCATCCTGCTGGGGATGGCTGCTGCCATCAAGGAGTGTCATTGCTATGGGGTGGGGGTGCCTGGTCTGGTCTAGGTGGGGGTGTCTGGTCTGGTCTAGGTGGGGGTGTCTGGTCTGGTCTAGGTGGGGGTGTCTGGTCTGGTCTAGGTGGGGGTGTCTGGTCTGGTCTAGGTGGGGGTGTCTGGTCTGGTCTAGGTGGGGGTGTCTGGTCTGGTCTAGGTGGGTGCTACATGTCTAAGGAACATCCACACCAATGAATGCCAGGTCCAGAAGTTTCCCAGCAGAACCCTGAACTGTCTCCTGTCAGTGGTCATAATGTTGTGGCAGACTAAACTTCCACAGACTGAATTGTCCCCGCCCTCTTCCTGTAGTTACTCTGTGGTGATTGAGCAGACTGACGATGCGTTCAGGGGCTCGGCGCTGCGTCCGTTTTCGTGGCGTTCTCTGGCAGCTCTCAGCAGGATCACCGCCAACGTCTCCAAGGTAACGACTGGTCAGGGTTCTAGTGGTTCTGCTGTTTGGTTCCGTCTGAAGACGAGCTGTGTTTGGGTTCCAGGAGCTGATGCTGTGCCACGTCATCCATCCAGCCGACCAATCAGAGGCCGAGCTGGACTCACCTGTGTGTCTGAGCAAGCTAAAGGTTCAGGTAACGAACCATTGAATCCTTTATGCTCACCAGCTCGTTAGAGAGCTCGTTAGAGAACTCGTTAGTGAGCTCGTTAGTGGATTTATCTTTACAGATTAATACTGTTGACAGTGAACGCATCTCTGACTCTGTCTTCTCCACAGGAAGTGATCGTCAGCCGCTGGGTTTCCTCCAGAGAACGAGCAGAACAGGACGACATCTGATTGGCTGACAGCAGAGACTGATGATGTCACAAACAAAGAACAATTCAACCTGATGATGAAGATGATGAAGAAGATGATGATGATGATGGACTCCAGACTCCAATAAATCATTAGTTTTCATCTTTGTTGTCTTCTAATGTTGAGGCGGTTACCATGGTTACATAGCGGCTGATGCGTTCAGGGTCACCTCGTACACAGCAGCTCTCCATTCGTCATCTTTTATCTGCTCTTTACATACATCTCTTTGTAAATGTATTTAATAAATTTATCTTTTTTTATCTGCTCAACTTTTTCACGTGTGTTTATTTGTATCGGCTAATGTTAGCATGATTAGCACAGTAGCATAAACGTCTTTAGAAACGTTAGCATCTTCTGCCGTGTTTGGGTCTCGTGGTGATAAACGCATCGCAGTCCTCTAGTAGTAGAAGTTAGCTTAGCATTGATACGTAGCAGCTTAGCATTGATATGTAGCAGCTTAGCATTGATATGTAGCAGCTTAGCATTGATAGTAGCAGCTTAGCACTGATATGTAGCAGCTTAGCATTGATACGTAGCAGCTTAGCACTGATATGTAGCAGCTAAGCATTGCTATCTAGCAGCTTAGCACTGACACGTAGCAGCTTAGCATTGATACGTAGCAGCTAAGCACTGATACGTAGCAGCTTAGCACTGATACGTAGCAGCTTAGCATTGATATGTAGCAGCGTAGCATTGATACGTAGCAGCTTAGCATTGCTATGTAGCAGCTTAGCATCGATACGTAGCATCTTAGCACTGATATGTAGCAGCTTAGCATTGATACGTAGCAGCTTAGCATTGATACGTAGCAGCTTAGCATTGATATGTAGCAGCTTAGCATTGATACGTAGCAGCTTAGCATTGATATGTAGCAGCTTAGCATTGATACGTAGCAGCTTAGCATTGATACGTAGCAGCTTAGCATTGATACGTAGCAGCTTAGCATTGATATGTAGCAGCTTAGCATTGATACGTAGCAGCTTAGCATTGCTATGTAGCAGCTTAGCATCGATATGTAGCATCTTAGCACTGATATGTAGCAGCTTAGCATTGATACGTAGCAGCTTAGCATTGATATGTAGCAGCGTAGCACTGATACGTAGCAGCTTAGCATTGATATGTAGCAGCTTAGCATTGCTATGTAGCAGCTTAGCATTGCTATGTAGCAGCGTAGCATTGCTATGTAGCAGCTTAGCATTGCTATGTAGCATGCCTTGGTGACTGGTTTCCCTGGGGAGTTCCATGTGTGAACAACATGGAGGAAATCTCCATCTTCTTCTGGATTGTATAATGATCACAATGGTAGAATGTGATGATGTCCAGGATAAATAAAATGTCCAAAGGTTGAATTGTGTGTACGTTGCCTCCTGTAGTGGAATCAGGAGGATTTTGTAGCCAGATTCACTTTCAAGAGGTAAAAACCCAACGTGGAACACTTTGGGTTCTTTGGTTCTCCACATGTCCAGATGGAGAGTGGGCCTGGTTCTATTGTTACTAGAACCTTTGTGGTATTTCTCTAATGAGATCAGTGTCATCTCAGCCTATAAGCAGAGAGACCATGAAGGACGGATGTGGGCGGAGCTACATCGAGGACGTTTTTGACATTAAGCTTATTTTGGGTTTCTGGACAAAACCAGTTATGTGACACATATGTGACTGAGTCTGTTTCTTTACTCATGAGTTCCCATCAATCAGCTGTTAGATCAGACTTTACAGATCAGACTTTACAGATCAGACTTTATAGATCAGACTTTACAGATCAGACTTTATAGATCAGACTTTACAGATCAGACTTTACAGATCAGACTTTACAGATCAGACTTTATAGATCAGACTTTACAGATCAGACTTTATAGATCAGACTTTACAGATCAGACTTTATAGATCAGACTTTACAGATCAGACTTTACAGATCAGACTTTATAGATCAGACTTTACAGATCAGACTTTATAGATCAGACTTTACAGATCAGACTTTACAGATCAGACTTTATAGAGTTTTATTCTGTTGATGAATTAATCAAACACATCAGTCACAGTAATAATAATGAGAATGGTTGTATTCCGCCTCCTCCAGCAGGGGGCAGCAGTGCGGTGGCAGTGACGTCCGGAAGCAGTAGGAGAAGAGCGTGACGTACTTCCTGTGAGTGTCGCCGTGTGTTGGTCGTTTGAAGTTCTTCATCTCACTGCTGAGCTCAGGAATAAAAATACAAGATGGTGAGTATCCGGAAAACTCTTTGAATTAAACTGGTTTCATTCAAACACACTGACGGCTAGCATGGTTCCTCTTAGCCGGGAGCTAACCCGTTAGCCGAGAGCTAACCCGTTAGCCGAGAGCTAACCCGTTAGCCAGGAGCTAACATGTTAGCCTGTTAGCCGAGAGCTAACCCGTTAGCCGAGAGCTAACCCGTTAGCCAGGAGCTAACATGTTAGCCTGTTAGCCGAGAGCTAACCCGTTAGCCGGGAGCTAACCCGTTAGCCGGGAGCTAACATGTAAAGCTCATAAACAGGTTGACTCGTAGTAAAGTGAGAGATTATTGAATGGAGTCTGGTCTGAACCGGCTCCGTTTACAGTCAATGAAATGAGGCGGAGACGGTTTGATGTTAAACTCTGAAGTCTGTGGTAAAACAGCAGATTATTGAATGGAGTCTGGTGTGAGATACTGATTGTTGTCGTTGTCTCTGCAGGCGAGGAACGCTGAGAAAGCCATGTGAGTACTGGTCCAGAGTAAACCTGATCCATGGATCCACCAGGAAAATATGATCAGTAATAGTAAACACCTGTCTCTGTCTGTCCCTCTGTCTGTCTCTTTGTCTCTCTCAGGACGGCTCTGGCTCGTTTCAGACAAGCTCAGTTGGAGGAAGGAAAAATAAAGGTCAGGGTCACCTGTCTGTCTCTCTCCTGTCTGTCTCTCACCTGTCTGTCTGTCTCTCACCTGTCCGTCTCTCACCTGTCTGTCTGTCTCTCTCTCACCTGTCTCCTGTCTCTCACCTGTCTGTCTGTCTCTCACCTGTCTCCTGTCTCTCACCTGTCTGTCTGTCTCTCAGCCGTCCTTCTGTCTCTCACCTGTCTCCTGTCTCTCACCTGTCTGTCTCTCACCTGTCTGTCTCCCTGTCTCTAGGAGAGGAGACCCTTTCTGGCGTCAGAGTGTAGTGAACTTCCTAAAGCTGAAAAATGGAGACGACAGGTAAAACTACCAGTACTACTACCAGTACTACCATCAGTACTACCATCAGTAAAACTACAAGTACTACCATCATTACTACTACCAATACTACCATCAGTACTACCATCAGTAAAACTACAAGTACTACCATCATTACTACTACCAATACTACCATCAGTACTACCATCAGTACTACTACCAATACTACCATCAGTACTACCATCAGTACTACTACCAATACTACCATCAGTACTACTACCTGTACTACCATCAGTACTATCATCAGTACTACTACCAGTACTACCATCAGTACTACTACCAGTACTACCATCAGTACTACTACCAGTACTATCATCAGTACTACCATCAGTACTACTACCTGTACTACCATCAGTACTACCATCATTACTATCATCATTACTACTACCAATACTACCATCAGTAAAACTACAAGTACTACTATCTGTACTACTATCATTACTACTACCAGTACTATCATCATTACTACTACCTGTACTACTACCAGTACTACCATCAGTACTACTACCAGTATTACTATCATAACTACTACCAGTACTACCATCATTACCACTACCTGTACTACCATCAGTAAAACTACAAGTACTACTATCAGTCCTACCATCAGTACTACCATCATTACTACTACCAGTACTACCATCAGTCCTACCATCAGTACTATCATCATTACTACTACCTGTACTACCATCAGTAAAACTACAAGTACTACTATCTGTACTACTATCATTACTACTACCAGTACTATCATCATTACTACTACCTGTACTACTACCAGTACTACCATCAGTACTACTTCCAGTATTACTATCATCATTACTACTGCCAATACTATCACCAGTACTACTATCACCAGTACTACTATCATCAGTACTACTATCATCAGTACTACTACCAGTACTATCTGTAGTATAAGTACTGTCAGTATTACTAGTATTAGTACCACCAGTATTGCAGTACTTGTAGTAATGTGTTGATGTGTTTCAGATCATCAGTGAGATCTCAAAAAAAGTTGCTCAGATTCAAAACGGTAAGTTTGACCTGTCTCTCTGTCTCTGACCTGTCTGTCTGTCTCTGACCTGTCTGTCTCTCTGTCTGTCTCTGACCTGTCTGTCTGTCTGTCTCTGACCTGTCTGTCTGTCTGTCTCTCTGTCTCTGACCTGTCTGTCTCTAACCTGTCTCTGACCTGTCTGTCTCTCTGTCTCTGACCTGTCTGTCTGTCTCTCTGTCTCTGACCTGTCTGTCTGTCTCTGACCTGTCTGTCTCTCTGTCTGTCTCTGACCTGTCTGTCTCTCTGTCTCTGACCTGTCTGTCTGTCTCTCTGTCTCTGACCTGTCTCTCTGTCTCTGACCTGTCTGTCTCTCTGTCTCTGACCTGTCTGCCTGTCTCTCTGTCTCTGACCTGTCTGTCTCTCTGTCTCTGACCTGTCTGTCTGTCTCTGACCTGTCTGTCTCTCTCTGTCTCTGACCTGTCTGTCTGTCTCTCTGTCTCTGACCTGTCTCTCTCTGTCTCTGACCTGTCTGTCTGTCTCTCTGTCTCTGACCTGTCTCTCTGTCTCTGACCTGTCTGTCTGTCTCTCTGTCTCTGACCTGTCTGTCTCTCTGTCTCTGACCTGTCTGTCTGTCTCTCTGTCTCTGACCTGTCTGTCTCTGACCTGTCTGTCTGTCTCTGACCTGTCTGTCTCTCTGTCTCTGACCTGTCTGTCTGTCTCTGACCTGTCTGTCTCTCTGTCTCTCTGTCTCTGACCTGTCTGTCTCTCTGTCTCTGACCTGTCTGTCTCTCTGTCTCTGACCTGTCTGTCTGTCTCTGACCTGTCTCTAACCTGTCTCTCTGTCTCTGACCTGTCTGTCTCTGACCTGTCTGTCTCTGACCTGTCTGTCTCTCTGTCTCTGACCTGTCTGTCTGTCTCTGACCTGTCTCTAACCTGTCTCTCTGTCTCTGACCTGTCTGTCTCTGACCTGTCTCTAACCTGTCTGTCTCTAACTTGTCTGTCTCTAACCTGTCTCTAACTAACCTGTCTCTAACCCGTCTGTCTCCATCAGCTGGTCTTGGTGAGTTCAGGATCCGGGATTTGAACGATGAAATCAACAAGTTGCTCAGAGAGAAACGTCACTGGGAGGTCCGGATCAAAGAGCTCGGAGGACCTGACTATGGGGTGAGTGATCTGGACCAGAACCAGAGACTGGACCAGAACCAGACTAGACCAGAACCACAGACTAGACCAGAACCACAGACTAGACCAGCACCAGACTAGACCAGAACCACAGACTAGACCAGAACCACAGACTAGACCAGCACCAGACTGGACCAGAACCACAGACTAGACCAGCACCAGACTGGACCAGAACCACAGACTAGACCAGAACCACAGACTGGACCAGAACCACAGACTAGACCAGAATCAGACTGGACCAGAACCACAGACTGGACCAGAACCACAGACTAGACCAGAACCAGACTGGACCAGAACCACAGACTGGACCAGCACCAGACTGGACCAGAACCACAGACTAGACCAGAACCACAGACTGGACCAGAACCACAAACTAGACCAGAATCAGACTGGACCAGAACCACAGACTGGACCAGCACCAGACTGGACCAGAACCACAGACTAGACCAGAACCACAGACTAGACCAGAACCAGACTGGACCAGAACCAGACTGGACCAGAACCACAGACTGGACTTGACTCAACCTGATCATTAATTGATCTATGACCCGTGTCCTCCAGCGTTTTGGACCCAGGATGTTGGACCATGAGGGGAAGGAGGTCCCTGGGAACCGGGGCTATAAGTACTTTGGAGCAGCCAGAGACCTGCCAGGAGTCAGGGAGCTGTTCGAGAAGGAACGTAGGTACCTTTAAATCCACTTCCTGTTTCTGAGAAGGAACGTAGGTACCTTTAAATCCACTTCCTGTTTCTGAGAAGGAACGTAGGTACCTTTAAATCCACTTCCTGTTTCTGAGAAGGAACGTAGGTACCTTTAAATCCACTTCCTGTTTCTGAGAAGGAACGTAGGTACCTTTAAATCCACTTCCTGTTTCTGAGAAGGAACGTAGGTACCTTTAAATCCACTTCCTGTTTCTGAGAAGGAACGTAGGTACCTTTAAATCCACTTCCTGTTTCTGGTCCACCTGTCTGACCATTGGTCCTCACTGGTCATGTGACCCCCAGCTGCCCC
This sequence comes from Chelon labrosus, assembly GCF_963514085.1. Lineage (NCBI taxonomy): Eukaryota > Metazoa > Chordata > Actinopteri > Mugiliformes > Mugilidae > Chelon > Chelon labrosus. The sequence continues at coordinate 192,369 of NC_140340.1, read as the reverse complement.
GGCTCTGAGGAAGACGAGGGCGGAGCTGATGAAGGAGGTTGACGCAGAGTATTATGGCTACCGAGACGAAGATGACGGCGTCCTGCTTCCTCTGGAGACACAGCACGAGAGACAAGGTGAGGATTGATCCGCCACAACATTATGACCACTGACAGTTCAATCTTCTGCTGGGAAACTTCTGGACCTGGATGTTACTGAGACATGTAGCACCCACCTAGACCAGACCAGGCCCCCCCACCTAGACCAGACCAGGCCCCCCCACCTAGACCACCCAGACCAGACCTGGCACCCCCACCTAGACCAGACCAGGCCCCCCCACCTAGACCAGACCAGGCCCCCCACCTAGACCAGACCAGGCACCCCCACCTAGACCACCTAGACCAAACCAGGCCCCCCCACCTAGACCACCTAGACCAGACCAGGCACCCCCACCTAGACCACCTAGACCAGACCAGGCCCCCCCACCTAGACCAGACCAGGCACCCCCACCTAGACCACCTAGACCAGACCAGGCCCCCCCCATAGCAATGACACTCCTTGATGGCAGCAGAGAGTATTATATTATATTATATGTTTATATTATATTATATTATACTATACTATATTATATTATTATTATATTATATTATTATTATATGTTTATATTATATTATATTATTATTATATTATATTATTATTATATGTTTATATTATTATTATATTATATTATATTATATTATTATTATATGTTTATATTATATTATATTATATTATATTATATTACATTATACTCCAGGTGTGCTGGAGGCGGTGCAGCGGTGGAGAACTGAAAGAGAATCTCGTGTTTCTGGAGAGAAACAGGAGGAGGAGGAAGAGGAGGAGAGCATCTACAGAGTCGGTGATGAAGAGGTGAGACTCTCAGCCAATCACAGCAGACCTACCTGCTGACCTACCTGCTGACCTACCTGTAGACCTACCAGCTGACCTACCTGCAGACCTACCAGCTGACCTACACCTGACCTACCTGCAGACCTACCAGCTGACCTACACCTGACCTACCAGCAGGCCTACCTGCAGACCTACCAGCTGACCTACACCTGACCTACCCCTGCTGACCTACCCCTGCTGACCTACCTGCTGACCTGCCTGCTGACCTACCTGCTGACCTACACCTGACCTACCAGCAGGCCTACCTGCAGACCTACCAGCTGACCTACACCTGACCTACCTGCTGACCTACCCCTGCTGACCTACCTGCTGACCTACCTGCAGACCTGCCTGCTGACCTACCTGCTGACCTACCTGCAGACCTACCTGCAGATCTACCAGCTGACCTACCTGCTGACCTACCCCTGCTGACCTACCTGCTGACCTACCTGCAGACCTGCCTGCTGACCTACCTGCTGACCTACCTGCAGACCTACCTGCAGACCTGTGGAGCTAAAGGTGTGTTTGTTTTGTGTGTCTGTGCAGCCTGATGATGAGGAGAACCGGGAGGAGCAGCTGGGGGAGGAGGGAGGAGTCACGTTCATCGCTCACGTTCCCGTTCCGTCTCAGAGAGAGGTGAGACACGCACCTGTCCTCCAGGACCTGAGGACTCTGTCCACACTGGTCCTCATGTCTCTGTCTCTTGTCTCAGGTGGAGGAGGCTCTGGTCAGGAGGAAGAAGATGGAGCTGTTCCAGCGCTACGCCAGCGAGACTCTGCAGGCTCAGAGCCAGGAGGCCAGGACCCTGCTGGGACTCTGACCTGTCTCTGTCTCCGTGTCTGTCTCCATGTCTGTCTCCGTGTCTCCATGTCTCTGTCTCTTGTCTCCATCTGATGATGTAAATATTGTCTTTTGTACTCGGCTTGTTTCTTATTAAACAAATTAAAACGTTCTTTGGCTCCGATGGTTTTTTGTTTGTTTGGTTGTTTGTTTGTTTGTTTGTTTGTTTGTTTGTTGTTGTTGTTGTGGGTCTTGTCCTCCAGACTCTGGCGTCGTCTCCTCAGACCCACTGGACGTGATTAGCCTCTGGTTGCCGTGGAAACCTGTCGTCCATGACCCGTTGTTCTCTCTGTGTCTCATGTGGCTTCAATCTGTCTGCTGATTGGTTGATTGGTAGCAGCACTCTGCAGCACGTGATTGGCTGATTAGAGGCTGAATGGAGCATGTGATGTCATGTGACACAAATCTGTCCTCAGCTGCATCCAATCAGTGTGTGTGTGTGTGTGTGTAGTGTGTGTGTGTGTGTGTAGTGTGTGTAGTATTAAAGTGTGTGTGTGTTACAGGCAGTTTATACACTACCTGACCTAAAGAAAAGTCTCCACCAAACAAATGTCCCCCTCTACTATCTGGTTGGACCTCCTTTATCTTTGATTCCAGCTCATTCTCTGTATCATTGTTTCTAGAATCTTCTCCAATGTCTCCAGATTTATTTCCATCCAGTGTTTCATTCATTGTATTGATGATGGAGAGTCTGACCACTGCACAAAGCCTTCTCCAGTACATCCCAAAGACTCTCAATGGGGTTCAGGTCTGGACTCTGTGGTGGCCAATCCATGTGTGGACATGATGTCTCATGCTCCCTGAACCACTCTTTCACAATCTGAGCCCCATGAATCCTGGACCATTGTCATCTGGGAACATGCCCGTGAACATTTATACGACTCGTCTTCAGTCTCCATTGTTGAAGGTGAAGCAGGAAGTAGAAACAAAGATTAACCTGAGTGGTGAATAAGACACAGCGTCCTCTAGTGTTTGGGTGGACATGTTACAGAGACAGAGACAGACTGATGAGGTGGAAGTAGAAATGACTCGTCGTGCAGTAGACTACCTACAGGTTACAGCGTCTATGTCCCACAGAGGAATAAACTCTGCTTTAGTGTGTGTGACCCTTGACCCTAAAGACACATTTATATATTTATCAATAAAAACATTTGTTGATATAAATGTTTGACACTGAGACGACTTTTATCAGTCCGCTGTCTCTCTGGACATCAAGTCCTCCTGAAGAGAATGAAGACATGGATGAGACTGTCTCTGATCAGCTGACTGTCTCCCTCTCAGTCATGACTGATTCGAGCCAGAGGAAGCCTGTGATTGGACGCCTGCAGACAGGTTGCCCAGGTGATGCTCTGTGATTGGTCCAGACTGGCTGTGATGTCACATGTCCCAGCTGATTGTTGTTGTTGTTGTTGTTTACCAGTAAACACACAAACATCATGGACTCATAGATTTAACTGATGAATGAATGAACTGGTAGCTCCGCCCCCTGATGACATCACAGCAGAGTATAAAGCAGCAGCAGAGGGACAGAGGGACACAGACGACGGAGACGCAGACAGAGACAAGAGGACGTCATGTGGTGTCGAGGCGTCCTGAGGACGGTCAGACGGTCCAGCTCTCAGGTCAGTGGTGAAGTTATGTTTGGGGTCAAAGGTCACGTTAGTGTCCTCACAGAGACACTCGTGTCTTTGTTTCAGTCAGGAGACAGAATCTGAATCTTTATTGCTTTTCTCCTCCTCCTCCTCCTCCTCCTCCTTCTACTCGTTCTCCTCCTCCTCCTCCTTCTCCTCCTTCTACTCGTTCTCCTCCTCATTCTCTTTCTTCCTCCTTCTTCTTCCTCTTCTCATCCTCCTCCTTCTCCTTCCTGTCCTCCTTCTCTTCCTTCTCCTCCTTCTTCTTCTTCTCTTCCTTCTTCTCGTCCTTTTCCTCTTCCCTTTTCTCCTCCTTCTTCTACTTCTCCTTATTCTACTCCTCCTTCTCTACCTTCTTCTCCTTCTCCTCCTCCATTTCCTCCTCCTTCTCCTTTTCCTTCTCCTCCTCCATTTCCTCCTCCCTCTCCTTCTCCTCCTCCATTTCCTCCTCCCTCTCCTTCTCCTCCTCCATTTCCTCCTCCTTCTCCTTTTCCTTCTCCTCCTCCTCCTCCTTCTCCTTCTCCTCCTCCATTTCCTCCTCCCTCTCCTTCTCCCCCTTCCTCTCCTCCATTTCCTCCACCTTCTCATTCAGCTTCTCCTCCTTCTCCTCCTCCTTCTCCTTCTCCTCTTCCTCCTCCTTCTCCTCCTCCTCCTCCTCCATTTCCTCCTCCTTCTCCTCCTTCTCCTCCTCCATTTCCTCCTCCTTCTCCTCCTCCTCCTCCTCCATTTCCTCCTCCTCCATTTCCTCCTCCTTCTCCTCCTCCATTTCCTCCTCCTTCTCCTCCTCCTCCTCCTCCATTTCCTCCTCCTCCTCCTCCTCCTTCTCATTCAGCTTCTCCTCCTCCTCCTCCTCCTCCTCCTTCTCATTCAGCTTCTCCTCCTCCTCCTCCTCCTTCTTCAGTCTCAAAGGTTTTATTTCTCTTTCTAAAGTTTTAAGACGTGAAATCTCAGACAGACTCAGACTCCCCTCTGTCTCATCTGTCTGTCTGTCTCACCCATCTGTCTGTCTCATCTGTCTGTCTGTCTCACCAATCTGTCTGTCTCATCTGTCTGTCTGTCTCACCCATCTGTCTGTCTCACCCGTCTGTCTGTCTCATCTGTCTGTCTGTCTCACCCGTCTGTCTGTCTCACCCGTCTGTCTCACCCATCTGTCTGTCTCATCTGTCTGTCTCATCTGTCTGTCTCACCCATCTGTCTGTCTCATCTGTCTGTCTGTCTCACCCATCTGTCTGTCTCACCCATCTGTCTCACCCATCTGTCTGTCTCACCCGTCTGTCTGTCTCACCCGTCTGTCTCACCCTTCTGTCTGTCTCATCTGTCTGTCTCACCCATCTGTCTGTCTCATCTGTCTGTCTGTCTCATCCATCTGTCTGTCTCATCCATCTGTCTGTCTCATCTGTCTGTCTGTCTCACCCATCTGTCTGTCTGTCTCACCCATCTGTCTGTCTCACCCATCTGTCTGTCTCACCCTTCTGTCTGTCTCACCCATCTGTCTCACCCGTCGGTCTCACCCATCTGTCTGTCTCATCTGTCTGTCTCACCCATCTGTCTGTCTCACCCATCTGTCTCACCCATCTGTCTGTCTCACCCATCTGTCTGTCTGTCTCACCCGTCTGTCTGTCTCACCCATCTGTCTCACCCTTCTGTCTGTCTCACCCATCTGTCTCACCCGTCTGTCTCACCCTTCTGTCTGTCTCACCCATCTGTCTCACCCGTCTGTCTCACCCATCTGTCTGTCTCACCCATCTGTCTGTCTCACCCATCTGTCTTTCTCACCCATCTGTCTCACCCGTCGGTCTCACCCTTCTGTCTGTCTCACCTGTCTGTCTGTCTCACCGTTCTGTCTCACCTGTTTGTCTGTCTGACCCATCTGTCTCACCCATCTGTCTTTCTCACCCGTCTGTCTCACCCGTCTGTCTCACCCATCTGTCTGTCTCACCCGTCTGTCTCACCCATCTGTCTTTCTCACCCGTCTGTCTCACCCGTCGGTCTCACCCTTCTGTCTGTCTCACCCATCTGTCTCACCCGTCGGTCTCACCCTTCTGTCTGTCTCACCTGTCTGTCTGTCTCACCCTTCTGTCTCACCTGTCTGTCTGTCTGACCCATCTGTCTCTCCCGTCTGTCTGTCTCACCCATCTGTCTCACCCATCTGTCTCACCCGTCTGTCTGTCTCACCATCTGTCTCACCCATCTGTCTGTCTCACCCTTCTGTCTCACCTGTCTCACCCATCTGTCTCACCCTTCTGTCTCATCTGTCTGTCTCACCTGTCTGTCTCATCTGTCTGTCTCACCCGTCTGTCTCACCCTTCTGTCTCACCCATCTGTCTCATCTGTCTATCTCACCCATCTGTCTCATCTGTCTCACCCATCCGTCTGTCTGTCTCATCTGTCTCACCCATCTGTCTGTCTCACCCATCTGTCTCACCCGTCTGTCTCACCCATCAGTCTGTCTCACACATCTGTCTCACTCGTCTGTCTCACTCGTCTGTCTGTTTGTCTCATCTGTCTGTCTCACCCATCTGTCTCACCCATCTGTCTGTCTCACCCATCTGTCTCACCTGTCTGTCTCATCCATCTGTCTCACCCATCTGTCTGACCCGTGTGTCCCTGTCAGGCGGGCGTCCTCTTCGACGTGGACAGCGTCCTGCTCCGTGGAGGTTCTGTGATCCCGTCTGTCTCACCCATCTGTCTGTCTCACACATCTGTCTCACTCGTCTGTCTCACTCGTCTGTCTGTCTGACCCATCTGTCTGTCTCACTAATCTGTCTCACCCATCTGTCTGACCTGTCTGTCTCATCTGTCTGTCTGACCCATCTGTCTCACCCATCCATCTGTCTCACCCATGTGTCTCACCCGTGTGTCCCTGTCAGGCGGGCGTCCTCTTCGACGTGGACAGCGTCCTGCTCCGTGGAGGTTCTGTGATCCCGTCTGTCTCACCCATCTGTCTGTCTCACACAACTGTCTCACTCGTCTGTCTCACTCGTCTGTCTGTCTGACCCATCTGTCTGTCTCACTAATCTGTCTCACCCATCTGTCTGACCTGTCTGTCTCATCTGTCTGTCTGACCCATCTGTCTCACCCATCCATCTGTCTCACCCATGTGTCTCACCCGTGTGTCCCTGTCAGGCGGGCGTCCTCTTCGACGTGGACGGCGTCCTGCTCCGTGGAGGTTCTGTGATCCCGGCGGCTCGTCGAGCGTTCAGGAAGCTTCTGGACCCAAACAACAACTTCCTGTTTCCTGTCGTGTTCGTCACCAACGCAGGAAGTTGTCAGAGACATCACAAGGCCCAGCAGCTGTCTCACCTGCTGGACGTCCAGGTGGGACGGATGGTTCTAGGCTTCATGTTTTGCTGTGCTCTGATTGGACCAACGCAGCCATGTGACCTCCCTCTCTCTCTGTAGATCGCCCCGGAGCAGGTGGTTCTTTCCCATAGTCCTTTGCAAATGATGAAGACTTTCCACGATAAATGTGTCCTGGTGTCGGGACAGGGACCCGTGAGACACATCGCCAGCGAGTATCCTTCAGAGCTGACCTCTGACCTCTGACCCTCAGGTGTCCCTCCCCCCTGTGTAATAGTCTTGATCGTACTGTGGTCTCTGATCAGATGTTAAAGTCTTGACGAGTCGTGGTCAGCTTGGGTTTCCAGAACGTTGTGACCATGGAGCAGCTCTCAGAACATCACCCCCTGCTGGACATGGTGGAGCACAACAGGAAGCGTTCACCTGTGAGTATCACAATAAAAGTATTCCTCTGATGATCAACCACTTTATATACGACAACGTGCTGGATGAAGTTAGCTTTCAGGCTAACGCTCTGTTAGCGCTATAGTTTCAGGCTAATGCTCTGTTAGCGCTATAGTTTCAGGCTAACATTCTGTTAGCGCTATAGTTTCAGGCTAATGCTCTGTTAGCGCTATAGTTTCAGGCTAATGCTCTGTTAGCGCTATAGTTTCAGGCTAATGCTCTGTTAGCGCTATAGTTTCAGGCTAACATTCTGTTAGCGCTATAGTTTCAGGCTAATGCTCTGTTAGCGCTATAGTTTCAGGCTAACGCTCCATTTGTGTGTTTGTTTGTTTGTTTGTGTCAGTCGTCTCCTTTGCAGAGTCTGCCCCAAATACAAGGTAACACAATCACCTCAGAACAACAACCACCACCACCACCTCACAACATCCACCTCACAACAATCACCTCACAACCACCACCTCACAATCACCTCAGAACAACAACCACCACCACCTCACAACAACCACCTCACAACAACCACCTCACAACAACCACCACCACCTCACAACAACCACCTCACAACAACCACCACCACCTCACAACAACCACCTCACAACAACCACCTCACAATCACCTCACAACAATCACCTCACAACAACCACCACAATCACCACCACCTCACAACCACCCCAATCACCTCACAACAACCACCTCACAATCACCTCACAACAATCACCTCACAACCACCCCAATCACCTCACAACAACCACCTCACAACCACAACCACAACCACAACCACCACTACCACCTCACAACAACCACCTCACAATCACCTCACAACAACCACCTCACAACCACAACCACAACCACCACTACCACCTCACAACAACCACAACCACCACCACCACCTCACAACCAGTTCTCAGCTCATTTCCTGTGTTGCCGTAGCGATCATCCTGTTCGGGGAGCCCGTGCGATGGGAGACCAGCCTACAGCTGTTGATTGATGTGCTCCTGACCAATGGGAGACCTGGTTGCGTGTACGATTCCCAGTTTTCCAGCCAGCTGCCGGTCCTTGCCTGTAACATGGACCTGGTCTGGATGGCCGAGGCTCCGTCACCACGGTAACACTTCCCGTTAGCTGTCAGGTCGGGAGGGAGGGACTCCGAATTGACTGACATGTTGTGACTCCTCCCCCTCAGGTTTGGTCATGGGATGTTCCTGCTGTGTCTGGAGGCGGCGTTCAGGAAGCTGACGGGTCGAGAGCTGCGGTACGAGGCACTGCTGGGAAAACCCAGTCTGATGACGTACCAGTACGCCGAGCAACTGCTGCAGCGCCAGAACCATGACCACAAGATCAGCACCGTCTACGCTGTCGGGTAAACTGATACAGACGCTACACGTTTCTCTGATCAGATGCTAATTCACTGGAGCTCCTCTGACCAGGTCGTCTCTAACACTGTCTGTCTGGTTCTTGTTACCTAGCGACAACCTGATGACTGACATCTACGGCGCTAACCGATATAACCGGTACCTGGCTCAGCAGCATGCCGCTATGACCCCTCCAGCCAAGATGGCTGCCCAGGGACCAGGAAGTCATGTGATGATGGCGGAGGAGCCGCGGTCTGCTGCTCAGTGTCGATCTATCTTGGTAGGTAGAGATGTGAAGGTCATCTGAAGGTCACACGGTGGGGAAGGATGGGACAAATAAATGAAAGTCATAAAACAAAACAAGGCCGGACTGATGGACTTCTCTAAACTGTTATGTCTACAAACTAATAATCCTAGTGGGTATAACAAAGGTTATTTACACAAACTGGCCTATCGTCCAAAACCTCCCACCACATCTACCACACTGTCAGCTGAGCCTGGATCCTCTGGCTGGGGCCCTGGTCAATGATTGGTCAGTCTGGGGTTGAATCAGCCAATTAGCTGCATCACCAGACTTCACAGACGGAAACCAGTCGGACACTAACAGAGGAGAGGGAGAGTGAACTGATTCACCTCTGTCAATGAACAGGAACTGGTCCATTTTAACAAAGACATTTTAGTAATGATGGTGCCACACAGGGTACAAAACAGCACGTACAGTAAAACTTAATCACGATAAGCAAAGTTGCCATTTATGGCACCGGATTGCGCGTTGCTGCCACCTGCTGTTTATTTCTTGGTATCAGTGTTGTTGATGTACGCAGCTCTGACTAAACAGTGAAACCTCTAGTGGACTAATCAGGATAAGCAGTCACTTTCATGGCCGGCTGGATGTTTGACTAGCCTGGCTCCGCCTGCCTATGTACTTCCGCTCATTTGCATTCCCTACAGTACTCCGTCTGGAATAGCTTGATCCGCTAACGTTTACTCCGGCCAACTGGTTGGCGAACCAATCAGCGAACAGAGGGCGGGTCTGAGAGCGATTACGTTTCAGTTGCGCGCCGAGTTTGAAATGTTTACACGAACGGAGACGGATATACTCGAAGCCATTCGCTCCGTTGTGGGTATGCTTCCTGACATTACAGCACTTTTATTCCAATTTCGCGTCCTTAATTGCAATGGGGGAGTAGCGATTTGTTTACTTGTTGCGTTCTTGAAAGCGGAAGTACGAGGCAGCAGAGCCTGAAGGCTCCGGCGCATAACATACGTCATTACCAAACGTTAGTGATTGGTTAAAGGAACTCCGATGATTTTAAACCTCAAACTGTGCCCTCCCACCAGGAAATAAACGTTTGCCAATGGAGCTAGGCCAGACTCTCTGCGAAGTCAGAGAGTCTGGTATCCAGGCTAATGTTTGACAGCCTCTGATGTAAAAGATGGACGTCCTGCTGGTTCAGCCTCATTATAGAGATGTTAAGGCTGACTGCAGGTTCAAACATTAATCCTCCTCTACCTGTCCTCAGGTGTGCACAGGTGTCTATAATCCTCACTCCCCGTTACCTAGCGACCAGAACACCCTCACAGATACCCTGGTCCTGGAGCCAGACCTGCTGCAGCCAAGCCACGTGGTGGAAGACGTGGAGGCTGCCGTTGACCTGATGCTGCAGTGGGAGAGCGGCGTGACCTCTGACCTCCAGGGCTCTACCTGATCCAACCACCTGATCCATGTGATCGGTTTTTAAGCCTCCAGCTTTGATGAACTTCAGAAATAAAAACCTGCATCAAATGTTTGTCTGACGCGTTTTTATGATCTGGTCTTAGTGTTTGAGACTCAGCTGTATGACTCCATGTGGCCGTAAACATGTTGAAATTAATTTACAACACACACTGCAAAACACTCCCTGCCCACTTCATTAGGTACACTAGTACTAGTGAAACTGTGGAGATGACAGTGGACTTCAGGAGGAAACCCCCATAAACTCCTCCTCTCACAATCCTCAACAGGACAGTCCCAACAGTGGACTCATTCAGGTTCCTAGGGTCCACAGTCTAACAGGACCTGAAGTGGACCTCCCACATAGACTCTGTAAGGAAGAAGGCCCAGCAGAGGCTGTACTTTCTGCGTCAGCTCAGGAAGTTCAACCTGCCTCAGGAGCTGCTGATCATCTTCTACACTGCAATAGTCCAGTCTGTCCTGACCACGTCCATCACAGTCTGGTTTTACAGGGACAGACTGCAGAGTCCAGGTCCAGGGTCAGGAAGTGTCACCACAGACCCCTCACACCCTGGTCACAACCTGTTTAGACTCCTCCCCTCAGGCCGGTGTTACAGAGCACTGTACGCCAAAACCACCCGTCACAAGGACAGTTCCTTCCCCCGGGCTGTCGCTCTGATGAACTCTGAGCAGTCACAGAGTGCGAGTCCATTTATATGAACAATAAACAATAACTCTGCATTAGCTGGATATAGTCACTGTACAAACCCTGGCTCACTGTATATATCTGCTCTTATTCTATATTTTATGTGTATAGATTGAGATTTATTTCATTTTATTTTATTTGATTTTTACTTTAATTTTCTTTCACTTATTTAAGTTTGTGTGTTTGTGCAAGAGAGTAAAGTTACCAGAGTCAAATTCCTTGTATGTGCACATACGTGGTCATTAAAGCTGATTCTGACTCTGAAAACCGTCCTGCTCTCAATCTCTGTGAAGGTTCTGTATTCAGCTTCATGTTCTAATAACTGAGATGTTGATTCACCTGGGTTTTCATTCTGTAGAACTATTTAACTGACACATGTTCCTAATATTTTGACATTGTAGTTAGAGGACTAAGATAAATAACAACATGTTAATGTTTAATTTAATCCAGTGTAACAGAACCACAAGCCCATGGGTGCAGATCGCGGGGGCGGGGGGGAAGGCGGGGGATGGGGGGGACATTTCCTCCCCAATTTCTGAAAAACATGAATTACTACCCCCCCCCCCCCCCCAATAAAAATAACCTAAATTATTCGAAATTGAACAAATGTATTTTCAGACTTCACATTCATAACTGGTGTTGTAAAAACATGATCAGTTAGTTTACACAGCTTGGTTAGGGCTGCATGGTTTGATATTCATCCATATCAATTAATCATAAAGTTGTCCCATACACTGGGAGAAGAGGAAGATGGTGAGAAGAATTGGGGATGAGTAGACACTACATGTCCTTAATATTATGATTTACTAATATAACAGTTAACTAAGCAGTGATACACGCTGTTGGCTGTTTAGGACAAATAAACAAGAAAGGTAAGCACAATAAATGATTCCCTGTGCAGTACTTTTTGAATGATATGGTGAGCCTCTACGTAGTTGTGATTTATGGTGCCATGGTATGAGTTACATACCCGCAAAAAAAAATCACTTTTGTGCCCCCCCCCCCCCCCCCCCAATACTGACATCGGATCTGCACCCCCCTCCCCATCCTCTATAGTGTTCATCCAGGTGAATGACCACCTTTCTTTTTCTACATCACTGCATTATTTAGATTTGAACCTTATCACTAGTGTACCTAATGAACTGGCCTTATTCAGATTAGAATCACTGCACTAGTGTACCTAATGAACTGGACAACTGTACCTAATGAACTGGCCTTATTCAGATTAAAATCACTGCACTAGTGTACCTAATGAACTGGACAACTGTACCTAATGAACTGGCCTTATTCAGATTAGAATCACTGCACTAGTGTACCTAATGAACTGGCCTTATTCAGGAGATGGGGTGAGATGGAAGCAGATGATTGGCTGTGGTGACCCCTGAAGACAACCGCTAAAAGTAAAAGATATGTTTTATGATGTTATTTTTTATTTGTGTATATTTTATGATGCTTATATTTCCATTTGTATGTTTTATTTATATATTATATTTTTATATTTTTTATATGTTTTATAATGTTAAACACGTTTGCTTTCCGATATTTATCAGGTACTTTTCATCAGCTTTGACCTTCTCAACATGGCGGCGGGAACTGGACACCTCAGGACCGGAAGCAGGTCAGGCGCGGCGCATGCGCAGTGATTCAGCCCGGGTCCCTGTAAAGATGTCTGAGCAGGCGGGGAGGGAGCGGCGCGGAGGACCCGAAACAAGCGCGCAGAACCCGCAACTGTCCGCAACTTAACCTGTCAAGGTAAGAGCAAACGACCCCGCAGGGGCACTCGGACCGCACCGACACGCGGCGGAAGGTTTTGGGTTTCAGATGAACCGGCGCAACGGGATACGGGGAGGCAGAGTTAGCAGTACGGAGCAGAAATGTTGGAGAAGGCGCGCAGCGCTGTGGCAGGGGCGTGTCCGCCATCTTGTGAGAGAAGTGGCGGCGGAACAGCAGCTGCGTCTCTGATTCCAGACCGAGCGGGAGGCGCCAAATGGCCGCTAGAGGCTGAGCTACCGGCGGGCTCGTCCTGCTCGGTGTGTTTATGGCGCTCGGGTCCGGTTCGGCAGCGCGGTGGACCGGTACGGACCGCCGCTGATTCCGTGTGTTGAGCCCGGGCGACGGAGGAGCAACCGCAGCCTTTTGTTGTCCTCCCCCCTCTCCCCCGCTCCCTCCCCCTCCTCCCTGTTTGTTTGGAAAGTCCACCAGGCGCATGCGTGTAACCATGGCGCTCGTTTCTGCGTTTGGGAAAGAAAACACGATCAAATGTGAAGATCGTGATTGAAGTGACACAAACATCTTGGATCATTAACTGCTGATTAATGAATGTGGTCGTTTATATTCATTTATTTTAACTTATATTCACTGAGACGCTGCGTTTAGACAGAAGGACCTGGAAGAAACGTTACAGCCTGATCGAGTCTGACAGACCCGGTCTGATCAGTCCGGACTCTGATCCGTTGTGGGACTTTATGCTTTCTTTAGGACATGTACACCTGTCAGGTGGGCCGTTTAGTTGTACTGGATAGTAAACCTCTTTTCCCTCCCAGGTTTTCATGTTTTTGTTTGTGACCGTATCATATAAACATAAAATGCTTTTCTCCAGTAAACATAAACACATCAGGTGAGACCAGGTGTGTCTAACGGTGAAACAGTACTCTGACATTAATACTTCACGTCCTCCAGGTCTTCAGGTTGATCACTTGACATTACATCAGTCTTGTATTTTATTCTGAAAGTCTCAGCATCTCTTCCTGTCCCCGCAGGTCGATGTCATTCTGACAAGCAGCTGAGATGTCCAATGACAGCCAGGGATCAGTAAAGGGGGAGGCGGCCACAATGTTGTCTCCCTCTGGCCCCGCCTCCTCTCAGGGACCACCCCTTTCTCCGTCCACCACTAAAACACCTGAGCTCCCAGGTACACCTGTCTCTCCCTCCCTCTCTGTCTCTCTGTCTCTGACCCGTCTCTCTCACCCAGACTCATCCTCTGACCCGTCTGTCTCTCAGATGAGCTCGTCCAGGCGGGATGGTCCAAGTGCTGGTCGCGGAGGGAGAACCGGCCGTACTACTTCAACAGATTCACCAATCAGAGCCTGTGGGAGGTCCCAGTTCTGGGTCAGCATGACGTCATTGTGAGTCCTTGTCCAATCAGTAACCAATCAGGGATCAGTACGTGTCGATCAGGTCATTGATCAGTTTGTCTCCAGTCTGATCCTTTAGGTCTGAATGCGGCTCCGGCAGAGGGCGGAGACAGTAACCTCGGTAACGGTCAGAGGAAGAGGAGGAGCTCTGAGGAGCAGGGGGCGGGGCCTAACAGCTTCAAGCGTGTTAAAGTAAGTGTCAGGTGACTGGAGTGCACTGGCTTCTGGGAAATGGAGTGTAACATGTCTGTTGTTTCAGGTGGAGCCCACCACGCCCATCTCTCCCAGCACACCTGGGGTCAAACCCTGGAGCTCCGCCCCTGAAGACAAACAGGCCCAGCCGGCCACACCCACAACACAAAGCCCTGCCCCCGCCCCCTACAGGCCAGCTGTGTGAGTACTGAGGCCCCGCCCCCTCCGGTTGGCGATCCTCTGATCCAGATGTTGACCAGGTGTTGTTGTTTCAGTGTGTACTGGGACCTGGACGTCCAGACCAACGCTGTGATCAGAGAGCACCCCTCCGCTAGCCACCTGCCCCCCCACCCTGAGATAGAGCTGCAGAGGGCGCAACTCGTCACCAAGCTGAGGCAACACTACCACGAGCTGTGCCACCAGAGAGAAGGTAGGATGTTTGAATGTTCACCTGTGCTCAGGTGACCCATCAGACTCACCTGTACGCAGGTAGCCCATCAGACTCACCTGGATCATGTCTGCAGGAATCGATCCTCCTCGTGAGTCCTTCAACCGCTGGCTGCTGGAGAGGAAGGTCATCGACAAAGGTCATGACCCCTTACTGCCCAGCGACTGTGAGCCGGTGATTTCACCGTCCATGTTCAGAGAGGTGATGAACGACATCCCCATCAGGTACCTGTCTGTCTACCTGTCTGTCTACCTGTGTGTGTGTGTGTTATGTGCACCTGTTGAGTGTCACTGATGACTCATCATGAACCTGTGTCTCAGATTGTCTCGTATCAAGTACAAAGAAGAAGCTCGGAAGCTGCTGTTCAAATACGCTGAAGCTGCTAAGAAGATGATTGATTCCAGGTAAGTCTCAGCGGCCAATCACAGACCTCCGTCCTTCTGAGGACTCCTCTGACCTCTGACCTCTGCAGGAATGCGAGTCCTGAGAGCAGAAAGGTGGTGAAGTGGAATGCTGAGGACACCATGAGCTGGCTGCGCCGAGACCACTCTGCAAGCAAGGAGGACTACATGGTAACTGCTTCTGCAACGTTCACGTCCCCTCACCTTCACCTGTCCTTCTCCCCCTGATGTTCCACCCGGTAGAACAGCTGGTGATGTTCTCCTGTGTGTCTCCAGGACCGTCTGGAGCACCTCAGGCAGCAGTGTGGTCCTCACGTAGCGGCCGTGGCCAAGGACTCTGTGGAGGGAATCTGTTCTAAGATCTACCAGCTGTCGGCCGAGTACAGCCGCCGCCTCAGACAGACTCACCTGAGCCTCCTGCCGGAACCGCCCACAGGTACTGACTCACCTGATCTGTCCAGACTGAGGCATCCGTGGCTGCTTGTCACTCACCTGTGTGTTGTACCTGTCCATCAGAGGCGTGTGCATCGCCGCCGCCTTCCCGCCTGGTGTACTGCTACCCGGTGCGTCTCGCCATGGCATCGCCCCCCCTCCCCCGGGTAGAGCTTCACTTTGAGAACGACGTGGCCTGTCTCCGCTTCAAAGGGGAGATGGTCAAGGTCAACAGAGGACACTTCAGCAAGCTGGTTAGTGGTCCTGGTTTGGGTCCTGGTCCTGGTCCCTGTCCTGTTATTGACTATGACTCTAACGTGAATTTTATTGTCCAGTGACTTAATACTGTCTCTCTTTACCCGTCTCCACATGTCTACCTGTTTGTCTCTCTGCCTGGTTCTCTGTGACCCGTCTCTCTACCTGGTTCTCTCTGACCCGTCTCTCTGACCCGTCTCTCTACCTGGTTCTCTCTGACCCGTCTCTCTACCTGGTTCTCTCTGACCCGTCTCTCTGACCCGTCTCTCTACCTGGTTCTCTCTGACCCGTCTCTCTGACCCGTCTCTCTACCTGGTTCTCTCTGACCCGTCTCTCTACCTGGTTCTCTCTGACCCGTCTCTCTGACCCGTCTCTCTACCTGGTTCTCTCTGACCCGTCTCTCTGACCCGTCTCTCTACCTGGTTCTCTCTGACCCGTCTCTCCACCTGGTTCTCTCTGACCCGTCTCTCTGACCCGTCTCTCTACCTGGTTCTCTCTGACCCGTCTCTCTACCTGGTTCTCTCTGACCCGTCTCTCTACCTGTCCAGGAGCTGTTGTACAGGTACAGCTGTATAGACGACCCCCGGTTTGAGAAATTCCTGTCCAGAGTCTGGTGCCTCCTCAAGAGATACCAGGTCAGCTGATTCAGCCAGTCAGGTTTCGGCTGCTGTTACCGTGGTGACGGCTGTTAACAAAGCGTGTGTGTGTCCAGGTGATGTTCGGCAGCGGCGCTAACGAGGGGACGGGCCTGCAGGGGGCGCTGCCGGTGTCTGTGTTTGAAGCGTTGAACCGTCAGTTCGGCGTGTCCTTTGAGTGTTTCGCTTCGCCGCTCAACTGCTACTTCAAACAGTTCTGCTCAGCGTTCCCCGACACCGACGGCTTCTTCGGATCCAGAGGGTGAGATGGACGCACATCTGTACACACCTGCACTCATCTGTACACACCTGAGTAACACTCAGATAACCCTGTTGTGTTTCCAGGCCGTTCTTGTCCTTCTGTCCCATCAGCGGCTCGTTTGAAGCCAACCCTCCCTTCTGTGAGGAGCTGATGGACACCATGGTGACACATTTTGAGGTCAGTCCAACCACCAGTTTGTTTCGAGTCCCTGTCTGTCTCGTTCTGTGGACTAACTGCGGTCCTTGTCCCTTAGGAGTTGTTGGACAAGTCCTCAGAGCCTCTGTCCTTCATCGTTTTCGTCCCTGAGTGGCGTGACCCCGTGACGCCGGCTCTGACCCGTATGGAGGGAAGCCGGTTCCTTCGTCACCAGATGAATGTCCCAGCCTACGAGCACGAGTACCGGTCTGGGAGTCAGCACATCTGCAAGAGGTACTACTGGTACTTGTACTGGTGACCCTGCTACTGGTACTCCTACAATTTGGACAGTACTACTGGTACTTGTATCAGTACTGGTAACACTCTTACTTCTGTCACCATGGTAACGTGTATAACGGGTACTGCTCTGTTCCCCCAGGGATGAGATGTACTACCGGGCTGTCCACGGTACCGCCGTACTCTTCCTCCAGAACGATGCTGGTTTTGCGAAGTGGGGTCCGACTCCGGAGCGACTGGCCGAGCTGACAGCAGCATACCGCCCTGCCTTGACACGCAGCTCCTCCCTGTCCTCCCCTGGCCCCGCCCCCGCCGCTGCTGGAGAGAGAGACTCCGCCCCCAAGGCTTCTGATAGGACACAGAGCGTGGCATCACCAGGTGCCCATGACAACAACAACAATAGCAGCAGCAGCAGCAGCAGCAGTAGTAGCAGTCCTCAAGACAAGATGGCTGCTGTCTGAATGGGCGGGGCTTATCCTAACCACGCCCCCACCTGCTGGAGAGTTAACGTTTCTGTGTTTGCTGACTCTTCTTTCTGTTCAGTTTGTCCCTCACCAGCACCTGTAGCACACCCTCAGCTCATACAGTGCCCTTCTGCCAGCAGGGGGCGGGGCCTGATCCAACCCCTCCCCTCAGCTGTTCTGATTGGCCATTGCACTGGAACGTTTGTTGGGCTACACCAATAAAAACCTTTGATTCAACTGTGATGTCATGTGATAGGCCAGCGGAGGGCTCTGATCGGGCCCCGCGCCAGCGGAGGGCTCTGATCGGGCCCCGCGCCAGCAGAGGGCTCTGATTGGGCCCCGCGCCAGTAGGGCTGGGTGAGCGGTTGGTACGGCAGCTATCGTTTCTACTTGTAATTTGAGTGGGACTCAATCTCACTTCTGGCTTCGTCTCCTTCTCTGTAACCTCCCACAGTGGATTGTGGGTAACGGACCCAGCCGGCTCGTGGAGGAGGCGGAGTCAGACTGGTCGGACGGCGGCGGTGTGATGAGCTTCATGTTCTCCTTCTCATGTAGTTTAAGCATTTATTAACTTTTTTGAAATCGTTTCTCTCAGTGTTTATAAATGTTTGGTCATCAATACTTTTAATTTGAGTTTAGAATTTATTTAAAGGAGATCTGTGGCTCCTCCCACTTCCTGACTGCCGTCTCTTCTCTGATTGGCTGGTCGATGGTCCAGTCAGGTGTGACATCAGTGTAGATAGTGTACAGTGGGACTGTTGATGTTGAAGCTTCTTTTTTTTATTTGACTTAATTTAACCTTTTTAAAGATCAGAGTGTTTTAAACTAAACCAAAGTGTTCTAAGAAGATCTCTATCTGTAGAACGTCTGTTTCTCTTGTGCATGAACTTCGTCTTTACATCTATTGGCCGGTTTCTGCTCCCAGTGTTTGTGCTAAGCTAGGCTAATGTTGGACGCAGGAAACAGACTGGAGACGTTTTAGTGTCTGTATGAAATAATCCTAAATTAAAGTAGGAAGACGTCAGGATGGTTCTTCTCTCATTTTTATCTCTTCAGTTTGTCTTATTTTGAAAATGTACCAACTTTGTTGAGCTGAGACGTTTGTCCGGCAGAAAACATGATGTACCAAGTTTCTGTCCTTCGTCCTGCAAACAGACTGCAGTAAAGATATATTTAAACAACACAACCAGAGCAGCTCGTCCTTCTCACACACAGGACACGTCCCTAAACAAACAAACAACAACAAACACTACAAACAGGAGCTGATCAACCAGAGAAACAGGTTTTATTTTAAACGTTCATTTCCTGTTGTTGACATTTGACTTTCTTCTTCAATAAACATCAAACTGAGGACATGACTTTGATCTGATGTTGATCAATAAAAACAAAGGTTGTTACACACTGATCAATAACTGATGAGATTTGAACATCAAAATAAATCACTTTCTCTACTTCAGTGAGCTCTCTTTTATTTTGAAAGGAACACACCGGAAGAGCTGCTGCTGTTGTTGCTAATGTTATCAAAGCGGAAGCGACCGAAGTGTAATTTCCGGTTACAAACCGTAGTCCGTTAAAGAGTCGATGGTTGATGATCAGTTTGTTATTTATCACTGATCAGATGTTTATATCTCAGCGTTAACGTCTCACAAACTCATCGGTAACGGGAGTTTGAAACATCTGCTACGGAGATTAAACCCCGTTAGCTGCCACCGTTAGCTACTAGTGTTAGCCACCTTCAGCTACTGTTACACTCGCTGGACTA
Organism: Chelon labrosus; assembly: GCF_963514085.1. NCBI lineage: Eukaryota > Metazoa > Chordata > Actinopteri > Mugiliformes > Mugilidae > Chelon > Chelon labrosus. The sequence continues at coordinate 173,062 of NC_140340.1, read as the reverse complement.
GACTGGACCCGGACCGGACCGGACCGGACTCTTAGCTCTGATATATCATGGGTGCTCACCGCAGCGAGGGAGGCCGGGACTGGCTGGAGCAGGACGGGCCAGAGCAACCGGAACAGAGCCCGGTAAGAACCGCAGCTAACAGAAGCTAACGAGCTAGCCTAGCCGGAATAATATAATACCGGAAATTATTTTTATGGTATAATAATCATTTCATTATTTATCAGAACTGTAGGTTGTTAAATATAAAACAAATTATTCTTCAACAGCGACTCAGGTGAACAATTAGTTTATAAAGATGATCAATAAGCTCACGTGACTCTGTTCAGTCTTATAGAAGTGACGTCAGGCTCTGTGTCAATAAAGTTTGTTTATGTAAAATTAAATCTGTGATAGTGATCAATAACTGGTGATCAATAACTGCTGACCAATAACTGGTGACCAATAACTAGTGATCAATAACTGGTGACCAATAACTGGTGACCAATAACTAGTGACCAATAACTGATAATCAATAACTGGTGATCAATAACTGGTGACCAATAACTGGTGACCAATAACTAGTGATCAATAACTGGTGACCAATAACTGGTGACCAATAACTAGTGACCAATAACTGGTGACCAATAACTAGTGATCAATAACTGGTGACCAATAACTGGTGACCAATAACTAGTGACCAATAACTGATAATCAATAACTAGTGATCAATAACTGGTGATCAATAAGTGGTGACCAATAACTGGTGATCAATAACTGGTGATCAATAACTAGTCATCAATAACTGGTGATCAATAACTAGTGACCAATAAGTGGTGACCAATAACTGGTGATCAATAACTGGTGATCAATAACTAGTGATCAATAACTAGTCATCAATAACTGGTGATCAATAACTAGTGATCAATAACTGTTGACCAATAAGTGGTGACCAATAACTAGTGACCAATAACTGGTGACCAATAACTAGTCATCAATAACTGGTGATCAATAACTGGTGACCAATAACTGGTAATCAATAACTGTTGATCAATAACTAGTGATCAATAACTAGTGACCAATAACTGGTGACCAATAACTGGTGATCAATAACTGGTGACCAGTAACTTGTGATCAATAACTAGTGATCAATAACTAGTGACCAATAACTGGTGACCAATAACTGGTGACCAATAACTGGTCATCAATAACTAGTCATCAATAACTGGTGACCAATAACTGGTGACCAATAACTAGTGACCAATAACTGGTGACCAATAACTGGTGATCAATAACTGGTGATCAATAATCGGTGATCAATAACTGGTGACCAATAACTGGTGATCAATAACTGGTGATCAATAACTAGTGACCAATAACTGGTGACCAATAACTGGTGATCAATAACTGGTGATCAATAACTAGTGACCAATAACTAGTGACCAATAACTGGTGATCAATAACTGGTGATCAATAACTGGTGATCAATAACTGGTGATCAATAACTGGTGACCAATAACTGGTGACCAATAACTGGTGATCAATAACTGGTGATCAATAACTGTTGATCAATAACTGTGTTTAGAAGCCGTGGAACCTGATGATCAAACATCGACAGATTCAAAAAAGAGGACGACGCTCACACATGACTGTCAGGTCAGCTGATTGATCAGTGATTGATTGATAGATGATAGATTAATTAATTGATTGACATGATTATACCTGTGTGCAGCTACACTGATCCTCAGGTGTCCATGGACCTGTTGAGGGCGGTGCTTCAGCCCAGCTTCAATGATGACATCATGGCTGTGTTCAGGAAGTACCACAAGGTCAGAGGTCACACTGGAGAGAGTGGGTGGGTGTGGATAGATGTGGAAGATGTGTGAACAGATATAAACAGGTGTGAACAGATATAAACAGGTGTGAACAGATATAAACAGGTGTGAATAGATATAAACAGATATAAACAGGTGTGAACAGATATAAGCAGGTGTGAACAGATATAAACAGGTGTGAATAGATATAAACAGATATAAACAGGTGTGAACAGATATAAGCAGGTGTGAACAGATATAAGCAGGTGTGAACAGATATAAACAGGTGTGAATAGATATAAACAGGTGTGAACAGATATAAGCAGGTGTGGACAGATATAAACAGATATAAACAGGTGTGAACAGATATAAGCAGGTGTGAACAGATATAAGCAGGTGTGAACAGATATAAACAGGTGTGAATAGATATAAACAGGTGTGAACAGATATAAACAGGTGTGAATAGATATAAACAGATATAAACAGGTGTGAACAGATATAAGCAGGTGTGAACAGATATAAACAGGTGTGAATAGATATAAACAGGTGTGAACAGATATAAGCAGGTGTGGACAGATATAAACAGATATAAACAGGTGTGAATAGATATAAACAGGTGTGAACAGATATAAACAGGTGTGAATAGATATAAACAGGTGTGAACAGATATAAGCAGGTGTGGACAGATATAAACAGATATAAACAGGTGTGAATAGATATAAACAGGTGTGAACAGATATAAACATGTGTGAACAGATATAAACATGTGTGAACAGATATAAACAGGTGTGAACAGATATAAACAGGTGTGAACAGATATAAACATGTAAACAGATATAAACAGGTGTGAACAGATATAAACAGGTGTGAACAGATATAAACAGGTGTGAACAGACATAAGCAGGTGTGAATAGATATAAGCAGGTGTGAACAGATATAAGCAGGTGTGAACAGATATAAACAGATATAAACATGTGAACAGATATAAACAGGTGTGAATAGATATAAACAGGTGTGAACAGATATAAGCAGGTGTGAACAGATATAAACAGATATAAACATGTGGACAGATATAAACAGGTGTCAACAGATATAAACAGATATAAACATGTGAACAGATATAAACAGGTGTGGACAGATATAAGCAGGTGTGGACAGATATAAGCAGGTGTGAACAGATATAAACAGGTGTGAACAGATATAAACAGGTGGACAGATATAAGCAGGTGTGGACAGATATAAGCAGGTGTGAACAGATATAAACAGGTGTGAATAGATATAAACAGATATAAACAGGTGTGAATAGATATAAACAGATATAAACAGGTGTGAATAGATATAAACAGATATAAACAGGTGTGAACAGATATAAGCAGGTGTGAATAGATATAAACAGATATAAACAGGTGTGAACAGATATAAGCAGGTGTGGACAGATATAAACAGGTGAACAGATATAAACAGGTGTGAATAGATATAAACAGGTGTGAATAGATATAAACAGATATAAACAGGTGTGAATAGATATAAACAGGTGTGAACAGATATAAACATGTGTGAATAGATATAAACAGATATAAACAGGTGTGAACAGATATAAACAGGTATGAACAGATATAAACAGGTGTGAACAGATATAAACAGATATAAACATGTGAACAGATATAACAGGTGTGAACAGATATAAACAGATATAAACAGGTGTGAATAGATATAAACATGTGAACAGATATAAACAGGTGTGAACAGATATAAACATGTGAACAGATATAAACAGGTGTGAACAGATATATGAGGTGTGGACAGATATAAACAGATATAAACAGGTGTGAACAGATATAAACATGTGAACAGATATAAACAGGTGTGAACAGATATAAACAGATATAAACAGGTGTGAACAGATATAAACAGATATAAACAGGTGTGAACAGATATAAACATGTGAACAGATATAAACAGGTGTGAACAGATATAAACATGTGAACAGATATAAACAGGTGTGAACAGATATAAACAGGTGAACAGATATAAACAGGTGAACAGATATAAACAGGTGTGAACAGGTGTGAACAGGTGTGAACAGATATAAACATGTGAACAGATATAAACAGGTGTGAACAGATATAAACAGGTGTGGACAGATATAAACAGGTGAACAGATATAAAGAGGTGTGAACAGATATAAACAGGTGTGAACAGATATAAACATGTGAACAGATATAAACAGGTGTGAACAGATATAAACAGGTGTGGACAGATATAAACAGGTGAACAGATATAAACAGGTGTGAACAGATATAAACAGGTGTGAACAGATATAAACAGGTGTGGACAGATATAAACAGGTGAACAGATATAAACAGGTGAACAGATATAAACAGGTGTGAACAGATATAAACAGGTGTGAACAGATATAAACAGGTGTGAACAGATATAAACATGTGGACAGATATAACCATGTGGACAGATATAAACATGTGGACAGATATAAACAGGTGTGGACAGATATAAACAGGTGTGGACAGATATAAACAGGTGTGGACAGATATAAACAGGTGTGAACAGATATAAACAGGTGTGAACAGATATAAACATGTGAACAGATATAAACAGGTGTGAACAGATATAAACATGTGAACAGATATAAACAGGTGTGAACAGATATAAACAGGTGTGAACAGATATAACAGGTGTGAACAGATATAAACAGATATAAACAGGTGTGAACAGATATAAACATGTGAACAGATATAAACAGGTGTGAACAGATATAAACAGATATAAACAGGTGTGAACAGATATAAACAGATATAAACAGATATAAACAGGTGTGAACAGATATAAACAGGTGTGGACAGATATAAACAGGTGTGGACAGATATAAACAGGTGTGAACAGATATAAACAGGTGAACAGATATAAACAGGTGTGAACAGATATAAACAGGTGAACAGATATAAACAGATATAAACAGGTGTGAACAGGTGTGAACAGATATAAACAGGTGTGAACAGATATAAACATGTGAACAGATATAAACAGGTGTGAACAGATATAAACAGGTGTGGACAGATATAAACAGGTGAACAGATATAAAGAGGTGTGAACAGATATAAAGAGGTGTGAACAGATATAAACAGGTGTGAACAGATATAAACATGTGAACAGATATAAACAGGTGTGAACAGGTGTGAACAGATATAAACAGGTGAACAGATATAAACAGGTGAACAGATATAAACATGTGAACAGATATAAACAGGTGTGAACAGATATAAACATGTGAACAGATATAAACAGGTGTGAACAGATATAAACATGTGGACAGATATAAACAGGTGTGGACAGATATAAACAGGTGTGGACAGATATAAACAGGTGTGGACAGATATAAACAGGTGAACAGATATAAACAGGTGTGGACAGATATAAACAGGTGAACAGATATAAACAGATATAAACAGGTGTGAACAGATATAAACATGTGAACAGATATAAACAGATATAAACAGGTGAACAGATATAAACAGGTGAACAGATACAAAAGAGGTGTGAACAGATATAAAGAGGTGTGAACAGATATAAACATGTGAACAGATATAACAGGTGTGAACAGATATAAACATGTGAACAGATATAACAGGTGTGAACAGATATAAAAATGTGAACAGATATAAACAGGTGTGAACAGATATAAACAGGTGTGAACAGATATAAACATGTGAACAGATATAAACAGGTGTGAACAGATATAAACAGGTGTGAACAGATATAAACAGGTGTGCACAGATACAAAAGAGGTGTGAACAGATATAAAGAGGTGTGAACAGATATAAACATGTGAACAGATATAACAGGTGTGAACAGATATAACAGGTGTGAACAGATATAAATAGATGTGAACAGATATAAACAGGTGTGAACAGATATAAACAGGTGTGAACAGATATAAACAGGTGTGCACAGATACAAAAGAGGTGTGAACAGATATAAAGAGGTGTGAACAGATATAAACATGTGAACAGATATAACAGGTGTGAACAGATATAACAGGTGTGAACAGATATAAACAGGTGTGAACCGATATAAACAGGTGTGAACAGATATAAACATGTGAACAGATATGAACAGATGTGTGTTTGTGTTGCTTTTAGTTCTTTGAGAAGGCAGCAGAGAACGTAAAGGAGAACGTTGGAGACGAAGTTCAGACTGATCAGCTGATCAGGGAGGCCTGCAGGAACGTCCTGGAACACGTAAGTTGTCCAGTGAAACAGATTAGTGTCTCTCTGGTTCAGCTGCAGTAAAAACACACATGAATGTGATTAGTGAGAGTGGAGAGTTAAAGTGACGTTGATATAAAAGAGTAAAGTGGCTTAGCAGCATGTAAAACAACTGTGTGGCAGAGTGAGATAAAAGAATAATAATTAACAACAGTGTAAATGTATGTGTGTGAATGTGTGTGTAGAGAGTGCAGGTGGACGAGGGCTGAAGGTGTGAGGGATTTAACAGCTGTTGGTTACGTAAGATTATGTGAACTTTGACCTCACCTGTCTGTGATGTCATTACCAGGCTAAACAACTGTTTCCAGATGCTGAGGTGAAGAGGGCGGGGCCAGAGATTGCTATCAAGGTAGGAGTCGTCAGACTGACCAGGTAAAAACGGGAGCACCTGTGCTATTCTCATCTGGTTCTCTGTGTCCTCCCAGAGGCCCAGACCTGCTGATGAAGACTGTGGTCAGAGAGGAAGCCCCTTCCCCAAGAAGGTCTGATATTAATCTGAAATTAATCTGAAATTAATCTGATATTAATCTGATATTAATCTGATATTTATCTGAAATTAATCTGAAATTAATCAGACTTTAATCTGATATTGATGAGACATTGATCTGATTGTTTGTCCTCAGAGGAAGAGCCGTCCAGGTCCCGTCCCGCCGTCTGAACGTCATCTGGGCTTTTCCTCTCAGTGAGTACCTGACGTGTGACATCATCATGTCCTGATGGACTCGTCAGTCATTAATACCTGTCTGTCCTCAGAGTGAAGCTCAAGGCTGATCCTGTCAAGAGGGAGGGGCCGAAGGTGAGTCCACACTGAGCACATCATCATCATCATCATCATCATCACCTGACCGCAGTCAGCTGTACGCACCGTCAGGGGTCATGTGACTGAACAGTGTTTGTGTTTCAGTGGGATCCGACCAGACTCAGCGACAGCAGCACGTTTGTTCTCGGCTCCAGAGCCAACAAGTGAGTCATCATCAAGTAAACTTTATCGACACTGTAACATGGAGACAAACTGACAGGAAGTGATGTCACTGCAGGGCGCTGGGGATGGGCGGGACCAGAGGACGGATCTACATCAAACACTCGGACCTGTTCAAGGTAAACAAGTCGCTCCTGGTTCAGGTGTAACAGACAGGAAGTGATGTAACAGCTGTGTGTTGTGTCTCAGTATGCAGCAGATGCAAAGGACAAGCAGTGGTTGGCTGAGAGACACCACATGAGGGCCACAGGAGGGAAGATGGTGAGGAAGCTGTCGTCGTGGTAACGTCTCTGCTGCAGTCTTAGTTCTTTGTCTTCACGTCGTCTTTACTGTCTCCCTGTCCAGGCCTACCTGCTGATTGAGGAGGACATCCAGGATCTGTCCCGCAGCGACGAGTACAGGTGAGGGCATAGGCCACACCCCCTCCATGTGACTGCAACACATTTAGCAGGACGTCCCAGCTCAGGCAGTTTGTTATTTGTGGTCTGAGAGTGAAGGTATGTTTAAACCTGAGCCACATGTGATGTAGATGTAATGTAGCCCCGCCCCTCAGCCCCGTCCCTCAGCCCCGCCCCTCAGCCCCTCAGCCCTGCCCCTCAGCCCCTCAGCCCCTCCCCTTAGCCCCGCCCCTCCTTCCCAGGTAGTGAAGCCACATTTCATTATAGCATCAGATACATTTAGTGACGTCGTCCTGGTTCGCTGCTCTAAAGACTGGATAACCTGCTCCAGACATGTAGCATAGCTGTTTGCTACCTGGTGGTGTGTACTTGTGTGTGTTCACTGATGTGTGTGTTCACTGATGTGTGTGTGTACTGATGTGTGTGTACTGATGTGTGTGTACTGATGTGTGTGTGTACTGATGTGTGTGTGTACTGATGTGTGTGTCTACTGATGTGTGTCTACTGATGTGTGTGTCTACTGATGTGTGTCTACTGATGTGTGTGTCTACTGATGTGTGTGTACTGATGTGTGTGTGTACTGATGTGTGTGTACTGATGTGTGTGTCTACTGATGTGTGTGTACTGATGTGTGTGTCTACTGATGTGTGTGTACTGATGTGTGTGTCTACTGATGTGTGTCTACTGATGTGTGTGTCTACTGATGTGTGTCTACTGATGTGTGTGTCTACTGATGTGTGTCTACTGATGTGTGTGTCTACTGATGTGTGTGTACTGATGTGTGTGTGTACTGATGTGTGTGTACTGATGTGTGTGTCTACTGATGTGTGTCTACTGATGTGTGTGTCTACTGATGTGTGTCTACTGATGTGTGTGTGTACTGATGTGTGTGTACTGATGTGTGTGTCTACTGATGTGTGTGTACTGATGTGTGTGTCTACTGATGTGTGTCTACTGATGTGTGTTCAGGGAGTGTCCAGACGTCAGGATGGACGAGCTGAAGCCGTTCACGGTTCCCATTTGGATGGTGGAGAAGATGCAGAGAGCCATGGAGGCCCAAAGAGACACTGACCTCTGACCCCGACCCCTGACCCCGCCCCCCCAACACACCAACCTCTGACCCCGATAGGTCTGTAATGGACGAATGAAGAGACACTGATCATGTGACGAGCAGACTCTGATTCTATTGACTCCTTCCAGTTTTTATTTTTACTGTTTAGTTGAAAACAAATAAAAGTTGTGACCTTTGATGACCTTTGTCTTCTATCAGCTGATTTTAATGTGACATCACATCCTGTGATCAGACAGACGAGTCACCTGAGACTTGACTGAGATTGTGATTGGTCACCTGCTGCAAACTCCGCCCCTCATGTCACATGTTGATGATGAAACCACGATCAGATTACTGATCACCAATCAAACGCCTCCCAACAACCAATGAGCTGACAACAGGGAGCTGTGACATCACACTTTATTTAAAAAACAAACAAACACAAAAACACAAAACAGGAAGTGACATCAGATGGAGGCGGGGTCATTCGATGCCTTCCTGTTTGTCTTTGATGGCGACTCTGAAGCGTTCCTCCAGCAGAGACAGTTCACTGATCAGGTCTGTGATGGCGTTGGTGAATGCTTCCTGTCAAAACATGACATCACTTCCTGTTACACATCACCTGTCTGCAGGTTACCTGTGGACTGGAGTCAGGTGTGTGTGTGTGTGTGTTACCTGTGGACTGTAGTCAGGTGTGTGTGTGTGTGTGTTACCTGTGGACTGTAGTCAGGTGTGTGTGTGTGTTAGTGTTACCTGTGGACTGGAGTCAGGTGTGTGTGTGTGTGTGTTACCTGTGGACTGTAGTCAGGTGTGTGTGTGTGTGTGTTACCTGTGGACTGGAGTCAGGTGTGTGTGTGTGTTAGTGTTACCTGTGGACTGTAGTCAGGTGTGTGTGTGTGTGTTAGTGTTACCTGTGGACTGTAGTCAGGTGTGTGTGTGTGTGTGTGTGTGTGTTACCTGTGGACTGTAGTCAGGTGTGTGTGTGTGTGTTACCTGTGGACTGTAGTCAGGTGTGTGTGTGTGTGTTACCTGTGGACTGGAGTCAGGTGTGTGTGTGTGTGTGTGTGTGTGTGTGTTACCTGTGGACTGTAGTCAGGTGTGTGTGTGTGTGTGTGTGTGTGTGTGTGTGTGTTACCTGTGGACTGTAGTCAGGTGTGCGTGTGTGTGTGTGTTACCTGTGGACTGTAGTCAGGTGTGCGTGTGTGTTACCTGTGGACTGTAGTCAGGTGTGTGTGTGTGTTACCTGTGGACTGTAGTCAGGTGTGTGTGTTAGTGTTACCTGTGGACTGTAGTCAGGTGTGTGTGTGTGTTAGTGTTACCTGTGGACTGTAGTCAGGTGTGTGTGTGTGTGTGTGTTACCTGTGGACTGTAGTCAGGTGTGTGTGTGTGTGTGTGTTACCTGTGGACTGTAGTCAGGTGTGTGTGTGTGTGTGTGTTACCTGTGGACTGTAGTCAGGTGTGTGTGTGTGTGTGTGTTACCTGTGGACTGTAGTCAGGTGTGTGTGTGTGTTACCTGTGGACTGTAGTCAGGTGTGTGTGTGTGTGTGTGTTACCTGTGGACTGTAGTCAGGTGTGCGTGTGTGTTACCTGTGGACTGTAGTCAGGTGTGCGTGTGTGTTACCTGTGGACTGTAGTCAGGTGTGCGTGTGTGTTACCTGTGGACTGTAGTCAGGTGTGTGTGTGTTACCTGTGGACTGTAGTCAGGTGTGTGTGTGTGTTACCTGTGGACTGTAGTCAGGTGTGTGTGTGTGTTACCTGTGGACTGTAGTCAGGTGTGTGTGTGTTACCTGTGGACTGTAGTCAGGTGTGTGTGTGTTACCTGTGGACTGTAGTCAGGTGTGTGTTAGTGTTACCTGTGGACTGTAGTCAGGTGTGTGTGTGTTACCTGTGGACTGTAGTCAGGTGTGTGTTAGTGTTACCTGTGGACTGTAGTCAGGTGTGGTCTGGACTCTGATGACAATCTTGTGTTCCAGAGGATGAGGAACCTTATAACCAGCGAAGAGAACCTGAGGATCCTTCAGCAGCTGACTGGAACACAAACATGAACAGGTGTACTGATGAGATAAGGTAGTGGTCTCTGATTGGTCAAGGAGACATGTGGTCAATGTTTTTATTTTAGTTTGTGAGGAAGTGAAGACTTTAGTCAGCTGTTGGATCAAACAGAAGCTCTTATTGTGAAAATCTTGGTTCACAGGAGCACACACAGGTAACTGACCAGTTAGGTACACGAGTCTACAGCCTCAATCAGCTGATGTAGCTACTGAGTTAGCATGTTGTTAGTAACATGTTAGCATGCTGTTAGTAACATGTTACTAAGAACATGTTAGCATGCTGTTAGTAACATGTTAGCATGTTGTTAGTAACATGTTGTTAGTAACATGTTAGCATGTTGTTAGTAACATGTTAGCATGTTGTTAGTGACATGTTCTTAGTAACATGTTAGCATGCTGTTAGTAACATGTTAGCATGTTGTTAGTAACATGTTCTTAGTAACATGTTAGCATGTTGTTAGTAACATGTTAGCATGTTGTTAGTAATGTTAGCCTGATGTTAGTAACACGTTAGCATGTTCTTAGTAACATGTTAGCATGTTGTTAGTAACATGTTCTTAGTAACATGTTAGCATGTTGTTAGTAACATGTTAGCATGTTGTTAGTAACATGTTGTTAGTAACACGTTAGCATGTTGTTAGTAATGTTAGCATGTTGTTAGTAACATGTTAGCATGTTCTTAGTAACATGTTAGCATGTTGTTAGTAACATGTTAGCATGTTGTGAGTAATGTTAGCCTGATGTTAGTAACACGTTAGCATGTTGTTAGTAACATGTTCTTAGTAACATGTTAGCATGTTCTTAGTAACACGTTAGCATGTTCTTAGTAACATGTTCTTAGTAACATGTTAGCATATTCTTAGTAACATGTTAGCATATTCTTAGTAACATGTTAGCATGTTGTTAGTAACATGTTAGCATGTTGTAAGTAACATGTTGTTAGTAACATGTTGGCATGATGTTAGTAACATGTTGTTAGTAACATGTTGTTAGTAACATGTTGGCATGTTGTTAGTAACATGATGTTAGTAACATGTTGTAAGTAACATGTTGTTAGTAACATGTTGTTAGTAACATGTTGGCATGTTGTTAGTAACATGATGTTAGTAACATGTTGTTAGTAACATGTTGGCATGTTGTTAGTAACATGTTGTTAGTAACATGTTGTTAGTAACATGTTGGCATGTTGTTAGTAACATGTTGGCATGTTGTTAGTAACATGTTAGCATGTTGTTAGTAACATGTTGTTAGTAATGTTGGCATGTTGTTAGTAACATGTTAGCATGTTGTTAGTAACATGTTGGCATGTTGTTAGTAACATGTTAGCATGTTGTTAGTAACATGTTGTTAGTAATGTTGGCATGTTGTTAGTAACATGTTAGCATGTTGTTAGTAACATGTTGTTAGTAATGTTGGCATGTTGTTAGTAACATGTTAGCATGTTGTTAGTAAAATGTTAGCATGTTGTTAGTAACATGTTAGCCTGATGTGAACTTCTCAGCTCATGCTGCCCAGTATGTTGTTGTTAGTGTGGCTTGTTAGCATCCCTGTGTTAGCTCCCTGTGTTAGCTCTCTGTTAGCTTCGGTTAGCCGGTCCTAGCTCTGTGTTGTGGTGCTAGCAGGTTAGCCGTTAGCCTCTTACGCTCGGATGATGTTGCCCAGCGTGTGGTCCTCCTTGTTCAGGGTGAACAAACAGGCGTTCGGGACTTTGGTGTCTTTAGTGATGCTGATCTTTTTCTCTCCTTCAAACAACAAGAACGACTCAAAGGCGGGAGGCGCGTTCATCTTCTCAGTCTGAGCCCGAACAAGTCAACCGGAAAAGCTTCTTCTTCTGGGGTTTGCGTCAGTCTTGACGCTACTGGGTTCTTCTTCTCCTTCTCGTGTTGGTGCTGTTCTACCGGTACTACCGGTACTACCGCCACCTAGCGGACCCGTCCAGACCTGGTCCAGACCAGTCATGGCGTCCTGTTCCTCATGAGTCTCAATAACAAACCAACGTCTTCTTGTTTTTATTCGTCTTCATGTTTCCTGTTTGGATCTTATCGATTAATCGGATTAATCTAAAAACAAACAGATAAAAAGTGTTCCGCCATGTTGGACTTCATCTGCTGAAGCAGAATAAATAATAAATAATAAACACATATTCTGTTAAACATTAATAAATAATAAATAACAAACACATATTCTGTTAAACATTAAAAAATAATAAATAACAGACACATATTCTGTTAAACATTAATAAATAACAAACACATATTCTGTTAAACATTAATAAATAATAAACACATATTCTGTTAAACATTAAAAAATAATAAATAACAAACACATATTCTGTTAAACATTAATAAATAATAAATAACAAACACATATTCTGTTAAACATTAAAAAATAATAAATAATAAACACATATTCTGTTAAACATTAAAACGCCTTGTTGTATTTTATTCACATTTCTTTGTTTTGTTTGTTTATAAAAAATTAAACGTTGACCTCAACCGTGACGTCACATTAAACTCCTCCTCCTGCCCAATCAGATACTGGTTTTCTTTTTGCGGGTGTCGTGATTGGTTAGCAGCAGGAGGTTTGTTTTTGAAAGTCAGGCTCTGATTGGCTGTTTCCGAGAGGACGCGTCAGTTTAAACTTGGGGGCGGGAGCGAGTTCAGTTTGAATCCGACAGACAGCAGCCTCCGTTCGGACCGCTACCCCCCCCGACACACGGTGAGACCCTCCGGTACGAGCGTTTATATCGTGTTAACGTGTTGTTTGTTGTACGGTAAAACGGGCTAATGTTTATGTAGCAGCGCTAACTGTAGCTCCTGCTGCTAGCTTGTAGCTAAAACCCTGTTGGCACGAAGCTAAACCCTGTTAGCATGAAGCTAACGGGCAGGCTGCTAACGGACCGACGTTACCGCACCGTAACTCACCGTTTTCAGTCGTTTCAGTACCACCGGACGAAACTCCGGTGGTACATCCGGAGGCTAACGTCTGTGACTTAACGGTGCCAGCAGGCAGAACCTCCATTCTTGACCCGGTGTGTGTTTGTCAGCAGGAACCGGACCGTTAGCATTCATGGCATCCCAGAACATGGACCCGGCAGCGGCAGCAGCTTCTTCCACGGCCGCTCTGAAGGGCAGCGAGAGCGGCGGCAGCGCGGCCAGAGGCTCGGTGTCCAAACGGTGAGGCGCGGGGATGGAGCTGTGGGTGAACAGAACCAGAACCAGAACCAGAACCCTTAACGGGCCCATGTGTTGGAGCCGATCAGCTGATCATTGTATTCAGTCAGTGTGTTGGTCGCATGTTGATCGTGGTGTGTTTGTGTGTCTGCAGGCTGCAGCAGGAGCTCATGACTCTCATGGTGAGTTCACTGACATCACTGACTGTCAATCACACACACACCTGGTTCCCTGCTCTGTCTGATCACCTGGTTCCCTGCTGTGTCTGATCACCTGGTCTGTCTCTGTCTGATCACCTGCTCTGTCTCTGTCTGATCACCTGGTCTGTCTCTGTCTGATCACCTGGTCTGTCTCTGTCTGATCACCTGGTTCCCTGCTGTGTCTGATCACCTGGTTCCCTGCTCTGTCTGATCACCTGCTCTGTCTCTGTCTGATCACCTGGTCTGTCTCTGTCTCATCACCTGGTCTGTCTCTGTCTCATCATGTGACCAGATGTCAGGTGATAAGGGGATCTCAGCGTTCCCAGAGTCAGATAATCTCTTCAGGTGGGTCGGAACCATCGACGGAGCTCAGGGGACGGTAAGTCGTCCACAGAGGACGGACTGATTATTGATCGATTGATTGATTGATTGATTGATTGATTGGTGTTGGTCGGTTCCACCTGGGTCCAGGTGTACGAGGGCCTCCGGTACCGTCTGTCCCTGGAGTTCCCGGCCGGGTACCCCTACCAGGCTCCTCGTGTCAAGTTCGTCACGCCGTGTTTCCATCCCAACGTGGACGAGCAGGGCTTCATCTGCCTGGACATCCTGAAGGACAAGTGGTCGGCGCTCTACGACGTCCGCTCCATTCTGCTGTCCATCCAGAGCCTGCTGGGAGGTAACCATGGCAACGCCAGAGACTGGTGGACCTCTGTGTGGCCGTAGCTTCACTCTGTCTGTTTCTTCCTCCAGAACCCAACAACGAGAGTCCTTTGAACACGGCCGCGGCAGAACTGTGGGAGAACCAGGACGGTGAGGAACCCATTAGATCAGTGAACGGCTGGTTCTGGTCCAGACAGTAGAACGTTGGTAGAGGTCTCCGCTGTGAGTCAGTGTCCTCTAGTGTCTCTAACGTTATGAAGGGGAGACAAGTGTTTATTATCAGGTGGAGGATGATGATGGTCTGGACGTGGCCTCCAGGTGGTTGTATGTTCATTAATTAATTAATCTGGTGTTGGGGCCTCGTCTTCACCCTGGACGACGCTGGTCACGTGATTAACGAGTTTAGATGAATTAGTCCTGGTGTCACTCAGATCAACAGAAACATCTCACCTGTTCTACCTCAGACAGGTGAGGGGGCGTAGGTCAGTAGTGATTGACAGCTGGTCCTCTGATAGTGTCCTCACACCGATCAGCCAATCAGAGCCCACCCAGCAGAGCATGATGGGATCTGTAGTTCTGACCTGTGTTTCGTCTCTTTCAGCCTTTAAAGCTCATCTACACTCGACCTTCCAGAAGTGAAGCCGCTCCACGTTTCTTATGTTTGTCTTCTGTGTTTGTACAATATTTTTATGTTTGTTCATTGTTCTGTATCAATAAAGTTCTTAATTCAAATGACCTGATGGTGGCGTTGGGGTTTGTTAAAGAGTTCAGTCGTGTTCAGATTTAAAACCAAATGTGTTCCAGTCAGACGTTTACATTTATCCGTTATTTAATCAGCTCCTGTTTAATTTAAAACACAGAAGTTTAAAATATTTATTCACTCATTTAATAAACCGGCTCTCTGACTAATTTGTAGCTGATGTTTGAAAACAAAAGATTTTACTAATGTCACATTTTATTTTTTACATTTGTGATTCAAATGGTTTTTAATTCTAAAGTCACAACTATTGTTTCATAAGCTGTTAACACTAATGTGTTCCATCATAAAAACATTTAACAACTAATAATTATTCAGTTAATTTTCACTAATTAATCAGAAGTCGTGGTCCATGTTGTCTCTAGCCGACACATCCCAGTCCACAGCACACCGGCTGGCAGCAGGCGGCCATCTTGTTGGAGCCAACCTCGACGTCCATCAGGTCCTCCAGGCTGTCGTCTGGTTCGTCCACCTCACTGAGAGCTTCAGACCACGCCGGCTGGGTCGCCTCCACGGACCAGAACGCAACCGGAACCTGCAGAACGTCAACAAGTTCTAATGAAGCTGAACTATTCACCAGGATCAAAACAATCCACCAGGAACAAACCACTCAACCAGGAACAAAACAATCCACCAGGAACAAAACACTCAAACAGGATCAAAACAATCCACCAGGAACAAAACACTCCACCAGGAACAAAACACTCCACCAGGAACAAACCACTCCACCAGGAACAAAACACTCAACCAGGAACAAAACAATCCACCAGGAACAAAACACTCCACCAGGAACAAAACACTCCACCAGGAACAAACCACTCCACCAGGAACAAAACACTCAAACAGGAACAAAACAATCCACCAGGAACAAAACACTCCACCAGGAACAAACCACTCCACCAGGAACAAAACACTCCACCAGGAACAAAACACTCAAACAGGAACAAAACACTCAAACAGGAACAAAACACTCCACCAGGAACAAAACACTCCACCAGGATCAAAACAATCCACCAGCAACAAAACACTCAAACAGGATCAAAACAATCCACCAGGAACAAAACACTCCACCAGGAACAAACCACTCCACCAGGAACAAAACACTCCACCAGGAACAAAACACTCAAACAGGAACAAAACACTCCACCAGGAACAAACCACTCCACCAGGAACAAACCACTCCACCAGGAACAAAACGCTCCACCAGGAACAAAACACTCCACCAGGAACAAAACACTCCACCAGGAACAAAACGCTCAACCAGGAACAAAACACTCAAACAGGAACAAAAAAATCCACCAGGAACAAAACACTCCACCAGGAACACAACACTCCACCAGGAACACAACACTCCACCAGGAACACAACACTCCACCAGGAACAAAACACTCCACCAGGAACACAACACTCCACCAGGAACAGTCATGGCCATCAGTTCAAATAGGACGTATTCCCTCTCACCCTAAGTTGCATCTCACTCAGCATAGCCTCCAACCCAGCTATGTGATTGGTCAGATCAGGACTTGGCTCCTCCTCCAGGGTGAGCCATGGTACCTGGACTGAAGCCACCCGAGCTGTCACGCCCACTACTCCATCAATGCATCCTGAGAGGACAGAGACAGACGGTCAGACGCATCAGACTGGATTCCAATGACTTTGTATTTTTAGGCTCATGAGCAGCTGTCCAGAGAAGTTCTTGTTGTCCTCAGGGAGGACGGAGAAGTTCCTGTCGTCCTCAGGGAGGACGGAGAAGTTCCTGTCGTCTAGAGGGAGGACGGAGAAGTTCCTGTCGTCCTCAGGGAGGACAGAGAAGTTCCTGTCGTCCTCAGGGAGGACGACAGGAACTTCTCTGCTAGAACAGTTAGATGTAACTAAAACATCAAGATACAGGTTATCATCAACAGACTCTTAATCCTGATCAGTGTCTTCTGTCTCAACCATGTTGGTCTCCACTGTCTCCACCAGCTGACCTGTGTTGACCAATGAGCGTCGGTCATAACGTTGTGTCAGAGGGAACCGTCCAATCAGATCGCGGGCCTTACGGACATCAGACAAGAAGGTCTCCAACCCTGACAGGAAGAGAACCCACAGGCGCTCAGACACCTGCCTGTCCTCCACACCTGAGGAGGCGGGGTCACAATCTGACAAAAGGCGCAGCAGGCGACGGTACAGACCTGTAGAAAGATGTTAGAGACAGACAGGTTAGAGACAGACAGGTGAGACAGACAGGTGAGACAGGTTAGAGACAGACAGGTGAGATAGACAGGTGTGACAGGTTAGAGACAGACAGGTGAGACAGACAGGTGAGATAGGTTAGAGACAGACAGGTGAGACAGACAGGTGAGATAGACAGGTGAGATAGGTTAGAGACAGACAGGTTAGAGACAGACAGGTGAGATAGACAGGTGAGATAGACAGGTTAGAGACAGACAGGTGAGACAGACAGGTTAGAGACATACAGGTGAGATAGACAGGTTAGAGACAGACAGGTGAGACAGACAGGTTAGATAGACAGGTGTGACAGGTTAGAGACAGACAGGTGAGACAGACAGGTGAGATAGACAGGTGTGACAGGTTAGAGACAGACAGGTGAGACAGACAGGTGAGATAGACAGGTGTGACAGGTTAGAGACAGACAGGTGAGACAGACAGGTGAGATAGACAGGTTAGAGACATACAGGTGAGATAGACAGGTTAGATAGACAGGCAGGTGAGACAGACATGTTAGATAGACAGGTGTGACAGGTTAGACAGACAGGTGAGACAGACAGGTGAGATAGACAGTTTAGAGACATACAGGTGAGATAGACAGGTTAGAGACAGGCAGGTGAGACAGACAGGTGAGATAGACAAGTTAGAGACATACAGGTGAGATAGACAGGTTAGAGACAGACAGTTGAGACAGACAGGTCAGAGACAGGCAGGTGAGACAGGTTAGAGACAGACAGGTGACACAGACAGGTGAGACAGACAGGTGAGATAGACAGGTAAGACAGGTTAGAGACAGGTTAGAGACAGACAGGTGAGACAGACAGGTTAGAGACATACAGGTGAGATAGACAGGTTAGAGACAGACAGGTGACACAGACAGGTGAGATAGACAGGTGTGACAGGTGAGACAGACAGGTGAGACAGACAGGTGAGATAGACAGGTAAGACAGGTTAGAGACAGACAGGTGAGACAGACAGGTGAGACAGGTTAGAGACAGACAGGTTAGAGACAGACAGGTGAGACAGACAGGTTAGAGACAGACAGGTGAGATAGGTTAGAGACAGACAGGTGAGACAGACAGGTGAGATAGGTTAGAGACAGACAGGTGAGACAGACAGGTGAGATAGACAGGTAAGACAGGTTAGAGACAGGTTAGAGACATACAGGTGTGACAGACAGGTGAGACAGGTTAGAGACAGACAGGTGAGACAGGTTAGAGACAGACAGGTGAGACAGACAGGTGAGAGACAGACAGGTTAGAGACAGACAGGTGAGACAGACAGGTGAGACAGGTTAGAGACAGACAGGTGAGACAGGTTAGAGACAGACAGGTGAGACAGACAGGTTAGAGACAGGTGAGATAGGTTAGAGACAGACAGGTTAGAGACAGACAGGTGAGATAGGTTAGAGACAGACAGGTTAGAGACAGACAGGTGAGACAGACAGGTGAGACAGGTTAGAGACAGACAGGTGAGACAGGTTAGAGACAGACAGGTGAGACAGACAGGTTAGAGACAGACAGGTGAGACAGACAGGTTAGAGACAGACAGGTTAGAGACAGACAGGTGAGACAGACAGGTGAGACAGGTTAGAGACAGACAGGTGAGACAGGTTAGAGACAGACAGGTGAGACAGACAGGTTAGAGACAGACAGGTGAGACAGACAGGTGAGACGGACAGGTTACCGCTACAGATGCGGTGAGCCAGGGCTCTGGTCTCGTCCATCTCGTCTCTCAGGAAGCTGCCGTCAGCAGAGCTGCCAAGTGAAGACGCCAGCTGCTGGAAACAGGAAGTGACCCGACTGAGAGCGTCCTGAGCACGCTCGCACTCACCCAGCTGTCGCCGCCGCGCCGCCAACTCATCCACGGAACGACGCCACCGACTCATGCTGTCATCACTCACCTGAAGGTAGGAGGAGCCTGTGGAGGTCAGCTGACTGCAGAGATAGTTCCGTTTATTTATGTAGCGTCAATAACAAACCTAATTGTTTTAAGACGCTTTACAGAACCTGAACCTGAACCAGAACCTGAGCCTGAACCTGAACCTGAACCTGAACCTGAGCCTGAACCAGAACCAGAACCAGAACCAGAACCTGAGCCCGAGCCTGAACCAGCTCACACTGAAACCCACCTGGTCGAGGCCCAGTAGAGACACATAGATTGAGACTCAGGGCATCATTCAAGGTCAACATGTTTCCTCTTTAGTGTTTCTAGCTGCTTCTCCATCTCTATGATTTTCTAATTGATTGTTTTAGATCATTACCTCGATCACGATCGACCGGTAAATCGAATCATTGTTGGAATCTGACAGATAGGATTCAAACCTTTAATCAAGTCTCTGTAGTAAAATATTCTGATCAATAGAGTCAAATGCAGCACCAAGATCTAACAGAACAAGTATAGAGACAAGTCCACTGTCTGAAGCCATGAGGAGATCATTGGTAACTTTAACCAGAGCTGGTTCTGTTCTATGATGAACTCACTGGAACATTGTTCATCAAATACTCATAATGTATTCAATGTGCAATAGAAATGAAGATTTCCAGAAATATTTTCTCAGGTTCTGTAAACATGCAGAACAAAGCTGCTGATTCTGAAGGAACCAAGATGGAAAAGTGAAAAAGTGCAAGGAACTGATCTACCTTCAAGCAGTTTGAGAAGAGAACATCCTGGAGAGAACGTCCTGGAGAGAACGTCCTGGAGAGAACTCCGGTAGAAAACCTGATGTTCTTTCAGCGTCACTGAGACTGTTTGACGTTTTTAAATGAAGCTGGTGAAGAAGAAGTAAAGCATCTCACCTGCAGCCGATCACGACCGTGCAGTGTCAGGTGTCCTCCTCTTGGGACATGTCAGTGTTTTAATTAACGGTGTAGAACAGCTGAGTCCTGGATACTCTCTGCTCCCAGGAGCCTCTGCTTTACCCTGGGCACAGATTCACCTGTAGACCAGGTAGACTCCAGGTATTTATAGTCGGGACTTTTCCGTTGTCATCTTCAGACTCAGTCACAAACAGCTTCACGTAGGTTCATGTCCTCACAGACCTCGAAACATAAATGATGACATGGTGTCCTCTTCTTGTTTCCTCAGCGTTAATGTCGTCCACTGGTTTCATTTGAAAGTGGAGCATCACGTAGCTACAGTAGCTGAAGCATTTATTAATTAAAAACATACAACCTTTTATTACGCTGACACACTGATGCTGCTCGTCTATGTCCCCTCAGTCCAACAGACCACATCCAGAGACTGGTTTACAGCATATGACTGGAGCACCACAGGGGACCTAACCTGTCCTATCCACCCTGTACACCTGAGTCATGTCACCTACAGAAGTTCTCAGATGACACTGCAATAGGTGTATCAGGGATGGACAGGAGCAGGAGGACAAGAATCTGGTGAAGAACTTGGTCTCATGGTGAGAGAGAACCATCTTCTGATCAATCCAGCTAGAACCAAGGAGATGGTAGTGGATCTCTGGAGGCCCAGGCTCCACCTGCAGCCTGTAACCATCAACAGGGAGTGTGTAGAGGTGGTTCAGACCTAGAAGTACCTGGGTCTACATCTGGATCACAGACTGGACTGGTGGGCTAACGTAGACTCAGTCTACAACAAAGGTCAGAGCCATCTCTGTTTCCTCAGGAGGCTAAGGTGGTTTAATATCTGCAGGAAGCTGCTGGACATGTTCTACCAGACTATCGTTGACAGTGTCCTCTTCTACGCTGTGGTGTCCTGGGGAGACAGCACTAAGAAGGAGGACACCTCACTGATGGACAAGCTGATCCAGAAGGAGGACTCTGTGGTAGAGACAGAGCTGGAGTCCCTGACATCAGTGGTAGCTGGAAGGACCTTGAACAAACTCTGGTCCATCATGAACAGTGTCCACCGCCCTCTACAGGACACCATAGTCAGACAGAGAAGCTGGTTCAGTGACAGGCTGCTGTCTCTGTCCTGCTCCATGGACAGGTTGAGGAGGTCGTTGTCCCTCAGGACATAAGACGTACGACACCAGAGGAACTAACTGGATTGTGGTCACTGATGATAGTACCGTATATTTATTACACAGCATTAGTTTGTTTTAGTTTCAGTTTATTTTATGACTGAAACTAATCAGGCTTTACCCACAATACAGGGAGGAGTCCTCTTCATCATCATCATCATCATCATCATCATCATCACAGTATTCATTAATCAAACATAAAATTAAATGATGGCACTGAACAGTCCAACATGTCAACTGCAGCTCTGACCAGTGTAAGCTTAGCTAAGACTGAAACCATTAGCCTAGCTTAGCACAAAGACTGAAACCATTAGCCTAGCTTAGCTAAGACTGAAACCATTAGCCTAGCTTAGCTAAGACTGAAACCATTAGCCTAGCTTAACACAAAGACTGAAACCATTAGCCTAGCTTAGCTAAGACTGAAACCATTAGCCTAGCTTAGCAGGTATTAATCTCCACGAACAGACGTGTTTTGGCACCTGAATATTAGCGGTGTGTGAGCTGACCTATAATATAGTTGCATGCAAGTAAAACTCAGTCATAGCTAGTTTAAATGATCCCTGAACTCCAGCTACGTGCTCGCCAGACTGTCTGCACTGTTCAGGTTCAGTCCCCATTTTAGACGTTCTCAGCAGGCTAACAGTTACCCTCCAGTTTCATTCTTTATGCTAAGCTAGCTTAGTTCACAGTACTCGGTGGTCAAAGTGACAATGTTGACGTACAGAGTTACACATTCACATATTACACAGTTACATGTGTTTGTACAGCGTGTTAAAGGCAGAGTCAGCCGTTCTGCTCAATACAATGTTTTTCTCTTTGTTTACAGCCTGATTCTGTAAATGCGAAAAAAAAAACAACAACAAAGAAGCTCAGACGACCAATGGGAAGCATTCTGGAGGAAGTTTGAGAGAAATGCTAACACACTGAAAGCTAACATTAGTTTAACTGAACAACACGTGATGCTGCTGCTGTGTTAGCTGTAGCAGCAGTGTTAGCTGTAGATGTAGCATTAGCTGTAGCAGCAGTGTTAGCTATAGATGTAGCATTAGCTATAGATGTAGCATTAGCTGTAGCAGCAGTGTTAGCTATAGATGTAGCATTAGCTGTAGATGCAGTGTTAGCTATAGATGTAGCATTAGCTGTAGCAGCAGTGTTAGCTATAGATGTAGCATTAGCTGTAGATGCAGTGTTAGCTGTAGATATAGCATTAGCTGTAGATGCAGAGTTAGCTGTAGATGTAGCGTTAGCTGTACATGTAGCATTAGTTGTAGATGCAGTGTTAGCTGTAGATGTAGCATTAGCTGTAGCTACAGTGTTAGCTGTAGACGCTGTATTAGCTGTAGCTGCAGTGTTAGCTGTAGCTACAGTGTTAGCTGTAGATGTAGCATTAGCTGTAGCAGCAGTGTTAGCTGTAGATGCAGTGTTAGCTGTAGATGTAGCATTAGCTGTAGCAGCAGTGTAAGCTGTAGCAGCAGTGTTAGCTGTAGATGTAGCATTAGCTGTAGCAGCAGTGTTAGCTGTAGATGCACTGTTAGCTGTAGATGTAGCATTAGCTGTAGACGCTGTATTAGCTGTAGATGCAGTGTTAGCTGTAGCTGCAGTGTTAGCTGTATGATGCAGTGTTAGCTGTAGATGTAGCATTAGCTGTAGATGCAGTGTTAGCTGTAGATGTAGCATTAGCTGTAGATGCAGTGTTAGCTGTAGATGTAGCATTAGCTGTAGCAGCAGTGTTAGCTGTAGATGTAGCATTAGCTGTAGATGCTGTGTTAGCTGTAGCTGCAGTGTTAGATGTAGATGCAGTGTTAGCTGTAGATGCAGTGTTAGCTGTAGATGCAGTGTAAGCTGTAGATGTAGCATTAGCTGTAGATGCAGTGTTAGCTGTAGCTGCAGTGTTAGCTGTAGATGCAGTGTAAGCTGTAGATGTAGCATTAGCTGTAGATGCTGTGTTAGCTGTAGCTGCAGTGTTAGATGTAGATGCAGTGTTAGATGTAGATGCAGTGTTAGCTGTAGATGTAGCATTAGCTGTAGCTGCAGTGTAAGCTGTAGATGTAGCATTAGCTGTAGATGCTGTGTTAGCTGTAGCTGCAGTGTTAGCTGTAGCAGCAGTGTTAGCTGTAGATGCAGTGTTAGCTGTAGCTGTAGCATTAGCTGTAGATGCTGTGTTAGCTGTAGCTGCAGTGTTAGATGTAGATGAAGTGTTAGCTGTAGATGCAGTGTTAGCTGTAGATGTAGCATTAGCTGTAGCTGCAGTGTAAGCTGTAGATGTAGCATTAGCTGTAGATGCTGTGTTAGCTGTAGCTGCAGTGTTAGCTGTAGTAGCAGTGTTAGCTGTAGATGCAGTGTTAGCTGTAGATGTAGCATTAGCTGTAGATGCTGTAGATGTAGCATTAGCTGTGGCAGCAGTGTTAGCTGTAGATGTAGCATTAGCTGTAGATGCTGTGTTAGCTGTAGATGTAGCATTAGCTGTAGATGCTGTGTTAGCTGTAGATGTAGCATTAGCTGTGGCAGCAGTGTTAGCTGTAGATGCAGTGTTAGCTGTAGATGTAGCATTAGCTGTAGCTGCAGTGTTAGCTGTAGATGTAGCATCAGCTGTAGCTGCAGTGTTAGCTGTAGCTGCAGTGTTAGCTGTGGCTAACTTGTAACCTAGCTAACGTGCATTACATTATTGCTGTTGACTCTCTTT
This sequence comes from Chelon labrosus, assembly GCF_963514085.1. NCBI lineage: Eukaryota > Metazoa > Chordata > Actinopteri > Mugiliformes > Mugilidae > Chelon > Chelon labrosus. The sequence continues at coordinate 148,832 of NC_140340.1, read as the reverse complement.
CATTAGTGTCGTTGCCATGGTGATGGCGGTTCCATAACAGCAGACTCCACCTTTAATTACATGTAAACAGTTTCTCTCTAACATGGATGATCTGATATTTACAGTCCTCACAGCGTGTCCTCTGATTGGCTGACATCTGTGATGATGTCATCACCTAGTCCTAATCTGATTGGTTGTTTCATAAAAGGGGTTTGCTGGTATTAAGAGGGGGTGAGCATCATTGCTATGGCCACGCTCTGTGTCCTGTGGCATCGTGGTGATGGCAGCGTAGCGTCGTCATGGCAGCGTGTGGGTGCGTGCGGCGAGCGCCTCCATCAGCTCGTGGCAGAGACACTGACAGAAACCGTAGAGGACGAGCAGCAGCAGTGTGGACGGGACCAGACTAACCAGAACCACGCCCAGCCACAGCTGACCAATCATGAGCAGGTAGATCCCCAGAGGCAGCGAGCTGAAGTACACCTGGACACAGACACGGGAAGTCAGACACACCTGGACACAGACACAGGAAGTCCGACACACCTGGACACAGACACAGGAAGTCAGACACACACCTGGACACAGACACAGGAAGTCAGACACACACCTGGACACAGACACAGGAAGTCAGACACACACCTGGACACAGACACAGGAAGTCAGACACACCTGGACACAGACACAGGAAGTCAGACACACACCTGGACACAGACACAGGAAGTCAAACACACACCTGGACACAGACACAGGAAGTCAGTACACACACCTGGACACAGACACACCTGGACACAGACACAGGACGTCAGACACACACCTGGACACAGACACACCTGGACACAGACACAGGACGTCAAACACACACCTGGACACAGACACAGGAAGTCAGTACACACACCTGGACACAGACACAGGAAGTCCGACACACCTGGACACAGACACAGGAAGTCAGACACACACCTGGACACAGACACAGGAAGTCAGACACACCTGGACACAGACACAGGAAGTCAGACACACACCTGGACACAGACACAGGAAGTCAGACACACACCTGGACACAGACACAGGAAGTCAGACACACCTGGACACAGACACAGGAAGTCAGACACACACCTGGACACAGACACAGGAAGTCAAACACACACCTGGACACAGACACAGGAAGTCAGTACACACACCTGGACACAGACACACCTGGACACAGACACAGGACGTCAGACACACACCTGGACACAGACACACCTGGACACAGACACAGGACGTCAGACACACACCTGGACACAGACACAGGAAGTCAAACACACACCTGGACACAGACACAGGAAGTCAAACACACACCTGGACACAGACACAGGAAGTCAGTACACACACCTGGACACAGACACACACCTGGACACAGACACAGGAAGTCAGACACACCTGGACACAGACACAGGAAGTCAGACACACACCTGGACACAGACACAGGAAGTCAGACACACACCTGGACACAGACACAGGAAGTCAGACACACCTGGACACAGACACAGGAAGTCAGACACACACCTGGACACAGACACAGGAAGTCAGACACACCTGGACACAGACACAGGAAGTCAGACACACCTGGACACAGACACAGGAAGTCAGTACACACACCTGGACACAGACACAGGAAGTCAGACACACACCTGGACACAGACACAGGAAGTCAGACACACCTGGACACAGACACAGGAAGTCAGACACACACCTGGACACAGACACAGGAAGTCAAACACACACCTGGACACAGACACAGGAAGTCAGTACACACACCTGGACACAGACACACCTGGACACAGACACAGGACGTCAGACACACACCTGGACACAGACACACCTGGACACAGACACAGGACGTCAGACACACCTGGACACAGACACAGGAAGTCAGACACACACCTGGACACAGACACAGGAAGTCAGACACAGACACAGGAAGTCAGACACACACCTGGACACAGACACAGGAAGTCAGACACACACCTGGACACAGACACACACCTGGACACAGACACAGGAAGTCAGACACACTTGGACACAGACACAGGAAGTCAGTACACACACCTGGACACAGACACACACCTGGACACAGACACAGGAAGTCAGACACACCTGGACACAGACACAGGAAGTCAGACACACACCTGGACACAGACACAGGAAGTCAGACACACACCTGGACACAGACACACACCTGGACACAGACACAGGAAGTCAGACACACACCTGGACACAGACACAGGAAGTCAGTACACACACCTAGACACAGACACACACCTGGACACAGACACAGGAAGTCAGACACACCTGGACACAGACACAGGAAGTCAGACACACACCTGGACACAGACACAGGAAGTCAGACACAGACACAGGAAGTCAGACACAGGAAGTCAGACACAGACACAGGAAGTCAGACACACACCTGGACACAGACACACCTGGACACAGACACAGGACGTCAGACACACACCTGGACACAGACACACCTGGACACAGACACAGGACGTCAGACACACACCTGGACACAGACACACCTGGACACAGACACAGGACGTCAGACACACACCTGGACACAGACACACCTGGACACAGACACCTGTTTAAGTTACACTGAGGATCTTCACTAATCGTTGTCATGAACCCTGTCAGACATCTTGTTCCTGGACACAGACACACACCTGGACACAGACACAGGAAGTCAGTACACACACCTGGACACAGACACAGGAAGTCAGTACACACACCTGGACACAGACACAGGAAGTCAGACACACACCTGGACACAGACACAGGAAGTCAGACACAGACACAGGACGTCAGACACACACCTGGACACAGACACAGGAAGTCAGACACACACCTGGACACAGACACAGGAAGTCAGACACATCTGGACACAGACACAGGAAGTCAGACACACCTGGACACAGACACAGGAAGTCAGACACACACCTGGACACAGACACAGGAAGTCAGACACACCTGGACACAGACACAGGAAGTCAGACACACACCTGGACACACACCTGGACACAGACACAGGAAGTCAGACACACACCTGGACACAGACACAGGAAGTCAGACACACACCTGGACACAGACACAGGAAGTTAGACACCCCTGGACACAGACACAGGAAGTCAGACACACCTGGACACACACCTGGACACAGACACAGGAAGTCAGACACACACCTGGACACACACCTGGACACAGACACAGGAAGTCAGACACACACCTGGACACAGACACAGGAAGTCAGACACACCTGGACACAGACACAGGAAGTCAGACCTGGACACAGACACAGGAAGTCAGACACACCTGGACACAGACACAGGAAGTCAGACACACCTGGACACACACCTGGACACAGACACAGGAAGTCAGACACACACCTGGACACAGACACAGGAAGTCAGACACACACCTGGACACACACCTGGACACAGACACAGGAAGTCAGACACACACCTGGACACAGACACAGGAAGTCAGACACACACCTGGACACAGACACCTGGACACAGACACACCTGGACACAGACACCTGTTTAAGTTACACTGAGGATCTTCACTAATCGTTGTCATGAACCCTGTCAGACATCTTGTTCCTGGACACAGACACACACCTGGACACAGACACAGGACGTCAGACACACACCTGGACACAGACACACCTGGACACAGACACCTGTTTAAGTTACACTGAGGATCCTCACTAATCGTTGTCATGAACCCTGTCAGACATCTTGTTCCTGGACACAGACACACACCTGGACACAGACACAGGAAGTCAGACACACACCTGGACACAGACACCTGGACACAGACACACCTGGACACAGACACCTGTTTAAGTTACACTGAGGATCCTCACTAATCGTTGTCATGAACCCTGTCAGACATCTTGTTCCTGGACACAGACTGCATGGATTCATGGGTACTGACCAGACACAGGGCCCCCAGCAGGCAGCGGGGGAAGCTGCGGGTCGTCCAGGCGCGACACTTGTGACCCGGCAGGTTGCAGGGCAGTGAGTCCAGGCTGGGGGGGCGGTAGAGACCCACCACATTGAGCATGCTCAGTGAGTCTGAGGAAGGAGACGCCTCCGGGAGTTCCATGATGGTGATGACCAGACAGTCTGAGGAACGCTGGGACACGTCCAAGCTTCCTCCTGCACCTACAGACAGACGAGGACAGAACCTTGATGACCTGACACTGACACACCAAGACGAGCCTGAGTAGAACCTGAGTAGAACCCCAGGAGAACTTGAGAAGAACCTAATTAGAATAAGAACAGAATTAGAACAACCTGGGTAGAAACAGAGTAGAACCAACAAACCTTCATCAGTCAGACTGGACGGACTCAGAACCACCTCCCCTCCTCCTCCTGCTCCTCGTCGGGCTCGGTCCTGACAGGACAGAACTGCCAGGATGTGTCGGTCGTCCTCCATCAGCCACACCTGAACACAAACACACCTGTCTCACCTCCTCGTTAATTAACCTGTCTCACCTTGTTAATGACCCTGTCTCACCTCCTCGTTAATTAACCTGTCTCACCTCCTCGTTAATGACCCTGTCTCACCTCCTCGTTAATTAACCTGTCTCACCTTGTTAATGACCCTGTCTCACCTCCTCATTAATGACCCTGTCTCACCTGTTAATGACCCTGTCTCACCTGTGAATTAACCTGTCTCACCTCCTCGTTAATGACCCTGTCTCACCTTGTTAATTAACCTGTCTCACCTCCTCGTTAATGACCCTGTCTCACCTTGTTAATTAACCTGTCTCACCTCCTCGTTAATGACCCTGTCTCACCTGTTAATGACCCTGTCTCACCTGTGAATTAACCTGTCTCACCTCGTTAATGAACCTGTCTCACCTTGTTAATTAACCTGTCTCACCTCGTTAATGACCCTGTCTCACCTCCTCGTTAATGACCCTGTCTCACCTCCTCGTTAATGACCCTGTCTCACCCCCTCGTTAATGACCCTGTCTCACCTTATTAATGACCCTGTCTCACCTCCTCGTTAATTAACCTGTCTCACCTCGTTATTGACCCTGTCTCACCCCCTAGTTAGTGACCCTGTCTCACCCCCTAGTTAGTGACCCTGTCTCACCCCCTCATTAATGACCCTGTCTCACCTCGTTAATTAACCTGTCTCACCTCCTCGTTAATTAACCTGTCTCACCTCGTTAATTAACCTGTCTCACCCCCTCGTTAGTGACCCTGTCTCACCTCATTAATTAACCTGTCTCACCCCCTCGTTAATGAGCCTGTCTCACATCCTCGTTAATGACCCTGTCTCACCTCGTTAATGACCCTGTCTCACCCCCTAGTTAGTGACCTTGTCTCACCCCCTCATTAATGACCCTGTCTCACCTCGTTAATTAACCTGTCTCACCTCCTCGTTAATTAACCTGTCTCACCTCCTCGTTAATTAACCTGTCTCACCTCGTTAATTAACCTGTCTCACCCCCTCGTTAGTGACCCTGTCTCACCTCGTTAATTAACCTGTCTCACCTCCTCGTTAATTAACCTGTCTCACCTCCTCGTTAATTAACCTGTCTCACCTCGTTAATTAACCTGTCTCACCCCCTCGTTAGTGACCCTGTCTCACCTCATTAATTAACCTGTCTCACCCCCTCGTTAATGACCCTGTCTCACATCCTCGTTAATGACCCTGTCTCACCTCGTTAATGACCCTGTCTCACCCCCTCGTTAATGACCCTGTCTCACCTCCTTGTTAAAAACCCTGTCTCACCCCCTCGTTAATGACACTGTCTCACCTCCTCGTCAGGGACATAGGTCTCATGGCGACAGAAGGGACAGCTGATGACGGAGGGTGAAGACTCTCCTGAAACAAAGACACAGTGGGTGAGTCATGTGATCAGCGTCCCACTGGACATAATGAGAGGGGACTAGAGACGTGACGCGTCCCCGGGGCATGTCCCTGTGTGGTGGTTTACCTGTCAGGTGGACTCACCCATGTGGACCATCTTGTTGAGACACTTGGCACAGACCCGGTGCAGGCAGCCCAGCAGTTTGGGTTTGCGGCTGCGGGTGTCGTAGCGGTTGTAGCAGATTTTACACTCGAGTTCCTCCAGAGTATAAACCAGAGACTGAGCCCAGGTCTGCACCTGAACGCACCACAACAAGGACATCACTCACAGTCTGGAACACCTGGACACACACAGGTGACCCTGCTGCAAGGGATAATGGCAAATCTCACCTTGGCCTCTGTCTCCTGGCCTGGCTCCGCCTCCCTCAGATTGCTCATTCTATTGGCTGTAGTATGTACTGGGCGGGGCTTAATGGAGGCTGTCGGTGACTGCACAAACAAAGATTTAAAGTCCTCTGATTGGTCAACAGGTACAGACACACCTGAGTTCAGATCAGCTGATTAGTAGAGTGACCATCAAATACTTCCTGTTTATATCTAATCAATATCAGCACCAGGTACAGTAGACCAGGACCAGGATCAGAACCAGAACCAGGACCAGGACCAGGACCAGGACCAGAACCAGGACCAGGACCAGGACCAGTGGAGGGTCCCAATGAGATCCTGGATCACAAGTGTTTATAATAAAGTATCTATCTATCTATAGATTATCTATCTATCTATCTATCTATCTATAGATTATCTATCTATCTATCTATCTATAGATTATAGATTATAGATTATCTATCTATCTATCTATCTATCTATACATAATCTATCTATCTATCTATCTATCTATCTAGATAATCTATAGATAGATAGATAGATAGATAGATAATCTATAGATTATCTATCTCTCTATAGATTATCTATCTCTCTATAGATTATCTATCTATCTCTCTATAGATTATCTATCTATCTATCTATCTATAATTTATCTATCCATCTATAGATTATCTATCTATCTATCTATCTATCTATAATCTATAGATAGATAGATAATCTATAGATTATCTATCTATCTAATCTATAGATAATCTATCTATCTATAGATTATAGATAGATAGATAGATTATGTATAGATAGATATAGATAATCTATAATCTATATCTATCTGACCTACACGTGAAGGGTACATGCTAATAAACTGAATATATTAATATTAATAAACTAATCGTGTCAATAAACTGATCCTCTGGACTGATGAAGTAGCTACTTCCTGTTTACCTCAGACCAGGAGCAGTGTTGCTGTCATGATAGTTGCTTCAGTTGTTGCTGGTTGAGGCAACATGTCGGCTGTTAAACATCATCAGTTGTTGCTATGGATGTAGAAGTAACATGGCGGGAAACAGACGTCAACAGTTGCTAGTTGCTGTGCCCTTCAGGTTAAGGCAACGATGCAGAGTCCTGGTTGCCCTGGTTGCCCTGGTTGCCCTGGTTGCCGTGGTTGCTGTGGTTGCCGTGTTGTCACTGCGGTAGTTACCCGCCATCAGCCTCATTAACAGTCCGTCGACGTCGCGCGCCTCCTCAGACAGACGCCGCGGGAGAACAACGCGCTAACGGCGCCTGAGTTCGTGACTCGGTCCGGTCGTCGCTCCGTTAGTCTCCGGTCGTCGCTCCGTTAGTCTCAAGTCGATCCGTTAGTCTCCGGTCGCTGGTCGCGGATGTTCCCGGTGAGTCACCATCTCTCCTCCGTCTCACCGCAGCGCGCAGCCGGCGGCGGGAGCTCCGTTGCCATGACAACCGGCCCGCAGCGGGATGGTGGGGGATGTGAAGTGATCGATGGTACTGGGATTATTTAAAGTTTCATTCTGCTGCGTTCACGTGCTTCAGTATAAAAACGTAAAAATCTGTTTCTATCTTTGAAAACGTCATTGATCTGATTCTGACCATATTTATTTATATTTATATTTATATTCTTATTTATTTATATTTATTTATATTTATTTATATTTATTTATATTTATTTATTCATATTTATATTTATATTTATTTATTTATATATATATATATATATTTATATTTATATTTATTTATATTTATATTTATTTATATTTATATTTATATTTATATTTTTATTTATTTATATTTATTTATTTATATTTATTTATATTTATATTTATATTTATTTATATTTATTTATATTTATTTATATTTATTTATATTTATATTTATTTATATTTACATTTATATCTATTTATATTTATATTTATTTATATTTATATTATATTTATATTTATATTTATATTTATATTATATTTATATTTATATTTATATTATATTTATATTTATATTTATATTTATATTTATTTATATTTATATTTATATTTATATTTATATCTATTTATATTTATATTTATATTTATATTTATATTTATTTATATTTATTTATATTTATATTTATATTTATATTTATATTTATTTATATTTATATTATATTTATATTTATATTTATATTTATATTTATATTTATATCTATTTATATTTATATTTATATTTATATTTATATTTATTTATATTTATATTTATATTATATTTATATTTATATTTATTTATTTCACTTCCTCTCCCATCAGCCTCAGCGTCTGTGCGGCTGCTGCTGCTGCTGCTGCTGCTGATGATGGTGATGATGATGATGATGATGACGATGATGAAGGGGACTCTGTCAGGTCTATGATGGAGTTCATCTCCAGTGATACCAACCCTGTCTCCTCTGAATCAGCTCCAGCAGACTGACCAACTGTGAAACCTTCTAAACCACAGGTGTCAAACTGATCCGTGGGGGGGGGTCCCGCTGTGGCTGCAGGTTTTCATTCCAACCATGCAGCAGCACACCTGACTTGGCTCAATCAATCAACTGAACTGCCTTCACGCAGTCATGTCAGGTGTCCTCTTGCTTGATTGGAACAAAAACTTACCAGCCACACCCACTGCATGGGTGCTGCATGGTTGCAATGAAAACCTGCAGCCACAGCGGCCCTTTCACGGATCAGTTTGACACCCCTGATCTAAACTCTATCATTTGTCCTTGAATGTATTAATGTAGATAAGACAACAAGGTTTTATTTGTCACATGCACAGTGCTACGGCCTGGCTCCAGAGGTGCAACATAAAGTGGAGACAAATGCCAGAGTTAGAAAAATAAACATTTATTTAATTAAAAAAACAAAAAGACGACAAAGACGTGAAACACGGTGAGCCTCTGGAGCTGGAGTCATCTTTAGTCGGTCTGCTCAGCTGTGGCTGGTTAAGGTGATTAAACACAAGCTGAACACACTTACACAGCCGGTGGAGGAGCAGAGCGATGTGATAACAGTTATACAGAGTGATAGCACATAACACACAAGGTTAACAATATAAGTGTAAATGTAAACTGAGAAAAATGAAATATAGACGTTAAACTCAAAGTGTGAACTTAGAGGGAGTAGTTTATATATATATACAGACATTTACAGTGTTGAAAGCAGCTGTGTGAGTAAAGTGTTACAGGTATTTATATCTGATTAAGGCTCAGAGCTGAGCAGACGCATGACATGTGGACAGAAACTCTTCTTCAGCCTCTCAGGCTTTGTCCTCAGACATCGGAGGACAAAGCCTGAGGACAGTAGAGAGACATCTTTTACTTTCTGTTGTTCTTTGTTAAATTTATAATTAATTGTCTTTTTATTGTGCTGAGACTGAACCTCAAGGCTTATTTCTCTTTCACAAACCAAAGGCTGGAATAACAATAAAAACGTTGACGCCTTGATTTATATTTATATTTATATTTATATTTATATTTACATCACTCCTCACTGTTAAAGTCGTTTAGACTGACTCCATTATTATTATTATTATTATTGATAATAATTAATTCATTATTATTAATCAGTCTTAATAATGATTACATTAGTTTAGTCCTTATTGTTGACTCTTTGTTCTCATAGGAACTCTTTTGAGCTTTCCTAGTTCCGGGTAGGAAGTCTTCCGCTGCAGCACACGGGTCCTGACGTCACTTCCTGTACTCTTTGATAAAGACGACCCGGCGGGATTTCCGCGGGTTAATATTTTTGGTTTGTTCGGTGAATCCGTGGAGAATCGGAGCCATCAGAACCGCAAACATGGTGAGTGTTAACCGGGCAGCGGCTCCGCGGTCTGGCCGCTGCAGGGAGCTCCGTATTTCTCCGGTTTACGGTTTGATTTGAACAATGGCGGCAGTTTGAATGAACGTCTGGTGGACGTCGGTGTTGAGCTGCAGAGCGGCGGCTAATGGATTACAGATCAGACCAGTAATCGGTTTATCTAATTCATCAACTGCTCCGCTTGTTTCTCTAACGACCGACGGTTTACCGGGCCGGGGTTGGCCGTTTGGTTACCGGATAGCTAGCAGGGCAGTTCACAGGTTAGCTCCCGGTAAGCTAACGGCTAGTAGGGCAGTTCACAGGTTAGCTCCCGGTAAGCTAACGGCTAGCAGGGCAGTTCACAGGTTAGCTCCCGGTAAGCTAACTGCTTGCAGGGCAGTTCACAGGTTAGCTCCCGGTAAGCTAACTGCTTGCAGGGCAGTTCACAGGTTAGCTCCCGGTAAGCTAACTGCTTGCAGGGCAGTTCACAGGTTAGCTCCCGGTAAGCTAACGGCTAGCCGGGCAGTTCACAGGTTAGCTGCCGGTAAGCTAACGGCTAGCCGGGCAGTTCACAGGTTAGCTCCCGGTAAGCTAACGGCTAGCAGGGCAGTTCACAGGTTAGCTCCCGGTAAGCTAACGGCTAGCAGGGCAGTTCACAGGTTAGCTCCCGGTAAGCTAACGGCTAGCAGGGCAGTTCACAGGTTAGCTCCCGGTAAGCTAACGGCTAGCAGGGCAGTTCACAGGTTAGCTCCCGGTAAGCTAACGGCTAGCAGGGCAGTTCACAGGTTAGCTCCCGGTAAGCTAACGGCTAGCAGGGCAGTTCACAGGTTAGCTGCCGGTAAGCTAACGGCTAGCCGGGCAGTTCACAGGTTAGCTGCCGGTAAGCTAACGGCTAGTAGGGCAGTTCACAGGTTAGCTCCCGGTAAGCTAACGGCTAGCAGGGCAGTTCACAGGTTAGCTCCCGGTAAGCTAACGGCTAGCAGGGCAGTTCACAGGTTAGCTCCCGGTAAGCTAACGGCTAGCAGGGCAGTTCACAGGTTAGCTCCCGGTAAGCTAACGGCTAGCAGGGCAGTTCACAGGTTAGCTCCCGGACACTGTGCGTCTCTGAGATGATCAATAAAGTTATTGGATCAATGTTTATCTCATCAGCTGATCTGTGACGTCATCACGTGGAGACGTGTTTTATAGATTAGGACCTAGAATCAATCAAGTCTGTCCAGTGAGAGGATGACTGGCTCTGATTGGTTGATCCAGGACGTCCCAGACACAGGTCAGACTCTGATGATGATGATGATGATGATGATGATGATGATGATGGTTTGTCCAGACGGTGGGTAAGAGCAGCAAGATGCTGCAGCACATCGACTTCAGGATGAGGTGCATCCTTCAGGACGGACGGATCTTCATCGGAACCTTCAAGGCCTTCGACAAACACATGAACCTGATCCTCTGTGACTGTGATGAGTTCAGGAAGATCAAGTAAGTTTCAGCTTCCTGGTTGTTGGTTGGTTGTTTGTTGTGACTCTGACGTCTCAACATCTCCGTCAGGCCAAAGAACTCGAAGCAGCCGGAGCGGGAGGAGAAGAGGGTTCTGGGCCTGGTTCTGCTGAGGGGGGAGAACCTGGTGTCCATGACGGTGGAGGGCCCGCCCCCTAAAGATGTAAGGCCATCAAGAGACCAATCAGCTGACGGTCTGGGCTCGGTCAGCTGGCTTTAACGGACTGTTTCCTGTTTCAGACGGGGATCGCCAGGGTCCCCTTGGCGGGTGTGGCCGGAGGTCCCGGCGTGGGCCGCGCGGCAGGTCGTGGCGTTCCTGCAGGAGCTCCAATGCCTCAGGCCCCGGCAGGACTAGCGGGGCCGGTCAGAGGGGTGGGCGGCCCGTCACAACAGGTAATCATGGTACCTGTATGGGGGGGGTAGAGGGGAGGCGTGTTGGTTCTGACGAGTCCTGTGTGTCCAGGTGATGACCCCCCAGGGAAGAGGGACCGTTGCTGCAGCAGCAGCGGGGGCCAGCATTGCCGGGGCCCCAACACAGTACCCTCCTGGACGAGGGGCCCCGCCGCCGATGGGAAGAGGAGCCCCCCCTCCAGGTAAGTGATGTCACACCTTGTCGATGGACTTCCTGGACTTCTTCATGGCACTCACCTGGCTCCTCCCCCTGCAGGTATGATGGGCCCGCCCCCTGGCATGCGTCCCCCGATGGGCCCCCCGATGGGGATGCCTCCGGGTCGAGGAGCTCCGATGGGGATGCCCCCCCCAGGGATGAGGCCACCTCCTCCTGGCATGCGAGGTAAGCCGTTACCATGGATACGACCAATCAGACCACAGCATTGAAGACTCCTTTCATGTGTACTGATCATGTGACCTCTCTTGTTTCAGGACCGCCCCCTCCTGGGATGAGACCGCCCCCACGGCCCTGAACAAGCTCCGCCCCCTCCTCCACATGTTGTACAGATTGTTTACCTTCTGAGTTGTTTTTTAATAAAGTTTTCTCAGTTTGATTCACTTGGGCTGGTTGTTTTGTTTCCATGGTAACCAGATCATTAAAGGTCTGCAGCCAATGAGGTCACATGACTGGTATTAGGCAGGAAGTGGGTTTAGCAAACATTAAGCAGAAATAGCAGCTGGGACAAGCTCCGGGACCTCCTGGACCCCCAGGACCCAGCACCCCCTGGACCCCCTGGACCCTGGACCCAGAACCTCCTGGACCCCCTGGACCCAGCACCCCCTGGACCCCCTGGACCCAGCACCCCCTGGACCCAGAACCTCCTGGACCCCCTGGACCCTGGACCCAGCACCCCCTGGACCCCCTGGACCCAGCACCCCCTGGACCCCCTGGACCCAGTACCCTCTGGACCCTGGACCCCCTGAACCCCCTGAACCCAGCACCCCCTGGACCCAGTACCCCCTAATAATAATAATAAATTTTATTTAGAAAAGCGCCTTTCAAGGTACACTGTACAAATTAGGTATAGGCAAGGAAGGACATAACATAAGGTGGACATGGATACAAGGATACACGGTACAAAGAATGGCAAGACGCAGAGGAACAAGGAACATAAAACACCCTCAGAGACACAATAGTACCCTGAGCACAAAGTGAAGACCAGCTGTAGAGAAAAAAAAAACAAAAAACCCTGGACCCAGCACCACCTGGACCCCCAGCACCCCCTGGACCCTGGACCCAGCACCACCTGGACCCAGCACCCCCTGGACCCCTTGGACCCAGCACCCCCTGGACCCCTTGGACCCAGCACCACCTGGACCCCCAGCACCCCCTGGACCCAGCACCACCTGGACCCTGTGCCCCCTGGACCCTGGACCCAGCACCCCCTGGACCCAGTACCCCCTGGACCCCCAGCACCCCCTGGACCCTGGACCCCCTGGACCCGTCACAGGACAAACTGTAACATGAATGAATGAATGTAGAACAAGTAGCAGCCTGTCACTGGTGAGCTTCAGATTATGTTGTCATGTGGAGGTGGAAGGATGTTGTTCATGATGAACTGGGTTCTCTTCACTTCAGACCAGACCCAGGTAAAGGTCTGGACCAGGTCTGGACCAGGTCTGGACCTGTGTCCCTGGTTCTGGTTTTGTTGACTCCCTAGTCCTCCTGCCCATCCATGACTCATGAGCGGTGATCAGAAACACTTTTACATGAGTATGAATATGAACGACATACAGAGGAGTCAGTGAACGCACCACTGATCAAAACGATCGATCTGGATCCATTAGATCCGTTGTCACAGCAACAAGTCTTTCTGGATCAGATCGTTTCCACGTGACGACACAAAACCGGAAATGTGAGGCACGGTCCGTCACGTGACCTGCCTCCGTCACGTGACTTCAGTCATATGACCTGCGGGAACTCTACCGTCGCAGCTTGTCCAGTTTACTGCGGAGTCTCAGACCAGGTGGACTCGGACCAGGTGGACTCGGACTCAGGACTCAGGACTCGGACGAGGTGAGTCTGACTAACCGGTCAGAACTCCGCCCGCGTTTAACCGCTTTTCTCCGCTGAAGCCGTTGGTGGCGTGTTAGCCGTTAGCCGTTAGCCGGAGCTAATCTGGAGACAACCCACTTCCGGGTTTAAAGTAAACTTCAGTTCGTGTTCAACTGTCTGAATTTAATCAAATCAAAGTAACTTTATTCCTGATTTTAACACCTGGTTTGGTTCATTGTTGTGTTTCCGCCAAACTCCGTTCAGAAATATGAGAATTTAACGTAAACTGATGAACTGAATAAAGACCACAGACGTAGACTCGGGACCAGGACCAGGACCCTCTACTGATGAGTCCGGTCCACTCAGACACAGACTCCAACACAAACTACTTTTTAATAATCTCAGTGGATTAGGTCACGTGTGCCATCTGTTTCCGGGTTTGAAACTGATTGGACTCAGAATGAAACTCGTTACTTCCTGAAACTAAAAGTAACCAAACAAACCGATTTGATCGTTAGTTTCCTGGTTTGGTTCATTGAACTCTGTGTGTATTTACCTGTAGCTGTAAATCACGTGATGTTACCTTGTGTCTGGCTTCAGATGCAGGTGTTGTTGTGTTACTTCCTGTTGTGTGCGCTTGCTGCTGATGCAGCGCCGTCTGCTGACGAGGTGACTTACCTGCCTGGTCTGCAGAAACAGCCGAGCTTCAAACAATACTCTGGATACCTGAATGTGGCCGACGGGAAACACCTGCACTACTGGTGAGTACCGGAGACACCTGAGGGGAGGGGGGCGGACATACCTGTACAGTCAGTGACCTGTACACCTTGGTGTCTCCAGGTTTGTAGAGTCCCAGAACAGCCCCAAATCTGACCCGGTGGTGTTGTGGCTGAACGGCGGCCCCGGCTGCAGCTCTCTGGACGGACTGCTGACCGAACACGGACCCTTCCTGGTAAATAACCTTTGACTCCGCCCCCTCTGACCTGCTTTTACCTGTGGCCTCATCTGCTCACCTGTTGTTTCAGATCCAGGACGATGGAGCAACGCTGCAGTACAACCCCTACTCCTGGAACAAGGTATGAGGTCACGTGACCCAGGTGTCAGTCATATGGTCTGCCTGCCTGCCTGACTGTTGACTGACTGACTGTTGACTGATTGTTGACTGACTGACTGTTGTCTGACTGTTGACTGACTGACTGTTGACTGATTGTTGACTGACTGTTGACTGACTGTTGACTGACTGACTGTTGACTGACTGTTGACTGACTGTTGACTGACTGACTGTTGACTGACTGATTGTCTGACTGATTGTCTGACTGTTGACTGACTGACTGTTGACTGACTGACTGTTGACTGACTGTTGACTGACTGTTGACTGTTGACTGACTGTTGACTGACTGACTGACTGTTGACTGACTGACTGTTGACTGATTGTTGACTGACTGACTGTTGACTGACTGACTGTTGTCTGACTGTTGTCTGACTGACTGACTGACTGACTGTTGACTGACTGTTGACTGACTGTTGACTGACTGACTGTTGACTAACTGACTGTTGACTGACTGATTGACTGTTGACTGATTGTTGACTGACTGACTGACTGTTGACTGACTGACTGTTGACTGATTGTTGACTGACTGACTGTTGTCTGACTGTTGTCTGACTGATTGACTGACTGACTGTTGACTGACTGTTGACTGACTGTTGATTGACTGACTGTTGACTGACTGACTGTTGACTGACTGACTGTTGACTGATTGTTGACTGACTGACTGTTGTCTGACTGTTGTCTGACTGATTGACTGACTGTTGACTGACTGTTGATTGACTGACTGTTGACTGACTGACTGTTGACTGACTGATTGTCTGACTGATTGACTGACTGTTGACTGATTGTTTGACTGATTGTTGACTGACTGTTGACTGACTGACTGTTGACTGACTGTTCACTGACTGTTGACTGACTGACTGTTGACTGACTGACTGTTGACTGACTGTTGTCTGACTGTTGACTGACTGTTGACTGACTGACTGTTGACTGACTGACTGTTGTCTGACTGTTGACTGACTGTTGACTGACTGTTGACTGACTGTTGACTGACTGACTGTTGACTGACTGACTGTTGACTGACTGTTGACTGACTGTTGACTGACTGACTGTTGACTGACTGTTGACTGACTGACTGTTGACTGACTGTTGACTGACTGTTGACTGACTGTTGACTGATTGACTGACTGTTGACTGACTGACTGACTGACTGACTGTTGACTGACTGACTGACTGACTGACTGTTGACTGACTGTTGACTGACTGACTGACTGTTGACTGACTGTTGACTGACTGACTGACTCACTGACTGACTGACTGTTGACTGACTGACTGTTGACTGACTGTTGACTGACTGTCTGACTGTTTCCTGTTTCCTGTCTGACTGTTTCCTGTCTGACTGTTTCCTGTCTGACTGTTTCCTGTCTGTCTGACTGACTGTCTGACTGATTGTCTGACTGTTTCCTGTCTGTCTGACTGATTGTCTGACTGTTTCCTGACTGACTGACTGATTGTCTGACTGTTTCCTGACTGACTGACTGATTGTCTGACTGTTTCCTGTCTGACTGTTTCCTGTCTGACTGATTGTCTGACTGTTGACTGACTGTTGACTGACTGACTGACTGACTGACTGTTGACTGACTGACTGACTGACTGACTGTTGACTGACTGACTGACTGTTGACTGACTGACTGTTGACTGACTGACTGACTGACTGTTGACTGACTGTTGACTGACTGACAGTTGACTGACTGTCTGACTGTTTCCTGTTTCCTGTCTGACTGTTTCCTGTCTGACTGTTTCCTGTCTGTCTGACTGACTGTCTGACTGATTGTCTGACTGTTTCCTGACTGACTGACTGATTGTCTGACTGTTTCCTGACTGACTGACTGATTGTCTGACTGTTTCCTGTCTGACTGTTTCCTGTCTGACTGTTTCCTGTCTGACTGATTGTCTGACTGTTTCCTGTCTGACTGTTTCCTGTCTGACTGCAGATTGCCAACATGTTGTACCTGGAGTCTCCAGCAGGCGTCGGCTTCTCGTTCTCCGACAGTCAGAAATACGCCACCAATGACTCCGAGGTCTGTGCTGGAATCTCATCTCCTGATTGGCTCTCAGGTGTTCAGGTGTGTTCAGGTGTGTTTTTCTCTGCAGGTGGCGATGAACAACCACCTGGCTCTGAAGGAGTTCTTCAGACTGTTTCCAGAGTACAGCAAAAACGAACTGTTCCTGACCGGAGAGAGTTACGGAGGAATCTACATCCCAACACTGGCGGAGAGGGTGATGCAGGACGCCAGCCTCAACCTGCAGGTACTGCTGCTAGTACTACAGTACTAGTATCACGTACTAGTACTACAGGTATCACCACTGCTAGTACTACAGCCTTAGTACTACAGGTACCACTAGTACTACAGTGATACTACTGTACTACAGTACTAGTATCACGTACTAATACTACAGGTATCACCACTGCTAGAACTACGGCCTTAGTACTACAGGTACCACTAGTACTACAGTGATACTACTGTACTATAGTACTAGTATCACGTACTAATACTACAGGTATCACCACTGCTAGTACTACAGGTACCACTGGTACTACAGTGATACTAGTACTACAGTACTAGTATCACATACTAGTACTACAGGTATCACCACTGCTAGTACTACAGCCTTAGTACTACAGGTACCACTAGTACTACAGTGATACTACTGTACTACAGTACTAGTATCACATACTAATACTACAGGTATCACCACTGCTAGTACTACAGGTACCACTAGTACTACAGTGATACTACTGTACTACAGTACTAGTATCACATACTAATACTACAGGTATCACCACTGCTAGAACTACGGCCTTAGTACTACAGGTACCACTAGTACTACAGTGATACTACTGTACTACAGTACTAGTATCACGTACTAATACTACAGGTATCACCACTGCTAGAACTACAGCCTTAGTACTGCAGGTACCACTGGTACTACAGTGATACTACTGTACTACAGTACTAGTATCACGTACTAATACTACAGGTATCACCACTGCTAGAACTACAGCCTTAGTACTACAGGTACCACTAGTACTACAGTGATACTACTGTACTACAGTACTAGTATCACGTACTAATACTACAGGTACCACTGGTACTACAGTGATACTACTGTACTACAGTACTAGTATCACGTACTAGTACTACAGGTATCACCACTGCTAGAACTACAGCCTTAGTACTACAGGTACCACTAGTACTACAGTGATACTACTGTACTACAGTACTAGTATCACGTACTAATACTACAGGTATCACTACAGCCTTAGTACTATAGGTACCACTAGTACTACAGTGATACTACTGTACTACAGTACTAGTATCACGTACTAGTACTACAGGTATCACCACTGCTAGAACTACAGCCTTAGTACTACAGGTACCACTAGTACTACAGTGATACTACTGTACTGTAGTACTAGTATCACGTACTAGTACTACAGTACTAGTATCACGTACTAGTACTACAGGTATCACCACTGCTAGTACTACAGCCTTAGTACTACAGGTACCACTAGTACTACAGTGATACTACTGTACTACAGTACTAGTATCACGTACTAGTACTACAGGTATCACCACTGCTAGAACTACAGCCTTAGTACTACAGGTACCACTGGTACTACAGTGATACTACTGTACTACAGTACTAGTATCACATACTAATACTACAGGTATCACCACTGCTAGAACTACAGCCTTAGTACTACAGGTACCACTGGTACTACAGTGATACTACTGTACTACAGTACTAGTATCACATACTAATACTACAGGTATCACCACTGCTAGAACTACAGCCTTAGTACTACAGGTACCACTGGTACTACAGTGATACTACTGTACTACAGTACTAGTATCACGTACTAATACTACAGGTATCACCACTGCTAGAACTACAGCCTTAGTACTACAGGTACCACTAGTACTACAGTGATACTACTGTACTACAGTACTAGTATCACATACTAATACTACAGGTATCACCACTGCTAGAACTACAGCCTTAGTACTGCAGGTACCACTGGTACTACAGTGATACTACTGTACTACAGTACTAGTATCACGTACTAATACTACAGGTATCACCACTGCTAGAACTACAGCCTTAGTACTACAGGTACCACTAGTACTACAGTGATACTACTGTACTACAGTACTAGTATCACGTACTAATACTACAGGTATCACCACTGCTAGAACTACAGCCTTAGTACTACAGGTACCACTGGTACTACAGTGATACTACTGTACTACAGTACTAGTATCACGTACTAGTACTACAGGTATCACCACTGCTAGAACTACAGCCTTAGTACTACAGGTACCACTAGTACTACAGTGATACTACTGTACTACAGTACTAGTATCACGTACTAATACTACAGGTATCACCACTGCTAGAACTACAGCCTTAGTACTGCAGGTACCACTGGTACTACAGTGATACTACTGTACTACAGTACTAGTATCACGTACTAATACTACAGGTATCACCACTGCTAGAACTACAGCCTTAATACTACAGGTACCACTGGTACTACAGTGATACTACTGTACTACAGTACTAGTATCACATACTAATACTACAGGTATCACCACTGCTAGAACTACAGCCTTAGTACTGCAGGTACCACTGGTACTACAGTGATACTACTGTACTACAGTACTAGTATCACGTACTAATACTACAGGTATCACCACTGCTAGTACTACAGCCTTAGTACTACAGGTACCACTAGTACTACAGTGATACTACTGTACTACAGTACTAGTATCACGTACTAATACTACAGGTATCACCACTGCTAGAACTACAGGTACCACTAGTACTACAGTGATACTACTGTACTACAGTACTAGTATCACGTACTAATACTACAGGTATCACCACTGCTAGAACTACAGGTACCACTAGTACTACAGTGATACTACTGTACTACAGTACTAGTATCACGTACTAGTACTGTAGTACTAGTACGTGATACTAGTACTACAGTACTAGTATCACGTACTAGTACTACAGGTATCACCACTGCTAGTACTACAGCCTTGGTACTACAGGTACCACTAGTACTACAGTGATACTACTGTACTACAGTACTAGTATCACGTACTAGTACTACAGGTATCACCACTGCTAGAACTACAGCCTTAGTACTACAGGTACCACTAGTACTACAGTGATACTACTGTACTACAGTACTAGTATCACGTACTAATACTACAGGTATCACCACTGCTAGAACTACAGCCTTAGTACTACAGGTACCACTGGTACTACAGTGATACTACTGTACTACAGTACTAGTATCACGTACTAATACTGCAGGTACCACTAGTACTACAGTGATACTACTGTACTACAGTACTAGTATCACGTACTAATACTACAGGTATCACCACTGCTAGAACTACAGCCTTAGTACTACAGGTACCACTAGTACTACAGTGATACTACTGTACTACAGTACTAGTATCACGTACTAATACTACAGGTATCACCACTGCTAGAACTACAGCCTTAGTACTACAGGTACCACTAGTACTACAGTGATACTACTGTACTACAGTACTAGTATCACGTACTAATACTACAGGTATCACCACTGCTAGTACTACAGGTACCACTGGTACTACAGTGATACTACTGTACTACAGTACTAGTATCACGTACTAGTACTACAGGTATCACCACTGCTAGAACTACAGCCTTAGTACTACAGGTACCACTGGTACTACAGTGATACTACTGTACTACAGTACTAGTATCACGTACTAATACTACAGGTATCACCACTGCTAGAACTACAGCCTTAGTACTACAGGTACCACTAGTACTACAGTGATACTACTGTACTACAGTACTAGTATCACGTACTAATACTACAGGTATCACCACTGCTAGAACTACAGCCTTAGTACTACAGGTACCACTAGTACTACAGTGATACTACTGTACTACAGTACTAGTATCACGTACTAATACTACAGGTATCACCACTGCTAGAACTACAGCCTTAGTACTACAGGTACCACTGGTACTACAGTGATACTACTGTACTACAGTACTAGTATCACATACTAATACTACAGGTATCACCACTGCTAGAACTACAGCCTTAGTACTACAGGTACCACTGGTACTACAGTGATACTACTGTACTACAGTACTAGTATCACATACTAATACTACAGGTATCACCACTGCTAGAACTACAGCCTTAGTACTGCAGGTACCACTAGTACTACAGTGATACTACTGTACTACAGTACTAGTATCACGTACTAATACTACAGGTATCACCACTGCTAGAACTACAGCCTTAGTACTACAGGTACCACTAGTACTACAGTGATACTACTGTACTACAGTACTAGTATCACGTACTAATACTACAGGTATCACCACTGCTAGAACTACAGCCTTAGTACTACAGGTACCACTGGTACTACAGTGATACTACTGTACTACAGTACTAGTATCACGTACTAGTACTACAGGTATCACCACTGCTAGAACTACAGCCTTAGTACTACAGGTACCACTAGTACTACAGTGATACTACTGTACTACAGTACTGAGTCTAGTCATGGTACCAGCAGCACAGTGAGGACAGAAGTACAGACAGGATTATTGAAGTGGCGTGGTCACCATCTCCCACCTTGTCCCACCTTGTCCCACCTTGTCCCACCATGTCCCACCATGTCCCACCATGTCCCACCTTGTTTGACCTGCAGGGTGTTGCCGTGGGTAACGGGATGTCGAGCTACGAGCTGAACGATAACTCTCTGGTGTACTTTGCCTACTACCACGGTCTCCTGGGCAACCAGCTGTGGACTAAGCTGCAGACCTTCTGCTGCTCTGGCGGCAAATGTGACTTCTACAGCAACAAGAACCCGAACTGCACTGACGGCGTGAGTCGGTTGATTCTGGTTCTGTCCTGTCTGTCCTGTCTGTCCCGTGACGGGTGACACCTGGTTGTCTCATGTGAGCTGTGCTTCCTTTACAGCTGTCAGATGTTCAGACCATCGTATACAGTTCAGGACTGAACATTTACAACCTGTACGCGCCTTGTGCAGGTGGAGTCCACCAGAGAGTCAGGTGAGACCTTTAACCTTTGACCTTTGCAGATGACGTCTGGGTTCCAGCCTGTTATTGATCATGTATTGGTTGTCAGTGTTGAGGGGGGGCAGCTCGTCATCAGAGATCTGGGGAATTCGTTCATCAACCACCCACAGACTCGGCTCTGGAACAAGGTGAGTCCGACCTCCTGACGTCGGAGTTCACTCTCCTGATGACGGATGTTCATCTGGTTTCTCTTTGGTTTGTAGAAGTTTTTAAGTTTAGCATCTGAGGACCTGAGGGTTCGTCTGGATCCCCCCTGCACCAACTCCACTCCCTCCTCCCTCTACCTGAACAACCCTTACGTGAAACGCGCTCTGCACATCAGCCCCAAGGCTCTGGACTGGGCCATCTGCAGGTATCATGGTCCTGCTTCCTGTTCTGGTTCTGACTCTGCTGTGATTGTACAATGAGGTTCTGATGTTCTTGTGGTGTTGCAGCGCTGAGGTCAACATGAACTACAACAGACTCTTCATGGACGTGAAGAAACAGTATCTGGCGCTGCTCTCTGCTCTGGTTAGTGACCCAGATGTTTAAACGTGTCATGGTGTTGTTTAACCAGATCTAAACCCTACCCTCTGTAAAAGTTGAAACGCTCATGGTGTCAGACTGAACCCTGCTGATCCAGGAGTTCTCTGGTTCTCTGCAGAAGTACCGGGTCCTGGTCTACAACGGCGACGTGGACATGGCTTGTAACTTCTTGGGGGACGAGTGGTTCGTCGAGTCTCTGCAGCAGCAGGTAACTAAACTGTTAATTTGTCCGGAGCTGCGTTCGGATCAACGTCCCCCTGTCCTCCCCCTGTCCTCCCCCCGTCCTCCCCCGTCCTCCCCCGTCCCCGTCATGGCTGCCAGGTGTTTAACCCGTAGATTTGATTCTCAGGTGGAGGTCCAGAGGCGTCCATGGCTCTATGACGATGTAGATGGTCGACAGGTCGGAGGCTTCGTCAAAGAATTTGACAACATCGCCTTCCTCACCATCAAGGTACTTACCTGTATCACCTGGATTCTTTGCTCATTCTCACTTTGTCTCTGCTCTCTGACCTTTGACCTCATTCCTCCTCCAGGGTTCAGGTCACATGGTTCCATCGGACAAGCCAGTAGCTGCCTTCGCCATGTTCACGAGGTTCCTCAAGAAGCAGCCCTACTGACCCCCCTTACCCTAACCCTGACACCACTGCACTGACCTCCGACCCCTGCAGGACTCTCCACGCTGCTGTATTATTGTTTTTTTACTGCCGGCCAATCGCCTCTCTGTGTTGTTTGGAAATGACTCGTCTCGACCTCAGCCAATCACACTGCCCGTCTCGGTCACGTGGCTCCTCCTGGTTGTCATGGAG
This sequence comes from Chelon labrosus, assembly GCF_963514085.1. Lineage (NCBI taxonomy): Eukaryota > Metazoa > Chordata > Actinopteri > Mugiliformes > Mugilidae > Chelon > Chelon labrosus. The sequence goes on along the minus strand of NC_140340.1, from coordinate 125,273 downwards.
ATTAGCATGCTGCCAGTCTGTCTGTTGATTTATTTTCATGCTGAATTTGAAACCGTTTTGATTTAAAGGGAAACAACCAAATAAAGATGAATTTTACTCAGTGACTCAAGTGTTTTCTTTCCTGCCAGTGTTGATCTGCAACCGTTTATCAAAGCAACTAAAGTTTATGAAGTTTATTGACTGTAAACTGAACCGTCACCTGACAGTCACAGCTCAGGGAGTAAGGGGCGTTCAGTTAAACTGGTTGTGACAGAGGAGGCTGACGTTTCCCAGCCGACCTTGAAGGCAGCAGGAGGAGGTGACTTAGTCTTGACTTTGGGAGCAGTCTGATTTCAGTGTTAGCCCTGGGAGAGTGAACTCACCTGTGCAGGTACGACACTTCACTTATTCTGGGACTTAAAGGAAACTAGAAATTTGTGGTTTTACATTTTAGTCCAGTTTAAGTTATTGTGAACTAGACTCTACTCTTAATTCTTCAGATGAACCTGTGAAGTCAATGTCAAACTAACGTCCAGCAGGGGGCAACTCTTCATCTCATTGTTATTGTTATATTGTTTTATCATAAATGTAGAGTTCAAGTCTTGTCACTTGTTCAGGACAGAAACATCACATTTAAATGAGGAGTCAGTGAGGACAGTCTGGACGTTCATCCACCAGCATCTCAATCAGACCTAACCCTGATTATATTAGTTTGTTTATTCTGTGAGCGTTGGGGGTTAGGGTTGACGTCCAGAGTTTGTCTCAGAGACGTTCTCAGAGAGGGTTCCTCATGAATGTTGGTGTGATTTAACGTTAACTCTAACTCCTGTTGGTCTCTGATCTGTGTCAGCACAGACGCTCACACAAACAGATGCATTCTGGGAAACCCTTGATTAAAGAGTGACCTGTTCTACGAGACGTCCATGTTCACCATTAACCTCTGTCTCAGGTTCCAGGTGAGCTCTGTCATGGACCAATCACTGTCCAGTGGGCGTGGTCATGTGAGTGTGCTCAGTTGTTTCCCGCCTTCTGTGGGCAGAGATGTTGTTGTTGCCGTGGTGACGCCCCTGGGAACCAGCCTGGGAAACCCAGACACCCGCAGCCTTCTGAGCACAGACAGACAAGTGTGTGTTAGTGTGTGTGTCGGTGTGTGTTAGTGTGTGTGTGTATTAATGACCTCTATGAACAAATGTCAGCTCCTCTACCGCCCCCCTGGTGGCAGTATAGGTCATAAACCCCGCCCCCTCCATGTCAGTGGGCGGGAGTACGCATCACTGATTATTTTTAATGCTGTGATTGGACTTAAAAAAACAGAAATAGCATCATGATCCCAGTGATTGGTTTATACTGGTCCAGTATTACACTTATCACACAGAGTCATGTTGTGTGTGCCGTTCAGTGCAGTGAGGAATGAAATGAAACCAAACTCATCCACAAACGATGTCCAAACATAGCCAGCTCATCACGAAACACTTCAGCAGTGCACCTCACTTCCTGGATCACCATCAGGTCTCTGTGGGTCAGACCCTGACATCTGTTCGTCTCTGTGCAGGTGAAGTGGACGATGGAGGTCTTGTGTTATGGTCTCACCCTCCCATTGGACAGGGAAACAGTCAAACTCTGTGTGGATGTCTACACTGATTGGCTGATGGCCCTGGTGTCCCCAAAAGACTCGATCCCTCGACCAATTAACCGAGACCCCAACCTGTATGCCCAGAAGATTCTCAGACACCTGTACAGCATCTTCCTGTCCAGGTAGACCCTCTCATCTGGACATCTGATCCTTGTCTTGAACCTAGATCTGAACCTAGATCTGATCCTAGACCTGAAACAAGGCATGATCCTAGACCTGAACATAGACTTGGATCTAGGTATCTGTGGGTCACAGTAGTTTCGGACCTCATTAACCCCTCCTCCCCTCAGGTCTGACCAGGTGAGTCCGGTCTACCTGTCTCTCTGTCAGCAGGTGTTGTATGCCGTTCAGTCATTGGCCAGAGAGAGCTCCTTGATGAGCAGAGACACCTGGGAGACTCTGCTTCACTTCCTGCTCCGCATCAACCACGTCATTCTGGCTCCAGCTAGCGCTGCAGGTAAGACAGTGACTCCACCCCCCCGGTGTGTTCACCTGACTCTCAGCCATCTGTGTCTCTGGGTGTAGGTGGTGTGGCAGACCTTTCCATGGAGGTCCTTCTGGAGGTGTGGCTGCTGTCTTGCTCTCGGTGTTTTCCGTCTCGCTCCTTGTGGCAGACGTGCAGACAGATGTTGAGTCGATGGAGACACCAGCCGGCGGTGGTGCAGCAGTGGAGCCGAGCCGTCGCAGCTTTAACCTCCAGGTTCATGACACACATACACTTCTTGTCCCATGACGGCGACACAATAGTCACAGGGAGGGGTTAACGTTGCTGTTGTGTTGTCCTGTTGTCCTGTCATCTTGTCTTGTCGTTGTTGCATGTCCAGGTTGTTGTTGCTGATCTTTGGCCCGTCCTTCCCTCCCTTTAAAGTCCCGGATGAGGATGCTGTTCAGATTCCTGCAGACATGGATGATGAGCGAATCCCGCAAACTTGGTTCAAATTCTTGCATCTGTTCAGGTGAGAAGAGTTTAAATCCCAGAGACGTGGTCACATGAACCCCCGGTCCTTATGTGTCTCCTCTCTGATCAGTAACCCGGTGGACGTCGCAGGTCCACTGCCAGACATCTTCTTCAGAGCCATGAAAAGCATCAGCACACTGGTTGACGCCTTCCTTGGTACGTTGATGAATAATAATAATATAATAATAATTAGGTTTTACTTCTGTATATTATTCAGGAATATTCTTCATAATATATTAAAGACTTCGGGCTTAAAGTAAAGTGTACCACAAACAACAGTGTTAATGGGGAGATACGGCTAGTGGCTAAAAAGATTTACATAAATAAACATAAATAAACATAAATAAACAAATATACAGAAATAACTAGCGGGGTTGGAGGGATGTTAAATGTCATCCCCCCAGGAAGGCAAATGATTTCCTTGACGGATCCATGGATTCCTTGTCATAATGGTATCGATGCACAGGAATGAGGCCAAAACATCAACAATACATTAGAGACTATATTTATTATGATGTAAACAAACAACACACCTTCTACTGAGTGATCAGACCAGAGAAGAAGTTATGTTCAATGTCATCTGTGTTTCTACAGGTGTGAGTGTGAGCAACCAGTCAAGAGAGCAGCAGCTACCAAACACTGGTATACACACACACCATACACACACACGCACAATACACACTGGTATATACACACCATACACACACAATACACACTGGTATATACACATTATTTATTCTAATCAAGTTCTCTAAGTGAAGGTTGTAATTTCTAATCAAGGCACAAGTGTTCAGATATAATTTATCTATATTTTCTTTGTTACATGATGGAAAGCAGCTGATTCGACATTTTCTAGTTGTTGTTACTCTTGTTTTGTGCTGAGACCTTTAGTTGTATTTATCATTGTTGTTTCTGTGTTTCTTCAAGCTCAGACAACAAGGATGCATTTCAGAGACCGGCTGCCTTCTCTTGGTAAACACAAATAGATCTGGTCCAGTCAATGCACTAATCAAACAGAACCAGGACTCTGTCCAGAACCTCTCTGTTGGACCTGCAGCACAAAGACATTTTATTGATAACGATCAAAATAAAAGTCTGACTGTGACGGTGGATTTTCAGTTTGGACATCTTTTAACATGTGGTGTCCTCCTAGGGGTTGCTGTGACCAGAAGTCCATTTAGGGACCGTCCCCCATCCTACGGTAAGCCCCGCCCCTCAGGCAGTGACACACTTGAAACTAACAGGAGCTTGGCTGAACAGTACTTTGTCTCTTTGGGACTCGGCCCACCCACGATGTGTTCTGCTAAGCTCACAAAACCTGAATCCTCTGGGTCGTCCTGTAGAGACAGAGAACATATAAACTCTGAGTTTCCTCTAAATTACAGATCTAGTGGAGAACCTGTGTTTCTTTGTCCTCACCCTAAACCAGTGACAGTGACCGTCCTCACCCTAAACCAGTGACAGTCCTCACCCTAAACCAGTGACAGTCCTCACCATAAACCAGTCCTCACCCTAAACCAGTGACAGTCCTCACCATAAACCAGTCCTCACCCTAAACCAGTGACAGTCCTCACCATAAACCAGTGACAGTCCTCACCCTAAACCAGTGACAGTCCTCACCATAAACCAGTGACAGTCCTCACCCTAAACCAGTGACAGTCCTCACCATAAACCAGTGACAGTCCTCACCCTAAACCAGTGACAGTCCTCACCATAAACCAGTCCTCACCCTAAACCAGTGACAGTCCTCACCCTAAACCAGTGACAGTCCTCACCATAAACCAGTCCTCACCCTAAACCAGTGACAGTCAGTCCTCACCATAAACTAGTGACAGTCCTCACCCTAAACCAGTGACAGTCCTCACCCTAAACCAGTGACAGTCCTCACCCTAAACCAGTGACAGTCCTCACCATAAACCAGTCCTCACCCTAAACCAGTGACAGTCCTCACCATAAACCAGTGACAGTCAGTCTCAATGATGCTTTTAGTCTTAGTACTAATGAGTTCTGTTTCCTCAGGTATCTCCCGACCTCGTTCTGGCAGCGCCCCTCCAACCCCAGTCAACTTCCTAAATTTTTCCAGTGCCCTCTCCTCCACCTCCCCCACCTCGCCACACAACAAACAGCCAAAAGCTGCAAATGTTTCCAAGGCAACCAGCAAGGTGTCTACGGTATGTTACCTGTGGTTACCTGTCCAGGTTCATTACTTGGTATGAACTATCTTCTGACTTGTCTCCTTCTGTCCTCTCAGATGTCCTGGTCCCCCCATTACTGGGAATCTTCCCCCCAACGTCCTCCTTCCCCCCTCTCTCTCTACGTGTCCTCCAGACCCTCCCCCTCCCCTCTCAGGTGTAATGTGGATTCTCTCCTACACCTGTTCGGCTGCTGGTTGTTTGATGCTGCTCTGATCAGAGACTCTGGTCTGTGTGGTTGCGGTGCTTTATGTACTACACACTAATAATACTATTATAATACTACTGTAACTTATACTACAGACATATGAATACCTGTAACACCTGTCTTTGTAGTTGGACAGAATGATGTCTCTGTAATGTCAGAGTCACGGGCAGCAGGACGAGCTGAGGCCTGTGGGATGCTCTGCAGGATCTTCACCTCTAAGAAGACTGCAGAGGACATACTGTCCGTCTACCTGTCCAGGTACCTGTCTGTCTGTTTACTTGTTGATCCATCAAACCATCAACTTGTCCTCTAGATCTCATATGTGCCTCAGTCTTTTCAGATTTCCACTGACCTCCTCTAGACCCAGATGTTTTAACTATAGACCAATCTCCAACTTTCCCTTTGTTTCTAAAATTCTATATAAAGTTGTTGCTAATCAGTTGTGTAAATGGTCTGTTTGAAGAGTTTCAGGTTTTAGAGTTCATCACAGAACAGAAACAGCTCTGGTTGAAGTCTCTAATGATCTCCTCATGGCTTCAGACAGTGGACTTGTCTCTGTCCTCGTCCTGTTAGATCTGTCACAATATTTGATTAAAGGTTTGAATCCTACCTGTCAGACAGATTCCAGCAATGATTCTTCTACTTACACTAAAGTTAGTTACGGAGTTCCTCAGGGTTCTGTGCTTGGACCAATTGCATCAACCTTCATCTCTAAGCAGATGACACCCAGCTATATTCATCTATCAGCTGATTAAACTCCTTAAAGACAGAAAGGACGACCTGGAATGTCCTCCTCTTAAACTCAGGCTAAACAGAAGTCATTGTGTTTGGTCCTAAACATCTCAGAGATTCATTATCTAGTCACTTAGTTTCTCTGGATGCCATCACCTTGGCTTCCAGTTCTACTGAGAGACACCAGGACATGTCCTTTAATTGTCCCATAAAGGGACCAGGACCGTCTTCTTTCACCTGCATCAGCTAGGTCAACATCAGGAACATCCTGTCTCACAGTGATGCTGAACCACTAGTTGATGCATTAGTGTCTTCCAGGCTGGATTACTGTGGATTCCAGTCTTCATGGTCTCCTGCAGATCTCCACTCCGACCTGAATGCATCATTCTCCAACCTGCCTATGATTCCTCTTACATTCAACCATTACAGCAGCTAACTCACCTGTGATAGAACAACTTTATTTATGTTCATTATCAAACTGTCATGTAACATCATCAGCTATGTGTTGTATTAATATCACCATCAGATGTACGCTTTAGTCAGATGGATGTTTATGTCCTCTCTCTCTTTTTCTGTCTCTACCTGGCCTCAAGCAGATTGGTCCCTCCAATTGAGCTGGTTCTGGTTTGGGTCCTGGTTTTGGTTCTGCTCAAGGGTTCTTCCTGTTAAAAGGGAGATAACAATTTGTATTGTTATTGACATTATATGAATAAAATTGAAGTGAAATGAATCAATCCTCTGTGTTCTCCCCTATCAGGTTCTACCTAGTCCTCCTGCAGAGCGTCCAGGTGTCGGAGGAGACATGTCCTCCAGTTCTAGCCTCCATTCTGTTGACCTCCTCCTCTCTGTTCTGCTGTGACCTACAAGGAGTCAATCTGCTGCTCCCTCCTTTCGTCTCTGCTCTGGAGACCGTGCTGCTGGACAGGTACGTCTAACACATTAATACAGATACTACTTCAGGATCTCAGGTTCCTGGATGAGTGACTGAGGTTGATAATATTATTGAGGTAACATTGGTGAAGGTGAAGTCCACCTGGTTGTTGTGATGTCTGTTTAAACCAACTGGATAGCACCAGGTGAGATCAGATTGTTATTCAGTTAGTTTGTGTCTCCCCAGAGAGCTGCTGAGGTTTAAGGGTTTTGTGAATCCAGTGGATTTAAGGCGGGCCTCCATACTCATCCTACTGTCCCTGTTGCCCCTCCCTCTACAATTTGGATCCATCCACTCACAGGTAACCTCCAAGCCCCTGGTTTAACACCTTCACACCTGTACAGATCGGACATGCACCACAGTAACATTCACCTGTCTGTCATCAGGTGTCATTGGACGGGAACTTAAGTGATGTCACAGCTGGTAACTTCCAGTCGCTGATGCCCCGCCTCACCCACATTCTGATTGGAGCTCTGCAGACGGAGACGGACTCGTCCAACACACAACTCATCCTAGGTCAGTTTGGTCTTTCATGACAGACCCAACAGTCTGACTGATAAATGCTTCAGGTGAATGATTTCTGATCTGGTGTTTGTGTAGCGGCCATGTTGAATCTGGTTCAAGACTCAGCTCTGTTGGAGGCTTCAAGACAAACCCAGGTGAGTCTTCTGTCCTTCACTCGTCTTCTGTCCTTCACTCGTCTGTTCACATCTTTATTCAGTTCCTCTGATGCTAACGGAGAACGAGTCCTGACGATTTTTTAGTTACACAAATAAATCCATTTGTTGTGAGACAACTTTAACTCTACAACATAACGACCATAACTTCTATTAGTTTAACAGTTACTGTTTTTGTCCTGCATCTTAAAACTTAGATTATTTTAGCATAGTTTATAACTTCAGTCAAATATATTCAGTTTAAATAATTGAAGAAAATGATTGAATTCTTCTACCTCCATGTGGTGCCAACAGGACATCGCACATTCACTACTTTATTTTCCAGCATGGTGGGACCAGAACCACCGGCGGTACGAGTGGTGCCAGAGGAACCAGAGGAATCAGTGCAAACAGATGGACCAAAAGATTCAGCAGCTGTAATAATGAATTGTTTTTAATCAACTCTTAAACTGAATTTATTGATATTATGATATTGATCTGTCATTGTCATGGAAACCGAACAGCGTCTGTGTGTGTGTCTGTGTGTGTGTGTGTGTGGTTACCATGGTAACCAGCTGTCCACATAGAGTCAGTGGCGGTTCTGTGGGTTCAGGTTGAGCGTTTGCTGACTCAGGGTCTGACGTCTCAGTGGAGGAACGACTCGGCAATTTGTCTGTCTGCACTGGAAGTTCTGGGAGGACTAGCCAAGGTGGACACAAACACACACACCTGTCAAACTGGACTCAGATCAGTTTATCCAAGAAAGAGCATTTAAAAAAAAAAAGGCAAATGGACGTTTCACCACTCGTCTGAGTAGCTTCTTCAGTTCTAGGGACTGGTGGGAAGTTTGAGGTTTAAATAGGAACTTCTACTGAAACTTGCTTCTTTGTGTAAACAACCAGAAACTGGTGCAGCTACTTTCCATTAACGGTTGGATACTTCCCTGTTGTTGGAGGGAGGGGGCTGTTTGTCCCTGTCCTCTTCCCTATGAATGGTGCTCTAACGGCCCTTGTCCGTCAGAGGCTCCACTTCTTGGAGACAGAAGTTAAGACTGTATTGTAAATAGATGGCAGATTAAATCTCAGTCCACCTCCTGTGTTCAGAGAAGGTTTTTCCAGTCTAATGTAGATGTTTCCTCCAAAAAAAATAAAAAATAAAAATCAGTTTCTTGCATCAAATGCATCAAAATCATCATTTCAGTCATTTCAGGACAGTTCACACACTGAGGTCTAGAGAGAACAGTTTCCATCAGTGGGGAAGAAAAGCTTCGTCATAATAAGGAAACCTCAGACAGAACCAGATAGAGGTCATCTACTTCAGCCCAGTCTGAGCTCTAACCTTGCACTGTCCACCTGCAGGTGGAGGTGTCGGTGGAGGACTCAGAGAGGAGGAGCGTGGTCAGTTCGGTCTGTACCTACATCATGTTTCAGTGCAGTCGTCCTCCTCCTCTTCACTCCAGAGATCTGCACTCCATTATTGTTGCTGCCTTTTACTGTTTGAATGTGTGGCTGACTCAGCACCCAGCCCTGCTCGACCACCAGGTAACCAACCAGTAGGTAACTGACCAACAGGTAACTGACAAGCAAGTAACTGACCAACAGGTAACTGACCAACATTATATTGTTGACCTGACAACTTTATTGTTGACCTGACTCTGTTAGTGTTGTCTGGTCTGTGTGTACTATGTATTGTTTATTTTCAGGAGTGTTTGTTGGAGGTGCTGGAGATTGTGGAATTGGGGATTTCGGGCAGTAAGTCAAGGCAGGAAACAGAGGTGAGGTATAAAGAGGACAAAGAGCTGAATCCTGCCTCTCTGAGGGTGAAGGAAGCTGCAGAGGCTACGCTGAGCTGGTGGGTGAAACGGACACCTCCTTAAATCAAACAAGTTGTTCTAAACTTGACTCACATCTGATCTGAAGCTGGCGTGTTCAGACTGCATCTCAATCTGGTTCAGATCTGGCTTTGATTCTGGTCTTTGTGCATGTCTCAGCATTATGCAGGGTCCCAGGACCTTCCCATCTCTGAATGAGGATGTTCTGATTGGCTGCTCTAGTTGGAGTGACAGCAGTCTAAAGAAGTTCAAGTATTTTGTAATAGAAAGCTCTGTGATCCTGGCAATACTGGAACAAGGACCAAGACCTGAACAGGGTAAGTCTTGACCCACTGGACCACTGACCCGGGACCAGAATAAGACGAGGTCAATACAAATACATGAATCCTGAGGTAGATTAAAGAGAATAGAGTCAGACAGAAACACACTGATCCTCTAATGATCCTTTGATCTGTGGTACACTCTGAACTAATGATGGTGTTTAATGTCCTGATCTTTGCAGTAGAGAGTCCATCGCTCACACTGATGATCAGAGGACTCTCAGGATGTCACACCTGGACTCTACAGCTTCACCTGCAGCCTCGAGAACAACGAGCTCAGGTGACAGCCTCCGTGAGAAAAGCTCTCACAGCTGCAGGAAACAATGTGTTTATCAAAAAATGTTTTAGATTCCTTCCGATTTCTGTGAACCTTTCTGTCTTTAAGGAGTTTAACCAGCCGATTGATAAATATAGCTGGGTGTCATCTGGATAGAGATGAAGGTTTATGCAATTTAGTTGGGATTGGATCTAGAAGACAAGTTGATGGTTTAGATGCTGTAATTATTGAAGTGAGCTCAGAAAGACGTAGGATTCCAAATACTGATTAGGTCTCACAGAAGTTTCTAATATCACTGAACTTACATATTTGACAGTTTTCGCAAAGATGCCTTGAATTATTTCTCTAAGGCCTACAATTTTATCAGTGAAGATGCACATGAAGTCATTACTACTGAGGGTTAAAGGAACAGATGATCAACAGAGCTACGACTAACCCAGAGGAACTTGTACTGTTAATTGTTGTCTTCACAACACCAGCCATTCTACCACTTTATTATGTAATTCATATTTATTCAGATTTTCTTTTTATTATTTTTAGTTGTCTTTGTCATCATTATTCTGTCTTCTCTCGACTGTGTTTTATCTTTCATCTCTGTTGTTTTATTGTGTTGTTTATTATTAGTATTATTCTCATCAGTTACAGTAGCTGTACAGTTGGAATAACCATTTATTTTACAGCTATTTAATATGTGCTACATGTTGGAAACCCTGAACAACTGTCTCCAACTATAGACCACTGGTTTCTGTCTGGAGTTTCTTCATCCCAGATGCTTCTTTCTTCTTGTCCCTTAGAGGTTTGACCAATGAGCCTCGGACTCTGAGCTATAAAATACTCACTGAAGACAACAGCCATGAAAAAGCTGGTAAACGTACTGACTTCTTCACAGCTTCAAATCAATCTTCTCTCCCTTGTCTGTCGATTGCAGCAAACTCTGGTCCCAGTGCAGCATCGTGTTGCCCAAGGGGATTCTGGGAAACGATGTGGCGTCAGACATCATCTGTGTCCTGAAAACACTGTTCCTTCAGTTGAAGCAGATCAGAGTATTCCATGTCTGCAGGACAATGTTCCAGAGGAGGTAGGAACCAGGAACCAAAAACCAGGAACCAGGAACCAGGAATGCAGCGACTCATTCAAATCTGTTTATTTTTGTACCTGCACATGTCTCCTGGGACGATGTGCCACTTCCTTTCACTTGTCGTCTTTATTTTCAAGCCTGGTAAGGTGAGGGCCAAGTACGGGTCAGTTGTCATTAGGTGTGGACCAATCATCAGCCAGGTGTGGGTCAGGTGTCTCATTAGGACCAATCATCAGCCAGATGAGGGTCAGGTGTCATTAGGACCAATCATCAGCCAGGTGTGGGTCAGGTGTCATTAGGACCAATCATCAGCCAGGTGTGGGTCAGGTGTCTCATTAGGACCAATCATCAGCCAGGTGAGGGTCAGGTATAGGACCAATCATCAACCTGGTGAGGGTCAGGTATAGGACCAATCATCAGCCAGGTGTGGGTCAGGTATAGGACCAATCATCAGCCAGGTGTGGGTCAGGTGTCTCATTAGGACCAATCATCAGCCAGGTGAGGGTCAGGTATAGGACCAATCATCAGCCAGGTGAGGGTCAGGTATAGGACCAGTCATCAGCCAGGTGTGGGTCAGGTGTCATTAGGACCAATCATCAGCCAGGTGAGGGTCAGGTGTCATTAGGACCAATCATCAACCTGGTGAGGGTCAGGTATAGGACCAGTCATCAGCCAGGTGTGGGTCAGGTGTCATTAGGACCAATCATCAGCCAGGTGAGGGTCAGGTGTCATTAGGACCAATCATCAACCTGGTGAGGGTCAGGTGTCACTAGGACCAATCATCAGCCAGGTGTGGGTCAGGTATAGGACCAATCATCAACCTGGTGAGGGTCAGGTATAGGACCAATCATCAGCCAGGTGAGGGTCAGGTATAGGACCAATCATCAGCCAGGTGTGGGTCAGGTATAGGACCAATCATCAGCCAGGTGAGGGTCAGGTATAGGACCAATCATCAGCCAGGTGTGGGTCAGGTATAGGACCAATCATCAGCCAGGTGAGCGTCAGATGTAAACTCCTCTTCCTGTGCCAGGTGCAGCATCTGCTAGCAGCCTTTAGGAGGCAGCAACAGATCGAGGCTCAGCTACAGGTGAAAGGTCGATCCATCGTCATGACAACCTGCAGGCCCCTGCCTCCTGTCTCTATCTTCCAGACTGCGAGACTCTTCCTGTCCCACCTGGGTCTGCTGACACCTGAGACAGTGAAGGTACAGGATTCAGATCACTTTGATGGTTACTGATGGTTTCATTGATCTGTTGATCAGTTTGTCTCTTGTCTCTTGTCTCTGTAGGATTCAGGGGTCAGCGGTGTCCCCCCTCAGCTTGTGTCTCTGGACTCGTCTCTTCCAGGTTTCTTTGAGAATCTGAGACGTTTGGACCGACTGCCGTCCAGAAACTGTATCACTGCCTATGTCTTTTACGTGAAAGCAGGACAGGGGACAGCTGCTGAGGTGGTCTGCCTTACCTGTCTCACCTGTCTCATTTTCCTGTCTTACCTGTCTCACTTGTCTTACCTGTCTTACCTGTCTGTCTCTCAACTGACTGTGTCATCTGTTGTGCCTCACCTGTCTGTCTCTCTGTAGATCCTGAGTAATGTGGAGTCCCGCTCGAGCATCCATCCTCACTTCCTGGACTTCCTGTCGTCTCTCGGTTGGCCAATGGAGGTGGGGCAACAGCAGGTGGGCGGGGTCAAGGCTGTCAGCTCAGGTCAGTGCTCTGACTCGTCAACAACAGACCGATAGAGGTCAGAGGTTATGTGAGGTCACCTATTTCTCCCTGAAGTTGATTTGTTGTTTGTCTCCCAGAATTCCTTGCTGTGCTGGGTGACAGTGGAGGAGACGTGTTTGATGGACAGAGATTCATCCTGATGTTTGCTGATGCTCTGACAGAGATCACCTTCATTGTACCGTCATCGTCACATGGTCAGTGATGATGTAACGATGATGTCACAGTCAATAACCAATAACATTTGAGACACATGACCTCACTGATCATCTAGACTGTATGATGACAAAGAAGAGCTGGACAGATACAGAGACAACAAGAGGGACACTACAAACCTCTGAAACCAATGAGGACATTAGTTTACAGTCAGAACCGGTTGGGTCCACAGAGACGCCATCTGTCCTACAGGACCCAGAGTGGTTATAATGTTGTGGCTCATTGGTTTAATTCTGTATTTGTTGGAAACAAAGGTTTGAAGAGTTCAGAAGAAATGACAATGGAGACGCCGTCCAACATGGCCAACCCTGAACGCATCACTGACTCCGCCCACAGGTCTAATGTACGATCTTCAGAATAAATTCTTCTCACCTGTCTGTCTCTCACCTGTCTGTCTCACCTGTCTGTCTCACCTGTCTGTCTCTCACCTGTCTGTTCAGAGTTGTCCAGCTGAAGACATGAAGTCTTTAAATTTTGGCCCTGAATCAAAACAGCTGATCGTCTGGGTCGAACGCTTCGAGGACATTGGTAAATCACACAACAAATAATTAATGAACACTAATAGTACAGACTGATTAATATGTAATTAATTAATTAATAAATACAACTAACAGCTGATCACTGATCAAATAATGTTTGTCTTTCAGAGACATTTCCTCTGTCTGATCTTCTGTCTCAGACGAGGACACAAAGAGACACGAGGTAATGTCCAACTTGTCTTTATCCTTCAGTCTTTCTGTCCTCAAATGTCCAACTGGTCTTTTTCCATCAATCTTTCTAGCAGTGCCTCAAATGTCCAACTGGTCTTCGTCCATCCTCTGAGAACTGGACTCTACCGGGTCTGTTTCCATGGGACGTCCAGCAGCAGGTTTGGTTTGGTGGTTCCACTGGTCAATGGGAGCGTAGTCAGCAGGAGGACTCTGGGTATGTCTGTCTCTCACTCTATCAGTCTGTCTTCATGTTTATTAGCGTCTTCATGTCTCTTTGTCTCTGTCCTCAGGGTTCCTGGTCAGAGAGACGCTGATCAACTGTTGCCAGCGGCGATGGTTGGACAGTGACTCTGTCCCTCCTCCTCACATCAGAAGGAAACAGCTGATCAGTGACATCATCCTTCGTTACCGCTGCCGCTGCTCTGAACCCGCCTTCTATTCCTCCTTGTTCCGTGACCTTTGACCTGTTACCATGCCAACCTGGTCATAGTAGCCTTCCATCAGCCAATCAGAATCTGCCGCCCCCCCCCCCCCCCCAGCTTTAATAAACACAGTGTCTGAGATCTGACTGGACTCGTGTTTCTTTATCCGTATTAATTGTATTTATCATTATTTATCATTATTTATATTAATTAACTGTATTTATCTTGTTTATTTTATTTATCTTTACCAATCAACCAACCCCGCCCCCCATCACACACACACACACACACACACACACACACACACACACACACACACACAGTCTTGTGTTGCTGCCTCTCCACTGGTTACCATGGTTACCACGGCTAGATCGTCCGGATGATCGATGGTTTCTGATCAGCTGATCAGCTCTGATCGATAACCCGTTGGTGACGTCATTCTGCTTCCGTTATTTGTGGGAAGTCGGTGAAAAAAAACCCAACCTCCGATCAGCCAATCTGCGTCCGTCTGTGTCTCTGCGGGTTTATTTCCCTCCATCCTTCCTCCATCCTTCCTCCATCCTTCCTCCATCCTCCTCCTCCGTCTTCCTCCTCTCCGCTGCACCGATGTTCCCGCTGGGCCTGGCCGGACTCATAGCTCCGTCTGCCCGCTAGCTCTAGATCGGTAGGTCGGTGCGTTATGGTGCAGAAATCCCGGAACGGCGGGGTGTTCCCCGGAGCACAGGCCGACCAGAAGAAGCTGAAGGTCGGCTTTGTGGGTCTGGAGGCCGGAGGGACGGAGTCCAGCAGGGACGGAGCTCTGCTCATTGCAGGTAAACGGCTGATTATCGGGAGGCGTCAGCTGGACGGTGGTCTAGGTATCAGTCCAGGTACAGATGGACGGTGGTCTAGGTATTAGTCCAGGTACAGATGGACGGTGGTCTAGGTATTAGTCCAGGTACAGATGGACGGTGGTCTAGGTATCAGTCCAGGTACAGATGGACGGTGGTCTAGGTATTAGTCCAGGTACTAATCAGGTGTTTAACAGTTTTCAATCAAATTTCGTTTCGGCAGCGTCTCATGTATCAGCTACGTGTTACAAGCATAAGGTAATATAAGTAAATGTATTAATCAGGTAATAATCAGGTATTATTGAGAGCAGGAAGGATGTCTTCATGCTGTAAACTGTCCCTCTTGCCTGTAAATTGTCCATCTTGTCTCTGAATTGTTCATCTTGTCTCTGAACTGTCCCTCTTCTCTCTGAACTGTCCCTCTTGTCTCTGAACTGTCCATCCTTTGTGTCCAGGTGGGGACGAGGGTCCTCGGCGGCAGCGTAGCAGTGTCTCTGGAGGAAAGAAACCTCCCAAACGAAATGCTCTGTACAGACGACTGCAGAACTTCTTGTACAACGTCCTGGAGAGACCTCGAGGATGGGCCTTCATCTACCACGCCTACGTGTAAATACCTGTTTAGCTTCAGCTCTCCTCTGTAGACTCACCTGCTGCCTGGTAGGAGGCTTCAGCTTTGAATCTTCATGGAACCAGAGTTAGTTCAGATACGAGTCAGGATGTGGTCTAGTGGACGTGGACGTCAGCCTCAGAGCTGTTAAAGTTGTTTCTGGAACAGTTACTGTCCCACATGACCAGAGGATTATTGATCAGAGAAAGATTCTGGATCCAAAACTGAAGACAGTTCTCAGATCAGGTGTCTCAGTTCTTGTTCCGTGTTCTGTGTTCAGGTTTTTGCTGGTGTTCTCCTGCCTGGTTCTGTCAGTGTTCTCCACCATCAGAGAGTATGAGAAGAGTTCAGAGGACGCCCTCTACATCCTGGTAAACCCTCGTCCTCTCTCTTTGACCCGTCTGTTGTTGTCATGACAACGGAACCTTGTGGTGATCAGAACTCGTGATTTGGTTTTATTTTTAAATATTTGATCAAACGCTGTCAGCTGACAGTTGTGTCATCAGCTCCTTTTAAAGAGCAACATGTCTGTTCACCTTAAACAACATGGCGTATTTTATTTTCTATTCTTTCTAATTATTTGAGACTAAGAAGGAAACGAGTCTCATGATTTCTTAGAGGTATCGAGTCTACGGGGGTGGGGTCTGAAATAAACAGAACATAATGAAGCTGGTTGTGTGATATTTGTGGTGTAACAGGAGGTGGTGACCATTGTGGTGTTTGGGGTGGAGTACATGGTGAGGATCTGGGCTGCAGGCTGCTGTTGTCGGTACAGAGGATGGAGAGGACGACTCAAATTTGCCAGGAAACCGTTCTGTGTCATCGGTGAGTCTGAGGACGTCATGAATCTACCTGTTTACATTCAGTGGTACGTCCAGGATAAATGTCCTGTCTGTCTACTTGTCCCTCTGCAGACATCATGGTGCTGATAGCGTCCATCTCGGTGCTGGCCGCGGGGACTCAGGGAAACGTCTTCGCCACATCCGCCATCAGGTCTCTTCGATTTCTTCAGATCCTCAGGATGATTCGAATGGACCGACGAGGAGGAACCTGGAAACTGCTGGGATCAGTGGTCTACGCCCACAGCAAGGTCAATCAATCAGTCAATCAATCAGTCAATCAATCACCTGCAGTGTTATTCTCCTCCAGGTTCATTTCAGTATTAGTGATGTGACTGGCAGGACGCTGTGAGTAAGTCTGGTTGTAGTGATTCGTCTCTTAGAGACACTTCATCTGAAATGTAACTGAATTAATCAATAGTCAAAATAGTCCAAGATGAATAAACCGATCAACTTGATCATCTCAGTGCTGTTCACACCTGAGCAGAGCTTGATGACGCTGAGGAGGAAAACTCCTTTTCCGTGTTGCTGTCTGAAGAGAAACAACAACATCAACCAGAGATTGATGGTTGGTGGCAACACAACGCCTGCATGAAGATTAAAGAAAGAAGAGATGGAAAGTACAGGACAAAGACACAAAGTTCATGACAGGCATAGAAAGACACGGACAACGTCAGCAGTATTGGGTTATTGGTTTCATCTTCCTGACACCTGATCGCTCTCATTGATCCGAGTTATTGATTAGTCCGTGTCTCTGCAGCAACACATTATTTCTGAAACTGTTTCTAGAGGAAATAATCAGGCGGAGAAGAAGAAACTGTCCAAACGTTAAGATGACGACAGTATTTATTATAATATCTGTAAACGTTTCAAGTGACGGTGAAAACACCAGACATACGTTTGACCTTCTGATTTTCCATGATGAATCCTTTTTCTCCTACATTAAACCAGTTTCTCTCTCCATCTGCAGGAGTTGATCACAGCCTGGTACATCGGCTTCCTGTGTCTCATTTTAGCCAGTTTCCTCGTGTATCTGGCCGAGAAAGAAGATAACGAACAGTTTGAGACGTACGCCGACGCCCTCTGGTGGGGACTGGTGAGACTAACACATAATAACTAATACATGCAGGTGTCCCAGAGTATTACAGCTACAGTGGATTTAAGCACCTTGTGATTCAGTATCATCAATGAACAAGAAAGAGGACCTTACTAAACCCAGGTCAGCAACTGTTAACAGTTGAAAGGACACTGTGGACACCAAGCTCCTAAAAAATGATGAACCAGTCTTTCAAAATAAATCAGGGGAGGTACTGTAGGTAGGACAGACCTAAGGTGTGTTGAGGTGTGTACATGTCTGAATTAAACACAGTGGTGATTGCATTGCTTGGTTTCTTTCTCTGTCAGATCACCTTGACAACCATCGGTTATGGAGACAAGTTCCCCATTACCTGGAATGGACGACTACTGGCTGCAACTTTCACTCTAATCGGAGTTTCTTTCTTCGCTCTGCCAGCTGTGAGTCGCTCTGAGGTTTACCTGAGTTTATGTGACACACCTGATCAGTTCATCAGTTCACCTGTTTGTCTGTCCCATTGTCTTCCCGTGTCCACAGGGCATCCTCGGTTCTGGGTTTGCTTTGAAGGTTCAAGAGCAGCACAGGCAGAAACATTTTGAGAAGAGACGAAACCCAGCAGCTGGACTCATCCAGGTGAACCAGCACTGACGTCACACCTGTTCCTGTCTGTTCAGAATAAACCTCCATGAATCCACTGAGAAACTGGAGAAAAACAGTTCAGATCATTTTACACGATAGATGAATGCTGAGCTGCTAACATGCAGCAGCACAAAAAATCTGTGGTGAGGGGTTGAAAATAAATTTACCTCCAGACGGGATTAATATCAGTGACGAGGGCAGATAATGTAGATGTAGATGTTAGAGTAACTGAAACAAGAGGCTGAAAATGATGCTGAGCACTGGGCCCTTAGGCAGCGATGTCTAATGGTTTCCTCCTGTGTTTCTACAGGCTGCCTGGAGGGTTTATGCCACTAATCTGAGCCGAACCGATTTGACGTCTACCTGGGATTATTACGAGAGGACGGTGTCTGTCCCCATGTACAGGTGAAAGTCCACCATCCACCTGATGCTTCCTCCAATATTCCTGCAGTGACTTTAATGTCATCATGTTTAACTGTGTGTGTCTTCAGGCTGATTCCTCCTCTCAACCAGTTGGACTTACTAAGGAACCTCAAGAACAAATCTGGACTTTCCTTCAGGTCTGAAAGGTTTCAAGCTACTACTGCATCAATGAGCCAAAACATTATTATCACATGTCTAGTGTAGCGTAGGCCCTGACTCATCTAAAGGTGTGCTGTGGTATCTGGGACCAAGATGTTATGAACAGATCCTTTAACCCGTTCCCGTTCCGATGGCCCGTGCAAACCAGGAATTAACTCAGCCCCCTGTCTATGTGCTAACATGTTATACGTATCATTGGAAAGTTTATTTTCTTGAGTTTAGAATGATGCATACCATTCCAGGATACAATCATAACTGCAGGCTCAGTAAACTCCTATGTCAGTTGAGTCACAAACACAAAAATGTATACGACTCATCTGTTGAGCCTCACAGTTTTCCTGTTACAGGGTTCAGTAAATGTCCTCCAGTTGCATATTTTCCACATATTCTTGATTGTAACTTCAGTTAGCTTGCATGTATCAGCCACACTGTCGTACCAAAACAGCTCTGAACTCTGAACTTGTGACTGACATCTCGTTTGATCCAATGGACGACTGTTTACAGTGTCTACAGTGTCACAATAGCCAGCAAGTGGCTGCTGCACAAAAGGTACCTGGTCTTATTCTTTCATATGAAGCTCGATCCAGTTGCAGCGTACTTTACTGGTGAGTGGCGCATTGAATAGCTAAAGAATTCCTAAAAACAATGATAACCCTTCCTTAGCCAGGGAGTGTTATCCTGCTGATAGAGGCCATCAGGGAACAGTGTCTCTATGAAAGGGTGGACATGTTCTGCAGCGATGCTGAGGTAGGAGCTATAGGTCAAAGTAACATAAATATAAGGCCAGAGGAACATTGACCAAAGATCACACCGTCTCTAGATCCCCGGTTCATGGACCAAACACCAGAGTAAGACACTGAACACAGTTGTTCCCAGTGTTTCTACCAGTGTATGAACATGTGAATGACAGATGTGTTATTGTGACTGTAAAGTGCTTTGAGAACCAACAGGTAGAAAACCTCAGTATAAATAGACGACCTTTTACTGAGACAGGATCTGATGTCTGTAGAGGACATATCATCTTGTTTTGGCTGATCTGAGTTTAACTTCTACACTTTTCTTGTTTGTAATCCCCTGATGTTAGACAACCACCCTATTAATTCAATTCAATTCAATTTTATTTATATAGCGTCAATAACAATACAAATCGTCTCAAGACGCTTTACAAAAACCCGGCCTGATTATTGTTATCATTTAAATGTCAACAATCAGTGATGAGTAAGCACAGTTTGTCCGTCTGTCTCCAGGAAGGACGTCCAACCTGAACCATCTCCCAGGTCAGTCTCATTTTCCCTAACCCTTAACACGTCTGTAGTATTTTACACTTTGTTATAAACCGTAGTTATGAGACTCTTTTATCTGCTCCATATTTTCTGCTCTCAGTAAAGTAGGACAAAGTTAATAAGTAAGTTAATAATAAATGGTGGGATGTCATTGAATTTGACATTTGTCGTCTGTGGCTACTGGGTTTAACAACTTCAGATTTTTTTATGTTGACTAATATGTGGTGAAAGTTGAGTTGACGTCGACTAGTTGATGACGTCACACATACAAACAGAAGAAAGTAATGAAGTCTAGATTCTTGACCTGAATACATATTGTAAAAAGAAGCCTCGAAGGATTTTCTTCAAGTTACTGAAGCTTGAACACGAGCTGCTGTCGGCTGTAGACCACGTCAACACCATGAACACCGTCAGTCTGACTCTTCTAATGTACAGCTTTCGCTAAAAAAAATTGATTAAAGTCTTTTTCCTCAGTCTTTGTCCTCAGATGTCCTGGTACCTGTTACATTTATGAACCTCTCCTCTTCTGAGTCCAAAACATGACAAAGAGATCCAGCAGGACATTTGACAATAAAGGACATGTCCTTATTCCAGATCTGATGAAATCTATCTGTGTCTCTGTCGTACCTCCAGTCAGAAAGTCAGTCTGAAAGAAAGAGTCTTCTCGTCTCCACGGAGTTCAGGAACCAAAGGGAAAGGTTCTCCTCAGCACGGTGAGTGTTTGATCCAATGATCCAACGATGATGCAGTTAATACATCAGGTCCCAGGTTTGATCAGATTCTGAGTCCAGGATTAACCTAAAGACGCCTATTTACATCATATCCAAGGCATGTTTGGTTAAGGAACAAACAGAAGTCCCAGCATGTTCTATAGTTTGATTTAATCCTTGGAAACCCAAAAGTGTTTTTGTTTTCCCGTAGTCAGAATGAAATGATCTCCTTTTAAGCAGAACATCATTTAAGGAGAACAAACCAGAACTGAGACCTACCATCCTTACTTCCTGTCTGCAGTGGTTCCTACTGTTGGGCCTGGCATTGCTCCTGGAGTGGGTCCTGGTGTTCCCGGGGGTCCTGGGGGGACAGGGGGGGTCCAGGCCTTGCGCCGGTCCCCCAGTATGGAGCCCAGTCTGGAGGAGAGTCCCAGCAAAGTTCCAAAGAGTTGGAGCTTTGGAGAACGCAGCAGAACAAGACAGGCCTTCAGGATACGAGGAGCTGCCTCCCGCCAGAACTCTGAAGGTTGGACCGGCCGAATCCAACCGATCAGTTTAAAATCTGTTCTGACCTAAAAGACATGTACCATATCTTTAGTGTCCAGAGACACACGGGGGGCTTAAAACTAAAACTGAAAAACTATGATAACGCTACGTCTAATAATATAATAACCAGAAAAAAATGACGTTGCATTTGAAATGATCTGTTCCTCTTGGTTCATTTGACATCTGACTCACATACAACTTAAGATTTGTTCTTATTAAATTCTAATTCTTTCAATCCTTTATTTATATTGCACATTTAACAGTGCTACCATTGGAACAGGATTATAAAAATATGCAAAAGATATAAAAAGTACAAATTAAAAACATCCTTAAACAAACAAAGGGTGATATGAATGTTTAAAATTTAAATGGACATGAGAACGTGACATAGACGTAACGGTAGGACCATAATGAAAGACAAAGAGGTTAGAACGAAACGCTGACGACGCGGCAAGAGTTAAACATAGGACCAACTGTCCAGCATAGAGCTAATTAAAACAAGATAAACACTGCAACTGGGCTGTGACTCTGAGCCAGTTAATGCTAAATGCTAAATGCTAACCATGTAGTTTTTAACTCTTAACTAAATGCCGAATGTTTTCAGTCAAAGTTTATAAGAGGTACAGTTAATTAAGGTAAACGTTTTAAATATTTAAACCTTATTTAGACAAAATGGTAACTAATACAATGTTCATTAATCTGCAGCTGTACACAACATCAGCTGATGTTTTCACAAACATAAACACAAACAGGAAAAACAGAGGAAGACGAGGAGGAAAGAAAAGAGGAGACAGATCAACTATCATCATCTGTGCTTCAGCGAAAGACTGGGTCTAACTGGTGTAAGCTAGCTGCTAGCTGTTAACTGTGGAATCCTAGCCTAGATTAGCGTTTGATGCTAAGCTAGGCTAACCAGTCCAGTAGATATGTGTGGGTCAAGTGTTTAATAATTGTTGAGATGTTCCTTTAAATTAGTGGCAAAGACATTATTTGTTGGTTTTGTGGGTCAAGGATAATGATGATGATGATGAGTGCGATCTTCCTCTGATGAAGGTGTTTCCTCTCTCCTCTTCCTCCTGTAGTGCTGATAGAGATGCAGGATGAAGAGTTCAGGCAGAAGAGCTCCCCAGGTCAGCACACCCACGCCCACACATACACACACACATGAATACACTAGTACACACATTAATACACTAGTACACACATTAATACACAGTAATACACAAATAGACCCTTTCATGGTGGTTAGCTGCAGGCTGGAACACAGAGCAGACTTGGAGGCTGCTGTTATCAGCGTGTCATGTTGGTGGGGTGGAGGAAGCCAGAGGAGGAGTGAGGATAATAACTCCAAACTGAATTTTATCTTATAACTTGTGGTTAAATGTGATAAAACGTAAGGACTGGACCGAGACGATCATCAAAAATGCTCATGGGTGCAGCGACAATAAATAAAGTTTTGTCTTTTGTAGGTTTGATTACTCCTCTAAATATTGATCTAAAACCGAAGGAAACGACTTCAGACGTAATGAGAACTATTGGAGCTACCAAAGTTAGATTGAAAGTCAACTGTTTACTCTAAATTATAATTAGTTATAAATGCAACATGGAAACCTTTCTCAGATGGTGACTTCATAAAACAGTTCCTTGATTTTAATTAAAATCAAGTAAAATAAAAACAAAAAATGTGCAGAATAAGAATATGAACAAATATACAAAAATAGAGACTGAAGACTATATATTCTATCCATAGGAATGATACTAGGGTGCAGTAGTGTCCATTAACATTAATAACATGGAGTTATGTTGTTGTTGTCCAGCTGGACAGAGTAGAGGATGAATGACGTCCTGTAGCGTTCACTGTGGGAGTGGATCTGGATCAGTCTGTTGGAGAATGAGCTCCACTGT
This sequence comes from Chelon labrosus, assembly GCF_963514085.1. Lineage (NCBI taxonomy): Eukaryota > Metazoa > Chordata > Actinopteri > Mugiliformes > Mugilidae > Chelon > Chelon labrosus. Next base: position 102,393 of record NC_140340.1, on the reverse strand, counting down.
CCCTCTATAGTCTGGTGGACTGGATGAGATGGATTGTCCATGATGGAGTAGTTTGTCTAGTGTCCTCCTGTCTCTCACTGAGACAAACGTCTCCAACTCATTGGCAATAACATGTCCAGCCTTTCAACTTGTCTATCCTACGGAAGTCCTTTTTGCTGGTACTGGTCCCCCAACAAACCACAGCAAAGTACAGACTGGCGTCCTCAGGAACTAGAGTCTACTCAGTCCCCTCTTGTCCACAGCGTCACTGTTGTCCCTCCAGTCCAGTCTGTTTTGAGAATGAGCTGCCAACCCTTTTAGTAACAAAATAAATGAAAACCCATTAATGGAAAGTTGTGATGTAGGCTGTTTTTTTTCTTTAAGCATATTCAATTATCAAGCATAATTAACTTACATGTGATTGATTTTGTTAACTTTAATCAATAGAGGCTATATACCTCACCTCTAGTGAGTGGCCCAGCCTTTTGTATATTTTTCTGTATGTGGCCCTCGATGAAAAAAGATTGGACAGCCCTAACCTAGACCCCCTGTTGACGCAATAGGGGGTCTGGGCCCGGATGACGTTGTCAGACTCATGTCGATGTCATTTCAGAAGCCAGCCTGCCGGGAGAAGACATGGCCGACGACAACAAGAGCTGCCACTGTGAGTTTGTTCCTCAGGATCTGACCCCAGGGTTAAAGGTCACCATCAGAGCCATCTGGTACGAACTTTGGTTTGTTTTCATCAGGAAATCATTTTGTTTATTTGACCTCCATTCATTGCTTTTCTCACTCTTTATTTGCTGTTTATTATGCAGCGAATCATGCTTTTTATTCACTTTTTTATTTGTGCTCACCCCAGGGTCAGTGGTCACCATCAGCTATTGGGTAAGAGCAGTCAGTCTGACCTCAGTTAGCTTCATTGTTTTCTGTTTCACTATGTTTTGTTGTGTCTACCTAAAGCCTCCTCTGTTAAGACATTATTATTATTATTATTATTGTTAGTTCTCTTATCTCTGTCAGTGTTCGTCCTGTACACCAGTGTCGTCCAGTCTTGTCATATATCTAAAGTTTTCAGTATCTGCTTTGGATCAGACTTCCTCTAGGGTTAGGGTTAGAGCTGTGGTCTACTTATAAATAGAAGATGCAGCTGATGTGTTTATTTTGGGGGACTGAAACCTGTGCAGGTTGAAGAGAAAAATTACAGTCTTTGTGTTGGATTGTCTTTGGAGATATCAGTTTTCTTTAAGCTTTGCTCCAAACATAAACCTTCTCCTAATGTGTCCCCATATCAGAAGAGATTTATATAAACAGTATACATAAAAGTTTTGGTCTGTTCCCAGTTGGATGTGATAAATGGTCTTTTCTACCTATTTGAGTCGAGTCAAATGAACTCGAACACCACTAATAAGCAGTGGGAGCAACTCGTGGTTCGGCGCCCTGCTCAAGGACACTTCGGCATGTGGTCAATGTGGCAGGTAACGAACCCCTAACCCTCTGGTTTGTGGACAACCTGCTCTACCTGCTGAACCACTGCTGGCCACATACCCAGGACTCCCTTTCAAGGAGGATCTGGTCCAGTCCAACAGTTAATTTATTCATTTTGATCCATCTCAGTTGACGGTGTTAAACCTAATGGTTCCTGCTTCTGAGCTTTTTAGTTGGTTTCTGAGGCCAAAGACATCGTACTTGGATCCTCAGTCTTTACCCAAAGTCATATGTGAGGACTGGAACAGAAACACAGAGCAGCCTTCAGAGAACTCTGTAGATGGACGTAGTTCACAAAGATGAGTCCAGCTGGACCGTGTCCGCTCGCTGACAGCTGTTTGTCTGTGTCCTCTCTCAGCATCATGCGCTTCATGGTATCTAAGAGGAAGTTTAAGGAGAGTCTTCGTCCCTATGATGTCATGGACGTGATTGAACAGTATTCAGCTGGACATTTGGACATGCTCGCCCGCATCAAGAACCTCCAGTCAAGGTAAGACCCCTGCCCAAAATCTTTAGTCTCACAAGAGCAGCGCTTCATTGCTTTCATAGTTTGATCAACATCAGGCTGGGTGAGGTCTCTGGGTGAGGTCCCTGGGTGAGGTCCCTGGGTGAGGTCTCTGGGTGAGGTCCCTGGGTGAGGTCTCTGGGTGAGGTCCCTGGGTGAGGTCTCTGGGTGAGGTCCCTGGGTGAGGACATGGTCCCAGAGCTCAGCTTGACTCATGCTTGGTGCTGATTGGCAGGGTGGATCAAATAGTTGGAAGAGGAACTCCAGTTGCTGACAAGGACCGTCCCAAAACAGCCAATGAGGAGCTACCTGAGGACCCGAGCATGATGGGACGGCTGGGGAAGGTGGAGAAGCAGGTAACCAATAGGAACCAGTGTGTCATTAAAAGATCGTTTTTCTGTCTTGAGTTTGATTGATTGACTGCTGGTCTGGTCCTTCAGGTTCTGTCCATGGAGAGGAAGTTGGACTTTCTGGTAAACATCTACATCCAAAGAATGGGGATCCCTCAGGCTGAGACTGATGCCTACTTTGGATCCAAGGAACCGGACCCAGCACCACCCTACCATAGTCCAGTGGATCAGCTGGAAAAGAGCCAATCCATCTCCAAAATCTTGCAGTCAGTGTCTCCATAGAACCAGTAACACATGAAAACCAGTAACACACCACAGACAGTAAATAACCAGAACCAGTTACACCGGTACACATCAGAAACTTGTTTACGCCTTGTTTTCTCCTTGTTTACTTCTACTCCTTGTTTACTCCTTGTCTACTTCTACTCCTTGTCTACTCCTTGTCTACTTCTACTCCTTGTTTACTTCTACTCCTTGTCTACTTCTACTCCTTGTTTACTTCTACTCCTTGTCTACTTCTATTCCTTGTTTACTCCTTGTTTACTTCTACTCCTTGTCTACTTCTACTCCTTGTTTACTCCTTGTCTACTTCTACTCCTTGTCTACTTCTACTCCATGTCTACTCCTTGTTTACTTCTACTCCTTGTCTACTTCTACTCCTTGTTTACTCCTTGTCTACTTCTACTCCTTGTCTACTTCTACTCCTTGTTTACTCCTTGTCTACTTCTACTCCTTGTCTACTTCTACTCCTTGTTTACTTCTACTCCTTGTCTACTTCTACTCCTTGTTTACTCCTTGTTTACTTCTACTCCTTGTCTACTTCTACTCCTTGTCTACTTCTACTCCTTGTCTACTTCTACTCCTTGTTTACTCCTTGTCTACTTCTACTCCTTGTCTACTTCTACTCCTTGTTTACTCCTTGTCTACTTCTACTCCTTGTCTACTTCTACTCCTTGTTTACTCCTTGTTTACTTCTACTCCTTGTCTACTTCTACTCCTTGTCTACTTCTACTCCTTGTCTACTTCTACTCCTTGTTTACTCCTTGTTTACTTCTACTCCTTGTCTACTTTTACTCCTTGTCTACTTCTACTCCTTGTCTACTTCTACTCCTTGTTTACTCCTTGTCTACTTCTACTCCTTGTTTACTTCTACTCCTTGTCTACTTCTACTCCTTGTCTACTTCTACTCCTTGTCTACTTCTACTCCTTGTTTACTCCTTGTCTACTTCTACTCCTTGTCTACTTCTACTCCTTGTTTACTCCTTGTCTACTTCTACTCCTTGTCTACTTCTACTCCTTGTCTACTTCTACTCCTTGTTTACTCCTTGTTTACTTCTACTCCTTGTCTACTTCTACTCCTTGTCTACTTCTACTCCTTGTTTACTCCTTGTTTACTTCTACTCCTTGTCTACTTCTACTCCTTGTTTACTCCTTGTCTACTTCTACTCCTTGTCTACTTCTACTCCTTGTTTACTCCTTGTTTACTTCTACTCCTTGTCTACTTCTACTCCTTGTCTACTTCTACTCCTTGTTTACTCCTTGTTTACTTCTACTCCTTGTCTACTTCTACTCCTTGTTTACTCCTGGTGCAGGGTGCTGCCTGGTGACCATATAGATAAGACCCAGTCCATGACGAAGATGGTCCGATCGAGCAGTTCCACAGGACACAGGAGCTGCAATGCCCCTACCTGCCCACCCTCCACCTCCTGGCAGCCAATCAGCTCCCAGCTCCACCAGCAGGCCCCGCCTCCTCCCCAGCGTAGCCACGGTAACACTCCAAGCCCGGTAGGCGATGGGTCACTGGTCCGACTCCCCCCTCCTCCTGCTGGAGAGAGACACGGCGGAAACCGATCAAACCGACACAGTACCGGAGAGCGGGGAGGTGCAGAGCGACCGGAGAGAGGCGGAGGCGGAGGAGAAGGAGCTAATGGAACTGGGGGAGGAGGGGGAGGGGAGGAGGTGAAGCCTGACAGTGACACCTCCATCTCGATCCCGTCGGTAGACCACGAGGAGCTGGAGCGCTCCTTCAGCGGATTCTCCATCTCTCATTCCAGAGAGAACCTGGATTTCCTCAACAACAGCTTCTACTCCTCCACTCGCTGCGCCACCGTCCGACCATACATTGCTGAGGGGGAGTCGGACTCGGACTCAGAGCTTTGCGCCCCTTCGCCTCACTCAGACCAGGCCTGGACTGGAACCAAGTAGACGGAAGGTGATCCAGAAACTTTAATTGCCAGCTGGAGGTTCACACTGAAGCATCATGGGAACTGACGGCACTCAGCAGCCGGCGGCTCGATGTCCGATTAATGTGAATGTTGAATGTGTACAGCAAATGTTTGTCCTCACCCTCACTGATTGGTTCACAGCTGGGACACTCTCACAGCTGATTGGTTGCTTGTTTCTGTCACTTCATCCAACATTTTTAGCTCTTGTCTCTTTAAGACCTCCGTCCTGAAAACCCAGGTCTACTCTAATTGGTCAATGAGAAATACACAAATACAACACAACTAGAAACACGGAGACACAGTACAGCTAGGACAGAGGACAATGTGTCTCCAGGCAGAAATATGGAGTCAAAGGTTTCTGTCTGAGGCAGTCGTTGAAATGAGCTGAAAAGTAAAGTTTATTATAACACACATCTGATTTATAATATTTAAACATGTTTTCTGACCCGTGGAAACATTTCTGTCATTTGTGTTGTGGTTGAACTCTTTCTCCGTCGTATGTTCGGCCTCCACAGAACGAAGTAAAAGACGCTTCACCAACTTTTACTGGGACGGGACAGGATGAGATCAGGATGAGACAAAGAGACTCCGAAATCTAAAAATGGTCAAACGTTTATTTGAACTGTTATCGATGTTACACAAACAAAAAGTACAAAACCTGCTCCTCACCAAAAACAAGTCGACTTTGGTGACCTCGAACAGATTTGTGATTGTCTGATTGTATTTGAATATTAATTAAGAGCTTTTAATCACAGCAAAACCCTCTTCAGTCTCTGGTCGTCTCAGTTTCTCTCAAGATGAATCTAAAACCAAACGTCTTATTGAATTCAGCTGTGGGCAGGAAGACAGACTCTGAACAGGAAGTGGAAGCATAGTGGCTTTCATTGGCTCACTGCAGTGACATCATCTGTCAGCTCAGCATTTAGCACTCTGCGCTAAATGGAAATGAAACTGTTGGAGTGAAACCTTGAACTTATAGAACAGAATGAGCCAGAACTGAAGGTATTCATTGTGGATGTGCTACGCTAACAGGTGCTATCATAGAGACGTGGTTTAATCTGATAAACAGGTGACTGGCTGCCATTGGGACGGATGTGAACAACATTCATTCATTCATTCATCTTCTGTAACCTCTTGTCCTGTGAAGGGTCATGGGGGGCTGGAGCCTATCCCAGCTTTCATTGGTCTAGAGGGGGGGTGCACCCTGGACAGGTCTCCAGTCTATCCCAGCTGTCATTGGTCTAGAGGGGGGGTCCACCCTGGACAGGTCTCCAGTCTATCCCAGCTGTCATTGGTCTAGAGGGGGGTCCACCCTGGACAGGTCTCCAGTCTATCCCAGCTGTCATTGGTCTAGAGGGGGGGTCCACCCTGGACAGGTCTCCAGTCTATCTCAGGGCTAACACAGAGAGACAGAATCACCAATGAACCTAACCAGCATGTCTTTGGACGGTGGGAGGAAGCTGGAGAACCTGGACAGAGTGCTAACCACCTCGCCACCGTGTCGCCCATGTGAACAACAACAAATCAGAAACATGATGTTTACATCAACACTCCATAAAAACATTATCGTGTATATATGACATCATTATCACCGTTCGTTTTCTAATTCTTCTTTAATAGCTCATTAAATAACTCAGTTAGAGGAATGCTGTAAAATATAACAAAGATATTTATTCATTCATTCACATAATCTGTTCACTGGGGCAGATTAAATCCAGATGATGATAAACGTTTACTGCTTCAACCGTTTCATGGATCCGTTTGTTTTAAACGTCACTGTTTACACCAACATCACTGAGTTCTGTAGTATCCAGTACTTTTGGCAATTTATTTTTTTTTAACGACTATTTTTTGCTAATTCGTAAATTCGATTAGAAGCTGAAACTGGTTCTGTTTTGATTTTAAACAATTGATTAAGTTTAAATAGTTTCATGTCTTTTAAATGTGTTGTTGTCTTTGTACAGACGCTGATTATTATTAATTAAAAGCCTTTAATCACAGGAACAACTCTCTTCCGTCTTCGTTGAATCTGAAGCGTCTAATTTATGAGGACATCAGGTTTTTAATACAGACTACCACTTTATTTAAAACAAGTTTAATTAACAGAAACAATGAGAGAATCAACGTCCGTGTCCGTCTCTGCTTCACTTCCTCTTGAACCTGAAGGACAGAGCAGAATGTCAATCACTGAAACCTTCACTGAAATCCCAGAGAGGAAGGACAGACTCACCTGTTTCCACCTGGACGCTTCCTGTCCAAACCCAGACGTTTCCTGTCTGCAAAGGACGGCCTATAAGGAGACAGACAGTGAGACAGGTGTCCTGAGATGGACAGACAGGTGTGAGGACAGACGGACAGTGTCTCACCCGGCTCGGTAGTGTTTCAGAGCCTTGCTGCTGGTGTTGGTCAACTCTTTATCGAACACCGACTTCCTGCCTCCTTTTCCTCCTTTCTGATTGGCTGCAGCAGACACACAGTTTGTTTAGAGACGTTTCAGAGCGTTTGTGTTTCTAAACGTTTGTGTTTCTAAAAATTTGCGTTTGAGTTTTACCTTTAGCTGGCGTCTCATCTTCAGGCATCGCTCTCGCTCTCTTTGGTCGTCTTTCTCTCTTGGCCGCCCGCTCAGCAAACATCTGGGCCTTCAAGATCTCGAACTGAGCGCGCTCCTCAGACTGACCAACAGCATCACAGGTGAGGAGGTCAGTAAATTGATTAAAGGAGAAATATCAACACTCAATCAATTCATGGGTTTCATCAGGTCCCTTGTGGAAACACCTGTGGAAAGGGACCTGGTGAAACCCATGAATATATAACACACACGACAAGCGTTAGCATATGAAGAGAAAGTAATACAGCCGTTATATCTTTTTTTTTTAGCCCGTGACGTCAGAGAGTTGGTTGGCTTGAAGAGAAAGAAGAGATATAAAGAAATAATTTGATGGGATTAAAGCCAAGGACAAGATAGTCTGTTTTTATAAACTGCCTCTGACACAGAGAATAGTACTGATGAAGAGGATAGCAGCACTGAAGAGAAGGAGCCCTCTGATGGCACCGATGCCAGGGAGGCAGTGAGCATTGTTGGAGGACGACTACACTGAAGAGAAATCATTTGAGTCAGACAAGCTAGCTGTTAGCCGTTGCTCCGTCTATTTTCAATTTCACGGCCTATACAGTGGGGAAAATAAGTATTTGATTAACCGCCGATTTTGCAAGTTCCCCCCAAAAATCCAGAAAATCACATTGTATGATTTTTAAATAATTAATTTGTATTTTATTGCATGAAATAAGTATTTGATCACCTACCAACCAGCAAGGATTCCGGCTCTCACAGACCTGTTAGTTTGTCTTTAAGAAGCCCTCCTGTCCTCCACTCGTTACCTGTATTAATTGCACCAGTTTGAACTTGTTATCTGTATAAAAGACACCTGTCCACACACACAATCAATCAGACTCCAACCGCTCCACCATGGCCAAGAACATAGAGCTGTCTAAGGACACCAGAGACAGAACTGTAGACCTGCACAAGGCTGGGACAGGCTACAGGACAATAGGCAAGCAGCTTGGTGAGAAGGCAACAACCGTTGGTGCAATAATTAGAAAATGGAAGGGACTCAAGATGACTGTCAGTCTCCCTCAGACTGGGGCTCTATGCAAGATCTCACCTCATGGAGTGTCAATGATCATGAGAAAGGTGAGGGATCAGCCCAGAACTACAAAGGAGGACCTGGTCTATGACCTGAAGAGAGCTGGGACCACAGTCTCAGAGGTTACCATTAGTAACACACTACGCTGCCATGGATTAAAATCCTGCAGCACATGCAAGGTCCTCCTGCTCAAGCCAGCACATGTCCAGGCCCGTCTGAAGTTTGCTGATGGCCATCTGATCCAGAGGAGGCATGGGAGAAGGTCATGTGGTCAGATGAGACCAAAAGTTAACTTTTTGGTATAAACTCCACTCGCCATGTTTGGAGGAAAAAGAAGGATGAGTACAATCCCAAGAACACCATCCCAACTGTGAAGCATGGGGGTAGAAACATAATGCTTTGGGGGTAGTTTTCTGCAAAGGGACCAGGACGAGTGCACCGTATGGAGGAGAGGATGGATGGGGACATGTATGGTGAGATTTTGGGCAACAACCTCCTTCCCTCAGTAAGAGCATTGAAGATGGGTCGTGGCTGGGTCCTCCAGCATGACAATGACCTGAAACACACAGCCATGGCAACTAAGGAGTGGCTCCGTAAGAAGCATTTCAAGGTCCTGGAGTGACCTAGTCCGTCTCTAGACTTAAACCCAGTAGAAAATCTTTGGAGGGACATGAAACTCTGTGTTGCCCAGCTACAGCCTCGAAACCTGAAAGATGTGGAGGAGATCTGTATGGAGGAGTGGTCCATAACCCCTGCTGCAGTGTGTCCAGACCTGGTCAAGAACTATAGGAAACGTTTGATCTCTGTAATTGGATCTGTACTAAATATTAAGTTCTGTTTTTCTAGTGTATCAAATACTTATTTCATGCAATATAATGCAAATTAATTATTTAAAAATTATACAATGTGATTTTCTGGATTTTTGTTTTAGATTCTGTCTCTCACAGTTGAAGTGTACCTATGATGAAAATTACAGACCTCTCCATTCTTTATAAGGGGGGATCAAATACTTATTTTCCTCACTGTAACTTGTCCTCCTACTGTGACTAGAACGGTACAGAGGCATCAGCGCACTGCAGGGACAGGACGCTAAAACGTGCTAGCAGCCAGGCTGCTAATAGTTAGCATTAGCCAATAAACAGAAGGGTTAGGGTTAAACTGTGTTTACAACTAAATCTGACATTTAAACACAACCGTATGGTACGAACATTAATAAATATCCATGAGTATGTCTCTGAACAGCAGCACATGAACACCTGTTGTCTAATTGTCAATGCAGCAGACAATTAATAATATTTAACTATTATAGTATTTATAAATATTTATGCACATTGATTTCATTACTATTTCAGTCAGTTCAGTTTCTTTCCTCCAAACCACAGACTCCACCACTTCTTCCACTGCTCAGCTCCAACGCTGTATCGGCCTTTCCATTTTTATCAGAGATGTTCATCCAAAAACATTTAACAAAGACCACTGGACTTGGAGACGTTTCATCCGAGTGGCTTCTTCAGTTCTAATGGACTGGTGGGAAAACTCTGCTAGTCCAGTTTCTTTAAAGATTTTTGGATAAACCACGACCTGGATGACCGAGGACAGACATCAGAGATGCTTCACTATCTTCAGTAGCTGAAGGATCAAACCAACTCTGCAGCGTAGTCAATGACGTCACTTCAAAATGGGAACTCGTTAGCTAGCTAGTAAGCTAGGTAGAAATTATGTAAACTAAACTTCTTAAATCTTTGATTTTAGGAACTTTTTCATATTTCACTGTTGTTTCTAATATAGTTTGTAGCACCAGGACCAACACAGCTGATCACAGTGAGTGGTTCTTACCGTCAGTTCCTTCTTTCTGCCGTCCTTCAAAAACTTTTGTCTCTTCTTCTTGGTTCTCAGAGCGAGATCAAACTCCTGCAGAGCCTTCGACACTTGAACACAACGACCAACAGTTAATCACAGCAGCAGAGTATTTACTGGAATAATATGAACGGTGTTCAAACTCACTGCGACTCTGTTTCCTTTCTTTCTCAGTCTGGAACCAAACTCTCTGTGATTCAGTCGACGCTGCAGATCCATCAAGACGCTTCTGAGCAACACTCAGCTACACACACACACACACACACACACACACACACACATATTAAAGAAGACTGTAGAAAAACTGAACACAGGCGTGTTCCATGATCCACACATGAAACATGAGATTCACAAACGTCTACTGATCTGAACGTGTCCGACGTGTGATATATCTGTCCTGTAGGGACAATAAATCTTTACTGATATAACTTTAGTAAAATTGAACTCAACAGAGGACCACGTAAATATTAATATATATTTTTAAAACAAGATGCTGCTTGGGAATTTATTCTGAACTTATTCTACTGGGTCAATACACTCATTAAGTAATTTATCAATGTATTGACCTGATTTAGTAATTTAATGAAATGAAAAAAATAAAACTTCACTGGATTCTGGTTGGTTGCTAGCTTAACTAGCTTAACTAGCTTAACTTAGCCTTTATAGTCGTCACATTTACCAGTGAATGGCATTAACAGTGCATCAAACTATCAGATGTAGCTCAATACAGTCATTTCTACTTGTACCTCATCAGTCTGTGTCTTATTTACCAGTCGGGTTAATTTTTGTTTCTACTTCCTGCTTCATGTTCAACGATGGCGACTGAAACAAATTTTGCCGAACACGAGTCATACGTATGTCTGTATCTACAAACCTCCTCAGTTAACCGTACTGATTCTTTATTGATCCAAAACAATCAATTCAAAAATCATGGAGATGGAGAACCAGCCAGAAATACTAAAGAGGAAACACGCTACTACCAAGCGGACCAATCACGGCTCTTGTGCGTCGTTACATTTCTGGGAAGATGCACGTCGGCTGCGGCGCTAAGCTCCGTGTAGGTGTCTGCGTTATCACCTTAGCCTCTGCACCAACTTAACACAGAACTATAAACTGTCTGTAAACTGTCTGATTGGTCCGTATCTGCCGATCGGGAAGCTTCTTGAAAGCCAACGATAATATTTTTACAAACGTTTGCTCTGTACACGTTTGTGAACCTCACGTTTCACGTGTGGATGATAGAACCTCATTAGTGACTGTTTTCAGACTAATTTCACTCCATACTACCGTAACAGTAGAACAGGTGTTGTGATAGTACCTTAGCCTCGGACGCAGCCAGCTCTCGTTCCTCTCTCTCCAGCTTCATCACAGCTTCCACGTCTTTCTCCAGCTTGGAGATCAGATCTCTGAACTTCAGGATGACCTCTGGACAAGACGCAGAGACTGGTTAGTCGCTGATCACCTGCAGCTCATAATTAAACTGTTCTAGGTTCCCTCAACTGTCCACCTGTGTCAGTCTGACACCTGTATGTCTGTCAGGTGAGCTTACCTGGTGGCAGGACGCGAGCCTTCACGCTGCTCTTGGCCGACTTCACCACCTCCTTCAGCATCTTCCTCTCAGACTCTCCGACCAGAGACACTGAACGTCCTGAACGACCGGCTCTTGCCGTCCGACCGACTCGATGGACGTAATGTTTGACGGTGGACGGCATGGTGAAGTTTATCACCTGGGAGACAGAAGACACACCAGCTCATGTCTCCTTCACCTGTAGATACCACATTCTTAGATTCTTAGTTAATTTTATTTATATTTATACTTTTCTATTTTCTATTTCTGCTATGGCTTGAATCGGGACCAGAGAAACTAATTTCGTTCCATCCCATGTACCAACATGTGTTGAAATGACAATGAAGAATCCTTGAATCCTTGAATCCTACAGTAACTAACTACCATGATGTTAAAACTCTGCAGAACATCTTAGAACGGTTCTTCATCAATAGACTCTGAGGAGAAGACTAGGAGAAGACAAGGAAGACAAGGACAGACTTTAGGAAGCTACAGGAGACCAACTCTAGGAGAAGACAAGGACAGACTTTAGGAAGCTACAGGAGACCAACTCTAGGAGAAGACAAGGAAGACAAGGACAGACTTTAGGACGCTACAGGAGACCAACTCTAGGAGAAGACAAGGAAGACAAGGACAGACTTTAGGAAGCTACAGGAGACCAACTCTAGGAGAAGACAAGGAAGACAAGGACAGACTTTAAGAAGCTACAGGAGACCAACTCTAGGAGAAGACAAGGAAGACAAGGACAGACTTTAGGAAGCTACAGGAGACCAACTCTAGGAGAAGACAAGGACAGACTTTAGGAAGACACAGGAGACCAACTCTAGGAGAAGACAAGGAAGACAAGGACAGACTTTAGGAAGCTACAGGAGACCAACTCTAGGAGAAGACAAGGACAGACTTTAGGAAGCTACAGGAGACCAACTCTAGGAGAAGACAAGGAAGACAAGGACAGACTTTAGGACGCTACAGGAGACCAACTCTAGGAGAAGACAAGGAAGACAAGGACAGACTTTAGGAAGCTACAGGAGACCAACTCTAGGAGAAGACAAGGAAGACAAGGACAGACTTTAAGAAGCTACAGGAGACCAACTCTAGGAGAAGACAAGGAAGACAAGGACAGACTTTAGGAAGCTACAGGAGACCAACTCTAGGAGAAGACAAGGACAGACTTTAGGAAGACACAGGAGACCAACTCTAGGAGAAGACAAGGAAGACAAGGACAGACTTTAGGAAGCTACAGGAGACCAACTCTAGGAGAAGACAAGGACAGACTTTAGGAAGACACAGGAGACCAACTCTAGGAGAAGACAAGGAAGACAAGGACAGACTTTAGGAAGACACAGGAGACCAACTCTAGGAGAAGACAAGGAAGACAAGGACAGACTTTAGGAAGCTACAGGAGACCAACTCTAGGAGAAGACAAGGAAGACAAGGACAGACTTTAGGAAGACACAGGAGACCAACTCTAGGAGAAGACAAGGAAGACAAGGACAGACTTTAGGAAGCTACAAGAGACCAACTCTAGGAGAAGACAAGGAAGACAAGGACAGACTTTAGGACGCTACAGGAGACCAACTCTAGGAGAAGACAAGGAAGACAAGGACAGACTTTAGGAAGACACAGGAGACCAACACTAGGAGAAGACAAGGAAGACAAGGACAGACTTTAGGAAGACACAGGAGACCAACTCTAGGAGAAGACAAGGAAGACAAGGACAGACTTTAGGACGCTACAGGAGACCAACTCTAAGAGAAGACAAGGAAGACAAGGACAGACTTTAGGAAGACACAGGAGACCAACTCAAGGAGAAGACAAGGAAGACAAGGACAGACTTTAGGACGCTACAGGAGACCAACTCTAGGAGAAGACAAGGAAGACAAGGACAGACTTTAGGAAGACACAGGAGACCAACTCTAGGAGAAGACAAGGAAGACAAGGACAGACTTTAGGAAGGCACAGGAGACCAACTCTAGGACATTTAGGACCAGAGAGGGACTTGATGTTAAAAGATCTGGATCAGATCAAAAACAAAGATAAGGACCTCCCAAGTTAAAATATTAGAAGAACATCAATAACATATTAGTTTCTACAACTTTACAGAACATTTCACCAACACCACCTCAATGCAGGAACTTAACGGAGAACCCAGTGACTCCTACAGGACCCTCACCGTTTTCACTCCATCGATGTCCAGACCTCTGGCTGCTACGTCTGTTGCCACCAAGATATCAATCTGATCATCTTTAAAACGCCTGGAGAACCAGGAGAACAACAAAGGACAGCAAATAAAGAACGTTAGGTACCTAGTGAAAATGTCTCAAATGGTTCCTGAATAAAAATACACAGAGGTTCCCCAGTCTGTGGTTCTGTGAATATAGCTGAGGTTCTCCAGTCTCTGGTTCTGTGTGTGTACCTGAGGTTCTCCAGTCTCTGGTTCTGGCTCAGTTCTCCGTGCAGTTCTCCGACCTTCAGCCCCATCAGTCCCAGCAGGATGTGCAGTCTGTGAGCCTGTTTCCTCGTCTGAGTGAACACCATCACGTGATCTTGGAACGTCCGAGTCAGCAGAGCTGAAGACGCAGTGAGGACAGTCAGTGGCAGAACAACAATAGTATAGTGTATATAACAACAGTAGAACGTTAAGGAACCAAGGTAGAACCTGCAGTGGTCCTACAGAGCTACCAGTCCCTACCAGCCACCACAGCCTCTCGGTCTCCTTCTCTGTGAGGTCGGATCCGAACAAACTCCTGCCGAAGGAACGGGGCCACGTCAGTGTTGCTGTTGACGAAGATCCTGATTGGCTGCTTCAGGGACACAGCTGCCAGGTCCTTCACCTGGAAACATGACATGTCACATGACACTGTGAGACACCTTTAGACAGAGGTCACCAGCAGACAGGTCACATGATGCAGGTGTGAGTGCATACCTCCTCTGTCATGGTGGCAGAGAACAGCATGGTCTGTCGGTTGTAGGAACATAACCTGATGATTTCCTTCATCTGTTCCTCAAAGTACTCGTCCAACATCCTGAAAGAACCAGGTAGAATCACACAGGTGAGCGTTTGACGGTACGACAGACGATTCTCTCTGACGTGTCGGCTTTACCTGTCGGCTTCGTCCAGAATCAGGATCTCGATGTGACTCAGCTCAAAGCTCGGCGTGTTGTGAAGGTGATCGATGAGCCGACCTGGTGTAGCTATCAGAACATCAGGCCCCGCCCTCAATGCTGCTTCCTGAGACTTCAGGTCCAACCCACCTGTAGACACGGTGAATCAGAGCAGGTGATCAGAGGCCAGGTCACACTGAGCCAGAGAGATGAGTTGAATACAGATGATAACCAGTTGGTAAACAGTCAGTAACCAGTCGTACCAACAGTCAGGCAGGTTGTGATGGAGGTGAACTGGGCCAGCTGACGGGCCACAGAGTGGACCTGGATTCCCAGCTCTCTGGTAGGAACCAGAACCAAGACTCGGGTCACCTGAGACGTCCTGGGCTTATAAACCAAGCGCTCCAACACAGGTAACATGAAGGCGGCTGTCTTCCCTGAGGAGAGGAAATTATCCGATCAGTTAATGTGGTCCCAGTATGGGGAACTGGTCCCAGTACGGGGAACTGGTCCCAGTACGGGGAACTGGTCCCAGTATGGTGACGTTACCTGTCCCAGTAGCAGCACAGGCGCACAGGTCTCGGCCCAGCAGACCCACTGGAACACAGGCCTTCTGGATTGGGGTTGGCTGCTTGAAGCCCAGGGCGGTGACAGCCTGCAGGGACACACCAACACCACAATCACGGGGTGAACACCAGCCTACATCGGACCAGCAGCTGGACGCCGGTCCTGGTTGTAAATGGAGGATGTAGCCAGAGCTGGAGGCAGTCGAAGCGGTTCTGATAGACAAACAGCTCGGCTCATCAAACTAGACTGGGTGAGGAGTGGACCGGTGTCTGACTGAGGGGCCGAGGAGGAGCCTGACTTGGATGACGCCATCCAGACACAAGTAAACCACGAGTGCAGCCACATTGTGTGGTACCAGAACCGCCGGGTCCATACGGGGCCCTGTCATCCAGACCTGGTCCATTCATTTTGGTACTTTACCTTTAAGATGGGTCTGGACAAATTCATGTCATCAAACGTCAGCTGATCATCGTACTGAGACGCATCTGCATAGAACGACTCTGGAGCCTAAACACAAACACAGCTGTTACCACGGTAACCAGCACATGAACATGGTAGGTGACTGCTTCCTCTTCCTCACCTCCTCCTCGGCCTTCCTCTTCCTTCCCCGTCGTTCCTTTTCTCTCAGAGTGTCTGACAGGAAACAGGAAGTTCATGTTTTTATTTAGTCCCATAACTGAGCTGCAGGATCTTAAATCAGATCTTTATCAACCTCACACAACAAGAATTCAAAATAAAACCCTCTGCTGGACCCACCTGATTTAGTCAGAATCTCCTCATCACTCGAACCAAACTCCTCATCTTCATCTTCATCTTCATCATCTTCGTCCTCGTCCTCGTCCTCGTCCTCACCATCGTCTTTATCATCTCCATCAGTCTCTGCTACAGAAGGCTTCACATCTTCCTCCTCCTGGTTCTGCCCTGAGGAACCTTCACCAGCACTGATAGACGACTTCTCCTGCAGATCAGAAGCAAACCACAGGAAGTAGAACCAGACCGGGCAGGAAGTAGAACCCAACCAGACAGGAAGTAGAACCATGGACTTACCTCAGCTTTCCTCTTCTTCCTGATTTTCTCAATTTTCTGGTCCAGAGTCGTCGCCATTCTCTACAAACACAGAACATAGTTATCGTTCATTTCTCCACCAGAGAATCAGAGAAACGCTGCAGCCTGAAATGTTCCTGAAACATTCAGGTGTTCCTGCTGCAGGCGGTGAATACTTTAGGCCAGACTACAGACGTAGTGGTTCCTCGATGTGACCGCTACTAAGCTGAAGTTCAGGTGGTTCCTCTGAGAGAACACCAGGCTGATTCTCCTTTATTCTGATTACAGCAATAAATGAGGAGATTATAGATGTGGAAGAAGAACATGAGAAATTTTTATTATCTGATCAATAATCAAATGGAGACAGTGAAAAACTGGAAAGAAGGAACATGATTAGGAAAGAAGGGAAAGGTGAAAGAGGTTGTGGTTGAGAAGAACAGCTTTAGAACGACGGGTTCTACCTTGTTCTTGAGCTGTTTCATGATGTCTGCCATCACCCAGCTGTCATCATGATCCACGTCTCTCTCTCCAAACTCAAAACCAACGTTAAAGTCTTTTGACACCCGACTCCCGAACTTCTTCTTCCTGTTCAGGACGATCGGCTGCTCCTGGACCATGACAACAGGTAACAACAGGTGACAACAGGTGACCACAGGTAACCACGGGTGACCACAGGTGACCACAGGTGACCACAGGTAACAACAGGTAACCACAGGTGACCACAGGTAACCACAGGTGACCACAGGTGACCACAGGTGACCACAGGTAACCACAGGTGACCACAGGTGACCACAGGTAACCACAGGTGACCACAGGTGACCACAGGTATCCACAGGTGACCACAGGTAACAACAGGTAACAACAGGTGACCACAGGTAACAACAGGTGACCACAGGTGACCACAGGGAACCACAGGTGACCACAGGTGACCACAGGTGACCACAGGGAACCACAGGTGACCACAGGTGACCACAGGTGACCACAGGTGACACATTAAAGGACCTGGATCTGTGACTAAGCTGATGTTGAACCTTTCTACTGTTCTTATGTCAGGTGTGACCCGTCAGCTCATCGACTCTGTGTCCTACATAATAATTAGTTTATAATGTGTAACACAGAATAAGAGACTCATTAAAGTTTATAAATGGTCACCTGAAGGACAAACACTGCATGGTCGACTGTAAGACAATAATAATTAAATGTTTAACTCGTTTTCTTTTGTCTTGTTTGTTACTAGAAACTGTTTAATGGATCTCAGTCTTTATTCCTGATGATATATCAGTGAGTGAATGTAACTAAGACTGTAAATTAATAAATTAATAAATTAATAAATGAATAAATGAATAAATGAATAAATGAATAATGTCAGTTAGCATCAAACTTCTTTAATACACGTTAAAAACATTATTGATCTTTTCGCTTCAGGTTTAATTCGCTGTTTTCCAGCCGGACTCTGGTTCTCCTCCAGCGGCCTCCAGTTTGGTGCCCGGACAGACTCACCTCTTGGTCGGACTCGGAGTCGGGTTCGTCCGGACTTTGGTCCTCGTCCCGGATAGTTCCGATCAGACCGAGCTGCTCCAACATGGCGGATTATAACAGTTCCTAAAGGGTTCTGAGGAGTCCAGGTCCAGGTCCAGGTCCACAGATGCAGATAAACACACACACGTGTTGACGGAAACCGGATGTGACAGCAGTTTGTTTCCGGTTCTCTTCTTCTTCGTTGGTGTTGATGAAACAACCTGAGGCTTCGTCAGCGCCACCAGCTGGACAAAGATTAAAAGAAGAAGAATTTAAATGAATAAATAACTTTTAATAATTTAATAATTTCTCTGAACTCTATGAAATATGACAGATATATCAGAGATGACATCTTCTCTGGAGAACCTCAGTGGACAGAAACAAAGCTTTTAGAACACAGGAGTTTAAATGAACAGTAAAAACCAACAGAGTCGTTCTATTTGACATGAATATATTTCATGTTTAAAGCAAATCAGACTTTCCACCACTTAAGCTAACCCTAACCCACCGTCTTCAGAGTGTCTCCTCTGCTGATGTCCAGCATGGGGCGTCCTGGAGCACTGAGTCAACAGCTGTTTTCTCAGAACAATGACTAGGACTGTTTTTATGGGATTTATGGGATGTTTGTCGTTGGTGCTGACATGAACTGTTGGTTATGACAGAAAACATCTGCAACTTCCCGGAAAACCTTCATTTTCCTGGAGAGAGTTGAGTTTTAGGCAGATTGACCTGGAGGACAGAAACAGGACGGACTAAAAGGACACACAACACATGTCATCATCTGACATCCATCCGTCCATCCATCCATGTATCTAACTTTGTCAACAGTTCAGTAAAAATGATTTAGTGATTCAGTAATGATTTAACAGAAACATTGAAAGAAAATAGTAGAATCTGTGTCTCCCCCAGAGGAGGAGGAGGAAAATGAGGAGGAGGAGTCAGTCCCACGGGATAAAAGTCTTGAGAGAGAGAGAGAGGCGGCAGAGGGGACAGAGGACAGAGGACAGAGAGGACAGAAACCAACAAGTGAAGAAGAAAAGGAACTCGTTCTTCAGTCGAAAATCTGTGAGTTTCATCATCGACACATTCAGAGGAAAGGTCAGCTGTTACTGAAACCACTCAGACAGACAGAGAGGAAGAGACAGAAAGACAGAGACAGAGATAGAAAGACACAGAGACAGAGAGACACAGAGACAGAGAGAGTCAGAGAGACAGAAAGAGTCAGAGACAGAGAGAGACACAGCGACAGAGAGTCAGAGAGACAGAAAGAGTCAGAGACAGAGAGAGACACAGAGACAGAGAAACAGACAAAGTCAGAGACAGAGAGAGACAGAGACAGAGAGACACAGACACAGAGAGACAGACAGAGTCAGAGACAGAGAGACAGACAGAGTCAGAGACAGAGAGACACAGAGACAGAGAGACAGAGAGACAGACAAAGTCAGAGACAGAGAGAGACAGAGAGAGACAGAGACGTCATGGACAGGTGAGCAGACATTCATCAGAGATTTTATTCTCCCGTGTGTGTCTGGTGTAAAGATCTGAACTGAATCATTTTAAATCTGTGGATTTATATCGGAACCATCAACTCATTTATTATAAACCGGCTGAAGGAAGGTTGCACCGTTCTCAGCCTTGTCACGGCTGTAAACGTAATTTATTCTGAAATACAAACTAAAATATCTAAATGGTTAAAAGTCAAAGGTTAAAGGTCAGGCTGGGTGTAGAGGCTAGATCCTTTCCTGTTTACGTTAATTACGTTTATCTGACTTTTAATTTGTTCAGATGAAAGTTAAGTTACTGTAAACTGAGAGAGAACCTGTGTGTTATATGAAGGACTGGATGAATGGATGAGTGAGGCGGTGACTCCTGGCTCAGCCTTCAGTCTTTGATCTAAAGCCTTTAATTAAAGCATTGGTCCAGATGTGGAGCAGCAGCTGGAGGAGACTAAGCTGTAATTAAAGGCTGAGAGTTTGTCTGGACATTTCAGAGAGAGTACAGATGACGAACATCCTGTTGTGTGACACTTTTAATTTCCTGTAAATGTGCTTCTCAACCGATGCTGGGTTTGATGAAAGTGATTTATTTAACCTCAGAGACAGCTGTAGGACTGCGCTTAACATGGACAACAGCAGATTAAGTTCTCATTCAAACAGTTACATTCTCAGTGGTTAAGTCTTTAAATAACATGAGTTTTGTGGTGGTGGTGGAAGCTGAGAGGAGGCTGGAGCTCACAGTCCTGAAAACTCAACTGGTTTGTGGAAGGTTTCCAGTGTCGGGGTTACTGCAGTTCAAGCTGAGCAGTGTTTATGTGGAGGAATGTGTTCAGCTGGATGCTGTGGACCAACAACAACCCTCTGATGTGTCCATCATGCCCCCTGACGTCCTGCTCACACCAGAGGGCAGTTTGTTTGCGGATGGTGTCAGATGTTACAAAAAGAAAAGAGCTGAGGAAACATATGCTTTAACTTTGACCTCAATGTCCAAACATTAGATTTGAGTTGGAGCAATGTTGATGTTGTTGAATGTTGTTGTTGTTTATGTATATACAGTGCTGCTTTGACCTGTTTTCTAGTTCTGCATAAAAATGACTCAGAACATCAATGGAAATCCTGAAAGTAGGCAAATAAAACCCAACCAATCATAAAAATGGAACAGAAAACCATACGTGTACTGTACTTGTTTACTCACTACAAGTGACCCCTTGTCTCCAGTATCTGCTGTGACCTCCTGGTAACTAAATGTTTCTGGTAACAGCTGATCAGTGGTCTACAGCAGCTTGGAGGAATTTTAGCCCATTCCTCAGAACAGAACCACTTCAGTTCTGAGATGTTGGTGGGTTTCCTCACATCAACTGCTGCTTCAGGTCCTTCCACAACATTTCCATTGCATTAAGGTCGGGAACTAAACCACACCTGAGTCTCATTACATTGATGGAAACACTTCTGAACAGATGGACACTGAACATTATCTACCAACACATGACAAAGACGTCAACTTCCAGAAACGTCTGAGCTGAATCATTTCTAAAGGAAAAGATCAGTCTATCATCTAATCATTTTAATCATTTTTTATTGTTTCAGGCGGCCATGTTGTGGATCAGGATGACTTCCTGTCTGTTATTCTGCTTCTTCTTCTCTTCGTTGCCCTTCATCATGGCCGTTGCTGAACCTGCTGGTTGTAAAATACGTATCACTGACAAAGGACTGGAGATGTGTAAGTCTACGCATGTAGCTATTAACCAGAATATAAAACACTTTGACCCTGGAGGACAGAAGAGTTAGTTTGAAACACTGATCAATTTAAATACATCTTTAAATGTTTAATGATCAAACATGAAAGTACATTTAAAATAAATTCCAGGGTTTTCTTTGAGTGTCTAGCTAGACTGTAGCTACTGACCAACTGAGGGTATTAAGGGATGATTGCCATCTGAGTGGTACTCATAGATTTTTCATAAATACAGTGTAGTTTAATAATAATTATTAAAAACTAGAGATTCAGAACAGAATCAGAATAAAAACATAATGAACATTAGAGAAATTGCAGCTTTGCAATCTGGAGGTGTTTGTTTGGTTTAAACATTCTAAGATTTTCAGTTTCAGGACCAGGACTTGTTATTGTGTGTTTTTGTGTTTTCAGTGAAGTTCGAGACTCAGAAGTTTGTTGAAGAGGAGCTCAGTAACATAAGTATGCCGGAGATGAAGGGCGAAGAAGGCCGCTTCCAATACACCATCACTGAGTATGAATGACTAGTGACATTAGTAACGTCAGCCATGAACACTCACCAGCTGCATTAACACTGTCCCTCTGTCTTCCTGTTGTCTCCTCAGTGTGAAGATAAAAGAGTTGAATTTGACTCATGCTGACCTGCGATTCATCCCTGAAGTCGGTTTGTTGTTTGATGTCCAGAACTCGTCGATCTCACTGAGCTTCAACCGACAGATCTTCTACTGGTTCTTGTAAGTTCTCCTGATTTAAGTAACGGTTCCACTGAGACAAGAACATTCATTCATTCATTTTCTGTAACAGCTTGTCTTCTGGGGGGGTGTCGCAAGGGGGGGTAGGGTTAGGGGGTCTGTTGTTGATGATGACGATGATGAAGATGTCTGTTGTTGATGATGATGACGTTCATTTAAATTTTATTTATATAACGCTAATAACAAAACAAATTGTCTCAAGACTCTTTACAAAACCTGCTCTGAAACCTGAGCAGCACGAAGGAGTTGGCAAGAAAAACAGGAAGAAACCTTGACTAGAAAAAATAGGAAGGTTGGAGAATGATGCATTCAGGTAGGAGTGGATAACTGCTGATAACTGAATCTGGTTGTTGTGGATGTTCTAGTTCTCCAGTCACTGTGTTATATTCACTGTTGATGTCTAATCCCCAGACTGATCCCTCAGTAACATGAAAAGGTCAGTCTCATCTGATGATAGCAGTTTTATCCCTGACAGAAGTGTTTGGGTCGTGGTCACTGTCACGTGATGGAGCTGGTTATAGGTTTCTCTGATGGTGGATGGTTGAGGTTGGACCTGAAGCTGCTGCTGAGGATTATGAGGAATCACTGTCATTAATAAAAGAGCCATCAACATGACAAACTGTCAAACTACATCCATCAGCAACACACAGAGTTTTCTGGGCTGGTGATGGATCTAACATGAAGCTGAAGAATGTTGTTCTTCACTGGTTCTGGTCTCAGGTCACAGTGTTGTTGTTGTGGCTTCTCAGTTATGACACAGGAAACATCAACGCATCAGCTGAGGGAGTAAACATCAACACGGCTCTGAATCTGATCAGAGATGATGAAGGACGACTGAAGATCAATAACATCACCTGTGATGCTAAAATCACCAAAATGAAAGCAAAGTTCAGTGGAACGCTCGGGTAAGGCTCAGTAAA
This sequence comes from Chelon labrosus, assembly GCF_963514085.1. Taxonomy (NCBI): domain Eukaryota; kingdom Metazoa; phylum Chordata; class Actinopteri; order Mugiliformes; family Mugilidae; genus Chelon; species Chelon labrosus. The sequence goes on along the minus strand of NC_140340.1, from coordinate 79,644 downwards.
CCCTAACCCAAACCCTGACCCTTACCCTTATCATAGCCCTAACCCTAACCTTTGTACACAATCAATAATACTGCTGATAGATAGATAGAAAATACTGATTGTCCACATGGAGACAATCAGCTGATGATAGAACCTCATGAAGAAAAATAAATAAAAGAATAATAATATCTAGATGATAATAATAATAATAATAATGAGAGAAATAAATGACCTCAATGTGTGGACGTGTTTCTTTCAGGAGAGTTTATGACTTCCTAGCCAGATTTCTAACAACAGGCATGCGCTTCCTCCTCAACAAACAGGTGTGTTATCTGTCTGTCTCTGACTTGTCTGTCTTTGTGTCTTATTTGTCTGTCTCTTTCCCACCTGTCTCTGTCTCTGACCTGTCTGCCTCTGTCCCATGTGTCTCTGTCTCAGATCTGTCCAGCTCTGAATCACGCTGCTCTGGTCCATGTCAACTCACTGTTGGACACGATCCCTGTGAGGACAGAAGTTGATCAGTACATTGGGATCGATTATTCCCTCATTGATGATCCAGTGGTTTCATCCCGTAGTTTGGACATGCACTTCAGGGTGAGACTCAGACAGATGTCTTGATGTGATTGAGCGATGAGACAGGCACCAACCGTCTGTCATTGTTTCTAGGGGATGTTCTTCGACCTGTCTCACCAGAACGCCACGCTGGTAAACTATGCTGTGGAGCCAGTCATCAGGGAGTATGACCGAATGGTTTACCTGGCTCTGTCTGAGTTCTTCTTCGACAGCGGGATGTTCTCTTACTACACAGCAGGAATCTTTCAGATGCATATTGTCAACGAGAAGGTTGTCTCCCAACGAGCACATATCAATATGTTGTCACTGAACTGAAACGATCTGGTCTGAACTTGTGTTGAACTGTTTGTGTTCTGTCCTGCAGATGCCCAAAGATCTAGAGATGTTGTTGAGAACCACCTACTTTGGAACCATCATGATGCTGGTAAGCAAAGCAAAGACAGTAGAGATCAGAATAGACTGGAAACAAAGCAGAGACAGTCAGCACAAAGTCAACCCAATCTGAATTAAAGCAGGTTTCGCTTGAAGTTTTCCCTTTAATTTGTCCCAGTTCTTTCTTCACAAGCTGTCACTCCAGGTTATACTTCAGTGTATCTGAGTATTTGTGAATGTTTGAGGACTATTTACTATAGTACTGAATACAACTAAAGTATAGCAGTAGGTAGTATTGAGTAAGTACAGGGCATTACTGGGTTGTATTAGGTGTTCCTGGGTAGTACTGAGTAGTATTGAGTAGTACTGGGTAGTATGTGGTATTCTTCATGTTCTCCCTGGATTCCCTGACTAGAATCCTGCTCTGGTGGACGCCCCACTGTCACTGCAAATCGCAGTCAATTCGCCACCCAAAACATCCATCAAGACATCAGGAGCAACTGTTGTCATGACAGCGATTGTCAAAGTGATGGTGTTGCCTCCAGGTCAACCTCCGGTTCAGCTCAGCAGCATGACCATGGTACGCAACACACACACCTGTTGGTGCACATGAGTTTGATTTTAAACTGGAATGAAAGCAGTAGCGTATTGTTGGACATGTGGACTAGAAAGAGGACCAGCGCGCAGCCTGTCGATCAGTCCAGACCAGCTTACTGATCAGAGTTTAACCAACGGCTTCACTTTTCAGACTTGTGTGCAGCATGGATCTAGTGACCTGTCAACTGTTGGATTTAACGGCTCTAGTGACACTGATTGTCTAGAATGATGTGTTTTAGTTTTAATTCCATTTCTGATACAAACTGCTGCTTTCATTGAATTCATTCCAGTTTAACCAGCAGCATCCCAGACTGGAGTTCAGTTTTTACCAGTTTAAAGTAAAAACATTAGCATTGTGTTTTTCTTCTCCTGCAGGAAACAAAGTTTAATGCCAAAGTTTCCATGAGAGGAAAACGTCTGGCGGTTCATGCTGATCTCCGAAGGTAGACACATTTACCTGCTATCTTTGTGAGGTCCTTCTCCTGCCTCTAACCTGGACCCTTAAACCAGATGGCCCTCAGTGGTCTATCACACCTGACTAGTCTAACCTACAGCTGTGAACACATGACAATGCTATTTCAGCAGTATCAAGGCACATTAAAGACTGTTGTCCTCTGTTTTACAGGAGTTTTACCTTAATTCATTTTCTATAACACTTTTACGTCTGACTTTGAAAGCCAGCATCACTGGTTGATGAATGACCAGCAAACTGTTTTTTATTGTGATAAGACCGTATTTGTTCTAGTGATGAGAGCCTTTTAAAATATCCTCTCACTTCTAATCTGAGCTTTGTCTCTAAAATAGCTGTAGCTTATCATGACCTGTTCACACAACCATGATGTCCTTGCTCCCCATGCTGTGAAATATAATAATAATGATAATGTTTCAGATCAGTAATAGTTAATTGATGGAGAATGACACATGTTGCTTTCCAGGTTAATGGTATTAAAGACGACATACAGGAGGCTGAATACATCAGTGAGGCAGAGTGTTTCTTTTTCAGGTCTTGATTCTCTTGCAGGACTCTCAGCCTCATGGACATAAAACCAGTGTCTGGTATTTCTGTGTTATGGCCCACAGTCTCAGAAATTAAGTTGAGAATGTAAATTAGATTATATTTGTTAGTGATAACATCACAGTCAGACTGAAACATTTTTCATGTTTCAGGTTTAAAATCTTCTCCAACCAGTCTGCCCTGGAGTCTCTAGCAGTAAGTATAACATTTTCATTTTAGAATAAATGGCGCAACACTAACTAGACGGAGGCAGAGCAGTGATGGTGTTTCCTCAGCAATTTCTTCATATCCTGAACAACACCAACTAACTTCTGTCTGTAGCTAATTCCTCTGCAGGCTCCTCTGAAGACCATGCTGCAGATGTCTGTGGTTCCTCTGATCAACAGTAAGTATCTGATTCATCAACTCTGATGTCAACACAATTAAAGACAAACCAAAACCCTGAGGCCACTGTGATGATGATCTGTGTTCAGACTGGACCAAGAGGGGAGTTCGGATCCCTCTGGCTGATGGGATAGATTTCATCGAGGAGGTTGTTGAATATCACAACGTAAGTGTGTTTGCTCATTAGGTACTGACCAGTTTGATGATGTGATGGTGTTGGTGATGTTTGACCCTGAGTCTGTGCATCAGCTCCACCCACCTTATGATGTTTCTCTCTGCAGGGTTTCATCGTAATTGGAGCAAATCTTCACTTCAGCAAAGGACTGAGAGAAATGGTGGCAGGAAACACAGAGATGGAGTCTACCACCAACGCCACCAGCACAAGCACCAGCAACAACTGAATGTTAAACATACAAGACACTGACACAGTAAATAATTATGTGTGAAGATTTAAACACAAAGGATTGATATTATAAGTTATATCCACTGTATTTAAAGACAGATGTACACTGATGAGTTAATCGTAAAATAGTTAAATTACCAAAGCCCTTTATAAGAATATTTATATTTATTCAACATATACTGTAAATTGGCAGTGCTGCTGATTTATGATTACTTATGATTCTGTGAGCATAACATTAACGCACTGAACCGAAACATTATGTAGATAAACTCATATCCATGATGTGGGTTTGTTCCATTACACAGTTTAATGTAACGCTGCCCCTGGGACATCATGTCTGCTTGTATGACAATGACACTGGTGTCACTGTGTCTTCACCCCGTCCTTCAGTCAAGTGACAATGCAGTGATTTCTGCAGCAGATCTATGTTAGATAAACCAGTTAAAACTAAAATAATGTCAGAATGGAGCTCACAGTTAATCAGGAAACATGTTCTTCCTGTTCATCTGGCTTCAAATCTGTAAATCTGTCTCTGACCATGGTAATTGTTTACAGGCAAGATGGATAAACACTAAAAAACAAAAAGCGTCAAGAGAACAACTCACACAACAAATACAAAAGTTTAACTTTTGCTGTTTATTAGTCAGATTTAATTACATCAAGTAACACAACAACTAAACAGTAAATCATTTGATTTAAACCTACAATAACCATTTGCAAGCAGCTTCTTCAGAATTAATTATCTGTAAGATAACTATTATGTAATAATAAATTATTTTAACTATCAATCACATTAATATCAGTGATATATCAGTTAATTGTCTGTCACATGTAGATGTATTAATCAGATTTATCAGTTTATCAATTAAACTTCTCAAACTGATAATTAAACAAACTGTTCTGTGTATCATGTTTAACAGTGTGAGTAACCTCCAGATGTAGCCTCAGTTCCCTGAACCCACTGGAAGAAAATCAGATTTGAAATCTTCAGTTACTCATTGGTCAACTTCTCTCTGATACCGTCATAACCATGGAAACCACATTTACTGCCGGCGACTCTGCAGCCGAAGGTCACAGCATCCTTCAAACTTCCACCTACAGATGTAAAATATATTTATTCATTTAATCATTTCATCTCCTTTGGGACGATGTGGCCAAGTGATCTTAAAGACAAATATGTCTGTCGTTTCATTACTAATTATTTAGTTGCTGCATGTTGATCTACAACATGAGACAGAAATACAAAATGTCCAGATGACCAGTGGGAACGTAGCCGTGGAAAAATCCACCCACACAAGAGCTTCATGTCGGGAGAAAAATAATCTGAAGAAATATTTCAGTTCTTACTGACATTAGCAATAAACATCTCTAATGGACCTTAAAATGTCTCATTGTTGACAAATGCAGTAAAGGACACATAAAGGTCTCACCCTTGGACAGTGTGTAGATGACGGCGGCATTGAATGTGTCTCCAGCTCCAAGAGTATCAACTATAGTTTCAGGAGGAAATGCGTCTGAATGAATGATTAAACCATCAGGACCCAAAGCATCAGCTCCTTTTTCTGCCCAGGCACAGATCAGGACAGCCCTAAGAGTCCAACAGTTCAGGTTATTATCATTAGCATGAATAAATAATCCGCTGACCTCTAACCTCTACTCACCCCTGTTTAACTCGACCATAGAGTCCTCTCAGAGCCGCTTCAGCCGACTGGAACCCAAAGTGACGAGCGACGTCTTTGCTGACGAAGACCTTAAAAACACAACAACAGAATGTGTTCTTCATGTTCCACGTTCTCGTACTTCAGCCTGCACACATCACAGAGACTCGTACCACATCACCATACGGAAACAGCTGATAGAGCGGCTCTCTGGTCTTCTCTATCTCCACGGAGATAGTGATTCGCTGTTGCTGTGGCAACGTATTGTTGAACATCTCAACCTGCTGGATCATCTTCACCTGCTCCTCAGCATTTCGGCCCTTCAGGAGTTAAGATGCACAAAGAAGTCATTATCAACCTATTCTAAGAATTAAAAAAATAGATCATTCATATACATTTTCATCCATCGTTCAATTTAAATCTAAAATTTTACAACAAAGAATAAGTGGTTTGTCTGGTAACACCTGAAGGTTTGACTAACACATGAAGTAATCCATAGGACCTACTGATGGTTTTTGATACTCCACCAGTTTTAAAACATTTTGTTAGTATTATGTAGATGTTTCCAATTACACTGTAGTGTACGTAGTGGGTTGTGTACAGAATGGATGCAGTTCCTAAATATTTTATATATATTTTATTCTAAACATGTTTTAGTTCAGCCCCTTGAATTAAAGCTGTAGAATAGTTATAATAATAATATTATTCTGCTCTCAGTGTTAGCATACTAAAAGACTTTTATATTTAAAGTAAATAATATTTCAGAGGTGAAATTCAGAAGACGTCAGTCTGGTTGGTTTGGCCTGATTAATCACACTGAGGTGAGTTTGTTGAACTTTGTCATGTTTATATGATTTTATCAAGATGAGTTCTTTGTGTTGTTCAGGTTTATTTGAGCAAGTTGGGTTCTAGCTCCTTGGAGTTCACTCACCTCCCAGTGAATCCACTTGAACTGACAAAGATCAACTTTGGAAAAATCCTCCGCCGTGACATCAGGAAGGTTCCTGACAGATAGGAGGTGAGGTCAGAGTTCACGGTGATCAGAAAAAAAAGATAAGAACCCAGAAACACGCCCATCCCTCCATGTCAAACTGCTAAAAGTCTCTTGTGAGGCTCATGACCTCATCACTCTACTTTGTATTACGGATTTCCTGTTGGAAGTCTGGTGACATCACCATGACCCTAAACACCCATGCTTCCTGTTTGAGCCACTCATGGAAGGAGTTTCTCCTTCAGCGGATATGTGATGATTAAAGTATAAACTTTATGTCTGACATAGATTACTGTCTCAGTTGAATTATCAGTCTATCAGAATGTTTAACAATCAATCATATGGACTGATGGGTTCCGTCGTCATGGTTTAACAGTCATCCTTAACAGTATTTATTATAGAGTAAGATGACAAATACACTGCCTGGCCGAAAAAAAAGTCGCCACCTGCATTTCACTAATCAAATAGGTACAAGCCTCCTATTGGATAATTACTGCATGGGTGATTATCTTTCAGCTGACAACAAGTTATTTAAGCCCAACTGATGCAATGAGTAGCTTCTCATTTCTTCAACAACCATGTCTAAAGACACATCCTGTGGTCGTCTGTTTGAGAAGGGTCAAATCATTGGCATGCATCAAGCAGAGAAAACATCTAAGGAGATTGTAGAAACTACTAAAACTGGGTTAAGAACTGTCCAAGGCATTATTAAAAACTGGAAGGATAGTGGAGAAGCATCAGGGTAAGAAGAGAGGCAGATGAAGTGATGCACCCATCATGCCTAGTGTCTACTGTACAAGCCTGTGCTATGGGGCAGTGCTATGATCTGGGGTTGCTGCAGTTGCTCAGGTCTAGGTTCAGCAACATTATGTGTCCAAAGAATGAGGTCAGCTGACTACCTGAATATACTGAATGACCAGGTTATTCCATCAATGGATCATATTCCAAGATGACAATGCCAGGATTCATGGGGCTCAGATTGTGAAAGAGTGGTTCAGGGAGCATGAGACATCATGTCCACACATGGATTGGCCACCACAGAGTCCAGACCTGAACCCCATTGAGAATCTTTGGGATGTGCTGGAGAAGGCTTTGTGCAGTGGTCAGACTCTCCCATCATCAATACAAGATCTTGGTGAGAAATGAATGAAACACTGGATGGAAATAAATCTGGAGACATTGGAGAAGATTATAGAAACAATGCCACAACGAATGTGTGCTGGAATCAAACATAAAAGTGAAATATTTGAGTTTTTTTGGTGGCGACTTTTTTTTTTTGGCCAGGCAGTGTATTTTAAACACAAAATGGTATCACCAGAAAAACTTAACTTTGTACAGGATTCATTGAAAGACAAACAAGAATTCTTCATGAAAATGAGAACAGAAACAGTGCTCAAGATCTGCGAGGTGTCTGATCTTTGACAGAAAAATGTTTATTACAGTTTGATTACTCAACATATTATTTCATATTTCAGCAGACAAACGAGAAATTAAATCAATCACTGCTGATAAATTAACCCAGAACCACTGCAGAGGCTGAAATAACTCAAAGCTACATTTTTATGATGAAGCTCAAGGAACCAACAATAGGTTGTTCTGCTGACACTGTTTAAAGGAACGGAGCAACATGATACTGAATAGAGAATCTGTCCACTACAACTCCAGGACTGTCTCCAGTTTCTTGTCTTCTAAACTGGGCTAAGCTAAGCTAGTTGTGTTAGATAGTCGCACTGACATCAGGCGTCCAGAAAATGTTGAAGATGTTTTTGTATTAGGAAACGTAGGAAACCATCCAGAGGATTTTAAATGCACTGCTCCAAAAAAGGAAAGGAACACTTTGAAAACACATCATATCTCAACAGGTGTAAAATCCTGCAGGATGTCTCTGCTGATATGGACTGGGTAATGTGTCAGGAATGAAAAGATGCCCCACTGATTAATAGAAATAAAAAAGGTTCAACCTATGGATGGCTGAATTCAATGACACAATGAAAACCAAAGTGATAATGGTCAGTGTTGGGAAGGAATTTTTTAAAATGTATTCCATTACAGAATACATGCCCTAAAATATAAATTGTAATGTATTCCATTCCTCAATCTGAGTAACATATTCTGAATACATATGTCCCCCCCCCCATGTTGCTGGAGGTCGTGTTGTTAGTGGATATGCTACTGGAGGGCTCTAAAACCTTCTGGATTTCAAAGTCAAAACTTTAAAAAGGTGACGTCATATTTTGGAGGACGATCAGTCTTGAATGTTGTTGCTTGCTCAACCTCAGAGAGTCATTGTGTCCAGAACCTGCAAAACTGTTTCTGGATATAAAGCACAGTTCTGCCACGTCTTCTCTCTTCTATGTGTCTTATCCTGACAGGTCCCTCATCAGGAGTGAACTAATGTAAAACTACACTCAAGCAGTATCAGAATCATCTTTATTGCCACGTATGTTTACACACATGAGGAATTTGTTGTGGTGGGTGGTTCAATAAACATAAGTCAAGAAGAGTAATGACACTAACCCTGAGAGCTGTTGGCAGAGGGCAGACTACACATTGTCTGGTTCCCTTCATTCAGGTTTAGAGACTTCCTCTCTTTATTTAAAGGTGAGATCTGAACATTAATGCCTCTCTCTGCAGTGGATAACGTGACCGGCTGTCATTTCACCAGATTCAGGATCAGGATATAGTGTTCATGCTTTCTTGAGGGCAAGTCAAACAGTGTTCACTAAACACTTCAAGATCCATCTATTTTATCTGCAGCAGCAGATGCTCGGAGCTCAGGTTCACAGGCTTTTAACACTGTGCCATCTTATTTATGATGTTCCCTTCCTCTAATGCTGGTTCTGTCTGATCATTGTTGTTGATGCTGCTCTGTAGCCTGGTCACTATTAATCTGATTCACAAATAAATGTAAAGTAAAGTAAAGTCAACGCCTCTCCTTTAGATAAAGAAGTATTTAGTTAACACTGTGTCACCAGCCAGACGTCTTACGTATCAGAGAGAACGACGGTTCGAGATCCACTCGATGGACAAACCACACAACATGCACAAGGAGTTTGACCTTCGACTTGCCAAACCACCGCTGAGGCATCGATTTTACGCTGTGTGAAGTCAGCCATGATGAAACTAGCAGAGACACAGACAGGAAACATAAGTGTGCCCGCCAGAATAAAACCAGGTTCAGACAGAAAACCCTTTCTGACTGATGGGACACGACGACCAGAGCTGTTCGGTGATGATGATGTTCCTGAAACAGATTCAGTTAGTGACACACACACACACCTGTTCACACCTGTTCACACCTGTTCATGTGCAGGATAGTGCGGCTTCCTGTGCTGATGTTGCTGATGACCACAGAGGTGGGCAGGTTACACGCAGTGTGCTCAGATACCAGAGACACATCGATGCAGAACTTCTGAAAATCCTCAAAAATAAAACTACAGACAGGAAAATGTTTACATTTCCATGGGCCTCCAAAAGAAAAACTGTAGAGAGGAACTTTTTTACATATCCAGCTCCAGGTGAACATGTACAACAGATTGAATTAATATAAGAGGATAATATTTTCTTTATTTGTTTTCACAGTTAGTTGTTGACAATAGATATCAGTAGAGAACAACTAGATTCAGTACTTCAGTAAAAAGGTAGTCACAATGATATAAGAATACAGTGCATGCAGTTACATTATATGCATAACTAGTCTGGGTGGTTGTGCTGAGATCAAATATATATATATATATATGTATATATAAACACTACCGTCTTGTTACTAATAAAATGTCATTCCTTATTGCTGAGTAGTTGACCAGAGTAGTGGTGAGTGTATTAGGGTTACTGATGTTGCGGCGTGTACTCACTCTGCCACAGGACCAGCAGACAATGAACCCATGAAGGCACAGGAAGCTCCGAGCAGTGACAGCACCGTGCACGAGTTTGAAGCATTTCCTCCTCGTTGCCAACGCTGCGACAGACACCTGCAGGATCATCAGTCAATAAAAACATTTCAAACTTTGATCATGTCAGAGTGAAAACACTGGAGATTTAAGCAGAGTCAGAAAGGGGAAAAGTGGCAGAGTAGATAAATGATGTGTGACTTCATTCCATCATGTTGTATGTGAAGGTTCTCAGAAACAGACTCATTTACTTTTAGACTCTCTAAACATGTAGTTTGAGTTTGTAGTAAACATTAAGAGATAAATAACTTCTGTCCTGCTGAGTGTGGAGGAGACATGATTCATTCTTTCACTCCCCACCAGTGACTCTAACCCAAAGTCCAAGGTCAGTAGAGTATTTGTTGGGATCAGCTCTGTTATGATCTCGGTAATTAGTCTGTCCTCACATTCAAACATTGTGTCCTGTTATCTGTAATGATTACCAACCAAATGTTTAGCTATGCTATTGATAAGGTTATTCATAAATTATTAATTATTTAACCTTAATACACCACAGTATATTTACTATGGGGTCCTGACGTTTGAGGCTCTGTTCAGTAAAATACGGATAGGTTAGTTTGTCTCTCTGCAGAGCCAAGACAACAAAGTCATGAGTTAGCATTAGCCTGTCAGTAGTAACGTTAGGGTGTGTTAGCATTAGCCTGTGAGCTAACCTGTTGTCAGTGTCTTCTTCAGGGTATTTGTTGACCACGTTGATGATGTCCAGGCAGACTAAACCCACACACAGAATCTTTTTTTGTTCCTCCATGTTGGTCCAGACAGTCTGATCATGTCATGAATAGCTCTGCTCTGGACTTTGATACAAAACTGTCTCATCTTCCCCGTTTTCCTCCTCCTCCTCCTCCTTCTTCTACTACTAATACTACTACCACTTCTTCTTCTTCTTCTTCTTCTGTTTCTTGGCAGATGACTATTTTGTAGTATACCGCCACCAACTGTACAGGAGTGTGTAATACCATGAACGTCATGGAGTCTAGGCTTATATTAAATCAAAACAAACCAAAAAAAAGAAAAAAGAAAAAAAAGAAATTATATTCTTTTCATTAAACCAGTATTATGAAGGTAAATAAATAAAGCTTTCAGTCTCTCACTTGTCATGCCCTTTTCTTCCAGAACTTCATTAATTGAGTTCTCCCCTTCCATTTCTTGCCAGATTATTCTATTATCATTATACTTCTCACACTTAAAAAGTACATGATCAACATCTTCTCTGACTTGGCACACTATGCATAAACCTTTACCCTTTCCTACTATATGTAAGGTAGAGTTTAGTCCTGTATGCCCTACTCTAAGTCTAGTATAGACCACTTCTTCTCTTCTGCTTAGACTCAGCGAATTAACCCTTTTCCCTGTCACATTCTTCTGATATGTATGGTAGTGTCTTGCATCAACCTTTGCATCCCATTCCCTTTGCCATTTTTGTATAATTACTGATTTGATAATGGATTCGACTTCTCCCTTTCCCATTGGAACATTAATTCCTATATATTTGTTTTCCAACATCTTTTTTGCAATTTTATCTGCCTCTTCATTACCTTTAATGCCTATGTGAGCTGGAACCCAACAAAATTGAATAATGATTCCAAGGTTCCTGAGCTGCAGTAACAGATATTTAATTTCAATAATCAAATCTTCCCTTGAAGAGTGACCTGTATCTAGACTATGTAAAGCTGCCATGGAATCTGTACAGATTACATTTCGCAATGGCTTAACCTCTTCGATCCACCTAAGGGCTGTTATTATCCCAGTCAGTTCAATAGAATATATAGATAACATATTATTTAGTCTATACCCCCCTCTTTTGTTAAATTCGGGAATATATATTCCAATACAACCATGCCCATTTTGTGGATCTTTTGATCCATCAGTATATATTTGTACATATCCATAAAATGCTGTTTTTAAATACCCCTGGCAATATGCTGCAAAACTTAGTTCATTTGGATACTCCTTCTTTCCTTTTAGTAATTCACTGTTGACCTCTGGTGATGGGAGAAACCATGGGGGAACCGCACTTAGAACCAGTGAAGGACTAAATTTAAATTCTTTAATTCTGTATTGTTCTGCTGTGCTGTTAATGTTCCAGCCGAACCCTTTTGATTCAGTTTGATATTCCCAGCAATCCTTCAGAACTGATATTGCTGGATTATTAATACTTCCCATCAGCCTAACCCAGTATGTTAGAGACAACTTAATATATCTTAGACTAAGTGGAGATTCTTCAGATTCTATTAATAACGCACTTGTGGGGGTTGTTTTAATAGCTGCTAAAGCAATTCTTATAGCTTTGAATTGAACCCTCTCAAGTTTTCTTAAAGACGTTTTACATGCTGAACTATAAACTACACATCCATAGTCTATGGAAGATCTTATTAAAGCTGTATAAATGTACATCAACGACTTTTTATCTGCTCCCCAACATTGTCCAGTGATCATCCTCATTAGATTTAGTACCTTTTTACATTTTGTTTCAACATGCTCTATATGATGCTTCCATGTAAGCCTTTCATCTAACCACATCCCCAAATATTTAAATTTCTTTTCTCTTTCAATTGGTTGATTGTATAACAGAACTTTATAATTTTCTGGGATTCTTCTTTCTGGTAAAAAACATAACCTTTGTTTTAGGAATGGAGATTTTAAATCCCCAATCAATACCCCATTGCTCTAACATTTGTATGTCCTTTTGAATAGCTGTGGTTATGTATGCTATGTTGCGTCCCCTTTTCCATATGACTGCATCATCTGCATATAACAATCCTTAATTTCTTTCCCCTAATTTTTCAAATATGTCGTTTACCATAATGTTGAATAGTATGGGACTAATAGCACTCCCTTGAGGAATTCCACTTTCAACCATATATTCTTTACTAGTTCCATTACCAACTCTGACTCTTATTGAACGTTGTGACAGAAAATCAAGTATATAATTATACATTCTCCCATTGATTCACATTTTATCTAACATAATTAATAGACCCTCTCTCCACATTGTGTCATATGCTTTTTCAATATCTAAAAACACTGCCACCATGACCTCTTTCATAACTAGTGTCTTCTCTATTTCATTGCTGAGTTTTACTAAGGCATCAGTAGTTGATTTACTTTTCCTGAACCCTGTTTGATATTTATTAAATGGACATTTATATTCAAGAAAATAATTTAACCGTGCCACTACTATCTTTTCCATTAGTTTTCCTAAATGTGAAGACAAAGCAATGGGTCTATAATTCTCTGGATTGTAAGAATCCTTACCTGACTTGGGAAGGATTGTTGCATTTTTCCACACTTTTGGTAATTTCCCTTCTTGCCATATCTTATTGAATAATTCAAGAATTTTTTCTAAGAATTTATCAGGTAGATTTCTAATCATTACATAACATGTTATCACATCCTGGCGAGGAGTATCCTGTATTTTTTTAAAAAAAGGATGTTCCAGGTTTCTCTTAATGAGTAAGACTCACAGGATAGTAGGGCTGCAACTAATGATTATTTTCATTATCGATTAATCAGTCGATTATTTAAGCGATTAATCGATTAGTTGTTTGGTCAATAAAATGTTAAGAAATATTGAATAATATCAGTGTCTCACAAACCACAAGATGACATCCTCAAATGTCTTGTTTTGTCCACAAACCAAAGAGATACTCAGTTTATTGTCATAAAGGAACAAAGAAACCTAAAATATTACTCAATATTACTCAAAAAGATTACTCGATTATCAAAATACTTGACGATTAATTTAATAATCGATTATTGGTTGATTAAAAAGCTCTACAGGATAGGATGTATAATTTGGACAATGCTTAGTTATTGCACAAAGAATATTATTAAAAATAACTAACTTCAGTGACAATCCAATAAAGCAAACTCAGGTTGCTAACAATGCCTGTTAATATTAAAACATGATCAGTACCTCTGGAATCTCCAGCTGGTCCATGTCTGTGTGCATCAGTCCAATTTGCCACAGCTGCTCTGGACTCTGGTTGCCTTCAAACCTGAGTGGATGATGGTTCCAGCCTTCTGTAAATATCTCCAAGTCTGTCTTAAGTCTTGGAAGAATGACATAGTGCACACAGAACAGGTCCTCTGTTGATGAGATGTCCAGCAGTCCTTCATTCTCCAGCGAGTGCAGTAACTGATAGTACTTTGACAGTACTATGACTCTGACATCCCGCCAGAGACGCTCAATCCTATGGATGACAATACAGTGTTAAGGAAAAAAAACAAGTAGTCTAAATCCAAGGCAGGTTGTGGTTGTCTCTATGTACATGTGTGTATGTGTGTGTGCATTTGTGTGTGTATGTCTCTCAACAACCTGACACTTCACACTTTATCACACTTTGAATGAAAGAGAGTGCAGCAGCCATACTTGGTAGCCATTTTATAAACACAATAGTTCATTAAAGACCAGCCCTGTGTTCCCATACCCATGGTACCATACTATTTAGTATGCCAGAAAAAAAATTAGTATGTCCCAATACATAGTATATCAGATGCAATATGTCCCAATGCATAGTATATCAGATGCAGTATGCCAAAAGTACCAGGATATTCTAACATGCCTGCATGCTGTCAGTGTTTGTATTATTGTATGAGGAACCCAGTAAGATTAGCGACCTCAGAAGCTAATGGGGATCTTAAATAAAGAAGAATAAAAGATTCCATGGCAATAAGTGAGTTAATGGAAATATTGCACTTTACCTCTGATTATGAACACTTTTACCAGAGATGAAGCTTCCCCGGTCAGTCCCACGCACAGAAAACATGAATCTCGCAATCTGCACATTTTCGACTCCCTGATCTCCTCTGACCCTGAAATTCACAGTTGACCAAAGGTCTGTCAAAGATATGCTCAGCTACAAGTATCATAGTATGAGCTAGTTTTACAAAGAAAATGCTTTATTCTATGAAATCACCTTAAAGGGACTCCGTGTCTTTGAGTTCCCTCAAGGAAGAAGCCAAAGGCTGTTGATGCCCGGTTGTTAGTTGAAGCATTCAAGTACATTACCTGCATAAAACAAATAAAAAAACATTAAAAACACAGTAGTTCAATACAATAGGTAATGTAGTTGAAATTGTGAGTGTGTATTGTAAAAACATTTTTGAAAAAGTGGTATGAAAGAATTCTTTAGGACTGTTCTTAATACCTTTTCTTGGGGGTTCGAAGCATAAAAATAATGAAAAATAAAATAAAAAAATTCTATTTGCCATTAGAATATCAAAGCATCAAACAAAGCTTAAAATTATTCGGGTCAGCCCTAATGTCAGCCAAGCGTGTCTCCAGACCTAAAACCCTGTTGAGCATCTGTGGGGCATCCTCAAATGGAAGGTGGAGGAGCACAAGGTATCTAACCTCCACCAGCTCTGTGATGTCATCATGGATGAGTGGAAGAGGTTTCCAGTGGCAACCTGTGAAGCTCTAGTGAACTCCATGCCCAAGACAAGTAAAGGCAGTGCTGGAAAGAAACGGTAGCTACACAAAAAAATGACACTTTGGGCACAATTTGGACATTTTCACTTAGGGGTGTACGCTGCTATAGACTTAGACTGCTGGGGGACACATCTGGTTACATGGATCCCTCTCCTCTCCTCTCCTCTCCTCTTCCCTCCTCTCCTACCAGAAGCTTCCTCCTTCAGCTGTTGTTAACATTTCCATGTTTCTCACATTCTCTGTTACAAACTGTTTTCTTGTCTGTAACAACATCTATTGCACGTCTGCCCGTCCTGGGTGAGGGATTCCTCCTCTGTTGCTCACCCTGAGGTTACTCCGATTTTTCCCTGTCAAAAGGGTTTTCCATGGAGTTTTTCCTCAGTCGATGTGAGGGTCTAAGGGCAGAGGATGTTGTTATGATGCTATGTGAAGCCCTTTGAGACAAACTGTTTGTAAAAACGGGCTATACAAATAAAATTGCCTTGCCTGCCTTGCCCTCACTTTTGTTGCCAACGGTTCAGAAAGTAATGGCTGTGTGTTGAGTTATTTGGATGGAACAGCAAATTTACACTGTCATACAAGCTGTACAATGACTACTTTACATTGTATCAAAGTGTCATATCTTCAGTGTTGTGCCATGAAAAGATATAATAAAATATTTACAAAAATGTGAGGGGTGTACTCACATTTGTGAGATACTGTGTATATATATATATATACACATATATTTTTTAAATTTGTGTCCACTCAAGTGAAATGCAGTCTTACCTTCCTTGAATATCCGTCCACTCCACCAAAGATTACAATGTTGTATCTAGGAAACCAAAAACAAACTGTAATGACACTCTGAATTTGAAACACTGATTTGAAATAATTGTCTACAAGGACACATATAAAGCTGAACCTGAACCTGAACCTGATTGACCTAGACTGAACATTAAAAACAGTGTTTCTTCTCTAAAAAAGCAAAAAAAAAAATAAATACATTACCTTATCAATTTGTTGTTTTGTGTCCACATGCACAAGCGAGAGGGGTCCTCGCACAGAATAGGTCCTTCTCACAGTGCAGCCAAGACCAGCCAGTCTAGAGAGGATGCCAATAGAATCCACTCTATGCATTGAGGCAATCATTCTTGCCCACTGCACACGAATACCCATGGACAGCAACCTTCCCCTAACCATCCGGTAACTAGCAGTGGGCATGTCATTCTTTATGGCCACCACCACATTGTCCAACTCCTCATCACTCATGGAGCTATAAAGCTCTGAAACAGACAGGCCAAACTCTGTCATCCTCCTAAATATTGTGCGCTCAGAAACACCAAGCAGTTTGGCAATGCAGGGCACTGAGAGATTTGTCTGCAACATCTCAGCCAACTGCTCTCTGTCAATGTCAAACCTCGGACGTCCTCTCAGACCAATTACCACTGCAGGATCTGGTGCTGTTATATCCAAATTTTGCCTGACAAGTCGAAAAACCTCCTGAACAGCTTGAATAATAGCTTGGGGTATGTCCACATGTCTTGCAAGTGCTTGCAGGAGGTACATCTCCTGGCGACACACAAACTCCATGAAATCCAGATCCAGTGGAGTTCGGCTGAGAGCTACCTCAAATTTGTTCAGGATTCGCTCAAGGATGTGACGTCTCAGAATATGCTGTGGAGAACAAAAAAGTGCACTTGAGGAAATGTCACATGTCAGACATCTATGGACTATTTTAAAAAGGCAGTCATTTTTGGGTGATAATTTTTTGTTTATAGGACAATTCCAGACAAATTCGACCTAGAGCTAATAGTTTCCTTGTTTTTAGGTCTAAAAAAAGGAATCTGAATATTTTATTTCCAATTACTCCTGTTTTGCAGTAATTCTGTCTGTCCCCGCATCAGGCTTTATGCACAGCCCCGAGGCAGCGTACTCTTCTGTCCAATAACTTACACACGAAGCTTCACTTTTAATTCAAACAAACTAATGCTACTGCCACAAGTGTTAGATTTCATCAATGAGACCAACATTTATCTCCTAAAAATAATTTAACCAGTCGGTGGTAAACCTCTAAAAGCCATTGGATCGTTTTGTCCCCCATGACGACATAGGTTGGCCGGCCAGAGCAAGTCAGCAGACGGGCTGCTCCCTCTGTGTTGTCCCGGGCAGTCACTTCTCCGAAAAACTTCTCCGTGACTACTGAGGTCAGAGTCAGACACATATGGCCTAATCAGTTTGTCCAAAGATAGCCTAATAGCTATTTAGGCTGTTTACATCCCCAAAAAACACATTTTTTCCAGTGTCAGATGGCTATTCTAACATACACCGAGGGATTTGTTTACTTCAAGAAAGCGACATGTTTATAAACAGAGCTGTAATACAAAGTCTTGTGAAGTAAACTCTGTCTGTGGAAAGACTTTATACTATAAAACAATTCAATGGTGCAGCTCATTTACAAAATGTTATCGGACTGAATGGCTCAATTTCTGAACCAGCCTGCCATTTTTCAGCTGCTCCATGATTCAGCGGCGGCTGTCAATTCCCTCTCAAGTTTTAAATGTGTCATAATGAAACTAGTAAAACAAAATATCTCTTACGTGAGGCGTTTCCACAGCCATAGCTCTTGATGATAACGTTAACTAAGAAGTTATCTGATACTACTGTCTTTGACGTTACCTGAATGGCGGTTCGGCAAACAGCTTTTTGGTGCATTACCGGCACCTTCTGTTCTGGAGTGTGAATAAGTGTGGTTTGTCCCGTTTGTCCTAGTAGTGTTGCCGTACCCTGCTGTTCAACTGGCCAATAGGCTCAACCAATTATATTCGGAGATACAATGCCCCCCAGGCCCGTCCCCCTCACTGACAAAAACGCCCACTAAAAGAAATAACTCGCGCGCGAGCAGGGGACAGTTTTCCGCGCGAGGAGAGGAGAGTTTCGCGAGTGAGCAGGGGAAAGTTTTGCGAGCTGTTTTTTCTCCTCGCAGGCTACAATATTGCTCCAGGGGGTATAGATACAGGATACAAAATAGCTCGCGAGTGCTTGGAAAAGCGCTCGGGGGGGAAAAATGCGTGCGCGGATGTTTGATTTGCGCTCGCGCGAGTCTCGTTGCGCGCGCACGATTTATGGCAGGGTTCTAATTCCATACTCCTGGCCCCTCAAAGTTTCCATGACGCCCCATGAAACAGGAAGTTGCATTAAATGTGCTTTAAACGTGCTTTAATTCAGTCCAAAGTGCATAAAACTTTACAGTATTGTTACTGGTCCCTAATTGAACACATCCATATGTCAATATTCATACAATTATTGTAGCGCCACCTATTGTGAACAGGAAATGTCCTGTGAACAGGAAATGTATCTAGTGTCTGTTGTATGAGCTGCCATTCCTGTCAGGATGATTTTTATTGTCTTCAGATGTTATCAGGACATACTTGTGAGTTTCATGATCACTCCCTGCGAAGATTGTGAGTTTTCGTTAAACTTTGGCCAGTGGTGGTAGTGAAAGTAAAATTTTTCACCGTCTCACTGATTCTATCATCAGTGCACACGTAGTTCGCTACTTTGTCCAGCAGATGGAGCCAAAGTATTTCTCTCTGCTGGCTGAATGTCAGTGTGTGTGTGTATGTTGGTTAACCTTCTAATGATTGGTGAGGCTGTTTTAACATACTTTGATGACACAGAGAGAATAATTATACAACTGTTTGTTGATGCCACAGAGAGAATACAGTCAAAAGAGCCGAGACTATCTGTGCTGCCGCTTCTGGCATGCACGTCTCCACCTGAGGGTGGCAGTGTGGCGATTGCAATTGTAGTAGTTTCAAGAGAAGAAGTCGTTTTGCAGCTAAAGTTCAGCCTTACCGATCGTTCAGGAGTTAAGAGAACATACACTATATTACCAAAAGTATTCGCTCACCTGCCTTTACTCATTCTATGAACTGAAGTGCCATCCCATGTTATCCCCCTGTTAAAAGGGGGTGAACCCACACATGTAAACAACTACAGACCAATCTCCAAATTGTGTATATTAGCCAAATTGTTCGAGAGGATCATCAGTGACCAGCTAAAAGAATTTGTAGAATCAAATAATATTTTATCTCCACTACAATCTGGTTTCAGAAAACAGCACAGCACTATTACAGCTGCGCTAAAGGTCCTAAATGATTTAATTGAGGCAATGGACAGCAAAAAATATTGTGTCGCTCTGTTTATTGATTTGTCAAAAGCATTCGACACGGTAGACCACAACCTGTTGATTCAAGCCCTATATCGTATTGGTTTATCTAAACATGCAGCTGCCTGGTTTGCCGACTACTTATCAAGTAGAACACAATGTGTTCAGGCGGCTGGATCTACCTCCTCTTTTCTGGACATTACCAAAGGGGTGCCCCAAGGGTCAGTGCTGGGACCCATTTTATTCTCAATTTATATAAACAATCTCTGTAACAATTTATCAAATTCAATGTATCATCTTTATGCAGACGACACCATTATTTATTGCTGTTCAACCTCTCTCACTCAGGCTTTTGAGTTTTTACAAGTTGCTTTTAGTGTTATCCAGACTCGTTTAGATGATCTTAAACTGGTTTTAAACACAGATAAAACCAAGCTCATGATTTTCTCTCAGGCAAAGGTGCTACCACAGAACATTACAAATATTTTAACAACCAAAGGAAAACCTATAGAACTGGTCTCGAACTACAAGTATCTGGGCTTTACCCTAGATCAGGAGCTCTCATTTAAAGCCCATATTAACAAGCTGGTCACTAAACTTCGGGTGAAACTTGGGTTCTTTTTTAGAAATAGAACCTGCTTCTCTCTCAGGGTCAGAAAGAAAATTGTGACAGCAACCTTCTTGCCCATTCTTGACTATGGGGACGTGCTCTACTTGAATGTGTCATCCAAATGTCTCCAGTCTTTGGACACCGTTTTTCATTCGGCACTGAGATTCGTCACAGGGTGTAGACGCCTCACCCACCATTGTGAATTGTACTTGAAATCGAACTTGCCTTCTCTGAGTGCACGCAGATATGCACATTGGCTGACTTTAATTTATAAGGCTCTCTTAGGCATGATACCTTCCTATTTGTGTGTTTTATTGCAGAAAACAAGCAGTTCTTATGCCTTGCGTTCCTGTTTAACCCTTGTTTTAACTGCTCCCCGGGTAAGGACTGAATTTGGGAAAAGAGCATTCAGCTTTGCCGCCCCTTTGGCATGGAATACTCTACAGACTGAGCTAAAACTCTCTAAACTGATTTCACTTGGAGCCTTCCGCTCTATCCTGAAAGACAGGCAGCAGAAATTCATTGAACAGTGCCTGTGTTTCAAATCTTGATTTGTTTGTTGTGCTACTGCTCCCACGTCTCTGACTGGGACTGCTGTTGCATCTCTAGGATTGCATGTTTTGTTCTGTCTGTTGCTCTTTGTGGTCTGTGTTGACATGTGCTGCTGTTGTGCCTCGTGCTGCTGACCTTTTTGGCCAGGTCACCCTTGTGAAAGAGATCTTGATCTCAATGGGCTTTTATCTGGTTAAATAAAGGTTAAATAAAAATAAAAATAAAAAAATTCCTAACTCATAGAATTCAATATGATGTCGGTCCACCTTTTGCAGCTATTACAGCTTCAACTCTTCTGGGAAGACTGTCCACAAGGTTGAGGAGAGTGTTTATAGGAATTTTTGACCATTCTTCCAAAAGCGCATTGGTGAGGTCACACACCGATGTTGGTCGAGAAGGCCTGGCTCTCAGTCTCCGCTCTAATTCATCCCAAAGGTGTTCTATCGGGTTCAGGTCAGGACTCCGTGCAGGCCAGTCAAGTTCATCCACACCAGACTCTGTCATCCACGTCTTTATGGACCTTGCTTTGTGCACTGGTGCACAGTCATGTTGGAAGAGGGAGGGGCCCGCTCCAAACTGTTCCCACAAGGTTGGGAGCATGGAATTGTCCAAAATGTTTTGGTATCCTGAAGCATTCAATGTTCCTTTCACTGGAACTAAGGGGCCAAGCCCAGCTCCTGAAAAACAACCCCATACCATAATTCCTCCTCCACCAAATTTCACAGTTGGCACAATGCAATCTGAAATGTACCGTTCTCCTGGCAACCTCCAAACCCAGACTCGTCCATCAGATTGCCAGATGGAAAAGCGTGATTCATCACTCCAGAGAACGCGTCTCCACTGCTCTAGAGGCCAGTGGCGGCGTGCTTTACACCATTGCATCCGACGCCTTGCATTGCACTTGGTGATGTGTGGCTTGGCTGCAGCTGCTCGGCCATGGAAACCCATTCCATGAAGCTCTCTGCGTACTGTACTTGGGCTAATCTGAAGGTCACATGAAGTTTGTAGCTCTGTAGCAATTGACTGTGCAGAAAGTCGGCGACCTCTTTGCACTATGCGCTTCAGCATCCGCTGACCCCTCTCCGTCACTTTACGTGGCCTACCACTTCGTGGCTGAGTTGCTGTTTTTCCCAAACGCTTCCATTTTGTTATAATAGAGCTGACAGTTGACTGTGGAATATTTAGGAGCGAGGAAATTTCACGACTGGATTTGTTGCACAAGTGGCATCCTATGACAGTTCCACGCTGGAATTCACTGAGCTCCTGAGAGCGGCCCATTCTTTCACAAATGTCTTGTTTCACAGTCTGCATGCCTGAGTGCTTGAATTTATACACCTGGGGCCAGGCCAAGTGATTAGAACACCTGATTCTGATCATTTGAATGGGTGAGCGAATACTTTTGGTAATATAGTGTATGTCTGTGAGTATTATAAATGCGTAGTCAAGTGTGTTGGTGTAACAGCTGTTTTATAAGGTCGCGGCCGGTTGATGTTGCCGCCGCTATGGCGATGCTAGTTCCGTTAGCCTGTCTATGGTGTTTCGCATTGTACATTAGCATTAAGCTAGCGGAGTTTATACTTCGTTGTTATAATGTCAGTCTTTAATAGATGTAAAGAGAAGTAACTCACTAAACATTAGACGTCTGATTGACGCACAGATCATGTCTATATTGCGTCCGTCGGTCCATGACCAATTCTGGACGTCTACACGACGTGTAAACTAGGTCTGCTATTTCGACGTGTAACCATGACCCCATTTAGACGTCAATGTGCGGTTCAACATTTGATCGTCAGACGAGATAACTTTTCTGGAGGTCATATGGACGTCTAAGACAGGTGCAGGAAATTGACAAATGTATTTTTTTTAAATTTTATTTAAGATAAATATCAAACTTGTTATCAACATGATTAATCAATATGAATGATTAATAATTTATATTCATATTCACTGTTGATTGCTGAATATTTAGGAGGATGACAGAGTTTGGCCTTTAATTGAGATTAAATAAAATATTTATTATTTATTTATTGTACATGATATTTTGTTATTTTACGCCGACGAGCGTGGGGTGCGAGGGCCCGTTCAACGCTGCTCGCAGCTTTAATTTTTATTAAGTTTATGAATTTTATTTATGTTTGTTCTTATTATTTTATGGTTTTATACATAACAGGGTAGATTGTATGTGGTTTTACATAAACAGGGAGAGGGATCCTGGAGGACGGAAGGCATGTTGTTAAAAATGAAGCTCCCGCGCCCTGGCTTGAGTAGTAACGACCCAGTCCTCTTTCTTAACTATGATCTTCTGCAGCAATTTTATTCATTTGTTTTTATCTGAATCTTTTTATTAATTTTACTTTTAACCAAACCTGGTTCATTAAAAGGAGCAAAAAGAAGGTATTTTATACATTTTATTCCCGTGTCCATGCCCTTCGCAGCGCTCATCTTCTTCCCCAACCTAACCCTTCGGGATGGCGGGGTCCCAAGATCCTCTTTTATCTTAACCCCAAATCCCCTTCACTTTCGGAAGTCAAACCATGAATGGGATGGTAACTTGATCCACAGATTCCTCTCCTCTGGGACTGATGGGGCTGGCCCATCATGGGGACGCTGGATGGAGTGTGCATGGTCCCAAAATACTCTTATTCCTAACCTCTTTCCCTAACTTCAGTCCTTTTTCTCTTTTCTTCTTTTTTTAAAAAACAATAACGAATAATTTAATTCTTCTATATGTAAGGTGAGATGTCACATGGAACTGATTTCACATAAATGTAAATATAATAATCAATACTTCCGTTAAAAAAGTAAAACTAAATTTATATTTGTTAAATAACATGTCTGTTTAAAAAAATAAATATTTCATGTGTTACTAATTCATTTTCATAATAAATACCTTCATATTGGTTAAAAACATTTTTGTTTCAGTTCAAACAGCAAAATTAAAATAGGGCTGTACTAATTTTTTGTTATACGGCATATCCATAGAAACTACAACGAGTTTTTTCGTTTGTGACGACGCCTATATAAGGAGCACTGAGTATAAGCCCTCAATCTCGTCTTGACCACCGAAGGAGCAACACGGTTTTTCAGAGCTCTCCATATTTCTTTGTGTGCCTTGCCTGAAGAAGACCCTCTCAGGTCGAAACGTTGCAGGCACACAATTTCTTTTCAGAAAAGCAAGTAATTTTTTTGAAGGACTTTTGCAGCACATTTGGAGTGCATTTTTATTTTCGTTTTGTTTTGTGGAGTGGCACGTTGAGGTACATTTTTAGTTCATTTTATTTAATTCATTGTTTTTATTTCATTTTGATTTTTATTTCATAAAAAATATAAAACACATTAAAAACATTTAAAAACATTAAAAAAACATTAAAAAAAGGATAAGGATAATTATATTATTTTCATTTCATATCTCTTTATATAGTAACATTGTTTGCATACAATACCAAAGGCGACTGGATAGTGCGGAGACCCAATATGGGTCCAGAAGATGGCAACTGGACCACGGTCCATTACGGAAGGAGGCGCCAGCGCTTCCTTCCAAAAAACTTTACCTCAGGTGTCGGTTTTGCGAGGGGGATGGACAGAGCACCTCACGGCCCTTTTAGGGCTCGGGAAAAAACTCGTTTTCCTAACCCCAAAATACTCTTATTCCTAACCCCTTATTGTAAATTTAAAAGTTATGGGAAAAATTCAAACATATGGAAGGATGCGCCAGCAATACCCATCCAATGAACAACAAAAACAACCCACTCAGGCTCAAGATAAATACAAAAAAAATCCCCATGATTACAAATATTCGGGGCAAAGACTTAAAGTACATAACAAAAAATCACCACAACAACAATTTTTGTGGGCAAACTGCAATACCATGTTTCCATAATGAAAATCAAAACTGACTCAATGTCAACTTTCCTAAATAAAAAATTGTAAAACAAATCAAAATCTCAGTCATCAGAGAACTCGACTGCTGGCTTCTTCATGAGAGCACTCCTTTTCAGCTTAAAGGCTTCACACCTCCTTGCAGGGAGTAGTTCTCTCTCACAGGATGCGAGGTACTCTTTGTACGCATCCTTGTAAGGACGGCCAGGGGTGAGGTCGATCAATGACAGCTCTGTGGATGACCATTTAATGGTCCTTGAAGCTGCCATGTAGTGAGTCCTGTGCATTACGACACCTGACGGTCCCTCACCAGGGTCAACCTCAACCCGTGCCTCCTCTGGAGGCTTTTCCTCCTGTTCCGGTTGGTCAAGGCAGGGCTTCTTTGCGGCTGGTTGAGGTTGAGGCCCCGGCATCCGGTACGGGATGTCCTCATGAAGGCACCATAACATGAACCCTGATCGACACGGGAGACTGAAGCGCGACTGCAGCTGCAGCTCCTGCATCATTTTCTACGTCAATGGCAGCTCCTTCATGAGCTCCCGCAGGCTCTCGTTCTCGACATAGGCATTGTTCTCGATCATGCCTATACACGAGAGGAAAGTGAGAGTGCACAGAAGCTTATCCCCCTTGATGCGCTCTGGAATCCACTGCAGGCACAAAGCAAGCCACCGTAATCCCTGCTCGCGGTAACATTGGAGCTTGCTGGCGAAGCAGAGACCCCGGCACTCCATGGCATCCAAAATCCCCGTCTGGATGATGGCCTGACGGGACTGCATGGACATTGGGGCATCCTTGGTGTAAAGCTAGATATGGTGTCGTTGGTCCCAGAAGAGCTTTAAGCTTTTCCCAACGTAGAAGCGCATGTCTGGGATCCAACGCAGCTTCAGTTCCTCCTGGCCACGCTGAAGGCAGATGGCAGGATCCAGTCCAGCCCTCGTGACCAAGGAGGTGCACTGCACAAAAGTCGCAGGGAATGGGAGCCTTTCAGGCTTCACCATCTTCTCTACAAACCTTTCGCAAGACAAAGCCCCGCTCATTTTCCCTGGACCATCGCTTGCCTTCAGCTGGGCCAGAGGAACCCTGCTGTGCCTGTAAACATCGCAGAGAAAGGCCAACCATAGCTTTCCTCCCACGACCGATGGTGCCGCTCCCAGGGAGTCACACAAAGCAAAAACCCGCTCCACCCTGAGCTTCTGTGTGACATCCCTGGTCCAATTCCCGAGTGGTGGAGAACACACATCGGCCATGGCGGAAGAGTGGGGAGCCAAGCCAAGGAAGCCCCTCATCCTTGTCAGGCTCTCAGGGTGGGTTGCAGAGGTTCCCAGACTGATTGTCAGTTGGTTGTCCATAGATAAGCTCCTCCAAGGCCAGCTCTGCCTGATAACCTTTCCAGGTGGCATCATAGCCAGCCTTGCCCTTGCTGCTCTCGTACACAGACTGGAGGACCTCATTCAGATGGCTCATGCTCTCCCGAACTACTGCAACAATCCCAAGCCTGTCCTCTGTCAAGAAAAGGGACAAGCATTGGTTTCTGTCTGAGCAACCTCAAGAGAGATGGCTCACTGAAGAAGTTCTCTGGTCTGAGTATGAGGGGGCAGTCATCTCCCACAAAGACACGCACCAGCTCAATGCGAGAGGTGAGGGGCTTCACCATCTTGAACTCCAGGTCATGGAAATGCCTCATGTACTGCAGGGCAGCGGCATACATAGCACTCATAACGTTATGGTGCAGGAGGTCACAGACGGCAATGACTCCACTCACAGGGTGCTTATGCAGCTTGGACATGTGTGTGTGTGGAGAGTCTGTGTAGACCTGAAGGAAGTTCAGGCTTCCACGAGACTCGTTGCCACGACACGCAGCGTCTAGGAGCGGCATGGCCACACCAAGTCCCATCCCGTCCAGATTACTCTGAAAGTTGGCGCACTGACTTAGACTGAGAACAGGGAACAAACAGCCACGGACTCCCACAAACTGCAGACCCTGCCTGGACCACAACAGGTGCAGCTGCCTGTCCTCAAACAACTCCACGGGCACCAGGTTACATGCAGCATGCACAGACATGTGTTTTATACCCCTAGCCTCCACCAAGTCAACTACATTCAGAGGATCCGGGTTCTTTTGCCCAAACTGGGATAGGGAGAGCATGGCTTTGAGGTCTGGGTGCTTATCTACCGAAGAAATGGCTCTGTCCAACACCCTCAGAATAAACTTCTGATCCTGCTCCAGGATGTTGAAGTATGAGGGGTTGGACAGGCTGTTCTTCTGGATAGAGTCGCGCCCCATGTCATCCATCCCAAGACCTCTCAGCTCCACCGTAAAGGCTTCCCGGACCCGGTTCAAAAAGGCTGTGGCTTGGTGGTGGGAGGTAGACTCCCAAGAGGCCCTAACCCGGGTACACTGGTACTACCGTCAGGTTAAAAAATAAACCATGTGTGGTCTGGGCCAGGCAGTGTCCAAAGCTATGTGGCCAGCCCAGCCGCTGGCCGGAGGCTGAGTTGCTCATGGGCACATGCTTTTTCAGGATGTGATGGTGGGACTTCATAGTGTTGGGGCGGAAGGGTGGGAGGGCCAAGTACACCACCCGGTCCTTGACGCACTCCAACTTGTGGAGCTCAATCACCACCCCGTCTATATCATAGGTGGTGCCCACAATCCCAGCTCCAGCAAAGTACTTGGTGGAGAACACAGGCACCCTGACCTCTGGGTCTGCCAAGAAGTCGGCTTTTGCAGTACATGAGGCTTTTCCTCAATTTCCTCAAATTGGTTGACTAAGTTTTCCGTGTTCTCCACTCCCACCTCCACTAAATCATCCACAAACTCCATCATGTGTGTGTCTCTGTGTTGTATGCTGTGTGTATGACTGTATTTATATGAGAATGATGTGTTGTGTATGTGAGTAGCTATTGACTGTGACTCTGTATGTTAGGTCTGTTCTCCTTGCTGTTCTGTCTGTGAATGACTGTCTTCTATGCTGTGTGTATGGCTGTATTTATATGAGAATGATGTGCTATGTATGTATCTCGAGCTGTTGACTGTGATTCTGAATGTTATGGCTGTTCTCTTTGCTGTCCTGAGAAGTAAAAAACAAAAAAGGAATAGGCGTGTCCCCACTGGTGAAGGCTATGCCACTTAAAGGAGTGAGAAGCAAGTTAAGCTTACCTTGCTTGATAAGTACTCTACAGGGTATAATCATTTAAAAAAAAAATAGCTGTTCCATTAGAAGTCTAAAAACATATCTACACCTTGTACAATCATGTATTTCAACAAAAAAACATAAATCTAATTAGTGTGTGTGTCAGAAATCTTCAATGTCTCAAAAAGTACCAGACAAAACTCCAGAAGTTGTGATCCCAAAAATGTTGAGGATTAGGATAGCTCGCCAAACAAATTAGCAATCAAAACACACACTACATGTATAAAATGTGTACATGTATGCCTGAATAATCACTGAAACAGAACAAGGAACTGGAATCTGGTAGATCTGATGAAGCTGGTAGGAAAGCTCACCTGACAATTCACCATTCTCCACCTGACTGTATATTTTAAATGACTTTAAATATATTAGTAAATATAAGTATGACTCAGTAACAGGATAATGTAATACTAAAGAAAAATTAGTCCGAGATCAACATGCTCTGATATGTATAACCTCTTCCAACATTGTAGCTTCTGAAAACATTGTCAGCAATGGTCACAATTTACACAGTAAAATTAATAAATTTCAAGTAAAGCATCAGACACAGAGAGGAAAGGTGATAGTCATGGAAAGGTTACACATTAGATAAATATGTGGCCTACTACTAACTACTACTTGAGTAGGCTGATAAAGGGAAGGATAAGTTATTTAAATTCATTAAAATGAATTATGTTTGAAAAACTTCGTAAGAACTATAAAATATATTACCTACAGTGCCCCATGGAAATTATTTAAGCCATCATTTGTATATGATAGTTATCAGTATATGTCACACCGCGGTAAATTTGTCTTCTTTACGTGCCTTGTGACTTCGTTTTATTTTGAAAAGTAACTCTCCTCTCGTTTCAGGTCACTTGCCCTTCCTCTTGTGTCACTGGTCTGATTGTTTCCACCTGTTTCCCATTAACCTCCTGTATCTGTGTCTTCCCCTCTCTTGTGCCAGTGTTTCGTCTTGACATTCACCCCAGCCTGATTCTAGACCAAGCCACAGATAAGAATACTTATCAAGATTCCTTATCTAGTCTTTTGCCTCGTAAGGAGTGATTTTTTTGTTCAAGAATTCTTGAGTTTTTTAGTTTGTCTGTTTCCAAAATAGAGTGCAGTTTGCCTCCTTCAGGAGTGATTTTGTATCGTTTATTCTTGTTTTCTCGAGCAGTCCTTTGAGGAAGTTTTTTGTAATTAATAAAACCTGCTTTTTTGGAACCGTCTTATATTGTGTCCAGTTCTGACATTATATAGTTTGTCTTCAAAAGCCACTGTGTTTTTGCAAGAAATCTCCAAGTTGTGCATCATGATTAAAGGCAAGTTTTTTTTACTAGGAAGATTTGAATGGAACAACCATGGTCACAAACCCAAAGAGGATGACAACACAGTTGGCCAAAAATGTCTGTTTCAGTTTGGAAAGCTCACCTAGGTGACTTTGAAATGGATGCTGTCGTCAGTGCTGCAAACACAAGTCTGATTCATGCTGGTGGACTTGCCAAAACACTGTGATGTTGGTGGACCAGATATCCAGGCTGAGAGCATTCAGTACATTGATGAACACGGACAGTTAAATACAGGAGAAGCTGTTCTCACCACGACTGGGACACTTCTATGTAGGAAGATAGTTCTTGCTGTAGGGCCATGCTTAAAAAAGAACCCAACACTTGTCATGGCAGGAGATACAATTCGAAAAACTTTCCAAGCAGCCAGTGTTGGAAAGGACAATTCGGAATGTTCTTAGGAAGGCAGAAGAGAATAATCCGTCTTCTGTGGTGATTCCAGCCATCAGCTCTAGGATCTTCAACTTCCCATTGTCATCATGTGCTGACATAATTGCCAGCACAATGAAAGACTATATCAACCAAAAGACACCTTTATATCCACTTTTCCAGATTGGTCTGGTCAATAATGATGACCCAGCTGTAGCTGAAATGGAAAGGGCATGCAAGAAGATCCTATGTCTTCCAGACACAAAGGAGAAAGTAAGTAAAAAGGAAACTGAGAGGACCAAATCAGTTTAGGTGAGACTGTTGCTCTCTCTCGCTCCTTCTCTTTCCTTTTCTTGGCCATGTGGTTGCATTTAATCACATAGGCACACTATTTATCTTTGGTCCCGATCCCTTCTGTAAGTGTGTCACTGGTGGTGAGGACCTGAATAGTTCTAGCACTGTTGTCCTCAAATAAAAATACATTATAATACTAATACTAACACTAATACTAAAACAAACACCACGATAAAAAGTTGTAATGTTTACATGTGTTTACATTTTTTGGTGTCAGGAGAAGACAATCAAATATTGAGGGGCCAACTTGGAACAATTCAAGCCCAACAGAAAAAAAACCTTCTGAAGAGATTATCCAGACCCTGAAGGTTGCAGACACAGGAACAAATTTTTCACCAGGATTACTGGTTAACCAGTGAATGCATCGATTTTGCCAGCTAACTTCTGGCCAAGGACAGTTGGTCCTATTGACGCAGGAGGAACTGTGGGAACACCACAAAACAAATTTGTCCAGATACTGAACATCCTTCCAGCGCAGCCACTGGATCGCAGTTAGCAATATTTTGTGATGAAAATCAGTTTACTGTGTATGATAGCAAACGTGCTCCCCTGGAGCCAAGAACTCCCCTGGCACTGCCCTGGCTTGTAAGGCCACAGTCTGACCATTTTGAGGTTTTGCAACCACAGTGGGGTGTTTTCCATCACATTTGCATATGCAGTATACAAAGGTCATCGACCAGAGCTATGCATGTAATGAAAGCAGGTTAAGGACACAGCTATACAAGTCTCCAACAAATAACCGCATAGTAATTGGAATCAACATCACAGAAAGTGAAGCTGAGGCAAATGTGACCAAAACTGTAGTGCCAGTCTACTATATTTGCAGAACAGCTCACTACAATAAGCCGATGGTCCAGTTTTCTAAATGCTAAGAGTGGTACCATCTCACCTGTGTAGAGATTCTGAGAAGCATGATTGGCAATGAAGAGATCTGGCGATACTTAAAATACTTGTGAAAAGGTAGTTATACTACAGAAAGTACCATTGAGACACTTCTTTATGGAGCAGTGTCTTCTGTCTGTACCCGGCTGGCCTTAGGCAGATGGGTCCCTCCATATGAGCTGGGTTCTGCTCAAGGTTTCTTCCTGTTAAAAGGGAGTTTTTCCTGCCACCGTTGCCTTCAGGCTTGCTCTGGGGGTTTCAGGCCGGGTTTGTTGTCTTGTACAACAAGGCTTGTTGTGTGAATTCTTAATATTCTTGTTAAGTTTTACAGTATCTGATTTATTTATATTACCATTTTTATAGTCAATTATAAGAAAAATATTCTCAACAGTTGTCACTATGATATTTAAAGGTTCCATTTGATAACTACATTTCTAATATTCTCATTGTTATTTGAAAAGATCTTTTTATTTTTCTTGTAGGTTTATTCAGAATACTGTGCAATATCAAAGATTTGGGGGAAGAAGAAAATGAAACATGCTGCAAATTTAACTTTTTGTTCAAAACTGAAGAGAAGTGAATTGAGGACAGTAACGGTCACTGTTAAGAGTCGAGTCAATATTTTTTTTATTTTGTATAAAGATTTTTTTATGATAGAATGTAAGTAGATGGTCTGTGTCAGAATGCTTTGAGATAGTTTGGATGATATTGTCATTGATTTTCTTCCAAATTCTACTGTAAAAAAAAACTTGAGCCATTGTACAGCAGTAGTCAGGGTCACTGACGAATCAAGACAATGGTTGAGCAAACCTATTAAGAAAATGGTTTTATGACTGTTTCGAAGAAAATGCTTTCTGATAGTTCAATACTTAATTTTCAAATTATACAGTAAAATGACTTGAAATGTTGCACAGTAATAGAAAAGGATGTTGTGAACAAGAATCAAATCTGTAGTCAAGGTAACCTATAAAGAAAACTCAATATTTAATGTTTAAATCAGAATCTACTAAATAAAGTTTTTTTTTTTTTTTTTTTACATTTCACATTTTGAAGTGTCCCAGCACCCGTACCATAAATAAATAAATAGACACGCAAGAAAAATCCAGCCGTTACTGGCTTGACTTGCTTTCTGTGAACGACGACTCACTTGGACGACATATGGGCATCTGGACACAGTAGGGACGATTTTGACACTTTCATGGACACTCAACTCTCATCACCCATCAGTCACATTAAAACCCACACTGGAGGATTCTGAAGTCACGTTTTTGGGGACAGCTACATTTAAAGGACCGGACTTTGGGCAAACTCGACAATTGGATATAAAAGTACACTTTATACCCACGGACGCACATACATTAATGCACAACGACAGCTTTCACCTACCTCACACCTTCAAAGGCATTGAACCGGATTTGCACAAGAACGGAGGACAGGGACCAGGCAATACAAACACCATTTAGGGCATTAAGAAAACGAGGATACTCTAAAACAGACCTTGAAGTATCAACCGGCTACTCCCACACCAGATCCAGGGACAACAGAGGGAGGGAAAAACATTTTGCCATTAATTTCCACCTACTCTTTGGCCACTGTGGCAGGCCATTGGAGAATAAAAAGGAATTTTAACGCCAGCTCACTGGCTACACATCAATTAAAACAGTACCATGTAATCTCAGCATTCAGAGATTGCATGGTATCTGGTTAGGGCCACATTGCTGGAGGGAGGGGAGGACTAAAAAAAAAAAAAGGATTTTCTGAGCAGGAGATCCTCTTCTCCATGTACCAGACCAATTCCCTTTGTAAATATATGCATACAAAGTATGAATCTGCCTTTAACTTCTGTGGACACTTACATGGGTTAACTTATCTTTAACATACATACAGTTGAAGTAGCCTGGAAGGTTTGTAGGAACAGCAGAATAGTTGAAGTAGTGATGGGCCTCTGACACCCGAGGCTCCGACACATGCGCGGTAGCTCATGAAGCAATTGTATCGAACCACTGTGCCGAGGCGTGGTTCGGTCACGTGACTAGTGACGTTTGAAGCACTTGAGTGATGTTCGAAGCAGTTCAAGTGCTTTGAAAGTCACTCAATATAATCCTAAATAGCATTATATATAGATACAATAGAGAGAGAGATACAGATAGATATATAGAGAGATATGGATAGATATATATCTTTACATAGATGGAGCCGCAGCAAGAGCCAAGCAGGAAAAGGGCCCGTGCATTTAATGATTTCCAATTGCTGCCGGATAATAAGGTAAGTACGAGTGATATTTCATCTGTATTTACACTGGAAAACTCCTTAAGGGCAAGCCCTCAAGTATAATAATGTGTCTACTGGAAACAGTTACACAATTGCTGTCAATGCCCTATTCCAATTGAATCGACATTTAAAGATAAATGCTTGCAAATTATGATTGACTTTGCTAACTGAGTGTTTCACAGGTCCAGTGTATGCTGTGTGATGCAAGGCTGTCATACAGCAACAACACCTCGTCCATGTTGAGGCATTTAAGGGCTAAGTATGGACGAGGGATGGATCCAGCACCAGAGAACAGTCAGCAGCCATCTGTTGCTGTTAACCCAGGTAGGCCTATACATTACAGTTGCTAATACTTACTTAAACCTGTAAGTTCGTTTTATATTGCTCTGTGTTACATTTCAGTAACTTATTATTTTTTGTGTAACCTAATGCATTGTATTGTATACATTATCTTTTTCAGGCAATAGGAAGTGAGAAATGAATGATGCGTTAGTTAACTTCATCATTAAGGATTCTCAGCTGTTCTCTGTGGTGGAGGATGTTGGGTTTAAAGAGAGCAAAAAAACTCAAATTGGAGGTGGACACGTGTTGGAACAGCACTCTTGCCATGTTTCAGCGCCTCTATGAGGAAAGAGAGGCAGTGGCAGCGGCTCTGCCAACACTTAAAGAGAGTTGATTGATAATTGGCCGCAGCTTAGTCAGGTGCTCCCACCAGTTGCCTGCCCAGGTGAGCCTAATGAGACAGAAAGAGAGAGAGGGAGAGCAAGGAAAGAGAACAAACAGCACCAGCACTGGAAAGACTTTTACCTTAATCCTCTCTCTATGAAACATCAGAGCTATATCAGATACTTATGACTGTACTAATAAAATTAAACAGCTTTCTATTCCTCCAGATTCTTTCCTTTTCACTGCAGACATTGACAGTCTTTATACCAACATTGATATCTTAGAGGGCATTCTGGCTATAAAAAACATTTTTGCCAAATATCCTGACTCCAAAAAACAGAAAAAGAATTGTTAGAATTATTGGGAATAAACCTAACCCAGAATGATTTTGAATTCAATAGCAAATATTTTTTACAAACTAAAGGCACAGCTATGGGGCCCAGCCTATGCAAATATTTCCATGGCTGAATGGGAACACAGAGCTCTTCAAGCTTGCCCTAAAAAGTCGCTTTATTATTTTTGATATCTAGATGATATTTGTGGGAATCTGGTATCATCAGAGATTCAATTTTATTTATATAGCGTCAATAACAATACAAATCGTCTCAAGACGCTTTACAAAAACCCGGCCTGAAACCCCCAGAGCAGCCTGAAGGCAACGGTGGCAGGAAAAACTCCCTTTTAACAGGAAGAAACCTCGAGCAAAACCCAGCTCATATGGAGGGACCCATCTGCCTAAGGCCAGCCGGGTACAGACAGAAGAAAGAGAGAAGAGAACAGCAAAGAGAGAAGAGAAGAGAACAGCAAGATAAACATACATCTGTCATAGATACACATATCTGACTAAAGCGTACAATGTATCACTTCATTTTGATGTATTTCTGAATACTCTCAATAACCATAATTGTTCTATATTGTTCTATTAAATTGAAAGCCACAGTTGATTTGACCTCAGAAGATTTCCTGGACACCACAGCATACAAAGGACCTCATTTTTCACAAACACATAAATTGGATATTAAAGTATATTTTTAAAAAAAGATTTCTTATTCTATAAATCAAGTGACCACTCTAAACATACCTACTCAGGGATTGTCAAATCACAGCTCCTAAGATTTCACAGGGTCTACAGTAGAGCGGAGGATTTCAAAGCAGCCACTAAAGTGCTGTTCTCTAAACTGTCCACAAGAGGGTACTCTCGCTCCCTTTTAAGAAAATCACTCAGGGCTTTTAAACAGACCAGGGGCCTCATGCGTGCCCTTACAAACGTTCCGTACATGATGAAAAGTTCAGATGTATCAAGAGTGAAATGAACATGTACGTTCCTCACATCAACGTCATTGCTGGCGAACGCTGGCTTCTACAGATGTTGATACTTTGGCGATACTTAAAGGTGATGCTGGGAAACTGAGCAGAGCCATGCCAGCCGTGTGGGACAGAGTTACCCTCATGTGAGCGAGATATGTCAAATTCCCACAATGCATCTGAACAGGTCAACATTAAAGAGCAGTTTGCAACAAGAGCCGGTTTTCCGAATGTAATCGTAGCTATGGACTGGACACACACTGATATAAAAGAATCATCACATGATGAATTTGTCAACAGGAAACATTTTCATTCGATCAATGTACAGATCATATGTGATGCCAAATGCAATTAACCAACATTGTGGTGCATGGAGGACAGCTGCCAAAGAGGACATGTTTGCCTCCACTCCAGTGAGTAGCGTCTCCAATTCACATTCTGTGAAGTTCTTATTTTTTCCCATCTTACTCATTGTCATGTTTTCATTTCCTATGTCCAAGCAAGTCTTTGTACTTGAGGCCCCAGGCCACTTTTTACCCACTCCGTTCATTTCCTATAGAAAAATTTTAAACATCTGTAACTCCGAAACAGAAGGTCCAAGAGACTTGGAAATGTGATCCATTTGACATAATTTCATCTGCTGCTGCTTCATAAAGACATTAATTATTAGATGGTTAGGTTGTTAGGGTATAGGGATGATGAAAGTCGTCACACATCCTGTAACTTTTGATAGGAAGGTCCTAGAGACTTCAGACTTCGGCTACCCCATATGTGACGGTATGGCCGTTCCAACGGTACCACCCATTTCGCTCTACGACCTTCCGTTCCGGAGAAAGCTCAATCATGGTTCTAGAGACTCGGGACCACTTCCTGCGTGTTCAGCGTGGCTGATATAGTGGGGTTGAGCCCGGTTTGAAGTGTGTGGGACTTACCGTTAAAAAGTTAAAAATTTGATGGGTCAAAGATTTTTGTAAGTGTTGACAGCCAAAGTCCTTCACCCAGGTTATGTTTAGAAGCATGTTTCAGGTCATTTGGAGTTGTTAGGGTTAGGGTTAGGGGTTAGGTCGTTTGGGTTTATCACGATGACTCAGGGTTAGGGTAAGGGCGTTTAGGCTTATCGCGATGACTCACCCCGTGTCGACATTGGCCAACTACGGTTTGGAATAGTGAGACACCGAATTGCACTGGCCGGCGCTTGTCACTCGAGGGTCCCTCCGCTCTGCGTGAGTCCACGATACGCAACCATCAATATGAGAGAGAGAGAGAGGGAGAGAGAGAGAGAGAGAGAGAGAGAGAGAAGTGTTAGGATGGGTTAGGTCGTTTAGGCTTATCGCGATGACTCACCCCGTGTCGACATTGGCCAACTACGGTTTGGGATAGTGAGACACCGAATTGCACTGGCCGGCGCTTGTCACTCGAGGGTCCCTCCGCTCTGCGTGAGTCCACGATACGCAACCATCAATATGAGAGAGACAGAGGGAGAGAGAGAGACAAGCTGCATGAAAAATGTGCTCCTGAATTCATCTCAAGTATGGACCTGAACAGTTGGACATTTTGCAAAACAAGACCATCAAATTTTCTTCAAAAAGTGTTACGGTTTATCCAAGGGGGGAGGTAGGACCCAAACGCAGGACAAAAAGCGGCGAGGCAGGAGTGAGCAAGAATGGAGTTTAATAAAATAAAAAGGAAACAAAAGGCGCTGCAGAAAAAGGCAGGAACTCCGGCAAACTAAAATCAAAAACTCTCAAAAGACAAACTAAAGGAGACAAGAGACTCAAGCAAAAAACACTAGAAACAAGGAGACACACAGGGTAACAAACCATGGGGACACAGAGTAAAAAACCATTGGGAATGACGCGACAGGAACAAAGGGGAAGCCAGGGCTATATAAGCATACACAAGGAACCAAGGGGTGATGAGACACAGGTGACAGAAATCAAGAGACACAAGGTGAAACCAATGATCTAATCAACAGAGAAACACAAGGAGTAAAACAGGAAATCAAAAACTCAACAAAGTAAAACAGGAAACGGGGAGACAAGAAACATGAACAAAACTCAAAACGTGAACACAGAAACCAAACCATGACAGTACCCCCTCCCCAAGGGACGGATTCCAGACGTCCCAAAAAAACCAAAATCCTAAAGCACAGTCAAAAGCTCAACAGGGAGGGTGGAGGGGGCGCGGAAGGCGGGAACCAGGGAAGCCGGGCCGACAGGGCGAAAGTTCTGGGGGGCGGCCGGGAGGCCGGGCCGACAGGGCAGAGAGTTCTGGGGGCCGACCGGGAGGCCGGGCCGACAGGGCAGAGAGTTCTGGGGGCCGACCGGGGGGCCGGGCCGACAGGGCAGAGAGTTCTGGGGGGCGACCGGGAGGCCGGGCAGACAGGGCAGAGAGTTCAGGGGGCCGACCGGGAGGCCGGACAGACATGGCAGCGAGTTCAGGGGGCCGACCGGGAGGCCGGACAGACATGGCAGCGAGTTCAGGGGGCCGACCGGGAGGCCGGGCAGACATGGCAGCGAGTTCAGGGGGCCGACCGGGCGGCCGGGCAGACACGGCAGAGAGTTCAGGGGGCCGACCGGGAGGCCGGGCAGACACGGCAGAGAGTTCAGGGGGCCGACCGGGAGGTCGGGCAGACACGGCAGAGACCGGCGGACCCACCTCGGCAACAGGAGCAGCAACAGAAGCCGGAGTCCAACCCACCTCGGGAGCAGGAGCCGTAGTCAGACCCACCTCGGGCAAAGGAACAGGAGCAGGATTCCGACCCGCCTCGGGAACAGGAGCAGGAACAGGATCCAGCACAGGCACGGGAACAGGAGCAGGAACCGGATCCAGCACAGGAACGGGAACCGGATCCAGCACAGGAACGAGAGCAGAAGCGGGAACAGGATCCAGCACAGGAACGAGAGCAGGAACAAGATCAGGATCCAGCACAGGAACGGGATCAGGATCCAGCACAGGAACGGGATCAGGATCCAGCACAGGAACGGGATCAGAAGCCGGGGTCCGAGCCACCTCGGGAACGAGAGCAGAAGCCGGGGTCCGAGCCACCTCGGGAACGAGAGCAGAAGCCAGGGTCCGAGCCACCTCAGGAACGAGAGCAGAAGCCGGGGTCCGAGACACCTCGAGAACCAGAGATGAGGTGACCCTCGGAGCCGGGACGGGAACCAGAGAAGAGGCGACCCTCGGAGCCGGGACAGGAGCCGGAACGGGAACCAGGAAAGAGGCGACCCTCGGAGCCGGGACGGGAACCAGAGAAGAGGCGACCCTCGGAGCCGGGACAGGAGCCGGAACGGGAACCAGGAAAGAGGCGACCCTCGGAGCCGGAACGGGAACCAGAGAAGAGGCGACCCTCGGAGCCGGAACGGGAACCAGAGAAGGGGCGACCCTCGGAGCCGGAACGGGAGCTGGAACGGGAACCAGGAAAGGGGCGACCCTCGGAGCCGGGACGGGAACCAGGGAAGAGGCGACGGGAACCAGGGAAGAGGCGACCCTCGGAGCCGGGACCGGAGCCGGAGCTGAAGCGACCCTCGGAGCCGGGACAGGAGCCGGAGCTGAAGCGACCCTCGGAGCTGACGTGACCCTCGGAGCCGACCTGGGAGCCGGAGCAGGAACCGCTGCGGAGTCCGACCTGGGAGCCAGAGCAGGAGACACAGGAGAGACCGACCTGGGAGCCGGAACAGGGGACACAGGAGAGTCCGACCTGGGAGCCGGAACAGGGGACACAGGAGAGTCCGACCTGGGAGCCGGAACAGGGGACACAGGAGAGTCCGACCTGGGAGCCGGAACAGGGGACACAGCGGAGTCCGACCTGGGAGCCGGAACAGGAGACACAGCGGAGTCCGACCTGAGAGCCGGAACAGGAACTGCAGCGGAGTCCGACCTGAGAGCCGGGGCAGGAACTGCAGCGGAGTCCGACATGAGAGCCGGGGCAGGAGACACAGGCGAGGCCGACATGAGAGCCGGGACAGGAGACACAGGGGAGGCCGACCTGAGAGCCGGGACAGGAGACACAGGGGAGGCCGACCTGAGAGCCGGGACAGGAGACACAGGGGAGGCCGACGTGGGAGCCGGAACAGGAGAAGATCGCTGGAGGTTGGCAGGCTGAAGGTCAGCAGGCCGGGGAACCACCACCTCGTGTCTGCCAGACTGTTTTACCCTCGGCTGCCGGCCTGCAGGCCTGCCTCCATGGCGTCCACGAGGGCCCGACCTCCCCGTCGGGGCCCTCATGGCCAAACGTGTGCCCGAAAAAAAAGGCAAAAACTCGGGCATGAGCCACGGTTTGTACTCCAGTTGTCTATCAAAATAATGAGTCAGTACTCGCCTTTTTTCCTCCTCATCGAAAGGGGTATAGTCTGCTGGGTCCATGTGTGGTCGCGTCATTCTGTTACGGTTTATCCAAGGGGGGAGGTAGGACCCAAACGCAGGACAAAA
Organism: Chelon labrosus; assembly: GCF_963514085.1. NCBI lineage: Eukaryota > Metazoa > Chordata > Actinopteri > Mugiliformes > Mugilidae > Chelon > Chelon labrosus. The sequence goes on along the minus strand of NC_140340.1, from coordinate 40,297 downwards.
AGCGGCGAGGCAGGAGTGAGCAAGAATGGAGTTTAATAAAATAAAAAGGAAACAAAAGGCGCTGCAGAAAAAGGCAGGAACTCCGGCAAACTAAAATCAAAAACTCTCAAAAGACAAACTAAAGGAGACAAGAGACTCAAGCAAAAAACACTAGAAACAAGGAGACACACAGGGTACCAAACCATGGGGACACAGAGTAAAAAACCATTGGGAATGACGCGACAGGAACAAAGGGGAAGCCAGGGCTATATAAGCATACACAAGGAACCAAGGGGTGATGAGACACAGGTGACAGAAATCAAGAGACACAAGGTGAAACCAATGATCTAATCAACAGAGAAACACAAGGAGTAAAACAGGAAATCAAAAACTCAACAAAGTAAAACAGGAAACGGGGAGACAAGAAACATGAACAAAACTCAAAACGTGAACACAGAAACCAAACCATGACAAAAAAGGACTCTAAAGAAAAGGTAAACACTTTAGCAGCACTTTAGCAGCAAAACAGAAGAAAGAAAATACCATTTTTGGATATATTTTTTAAATGAAAACAACCAGCTGACTGTCAAAAGCTAGCTGGCAACTGTGTATCAACTGCTGTGGGCTACCACCTGCCACAGTGGAGAACATTTCTAAGGAGGAACCAGACTAAATAAGATAACAGAAGAGGTGTTCTATGAAGATAAGGAGGAGAAGAAAAGAACAAACCAAAAACCATAACATTAATAACTGTTTTTAAAGGCTAAAAAAGCTAGCAACAGTAAAGCGTTAGCCCACTAGTAAACAAACAAAGTGGTCGCCATGGAAACAGCCAAGCAGAGAACAGAGAGCAGGGAGGTTATATACCCTGCTCTGTGTAAGAGTGCAGCAGCCAGGGAGAAGTTTAAGGAAAAGACACTTCAGGAGAACAAAGAAGTCTTGTTCACGGACTGTGCTCTACACAAAGAAGGGAGAAAGAAGAACAACCTCATATTCTTCACAGACTCCATATATACCTGGAAGGAAAGTCTATGCAAGAAATATCCTTACATCTCCAGTGAGGGCATCGGCTCAGGAGGCCGACTGAAGATTTGTAAGGATAAACACATGAACAAGGATGACCCCCTGCTCACCATCACCTACTACACAAAGGGAAAGGTGATGGTCCAGGGGGACGAAGCAAACTTGAAATCCTTTGAAGAAGTATTCTCCCTGATCAAAGCTGAGGTGGAGACCAAGAGGTACAATGTTCTCTGTGACAGTGAAGATGATGAGAGCCCAACAGAGAACCCCACCACCATGTCCATCTCTGCCCCTCCCACACCTGCCAGCTCCACCAACCAGCTGAAGGAGAGTATGGCCCTGCTGGAGCTGGACTTTGCTGAATTCAAAGAGCTGACCCAGGCCAGGCTGTCTGCCCCCCTAGACAACATTGTGCAGCAGCTTCAAGAGGAGCTCCAGCAGCTTAAGAGTGAAAACCAGGCCTCGACATCTGAGCTAAGAGGAAGTGTAGAGGCACTAAAACAGGAGAACAGTGTGCTCCGGGCTCAGTTAGCCAAAGTGAAAGAGGATGCTGAGAACAGAGAAAGGAACTTCATCAGGCAAGTCCGACACCTGACAGACCAACTCTCATCAGTCCCCAAAAAGACAACTACAGAGACAGAGACACAGACTCTCCCTGCTAGTCTTCCAAACCCCTCCCTTGTCTCAGTCCCACCATCTCTGCTCTGCACCCTACCAACACCCACACAGCCAGCTCCCAGCAGCCAACCCTGTCCATCCCAGCTGCCCTCCATTCAGCCTGAAGAACAAGCCCCACAAGTGGTCCTGCTGGCTGACTCAAACGGGAAATTCCTGGACACTAACAAGCTTTTTCCTTCTAAGAAAGTGCTGTCTAAACGTTGCAGCACCACAGGCCAAGCAATGAAGCTGTTGAGAAAGGAGACCCTCGGGAGCCCTCAATGCCTGGTGATCCACACAGGAACAAACGACCTGCACAACCTCCGAAGGAACACTGCTGAGGCAGTAAGGAAGATGGCGGAACAGGCCACCAAGGAATTCCCTGACACCCGCATCGTGATCTCCACCCTGCTGCCTAGGACAGACACTCCTCCTCACGTCATCCATGACATCAATATGGAGATCAGAAGAGGTTGTGCCACCTTACCCAACGTCCACCTGGCCCTCCATCCAACCATTGGCACCTGGGACCTCTACGATGGACTCCATCTACACAGAGAGAAGGTGAATATCTTTGCAAAGACCCTCAAAGACACGGCTCTAGGACGCAGCCCTTCCACCCTCTCTTCTACCAGAAGCTTCAGAGACCATCAAAGACCTCCTCCCCCCTATCTCCAGCCCCGGATCATCCCCACTGCGGTGAGGAGACACACCAGTTCTGCCCAGACCCCACACTACCCACACGCCCACCGCCTCACCACTGGGAAACAGAACCAGCTGAGGCCACTTTCCCCCTCCTCAGTCCCTGCCCAACAACCCCTTATACAGCATCGGCAGCAGAGCCATGGAGCAGCACGTCCCCCTCCCCACCCACAGCAGCAGAGCTATGGTGCAGTTGTAGCCCGGCCTGCTGTCACAGCCCCTCCCCCTGCTACCTATGAGCTGAGAGACATCAGGGAGATGCTGCACACCCTGTGCAGCCGGCTTCTGTCCAGCTAAGATATATTCCCATACGAGTCACAAAACAACATGGACATATATTTGTTAGTTAGTAATAGTAATAGCAATAGTAGTAGTCAGAACAATGGCAATATTATTGAAAATAGTACATCTCCATGGAATTAATATCAAATTATTATTATACATATATAGATAGGTTTTTTTGTTTTGTTTTGTTTTGTTTTGTTTTTGTCTCACTGTGCAGGTTCATTTTGATTGTTTTCTTTTTTGATGCGTTCATTTCACATAAGCTGTTGGAATATTCAGGGTCTCCACTCCTCGACCTTTGAGCTGAGGAGTGGAGACCCTGAGTTCCTGAAATCTATCAAAGACGTTGATATCATCGTATTGACGGAAACATGGTGTCAAGATGATTTGCTCACTCGCTGTCCCCCAGGATATAATGAAGTCATGGTGCCCTCCATAAAACTAAAAAACATACGCAAGGGCAGAACATCGGGGGGGATTTTGGTGTGGTATAAAGGAGATCTTTGCAATCAGATCTCACCAGTAAAACAGGGTAAATCGCACATTTGGTTGAGGTTAGATCAAACCCTAGGCATAACCGATAGGGATCTATACCTCTGTGCAATTTACATACCCCCAGTGGATTCTCCTTATTTTGAAGAGGACATTTTTGACACCCTAAATTCAGAAATCTCCTATTTCCAGGCCCAGGGAAATGTACTTCTCACTGGAGATCTGAATGGACGTACAGGAATTGAACCTGATATCATTGACACACAGGGCAACAACCATGTATTTGGTCAGGCCCCCCTGTTTACCACACCAAACATCACCCGTCGGAATAACCTTGACTCAATATTGAATCAAAGTGGCAGGGAGATAGTGCATCTCTGTCGGGCCTTAGGCCTGTACATAATTAACGGTAGGTTCAGAGGGGACTCTTTGGGGAGGTTCACATACTCCTCAGCTCTTGGGTCTAGTGTTGTAGACTACGCAATCACTGACATGGACCCCTCAACTATCAGTGCATTCACTGTCAGACAGCAATCCCCCCTTTCAGACCACAACCAAATTAATGTGTTCTTTAAATTGTCAGGTCAAATTAGTGACACAAAAAGGAAGCCCAGTAAGCTGTATAAATTAAATCCTTCTTACAGATGGGCCCCAGACAGTGGAGACAAATTCACCAAGGCTCTAAACTCCCCTGATCTGATGAACTACATATCAACATATACTCAAAATCAATATGTCCCTACCAGAGATGGGGTAAACAAGGCCACTGATGATATCAATATGATATTTCATAAGGCAGCTATTAGGGCTGACCTCATAAAGCAAAGACGGAGACCTGTTAAAAGGCAAAATACCGACAAATGGTTTGATCAGGAATGTAAAGAAATCAGAAAAGAGCTGAGAAAAATAGCAAATGAGAAACATCGCCAACCGAACAACCCAGCCCTGCGCATTCGATACAATGACATTTTAAACACATATAAACACACAATTAGGATCAAAAAACAAAATTATACCCAATTGAAACTTGAAGATATTGAGAATGCCATTAACCAAAATCAATTCTGGGATATGTGGAACAAGTTCAACACAAAGCAACAGCAGACATTACCCATCCAAAACGGTGACATCTGGAGATCGCATTTTGAAAATTTATACAAAGACATACCAATCAATCAAATCAATTCAGATCAGTGTATTATGAAAGAAAAACTCCAAAAATTAGAAGAAACAATTAAAGACAACCAAAACCCCCTTGATTTCGAAATGACTTGGGAAGAAATAACCAGACAGACAAAATGTCTGAAGCCAAGGAAAGCTTGTGGTCCAGACAGCATTAGAAACGAAATGCTCAAAAGCAGCACCCCAGAAATGCAGGGTGCAGTGTTACATTTGTTCAACCTTATACTACAGGCAGGATGTTTCCCCAACATCTGGTGCAAAGGGCTCATTTCCCCCATTCATAAGAGTGGGGACAAATCAGACCCTAATAACTACCGTGGCATCTGTGTCAGCAGCTGTCTGGGTAAACTATTCTGTAGTATTCTTAATACAAGAATACTAGATTTCCTTGAGGAACAGTCAGTCTTAAGTAAAAGTCAGATTGGCTTCCTCCCAAAACACCGCACCACCGACCATGTATATGACTGTGATGGGTAGCATTTCCCCCTCCCTCCTTTCTAGTTCAGCCACACCCCACAATCACCGATTGTTAACAGGTGAGACTAATCATTTCCGTGGTCCCCTCTTGTTAAATGTAGCTGTGAGCAGCCAGCAGCAGGTTGTGCCTCACTCTGTCCTGACTCCACGTTTTTGCGGAATGCCGATATCCAATTAAGGTGTGATTTCAGGAATGAGAGCTAACTGGCGGTGACTGCTCCCCTTGCTCCCCCTTATGCTGTGCAGCACTTAGTGTGGTGGTTATGTGTGCCAGATCAGACTTGGATAAATTGTTTGGTCATGTAGCTCACAGTTCCCAGGAATGAAAGTGATGATGTCGGCTCCCGCATGACCTAGTTGCTGTATGTGTAAAGGAGGAGCTCTGGTTACTGCTGTTTTTGCCCCTTTACAAATTTATTTTACATTTTTACGGTCATATTGTTTTGGTTATTAATCTTAGATGGTTGATTTCATTGGTTTCATTAATTTAGTTATTTCGTTTTTTTGTTATATTTTCTTTCATAAACCAACCTCTTGAGGTCGTGACATTTCAGCCCCTTTTTAGTGCCAGTACAGGTGGGCTGTCACAGGATTGCAGGTGGTGAGCCACTGGGTGGCGGGTTCTTCCTCCCTGGGTCTTATTGCATGCTTAAATTTGTTGTGTGCTAACCTGTGTGTTTTTTTTGTGTTGCAGTGTGTGTGACCTTTTCTTCCCCATACCTGGTGGTGGTGACGCCCCCCTCCTATTCCCCTCACTCTCACTCCTGCAGGCTTCCCTGACATTTCCCATCTTGTACTGGTAATCAGCTGTGTAGGATGTCCTTTTTTAGTAAATTTTATCTACGGTTCTGCAATAAACCTTAAATTTTAACTTGACCCTGTTTATAGTCATTAATTGACTAGTGTCTAAATAAATGACATATCTTTGAAACTGGAAACTCACGTCTCTGCTCCCTTTCTACATATAAGAACCTGTGAAAGCGGTGTATATTCTCTGGGTGAAATTCCCAGAGTGGCGTTGTCATATTAGCTGTCAGGGTTTTAGCCTTCCCTCTCCACAAATTGGCGTTGTCGGCAGGATTGTAAAGCAGAGATGTGTCTTTCTAGTATATTCCCTCACCGTTGGTTTATGTGCGTATATAATTTTTGATGTGTTTTGCTTTTCTTTAAAAAAGGGGTAACCTGGTTTTCTTTGGGCAAAAACAGCAGTTGACCTTGGATTTTTCTTGAAGAGGCATCTCTTTTGGGAGAGGAGTCTTCATTCCCGTCCTGGACTTTGGTTCCGTGGTGCCAATTCAACATCCAGACTCTACGTTACAGATATGGAGGGCGAACAGCAGGACTTGCGGGACTTGGTGATACAACTCAGGGCTCAAAATGAACAGCTCACACAGGAGCTTTCGGCCAGACGAGTCCCCCCTATAAGCCCCATTTTGGAGTCTTCTGAGCCCTCTGCCCTTTCTGGGTCTGCTGGCCTCCCTGGTGTAGCCTCTGAACGCCTCTACATTCCCAGAGAGAGAAGGTGCCCCATGTTTAGTGGGAATGGGGGTTTAAGTATAGTAGAATGGGTTGAAGAGGTTCGTGCCAGCATGCGGGCCAGACATCTAACTCCCATAGAGCAGGCATATTTTATTTATGATCATTTGGAAAGGTCCGCCAAAGATGAGATAAAGTATAGGACTAAACAGGATCGTGAGGACCCAGAGAAGGTTTTGGCTATACTGCAGGAAATGTATGGATGTTCATTGTCATATGTTGCTTTGCAGAAGGACTTCTTTTCTAGAAAACAGCTAGAGGGTGAGTCATTACAAGAATACTCCCATGCTTTATTTGAGCTTATGGAGAAAATTATGAGAAATGCTCCTCAGGCTATACCTAACTCTGCCATTTTATTGAGAGATCAGTTTGTCGAACATGTTGGTGATCCAGATCTTCGCAGGGCTTTAAAACAGGTTGTACGTGCCAAGCAAGCAGCTACCCTTCTGGATGTACGAAGTGAGGCGATCAGATGGGAGAGGGAGGGTAGACAGTCCGAAGGTAGGCCACGCAGTTTTTCAGTCCCCTCTATGTGTGCTACCCACACTTCGAGGGTGTCAGATCAAAATCCTGTACCGTCTCAAATTGACATGACTGAGATAAAAGAGATGCTAAAGAAACAACAAGAGCAAATTAATCAACTCTCGGCCCGCCTTCTACAGCTCCAGAACCCTCCCAGATGGTCTCAGCCTCCTAATAGTGGTCCTGTTATTTGCAGACGCTGTCAGCAGCCAGGGCATTTTGCCCGTAACTGTGATAATGAAAGGGTTCCTTCTCAGCAACAGCGTCCCCAGTCCCATCCCACGCAAAGGTCAGCCGTACAGAATCAGCCGTCGGAAAACTAATGCCCTCTGTTTTGCAGAGCCACAACTCAGAAGGGGGCATTGCAGGCTCAAGTCATCCCGTAGACGAACAGTCCCTTTCTCAGATTGTTAGCCCTTGTCCGCATGTCATAGTAGGCATGGGTGGGGTAGAGGTAAATTGCCTACTTGACACCGGGTCCATGGTTTCTACTATGAAAGAGTCATTTTTCCGCCAACATTTTAGCAACTCTCCTCATGCATGCCAGTGGCTACAACTCACAGCAGCTAATGGGCTTAGCATTCCATATGTGGGGTATGTAGAGCTTGATGTTTCTGTATTGGGCACAGTCATTCTGAAAAGGGGAATCCTAGTGGTTAAGGATCCCCCTGGGTCTGTACCTGAAGATGACATTCCGGGTGTGCTAGGCATGAATGTGATACGTGAATGCTATGTAGAGTTGTTTGGGCAATATGCCGCATCCCTCTTTGATATTCCACTTGTGAAGGAGGCTCCGGCGGCGTGGAAGGAGGCTCTCCAGAAGTGCCATGAGGCCCGGGTCACGACATCAGCACGTGCCAGTGGAGTTGCTAGGGTGAGGGGGAGACATCCAGTCTACATACCTGGGGGGACAGTTAAGTTGGTGGCAGCAACCTGTTCACAAATATATTGTCCCTCTGCCCATGCTTTATTTGAACCCTTTGCTAACCCCGATGCCCTCCCTGCGGGCTTGTTAGTATCTCCTGCAATGGTCACAGTTCATCATGGTACTGCCTACATCCCAGTGGTGAATGTTGGTAATACTGGTGCTAAACTCTATCCTCGCTGTGCCTTAGGGATGCTGAACCAGGCCCAAATAGTGAGCTTACCTACAGGCATCAATGAAGTACCCCAGAAGCCAGAAGGACTGGGTATCGCGGCCACCATGAGTTCTCAGGTAGGGCAGGTGAGCAGCACGTTTGATGCCATAGAGTCCCTTGATCTAGGCAATGCCCCAGAGGCAGAGCAGGCTAAGATAAGGGCCATGCTAAAGAAACATCATGCTGTCTTTTCGGCTTTTGAAGGGGATCTGGGATGTACTAATCTTATTGAGCATGAAATCCCACTGCTTGATGATGTGCCTGTGCGACAGAGGTTTAGAAGAATCCCCCCCTCAGATTATGATTCTGTTAAGGCCCATATTAACCAGCTTTTAGAGACCCAGGTGATCCGAGAAAGTTGCAGTCCATATGCATCCCCCATAGTCCTTGTTAAGAAGAAGGATGGCAGCCTGCGGATGTGTGTGGATTATCGTCAACTTAATGGTAAGACACGCAGGGATGCTTTTCCTCTACCCCGGATAGAAGAGTCTCTTGATGCTCTGGCAGGGGCGCGGTGGTTCTCAACAATGGATCTGGCCAGTGGATATAATCAGGTGCCCGTAGCAGAGAAGGACAAGGCAAAAACGGCTTTTTGTACACCTTTTGGTCTGTTTGAATTTAACCGCATGCCTTTCGGCCTCTGTAATGCACCAGGTACATTTCAGAGGCTGATGGAACGGATCTTTGGTGCCCAGCATTTCCAGACACTGTTGTTGTACCTGGATGACGTGATTGTCTTTTCCTCTACAGTAGATGAGCATCTGGAGCGCCTCGATGCAGTGCTGTCTCGTCTTCAACAGGAAAACCTGAAAGTAAAGTTGGAGAAATGCTGTTTTTTCCGTACCGAGGTAAATTATCTTGGTCATGTGATCTCCAAAGATGGGGTGGCTACAGACCCGGGAAAGAGATCAGCAGTGGCCGATTGGCCTAGGCCAACGAAGGTGACAGAGTTGAGATCATTTTTAGGCTTTTGTAGCTATTATCGACGTTTTGTGGAGGGGTTTGCTAAGATTGCAGCCCCTCTTCATCGTCTGGTTGCCGAAATGACAGACTCCCGCACAAAAAAAGCATCTCAGAAGGTAATTGGAGAACTTTGGACTGAACAATGTGAAGAGAGCTTCCGGAACCTTAAGTCCAGATTGGTCAGTGCTCCTGTGTTGGCCTATGCTGACTTCTCTCTGCCTTTCATTTTAGAAGTGGATGCCAGTCTCAGCGGATTGGGGGCAGTTCTCTCTCAGGAGCAAGATGGTAAAGTGAGGCCAGTAGCATATGCCAGTAGGGCCTTGACTCCAGCAGAGAGAAGCATGCCCAACTACAGCTCCATGAAGATTGAGTTTCTGGCCCTGAAATGGGCAATGACTGAAAAGTTTCGGGATTATTTGTTGGGCCAAAAGTGTGTTGTATGGACTGATAATAATCCGCTTAGTCATCTGAACACTGCAAAGCTGGGAGCAACAGAACAGCGGTGGGCTGCCCAGCTAGCAGCGTTTGATTTTTCCATTCGGTACCGCTCGGGCCGTTCTAATGTTAATGCTGATTCCCTTTCCAGGCAACACCAAAGTGCCAATACACCTGCTGCCCTGGGTACAGCCCACCCTGGAACGGCCCTCCCAGAGTTCTTGAGGTGCCAGAAGACCGAACAACCACTACAGGTAGCCCAAATGTCGATGTCGGCCCTGCCCTCTTACACCTTAGACTATCTTCTCACTCTGCAGCAGGCAGACCCCGTTTTGGGAGCTTTCTTCCAGTTTTGGCGCAGCAAACGCGTTCCTGACAAGAGGGAACGTCAGACCCTCTCAAAACCAGTACGGGAGCTGGTACGCCAGTGGAACAGAATGGTGGAGCGAGAAGGGCTCCTGTATCGGCGTATCCTCCGTCCGGATGGTGGAGAGGAAACTTACCAGCTGCTGCTACCAGCCTCCTTGAGGGAAGAGGTCCTCCATAAGCTGCACGAGGGTCATGGCCATCAGGGAGTGGAGAGGACCACTAACCTGGTGAGAGAGCGGTGCTACTGGCCAGGTCTGTATAAGGATGTTAAGGAGTGGTGTCAAAAGTGTGAACGGTGCACCTTGGCTAAACCCGTACACCCTGCTGTGAAAACACCTATGGGTCATTTGATGGCTTACCGACCAAACCAGATTCTAGCCATTGACTTTTCTCTGCTAGAACGCTCTCGGGATGGGAGAGAACAAGTCCTAATCATGACTGATGTCTTCTCAAAGTTCACACAAGCTGTACCTACCCGTGATCAAAGGGCTTCCACTGTGGCAGGGGTGTTGGTTCGGGAATGGTTTTACAGGTTTGGGGTGCCGGCCCGAATACATTCAGATCAGGGCCGAAACTTTGAGAGCCTGTTAATCCAACAGCTTTGTAGTTTTTATGGTGTAAAAAAAACACACACCACTCCATACCATCCTCAGGGGAACGGCCAGTGTGAAAGGTTTAATAGGACCCTACATGGCCTGTTGCAGGCCCTCCCGCCTGCCAAGAAGCTGGATTGGCCAAACTATCTTCCACATGTCACCTTCTCCTATAACACCACCACCCGCCAAACTACTGGTGAGTCACCGTACCTTTTAATGTTTGGTCAGGAGCCCCAACTCCCTGTTGATTTTCTCCTTGGCAGAATTCAGGAACCGATCAGAGGTACGGTTAATGACTGGTTGCAGGAGCATCAGAAGCGGCTCCAGACTGCCTTTGATGGTGCCAAGGAGCGGATTCAAGCGGCAGCTCGCCTCAGGAAGGAACGGCATGACCTACAGTTGTCTGGTGGCAGCCTGACAGAAGGTGAAGTGGTCTATTTGCAAGACCATAGCGCTCGAGGAAGAGCAAAGATCCAGGATGTTTGGGGTCCCAGGAAGTATAGAGTTGTTACAACCCCCTCTGGCAGTGGGGCCGTGTACTCTATTACGCCCCTGGATGATCCAGGAAAGATCAAATATGTTCATCGAACTCTGTTGCGACCAGTGCCGCTAACCACTCTTCCTAGCTGTGAGTCAGACTCTGGGACGCCGGCCACACCCTCCACCAGCGACGGAGACGATGAACCGAGTGGTGAGTGGATTATTCCTCGACCAGTGACAGTTATTCTTGATCCCTCTGCTCCCCCTCCTCAGCCATCTACATCAGCAGAGCCCATTGCTGTCACTACCCCCCCACTAAACGTGGACACGGAGGACCCTATGGAAGGACCCAGTGCAGCCCCCCTTCGTAGAAGCCAGCGTGAGGGGGCAGGGAGGCATATCAATCCTTACAATCTTCCTGTGACAGCATGGAGGAGGGGGAGGGAGACTGCAACTTCTCGGGTCCCTGGGTCTGGTAATATGATTTCCGCTATTTCTAGGCTTTGGAATTAGTTATGTTTTCTATTCTATCGACGGGACGCCGACAGAAAGTGGGGGGGGTAGACTGTGATGGGTAGCATTTCCCCCTCCCTCCTTTCTAGTTCAGCCACACCCCACAATCACCGATTGTTAACAGGTGAGACTAATCATTTCCGTGGTCCCCTCTTGTTAAATGTAGCTGTGAGCAGCCAGCAGCAGGTTGTGCCTCACTCTGTCCTGACTCCACGTTTTTGCGGAATGCCGATATCCAATTAAGGTGTGATTTCAGGAATGAGAGCTAACTGGCGGTGACTGCTCCCCTTGCTCCCCCTTATGCTGTGCAGCACTTAGTGTGGTGGTTATGTGTGCCAGATCAGACTTGGATAAATTGTTTGGTCATGTAGCTCACAGTTCCCAGGAATGAAAGTGATGATGTCGGCTCCCGCATGACCTAGTTGCTGTATGTGTAAAGGAGGAGCTCTGGTTACTGCTGTTTTTGCCCCTTTACAAATTTATTTTACATTTTTACGGTCATATTGTTTTGGTTATTAATCTTAGATGGTTGATTTCATTGGTTTCATTAATTTAGTTATTTCGTTTTTTTGTTATATTTTCTTTCATAAACCAACCTCTTGAGGTCGTGACATTTCAGCCCCTTTTTAGTGCCAGTACAGGTGGGCTGTCACAGGATTGCAGGTGGTGAGCCACTGGGTGGCGGGTTCTTCCTCCCTGGGTCTTATTGCATGCTTAAATTTGTTGTGTGCTAACCTGTGTGTTTTTTTTGTGTTGCAGTGTGTGTGACCTTTTCTTCCCCATACCTGGTGGTGGTGACGCCCCCCTCCTATTCCCCTCACTCTCACTCCTGCAGGCTTCCCTGACATTTCCCATCTTGTACTGGTAATCAGCTGTGTAGGATGTCCTTTTTTAGTAAATTTTATCTACGGTTCTGCAATAAACCTTAAATTTTAACTTGACCCTGTTTATAGTCATTAATTGACTTGTGTCTAAATAAATGACATATCTTTGAAACTGGAAACTCACGTCTCTGCTCCCTTTCTACATATAAGAACCTGTGAAAGCGGTGTATATTCTCTGGGTGAAATTCCCAGAGTGGCGTTGTCATATTAGCTGTCAGGGTTTTAGCCTTCCCTCTCCACATACCCTTCACACTTTAATCAACAAACATGTACAACAAACTAAGAATGGAAAAATATTTGCCTGCTTCATTGATTTCAAGAAAGCTTTCGACTCTATTTGGCATGAAGGGCTCTATTACAGACTTTTAAAATGTGGCATAGGTGGCAAAATGTATGATCTGGTTAAATCAATGTATTCGGAAAACATGTGTGCTGTTAAAATTGGAGACAAATTAACTGATTTCTTCCCCCAGAGAAGAGGTGTTCGGCAGGGTTGCAACCTAAGTCCGACGTTATTTAATCTGTATATAAATGAACTGGCTGTTGAGTTGGATAAATGTGCTGCTCCGGGCCTCTCCCTCCTAGATAGAGAGGTGAAGTCTCTGTTCTATGCTGATGACCTTGTTCTACTGTCTCCTACTGAACAAGGACTACAGCTACAGCTGGACGTAGTAGAAAAGTACTGTCAGAACTGGGCCCTGGCAGTAAACATGAAGAAAACAAATGTCATGATTTTTCAAAAACGCCCCAGGTGTCATGAGAACAAACACCAATTTACCATCAATAATCATGTCATTGAACACAGCATGAGTTATACCTACCTTGGTATAACCATAACAGCATCAGGGAGTTTCAACATGGCAGTGAATGCACTAAAAGAAAAAGCTCGAAGAGCTCTATATGCAATTAAGAGAAAATTTTATAATGTCCATATTCCAATAAAAATCTGGCTTAAAATATTTGATAGTGTCATCCAGCCCATTGCGCTGTACGGTAGTGAAGTATGGGGTCCACTCAGTCATCAGAGCTTTATCCGTTGGGACAAACATCCAACAGAATCTCTACATGCAGAATTCTGCAGATACATTTTACACGTACACAGAAACACACCAACAAATGCATGTAGAGCAGAATTAGGCAGATACCCACTGATAATCAACATTCAGAAGAGAACGCTCAACTTCTTTAACCACCTGAAATCCAGCCCCAGAGACACCCTCCACTCCAAAGCCCTCCAAACCCAAGAGCTGAGCCCAGAGAAGAGTCCCCTATGTCAGTTGGTACTGAGGCTAACTGCCCCCTCTCAGACACAGTCTGACCAGCCTCACAACAACACTGCTCTACAAAAAGTAATCAGGGTAAATCAAATTATAGCACAATGTAAAGAAAGCTATCTGGACCATTGGGAAGAAACAACTAAAAGCCAAAGTAGATTGGAATGTTATCTTGCCCTTAAAAGAGATTATGAATTAGCAGAATATCTCTCTACTGTCAGAGATAGAAAGCAGAGACAGATCCTAACCAAGTACAGGCTCAGTGACCACAAACTGGCAATCCAAACAGGAAGACACAAAAAATCATGGCAACCAAAAGAAAACAGAAAATGTGGTCACTGTTCGACAGGTGAGGTTGAGACGGAGATGCACTTTCTCCTACAATGTACAAAATTAAATGACACTAGAAAAATTTATTGGAACAAGTTCAGCTCTTTGGTTCCAGGTTTCAAAGAGCTGGACGACCTCTCCAAATTAAAAATACTCCTCGGAGAAGGAGAGCGGGCACACCTTGCTGCCCAGTATGTGTTAACATGCCACACCCTGAGGGACAGTGAGTGATCGAGGCACACACACACACACACACACACACACACACACACACTGTATATAACTAATAGAATGTTCATAATGTATATATCTTTGATTTATTGTATTGTACTTTAATGCTCTGCTTTGGCAATATTGTTTTTTTTTAAGAAACTTTCATGCCAATAAAGCCCATTTTGAATTTGAATTGAATTGAATTTGAATTTGAGAGAGAGAAAAAGAGAGAGGGGGGGAAGAAATGTTAGGATGTCTGGCGTGGGACATGTGGATACATATCTACCAACAACCTATCCTGAGAGGACCACATTAGCGGTTTAAAGGACCCGAGCTTTCCTGTAACTCGAGGGTCCCGACGCTCTGCGTGAGTCCATAGAGAGTGAGAGAGGGAGTTAGGGAGAGAGAGAGAGAGAGAGAGAGAGAGAGAGAGGGAGAGAGAGAGAGAGAGGAGAAAAGAGGGAGAAGTGTTAGGATGTCTGGCGTGGGACATGTGGATACATATCTACCAACCACCTATCCTGAGAGGACCACATTAGCGGTTAAAGGGACCCGAGTTTTCCTGTAACTCGAGGGTCCCGACGCTCTGCGTGAGTCCAGGGAGGAAAAAAGAGGGAGAAGTGTTAGGATGTCTGGCGTGGGACATGTGGATACATATCTACCAACCACCTATCCTGAGAGGACCACATTAGCGGTTTAAGGGACCCGAGCTTTCCTGTAACTCGAGGGTCCCGACGCTCTGCGTGAGTCCATAGAGAGTGAGAGAGGGAGGTAGGGAGAGAGAGAGAGAGAGAGAGAGGAGAAAAGAGGGAGAAGTGTTAGGATGTCTGGCGTGGGACATGTGGATACATATCTACCAACCACCTATCCTGAGAGGACCACATTAGCGGTTTAAGGGACCCGAGCTTTCCTGTAACTCGAGGGTCCCGACGCTCTGCGTGAGTCCATAGAGAGTGAGAGAGGGAGAGGTAGGGAGAGAGAGAGAGAGAGAGAGAGAGAGAGGAGAAAAGAGGGAGAAGTGTTAGGATGTATGGCGTGGGACATGTGGATACATATCTACCAACAACCTATCCTTAGAGGACCACATTAGCGGTTTAAGGGATCCGAGCTTTCCTGTAACTCGAGGGTCCCGACGCTCTGCGTGAGTCCATAGAGAGTGAGAGGGAGGTAGGGAAAGAGAGAGAGAGAGAGAGAGGGGAGAAAAGAGGGAAAAGTGTTAGGATGTCTGGCGTGGGACATGTGGATACATATCTACCAACAACCTATCCAGAGAGGACCACATTAGCGGTTTAAGGGGCCCGAGCTTTCCTGTAACTCGAGGGCCCCGACGCTCTGCGTGAGTCAATAGAAGAGAGAGAGAGAGAGAGAGAGAGAGAGAGAGAATTTGAATCAACAGGCTAAGCTAAGTAATTTGGAAATATATTTTTTTAAGGAACGTTTTTGTGATAAGGTATTCATATTACGTTATCTAGTTCATCATTAAAGTGCAATACGTCATTATTTCTTTCTTACTATTACGGTAAGTCAAAGTATTTTTTTAAAATTTTTTTTTGAAAAGATTAAGTTTGTGATTCAGTATATTATTTATTTATTATTATTTATTTAGGGTTAGGGTTAGGTTTAGGTAATCTATCTCAAGGACGTTCCCCTTTATGGTCCAACGACAACGCGGTTGGTGTGGGGAGTCAAGGGCAAGGCACTGGCCGGCGCATGTCACTCTGAGAGGGAGGTTGGGTTTAAGCAAGATAGGGTTAGGGTTAGGGTTAGGAGCCGGCCCATTCATTCTGCTTCAAGTTGGAATACGCTTCCAACTTCTGTACTAAATAGTGAGAAGTCGGAAGTTGGAAGCGGACGGCCACTAGATGGCGGCACAGGATAGGCTATGAGAGGCGGTTGAATGGGAGTCTATGGGAGGTGGAAGCGCAGGCGTTATTGGGAAGGGGGCCCTTGCCGGGTCGAGTGCTTGTGGCGGATGGGAATATGGAAGGCCTTCGGGTGGGCGTTTCCGATCGAGGGAGGGGGCGGGGCGGGCGGCGCGGGTTGGACGGGAGAGGCCGGGGGCGCGGCTAGGCAGGGGCGGGTGCCCGGAGAGGGTGGCGTTCGGAGGAAGGGGTAGACTGAGGGTCGGAGCGGGGAGGTCGGCGAGCGGGGGCGGAGTAGCGGGCGGAGCTCATGCAGGGCCGGAGCGGGAGGGCCGGGGGCCTCTGGGGGCCCCCCCGTGGGGGGCCCCAGGGGCCCTCCGGCCCCCCGTGCGGTCGGCGAGCGGGGGCGGATAGGCGGGCGGAGGTCATGCAGGGCCGGAGCGGGAGGGACGCGGGGCCGCGGGGCCCCCCGGACCCCCCCGACGGGTGTTGCCGGGAGTAATTGCGGGGAGGGGCCGGCGTGGGGTGGGCGTGTTCGAGATGGACGGGGCGCGGCCACCGAGCAGCCAGAGTGAATTTACATGGTAACTAGTGAGAATATGGAACGCACCATATTCTCACTAGTTACCATTGATTTTGTTTGGGCGCATGTGGGAGCATCCTAACCGGCGGCCGCAGGGGCGCGGCAAAGGAGGAAAGAGCCGTTCCCGAAAGGTCTCGGGTCCCTCTACCGCATACGCGACGACGAACTCGACACCCATGCGTTTTGTCCACGGGCTCCCGGTCGGCATGCCTCGTCAGACGCAAAGGTTCTGACAGGATGTTGCCGCACAGGTCCAGATGGAGTAGGGTCAGGTTTGGGCTCCCCCTGGGTCCGAGAGCCACGATCCGGGCATCTACGGAAACGTCCGGCCGGCAGGTGTTGCCGGGAGTAGTGGCGGGGAGGGGCCGGCGTCAGGTGGGCGTGTTCGAGAGGGGCCACCGAGCAGCCAGAGTGAATTTACATGGTAACTAGTGAGAATATGGAACGCACCATATTCTCACTAGTTACCATTGATTTTGTTTGGGCGCATGTGGGAGCATCCTAACCAGCGGCTAAACCACTCCCACTCGGGCCGCAGGGGCGCGGCAAAGGAGGAATGAGCCGTTCCCGAAAGGTCTCGTGCCCCTCTACCGCATACGCGAGGACGGACTCGACACCCACGCGTTTTGTCCACGGGCTCCCGGTCGGCAAGCCTCGTCAGATTGAAAGGTTCTGAGAGGATGTTGCCGGACAGGTCCAGATGGATTAGGGTTAGGTTTGGGCTCCCCCTGGGTCCGAGAGCCACAATCCGGGCATCTACGGAAAGGTCCGGCCGAGGCAAGCGCGGCGCCGTCGGAATGGAGTCTCTCGGTGGCTCCCCTGCCGAGCTAGGGGGCGACAAAGCGTCAGAACCCCCACATTCTCCAGGGCCGTATCTCGGAGAGGGAAAGGCCGGGAGAGGCGCGGGGGGCGTCGTCCGAAAGCCGTCCGCGTCGTCTACGATATATCCGAAGCCCGGGCCGCTGGGACGCTAGGGGGCGTATTTGGGGGAAATGAATGGTAACTGATAGGATTATGGAAGGCCACCATATTTCAACTAGTTAACATGGGTTTGACCTTTGACCTCTTGGGGCAAAACGAAGGGGGGTGACAGGCATGGGCCGTGGCTTCAGATATTCCCAGGGTTAGGGTGGGTTTCAGCCCCTCTGGAGCCCTCGGGGCGTCCCTTGTTTCTGAGCACTCCTGCCGAGCTCAGACTACAGAGAAGCCTTTTTGATGCCCAGCTGCGGGTGGGCGGGGGATGGGTCAACGAGCGAACGGTTTCGGCGACCAAAACGCATGAGCCAGGCGTCTACGGAAAGAGGGGGTCGCGGTGAGCGCGGAGACGGCGGAGGCGAGTCTCTAGGCGCCTCCCCCGCCACGCGAGGGGGTATTTAGACTTGGGGACGCTTCCAGATTCTGGACAGTTCCGACTTGGAAGGGCAGAAGTTGCAAGCCTTCAACGTTGTCGCTTAATGGGGGTACTGAGGCTTGGGGAAGCTTCCAGATTGTGGACACTGTCCATAAGTTGGAAGCCTTCCACATTCTCGCTTACCATCAGGTTAGGGTTGGGGACGCTTCCGGATTGTGGACAGTTCCGACCGGTAAGGGCAGGAGTTGCAAGCTTTGAACGTCGTCGCTCAACAGGGGTACTGGGGCTCGGGGAAGCTTCCAGATTGTGGACACTTCCAACTTCTCACTTACCATCAGTGTTAGACTTGGGGACGCTTCCGGATTGTGGACAGTTCCGACCGGTAAGGGCGGGAGTTGTAAGCCTTCAACGTCGTCGCTTAACGGGGGTACTGGGGCTTGGGGAAGCTTCCAAATTGTGGACACTGTCCATAAGTTGGAAGGCTTCCACATTCTCGCTTAACGGCGGTATTTAGGGTTGGGGACGCTTCCGGATTGTGGACAGTTCCGACCGGTAAGGGCAGGAGTTGCAAGCCTTGAACGTTGTCGCTTAACGGGGGTACTGGGGCTTGGGGAAGCTTCCAGATTGTGGACACTTCCAACTTCTCACTTACCGTCAGTGTAAGACTTGGGGCAGCTTCCAGATTCTGGACAGTTCTGACTTGGAAGTGCAGAATTTGGAAGCCTTCCATATTCCTGCCTGTTGAGTTGAAATGAGGAATCGCTTATAGGTGAAAATATGGAATCTTCCACATTCTTACTTGTTAGCAGAGGTCAACTCGTTCACTTCCTGGGTCAACAGGAGAACACTTCCTGTGTCAACAGGAAGTCGGCCATTACAGTGGTAAAGACGAGCTCGGCAGCAACAGAAACGGCAGCTCTTCGCTGGTGCTGGTGAAATTACATTTGAGAGAAGGTAAGTGTATGTGGGTGACCCCAAAAATCTCAAGTGGCGGTTATCCCTCAGGGGACCAAAATTAGGGCATGTTTATTTGTGTAAAATCTTTATTTTGTTGGCGGAAAAAAACGGTGCTAGCTAGCGAGCTAATGCCAGCGCATTAAATAGGATTTTGGAACCATGTGATCTGCTTCCACATTCTCACCTTTTATATTCCTTTTGTTTCCCAGGAGGCACATCTCCCCCTGGCTGATTTTGACACAAGATGGTAAGTACACAAGGATGTTTAACTGATATGTAAGCTGTGATGCAGTTTTTTCATCCCCATACAATGTCCCCCCAACCACGCAGTCGGGCCAACTACCAAATGCAAACCACCGCAGAGCAGGATCAAACGACCCTCCGCCTGAGTACTCCTTCCGCGATCGCCCCACTTCCCAGACCCCCGCTGATGAAGGCCTGACATTGCAGATTTCCCATGATAGTAAGCCGGGAGAAGAAAGCCAGGCCAAGGAGGCCACCAAGAAGTCCGATGAAGGTCCGGAGAAAAAAGTGGATTAGGGTTAGGATTCTGTTCCGTTGGAACTTTGTTCACTGTTCACTGTTACTGCCGGGTTTTTTGATGTGTGCTCTGAGGGACATGTGGGCACGAGGGACAGGGTAGGTTTTGATGGAGCTAGTTTTTGTTCTGGAGTATGTATATATGTAACTGTATTGCTGCTTATGCGTGCCCACATTTTGTTTGTGTTAAGAAAGTGAGAGGTCTGCTTTTTTGACCTGTTGTGAAAAAATACAGGTTTTTGCTAAAGGTATGTGACTTGTCCTTGTTTTTATTGCAGGGGTGGTTTAGAGCTGGGGCAGCTTCCAGATCATGGACAATTCCATAATCTAAACAATTCCACAATATGGACAGTTCAGCTTCCACATTCTCGCCAGTGGGGATGCTTAACTTCCATATCCTGGAAGATTCCACCTTCCATATTGTGGACAGTTCTGATATGGAAGTGCAGAATTTGGAAGCCTTCCACGTTCTCGCTTAACGGCGGTATTTAGGCTTGGGGCAGCTTCCGGATTCTGGACACTTCCAACTTGGAAGGGCGGTACTGTCAGTGTTAGACTTGGGGCAGCTTCCAGATTCTGGACACTTCCAACTTGGAAGGGCTGTATTTAGACTTGGGGCAGCTTCCGGATTCTGGACACTTCCAACTTGGAAGGGCGGTAAGTGAGAAGGCTTCCACTTCCGCCTTCTCACTTACTGTCAGTGTTAGACTTGGGGTAGCTTCCGGATTCTGGACACTTCCAACTTCTCACTTACCGTCAGTGTTAGACTTGGGGCAGCTTCCGGATTCTGGACACTTCCAACTTCTCACTTACCGTCAGTGTTAGACTTGGGGCAGCTTCCAGATTCTGGACAGTTCTGACTTGGAAGTGCAGAATTTGGAAGCCTTCCATATTCCTGCCTGTTGAGTTGAAATGAGGAATCGCTTGTAGGTGAAAATATGGAATCTTCCACATTCTTACTTGTTAGCAGAGGTCAACTCGTTCACTTCCTGAGTCAACAGGAGAACACTTCCTGTGTCAACAGGAAGTCGGCCATTACAGTGGTAAAGACGAGCTCGGCAGCAACACAAACGGCAGCTCTTCGCTGGTGCTGGTGAAATTACATTTGAGAGAAGGTAAGTGTATGTGGGTGACCCCAAAAACTCTCAAGTGGCGGTTATCCCTCAGGGGACCAAAATCAGGGCATGTTTATTTGTGTAAAATCTTTTTTTTTGTCGGTGGAAAAAAACGGTGCTAACTAGCGAGCTAATGCTAGCGCATTAAATAGGATTTTGGAACCATGCGGTCTGCTTCCACATTCTCACCTTTTACATTCCTTTTGTTTCCCAGGAGGCACATCTCCCCCTGGCTGATTTTGACACAAGATGGTAAGTACACAAGGATGTTTAACTGATATGTAAACTGTGATGCAGTTTTTTCATCCCCATACAATGTCCCCCCCCAACCACGCAGTCGGGCCAACTACCAAATGCAAACCAACGCAGAGCAGGATCAAACGACCCTCCGCCTGAGTACACCTTCCGCGATCGCCCCACTTCCCCGACCCCCGACGATGAAAGCCCGAAATTGCAGATGTCCCAGGATAGTAAGCCGGGAGAAGAAAGCACGGCCAAGAAGGCCACAAAGAAGTCCGATGAAGGTCCGGAGAAAAATGTGGATTAGGGTTACGATTCTGTTCCGTTGGAGCTTTGTTCACTGTTCACTTTTACTGTATGATGTGTTCTCTGATGTGTCCATAGGAGGCCCACAGGTGTGCCCACATTGTTTTGTTAAGAAAGTGAGAGGCCTACGTTTTTGAATTGTTGTGAGCAAATACAGGTTTTTGCTAAAGGTATGTGACTTGTCCTTGTTTTTATTGCAGGGGTGGCTTAGAGCTGGGGCAGCTTCCAGATCATGGACAATTCCATAATCTAAACAATTCCACAATATGGACAGTTCAGCTTCCACATTCCACACAGTGGGGAGGCTTAACTTCCATATCCTGGAAGATTCCACCTTCCATATTGTGGACAGTTCTGATATGGAAGTGCAGAATTTGGAAGCCTTCCACATTGTCGCATACCATCAGGTTAGGGTTGGGGCAGCTTCCGGATTCTGGACACTTCCAACTTGGAAGGGCGGTATTTAGACTTGGGGCAGCTTCCGGATTCTGGACACTTCCAACTTGGAAGGGCTGTATTTAGACTTGGGGCAGCTTCCGGATTCTGGACACTTCCAGCTTGGAAGGGCTGTATTTAGACTTGGGGCAGCTTCCGGATTCTGGACACTTCCAACTTGGAAGGGCGGTAAGTGAGAAGGCTTCCGCCTTCTCACTTACTCTCAGTGTTAGACTTGGGGCAGCTTCCAGATTCTGGACACTTCCAACTTGGAAGGGCGGTATTTAGACTTGGGGCAGCTTCCGGATTCTGGACACTTCCAACTTCTCACTTACCGTCAGTGTTAGACTTGGGGCAGCTTCCGGATTCTGGACACTTCCAACTTGGAAGGGCGGTATTTAGACTTGGGGCAGCTTCCGGATTCTGGACACTTCCAACTTGGAAGGGCGGTAAGTGAGAAGGCTTCCGCCTTCTCACTTACTCTCAGTGTTAGACTTGGGGCAGCTTCCAGATTCTGGACACTTCCAACTTGGAAGGGCGGTATTTAGACTTGGGGCAGCTTCCGGATTCTGGACACTTCCAACTTCTCACTTACCGTCAGTGTTAGACTTGGGGCAGCTTCCGGATTCTGGACACTTCCAACTTGGAAGGGCGGTATTTAGACTTGGGGCAGCTTCCGGATTCTGGACACTTCCAACTTGGAAGGGCGGTAAGTGAGAAGGCTTCCGCCTTCTCACTTACTCTCAGTGTTAGACTTGGGGCAGCTTCCAGATTCTGGACACTTCCAACTTGGAAGGGCGGTATTTAGACTTGGGGCAGCTTCCGGATTCTGGACACTTCCAACTTCTCACTTACCGTCAGTGTTAGACTTGGGGCAGCTTCCGGATTCTGGACACTTCCAACTTGGAAGGGCGGTATTTAGACTTGGGGCAGCTTCCGGATTCTGGACACTTCCAACTTGGAAGGGCGGTAAATGAGAAGGCTTCCGCCTTCTCACTTACTGTCAGTGTTAGACTTGGGGCAGCTTCCAGATTCTGGATGATTCCATCCTTCCACGTTCTCGCTTAACGGCGGTATTTAGACTTGGGGCAGCTTCCGGATTCTGGACACTTCCAACTTGGAAGGGCGGCTTCCGCCTTCTCACTTACCGTCAGTGTTAGACTTGGGGCAGCTTCCGGATTCTGGACACTTCCAACTTGGAAGGGCGGTAAATGAGAAGGCTTCCGCCTTCTCACTTACCGTCAGTGTTAGACTTGGGGCAGCTTCCGGATTCTGGACACTTCCAAATAGTCGAAAATGTGGAATCGCTCATAGGTTAAAATGTGGAACGTTCCATCTTCTCACCAGTTACTGTAGAAATCGAATTCAATGTAACAGGTGAGAATGTGGAATCTTCCAGATTCTCACCTTCTAACCTGTTGTTCCTCCCAGCCACACCCACCACGTGACAGCTTCCTGAGTGTCTACAGGAAGTACCGTAGAGTGGAGAGGAGGAAGGCTGGTGGCTGCACAGTCTCCTCTTGTGCTAAAAACAAAGGTAAGTGTTTGTTTGTTGTGGAAAAAGCTGTTTGTGTCTGCTTTGACGTGTTATGTGCTGATTGAGGCAGGTTGTGTGTTGTTTCTCTGTGAAATTGAGCCGTTTTTTAAGCTTTCAAAAGATGCTAATGTTGTGAGCTAATTAGCGCGCTAATGCTAGTGTAACTTATGAGAATGTGGAAGTACATTGTTTGCTTCCATGTTTTCACCAGTCTTGCTTCCAAATTCTCCAACATTGTTGTTTTTCAGGACCGAGGCTGCGTGTCAGCCTGAGAACATGGTGGTAAGTAGAGCCTCGCACCAGCTGTGTTTAGTTGCCTGCCTGCCTGCCCGCCTGTTTTCCATGTGTCTGTTTTCCATCCATCACCTTCAGCCAAGCTTGCCGAAGTTGTGTGCATTATGCTATCGCAGCTATTCGAGACTGAAGCAGCACCTGCAATGTGCACACACTGTACCGAACAGTGCAGAGCTGGCGCTGCTGGTCAAGTATGGGAATGCCAGGTAAGGAGATGCATTGTCATGTTTGCACGCATGCATGCATGCATGTTTTGTCTTTGTGTTTTTTTGTGTGTGTTTCGTACACTGTCCATTTGGACAGTGTACCACAGGGGGTTTAGGCTTGGGGCAGCTTCCGGAATTTGGACAGTTCCAGCTTCCAAATTCTGGAGAGTTCCATCTTCCACATTTTGGACAGTTTCAGCGTGGAAGTGCAAAATTTGGAAGCCTTCCATATTTTCGCTTATTAGCATACAAAATTTGCCTCCTCTTGCTTACCGCAGAACTTCGGTGCCGTTGGACTGTCCAATCTGTTCCAGGGAACGCCTCGTGCGCCTGGACAAACACCTCCTGGATGCCCACCAAATCTTGTCAGCTGCGGTAAGTTGAGCCGCCTCGACACCTATGTCAAAACACTGGGTTGTCGGCGGCGGCGGCGTCATCTGACCGATTTCACCATTTTACTACGCAGGAACGAGAGCCAATAATGATAGAGGCGAGGAGGCTTGCCATCGCCCGAGAGTTTATCGACCTCCGGGCAACTGACCCCTACCCGCCCATGGTCTCCACTCTTGGGGCTCTCAGCGATCCAGGTAAGGTCCAGACGAGCTTAGGTGTAGGGAAGAGAAGGAGTGTCAAAATCAGGCATGCGCTTTCTTCATCCTCCAGACGACGATGGAGCTATGAATATGACCGTGGCATCCCCCGCGGCCAGCACGAACAGCAGCGCCGAGCAAGCCACCCGGGTGGTGCATCCCGACTCATCCGGACAGCCGGTCCAACCACCTACCCCTCTCAAGAGTACATGGCATGTCAGCCTGGAGAAAGAGGACATGGAGGAGGAAGAAGAGGAGGCCGTGGTGTTGGCGGAGAAAGAAGAAGAAGAAGGTGAAGATATGGCAGTAGTGGAGGAGGAGGTGGCAGTAGTGGAGGAGGAGGAGATAGTGGAGGAAGAGGTGGAGGAGGAGGAGGAGGAGGGGGCCACAGCAGCGGCGGCGGAGGGGGCCACAGCAGCGGCGGCGGAGGAGCAGGAGCATGGTCCGACGACTTCGGCTCCGCCGTTCAGCCCGTCCAGTTGCCAGCTTTACAGTTCCCAGACGAAGGACAGGAATAAGAGTAACCCGTCATCCTGCTGCAACTGTAAATGTCTTCAATTGCTGAAGCGGGTGGAAGCGCTAGAAGCCGCCTTGAAGATGTCAAAGGAAGCTCCAGCACGGGCTAGGACTCCCATGTCGTCAGCTAGGACATCCTCTGACATCCAGTCGACGACAGCTGAGAAGCGCGCGCGGCGGGACACGCTTCAAAAGACCCCCGATTCTGCCCTCAAAGGAGAGCAAGTGCTGAAAGGCGGGATGAAGGGGATGCTGTATGGTAAGTGTGCCTTTGATTGTTGGTCTGTCAGACTTAGGTCAGCTTCCAGGTTCTGGACGATTCCACCCTTCCACCTTCTCGCTTACCGTCGGATTAGGCTTAGGGCAGCGTCCAGATTCTGGACAGTTCACCCTTCCACCTTCTCGCTTACCGTCGGATTAGGCTTGGGGCAGCGTCCAGATTCTGGACAGTTCCACCCTTCCACCTTCTCGCTTACTGTCGGATTAGGCTTGGGGCAACTTCCAGCTTTTGGACAGTTCCGACGTGGAAGTGCAGAATCTGGAAGCCTTCCACAATCCTGCTTATTACTACAAGGATTGGAAGTGCAAGATGTGAAAAAACGTTCTTTGTCTGTCTTGTCCTGTGCTGTGCCCCCCCGTCCCTCACAGAAAAGGCCATCGATGACCTGCGGGAGTTCAAATTGTCAGGCCGGATGAGCCGGAAAGCAATCGACAATGCAAAGCAGGTCGCTACTCATTGCTTCCGGTTCTGTTATTACATGGTGGGTAGCCTGCCTGAAAGCGCCACAAAGCAGGACTTGCGATTTCTTGCCCGGATGGACAAGCTCAGGAAGTAAGTGTGTGTCTGTGTGTGGTCAGCCAGGCAAGGGGAAAAACCCAGTTTCACTCCCTCCGTCCAGGTTGAGGGATCCCTCCTCTTTTGGATGTTGTCATGTCATGATGCTGTATAAAGCCCTTTGAGACAAACTGTCTGTGAAAACGGGCTATACAAATAAAACTGCCTGTCGGTCGCACCTCTCTTGCGCTCTCTTCCACAGATACCCAAACTACCTGAAGAACAAGGGATATATGCCAACCACGATTCGGAATATGATGCTAAATGTCGTCAGCCTCTACAATCATGTCAAAAATGTTTTCTTGGAAGAGAGCAGACTGAAGGTGGAAGACATTGACCGTGTACTGTATGAGCTGACCAGGCTCCAAGCTGAGATTAGAAGGGATGTTGTCGTCCAGCAACAGCGGGTCAAGCGGCAAAAGACCAGTTAGTTATTTTATCAAGTGTCGACATTCCACATTCCCTTCTCGCGGGGGGCTAACGCTCTCTCATCTCTCTTCTCCTCTCTTCTCCACAGACAACCAACTTGATTCGGAGCAGGAACTAAGCTTCCTCTATGCCGCCAAGAGACGGATCCCCATGCTGATGGGTAAGACGCCTGTCCGTCCTGGGTTAGGGATCTCTCTGTTGCTCTCGTGACAAACTGTTTGTGAAAACGGGCTACACAAAATAAAGTTGCCTTCCTTTGCCTTTTTAGACGCCATAGACAAAGAAGGATTTGAAAGGAACGAACACTCTACTCTCATGGGCTACTTGATGGGTTACCTATGTATAATCAGTGGCCACCGGTCAGTGGTGCTGACAAGCATGACAAAGGAGCATGTGGCCAATGCGGATCAGTGGAATGATGGCACAAGATTCCAGGTCTTGGTGAGTAGTCCCTCTTCCTTCAGTGTTCTCGCTTACTTAGCCATGGTGTTAGACTTGGAGCAGCTTCCAGATTCTGGACAGTTCTGACTTCGGTTGGAAGGGGCGGAATCTGGAAGGCTTCCGCCTTCTCATTTACCGTCAGTGTTAGACTCGGGGCAGCTTCCGGATTCTGGATGATTCCATCCTTCCAAGTTCTCGCTTAACGGCGGTATTTAGGCTTGGGGCAGCTTCCGGATTCTGGACACTTCCAACTTGGAAGGGCAGAAGTTGGAAGCCTTCCACATTCTCGCTTAACGGCGGTATTTAGGCTTGAGGCACCTTCCGGATTCTGGACACTTCCAACTTGGAAGGGCGGAATCTGGAAGGCTTCCGCCTTCTCACTTACCGTCAGTGTTAGACTCGGGGCAGCTTCCGGATTCTGGATGATTCCATCCTTCCACGTTCTCGCTTAACGGCGGTATTTAGGCTTGGGGCAACTTCCGGATACTGGACACTTCCAACTTGGAAGGGCGGAATCTGGAAGGCTTCCGCCTTCTCACTTACCGTCAGTGTTAGACTTGGGGCAGCTTCCGGATTCTGGATGATTCCATCCTTCCACGTTCTCGCTTAACGGCGGTATTTAGGCTTGGGGCAGCTTCCAGATTCTGGACAGTTCTGACTTGGTTCAATTTGGAAGCCTTCAATTTTTTCGCTCACTAGTACACAAATTTGAAACGTATCATTTGGAAGCATACCAAATTACAACTCTTTCTCTCTCACTCACAGGTGGATGAGCACAAGTCCGTCAAGACTTTTGGACAGGCGTCACTGGTGCTCAATTGCGTGGAATTCAGCTGGCTTCGCTGGTTCCACGACGGAAAATGCTGCCCCAGAGGAAAGGACAGTGTCAATATCTTTCACACGTTCCAGGGGTGCAGGTTAACCAAACCATCAAACTTCCTCCATCTTGCATGGACTGACGCCGGGCTCAAGGGCCCCGTCAGTTTTAACTTAATCCGCAGCAGCGTGGCCACTCAGGCTGAGCGGCACTTGTCGGAGACGGAGAGGAGGAAGGTAGCGCGGGCAATGTGTCATGACCCCACCACTGCAGAAAAGTTTTATGTGGCGCTCCCCACCAGAGAGTCGGCTTACGAAAATCGCAGGCTACGGATGAAGGCCCTCATGTGTGAAAAACGTAAAGCCAAGGCAAAGCGCAAATCCAAAGTCTGCGATGAACAAGAGGCGTGCTACTCCCTCTCCTCCGAGAGCAGCGAAGACGGCGACGAGCCTGTGTACGATGACGAGCCTGAATCCAGCTCGCTCAGCTCATCCTCTTCCGGAGAGCTGAAGATCAGGAGCCAGCGTCGTTCCCGGCTCAAGAGGAAGCTCTATGGCCCTGTCCCCTCTACCTCTCCCAAGCAGAAGCCCGAGGCAACAGTAGCCGCAGCCACACCCTCCAAAATTCAAGTGACGCTCCAAAGAGTCGACCGCAACAACCAACAGCGCCTCAAAGAAGTCAGCATCGTCTTGAACATGCCAAGAGAAAGTAACGGGAGGCCACCTTCCTGTCAGCTCGAGGCCACCGATGGAGTCTTGACCACCCCGTCCAAGCTGAGGCCCCCTGAGGCTTCTCCTTTCTACGTAGAAGGAGAAGCCGAGGCCGCTGAGGCCGCTGAGGCCACCGAGGCTGAAGCAGCCGAGGCCGCCGAGGCCGAAGCAGCCAAGGATGAAGCTGCTGAGGCCGCAGAGGCTGAAGCTGCTGAGGCTGCAGAAGCCAAAGCCACTGAGGCCGAAGATGCCGAAATAGCCGAGGCTGAAGGCGCAGAGGCCACTGAGGCCGAAGGCGCAGAGGCCACTGAGGCCGAAGCCGCAGAGGCCACTGAGGCCGAAGCCGCAGAGGCTGAGGCAGCAGAGGCCAAGGCCACTGAGGCTGAGGTCGTAGAGGCCGCTGAGGCTGAGGTCGCAGAGTCAGAGGCCACAGAGGCAGCAGAGGCCGAAGACACCAAGGCCGAAGAGGCCGAAGACACCGAGGCCGAAGCCAAAGAGGCCGAAGCGGCCAAATTTGTGGGACGCAGTCGAGGCCGCCGAGGCCGAGGCCGCCGAGGCCGCTGAGGCCACCGAAGCCAAGGCTGCCATGGCCAATTGGTTCTGTGTTGAAAGAAGTTAAGTGTGTTCAGTGTTTGTTTTTTGAAATATAAGTTGCAAAATGTACAGTGCTGGGAAGAATTATGTACAGCAATTACTTATTTTTTTCTCTGTTGACACTATGTTCATTAATTATAGAATGTAAGAAAGATTTCAGTTTAAGTTCATGATTTTCAGTTTTCATTACGTCAGGGTTGGGAGAACGCCCGTACTGCTGTTCTGCAAATATAATAAAGCATTTTTTTTGCCAACTGCACGTGCGTGTTGGTTCCAGTTATTAGACTTGGGGCATCTTCCAGATTCTGGACACTTCCAACTTGTAAGGGCAGAAGTTGGAAGCCTTCCACATTCTCGGTTAACGGCGGTATTTAGGCTTGGGGCAGCTTCCGGATTGTGGACACTTCCAACTTGGAAGGGCGGAATCTGGAAGGCTTCCGCCTTCTCACTTACCGTCAGTGTTAGACTTGGGGCAGCTTCCGGATTCTGGATAATTCCATCCTTCCACATTCTCGCTTAACGGCGGTATGTAGGCTTGGGGCAGCTTCCGGATTCTGGACCATCTGACTTGGAAGGGCAGAATTTGGAAGACTTCCATATAGTTGAAAATGTGGAATCGCTCATAGGTTAAAATGTGGAATCTTCCACCTTCTCACCTTATTACCTGGAGTCAACTTTTTCACTTCCTGGGTCAACAGGAAGTTGGCCAAAGCAAAAAAAGCTGAGCAGCAGAAACAGCAGCAGCAGCAGAGACAACACGGTCCCCGCCGCTAGTGGTGTCAAAGGTGCATTCGGAGGTGCAGGTAAGCTACATCGGTCACCTTGACATCCGCAAGTCGTGGTTTTCCTCTGGACGTCAAAGATGCGGCGTAATTATTTGTGCATTGCTTACTTTTGCCAGCGTTTGAAACCGCGCTAATTAGCAGGCTAATGCTAGCGCAATTGATAGGAATTTGGAAGCAGGCCGTGTGCTTCCAAGTTCACACCTATTACCTTTTTTTTTTTTTTTTTTTAGGTATAAGAGGCAATTCTGTCTGTAAGACACATGCTACCATGGGCAAGCAGTTCTTCCCACTTCTAATCGTAGCCCTAACGGCTCAAGGACTGAAAATCAACACCAGCAACAACAAGTTTGTGGAGAAGGCCGTGGGAGAGAATGTGAAGCTCGACTGCTTCTTCACCACTGGCCCGGAGGATGAAGGAATGTTGGAGATCGAATGGAGCGTGAAGTCCGTACGCCACCCAATGGAAAAGGCAGAGGTGCTCTGGTATACGGCTGAGCATATCTACGACAATCTTTATGAACATCTAAAGGGAAGAGTCTACTTTGACGCACAGGACCCTCAGCAAGGAGATGCCGCCATTCATCTTTTGCAGCTGACTCTCAAAGACACCGGCATCTACTTTTGCCAGGTTAAGAAGCTTCCAGGCATCCAAAGCATCAAGACAGTCCTCAGAGTGCTGGAACGGCCATCAAAGCCGAAGTGTTATTACACTGAGGGGGGCGGAGAGTTTGGCAAAACCAAAGTGCTACATTGTGGGTCTGGGGAAGGTGCAGCACCTATCCGGTACCACTGGTCAAGATTGCCACCCTGGGAACTCCTATCCTCCTTGGCAGTGTTGGATCAAACGGCAGGCACACTCACCATTCCAGATTTCAGCGAGAGCGATGCAGGAAGTTATAAATGTGTTGCGATCAATCGTGTCGGTCAGGAGGAGTGCATCCTGAAAGTGAACATAACACATCCTCCATCGGTGGAAATTATTGCAGGATCTGTGATGCCCGCTGTGGCAACCATCGGGATCATCGCTTGCCTCACATACTTTATCATACGGCGTCGTCAACGAGAGTCGGAAAATTCCAATGAGATTGTTGAGGATGCAAGTCCCCCAACACCCCGCAAGATGATGAAGACCGAGAGGGGGTAAGGGTTGGGCTACTTCCAGAATATGGACAATTCCACATTCTGGACAATACCAAATTCTCGCTCGCCGTGGGGTTAGATTTAGGGTAGCTTCCAGATTATGGACACTATAATCTTCCGGAATTTGGAAGTGGTGAGGGGCGGGCGGGCAGTGCAAGCACCGCCCGCAAAGCCTGTGGTTAGGTTTAGGGCAGCTTCCAGATTATGGACAGTCCCAATTTGGTAGTCCATGATTTGGAATGCTTCCAGATTCTCGCTTATTTTCAAGTAAATGCAGAGGTCAAATCTTTTTACTTACAACTTTGTGTCAACAGGAAGGCTAATGCTAGGCTAATTAGCGAGCTAATGCTAGCGCAACTCATGGGAATTTGGAAGCAGAACGCATGGTTTCAAATTCTAACCTATTACACTTTGCTTTTCAGCGTGGTGCGTGGTGCAGAGTGCATGGCCTGAGTGCTCTTCCGTATATGATGGAGAGTAGATGAGAGTTTCTCTTCAATTGCACACTAGCTTTCGTGCAGCTTGTTCATTTTTGTCAATTTGCATCGTCTCCAGTCAGACAACAATAAGCTGAATAACGCCGCCGTGTCTGGGAAAGAGCCCTGCCCGGGACTCGGAGGCAAACCTGGGAATCCTCCTGACTCGCCAGTGCCCGAGATGCCCGAGACTGGAGTGGAATCCCCGAGCTCCGGCAAGGTTGCTGATGGCAAGGTTGGGGCAGGCGCCCAGTACTCTGATGAGTTCTCTGACTCCAAAACTACTTCGAGGAGCACTGGGCAGCTGGACCAAAAAAAATGTAAACGTCACAATTGTGAGGGTAGGGAAGTTGAGACAAAAATTGTACAATTTCGGTTCTTAGGTTAGTTCTTATTGTGAATGTTCAATTTGGGTCGACCCATGTTCTGTGCTAGCCAATAAAGACTCATTGTTTTGTCAACAGCATGTATGTGTTTGTCTCAGTGATTGCAGCATTTGCAGCTGGGGTTTAGCTTTAGGGCAGCTTTCGGATTATGGCGTATTCCAAATTCTGGACAATTCCATATTATGGACATTTCCAGCTTTTACATTCTCACCAGTGAAAGAGTTAGACTTAGGGCAGCTTCCGGATTCTGGACAGTTCTGACTTGGAAGTGCAGAATTTAGAAGCCTTTCACATTCTCGTCAGTGAGACGGGAAGACTTGGGGCAGCTTCCAGATTCTGGACAGTTCCAACTTGGAAGTGCAGAATTTGGAAGACTTCCATATTCTCACCTGTCACGTTGAAATGCAGAATTGCTTGTAGGTGAAAATGTGGAATCTTCCACATTTTCACTTAGTAGCAGAGGTCAGCTTTTTCACTTCCTGTGTCAACAGGAAGCTGGGGAAAAAAAGCGGTGTAAACGGGCTGGGCAGCTGCACACAAGGCACCGTTTTCCTCGTCGGCCGAGTTGAAATTGCAGTTGAAACAACGTGCAGGTGAGTGGGCATCAGCCGCAAGTCATGTTTTCCCTCCTGAGACCAAACATGTGGCGTGTTTATTTTGTGTGGCTTTGAATATTGCAGGCACTTGAAATGGCGCTAATTAGCGAGCTAATGCTAGCCAAACTGATAGGAATTTGGAAGCAGACCTTGTGCTTCCAAGTTCACACCTACTACCATTATTTTTCAGTTCGTGGCTGGTGCATCGCCTGTGATTGCTTTTCCACACGAGATGGTGAGTAGATAAGATTTACTCTTGGATTGTGGGATATCTCTAATGCAGTTTGTTCATTTCCTTCAACTCTTTTCCACCCACACACAGCCCAAGTTGAGATCCAGAGTTCTTTGCGAGATCCCAAAGCGAGAATTGGGGGTGCCGCGGCGACGGCGGCCCAAGGGACACTCTGCCCAACCTGTGGCTCATGTGGACCCATGCCAAAGATGGGGAATCTCCGTCCGAGGTGCCGAGAATGAGTAAGACAGAGGCTTCCCTTTTATTTCGCCTTGCCCCACCGAGGTGGCCACCTAAGTTTGCTAACTCTTTTCCTTGTCTCTCTCCAGGGTCAACATCAGTGAGGTGCGGGGGGGCAGTTTGAATGTTGTCGTGCACAGCCCAGGCACCAGTCCCGACCCCAGAGTCAGGTCACAGCCTCAGCCTCCTGCTGAGGATTCCCCAGATGTCGGCAACAATCCGCCGAGCGCCAGGCAGCCTGAGCTTCTTTTGAACAGAGGTGCCAACGAGGACTTGGCCACCGATCCCCCAGTCGTACAGGGGTTTGACCCCCAAGTATCCATGTGGACAGTGGTGTGCACTCTTGTCATTGAGGAGAAGTGCAGTTTGATTGATGCATGATATCTTCCCATATTGTACTGTAGAGGGAATGCTGTCCACCACTTTATGTGATGGAATAAAGGTTGACCAAAAAATTGCCGATTCTCGTTGATTCTGTCCTTCCACGTTGTCGCTTACCGTTGGGTTAGGCATGGGGCTGCTTCCAGATTCTGGACAGTTCCAATTTGGAAGTGCAGAATTTGGAAGCCTTCCATATTCCTGCCTTTTGAGTTGAAATGAGGAATCGCTTGTAGGTGAAAATATGGAATCTTCCACATTCTTACTTGTTAGCAGAGGTCAACTCGTTCACTTCCTGAGTCAACAGGAGAACACTTCCTGTGTCAACAGGAAGTCGGCCATTACAGTGGTAAAGACGAGCTCAGCAGCTACACAAACGGCAGCTCTTCGCTGGTGCTGGTGAAGTTACATTTGAGAGAAGGTAAGTATATGTGGGTGACCCCAAAAATCTCAAGTGGCGGTTATCCCTCAGGGGACCAAAATCAGGGCATGTTTATTTGTGTAAAATCATTTTTTTGTCGGTGGAAAAAAACGGTGCTAACTAGCGAGCTAATGCTAGCGCATTAAATAGGATTTTGGAACCATGCGGTCTGCCTCCACATTCTCGCCTTTTACATTCCTTTTGGTTCTCAGGAGGCCCATTTCCCCCTGGCTGATTTTGACACAAGATGGTAAGTACACAAGGATGTTTAACTGATATGTAAGGTGTGATGCAGTTTTTTCATCCCCATACAATGTCCCCCCAACCACGCAGTCGGGACCAAATCCAAGCCAATGCAGAGCAGGAGCAAATGACACCTGCTGCGTTCCCTCACAGCAACGCCCCACTTCCACGACCCCCACCGATGAAAGCCCGAAATTGCAGATGTCCCAGGATAGTAAGCCGGGAGAAGAAAACGAGGCCAAGAAGGCCACAAAGAAGTCCGATGAAGGTCCGGTGATAAATCTGGATTAGGGTTAGGATTCTGTTCCGTTGGAGCTTTGTTCACTGTTCACTTTTACTGTAGGTTCTCTGATGTGTTCTCTGATGTGTCCATGGAGGAACATGTGGGCACGAGGCACAGGGTAGGTTTTGATGGAGCTAGTTTTTGTTCTTGAGTATGTATGTAACTGTACTGCTGCTTACGCGTGCCCACATTTTTTTGTGTTTAGAAAATGATGAGGACAAAGTGAGAGGCCTGTGTTTTTGACTTGTGAGCAAATAAAGGTTTTTGCTAAAGGTATGTGACTTGTCCTTGTTTTTATTGCAGGGGTGGTTTAGTTTCAGAATTTGGAAGTTGGAAGCATAGGCAGTTTTTGGAAGCATAGGCAGTATTTGGAAGTGCAGGATTTGGAAGTCTAGGCAGAATTTGGAAGCCTTCCACATTCTCGCTTACCATCAGGTTAGGGTTGGGGCAGCTTCCAGATTCTGGAAGATTCCACATTCCATATTGTGGACAGCTCCGATATGGAAGTGCAGAATTTGGAAGCCTCCCAAAGAGTCAAGATGTGGAATTGCTTGTAGGTGAAAATGTGGAATTGTCCACATTCTTAACTGTTACCTAAGAGGGTCAACTTTTTCACTTCCTGTGTCAACAGGAAGTAGTGGAAACGAGTGGGGAAAACAATATCAGCAGCTGGATGAGCAGCGCAGAAGCACAGTCTTCGCTGGTGCTGTGTGCGGAGCAGCAAAAGGCACAGGTTAGTTACTGTCAGTCTCACTGACACCCTGACTTTGGTGACCCAACATGTGGTGCATTTATTCGTATGGCTTTGATTTTGGCCGATGTTAGCGAAGATGCTAATTAGCGTGCTAATGCTAGTGCAACTGATCAGAATTCGGAAGCACATGGAATGCTTCCATATTCACACTTTTTATATTCCTTTTTGAAGCGGTGTGGGACCTGGAAGCTTCTGCTGCATGTGAGAGGGGCAAGGTGAGTAGACAAGGATGGCAAATTGATTATACGCTATGTTTGGTGCAGCTTTTCATTCTTCTCACGTCTCTTCTCCATACACAGTCTGAAACCGAAAAATCACAACTTCCAATGCGACGTCTGTCAACAGAGTAGGATACTCACATCTTTGTACTTGCTACTATCTAACTTTGCCAACTCCTATATTCCTGATTATTTTTCTCTCTGTCCACCAAGATTGAAGCTGACTGATGTACAGTCTGGGACTAGGGTCATGGTGACACAGGGTGATGATGACGGCCCAGAGCCACCTCCCCCCGCTATACCCCTCCCCTCAGCACCCCCAATCCCACCCCCCTTCCTTCCACACTCTCCCACCCCCTCACTCCTCAAACCGCCCCTTTGCCGCACTTCCCCTGTCCCCTCAACATACATCGCTAAGACACATCCTGTTGGAAAAGTTACAGTTGTGGTGTCAAGGAGGAGGCAGAAGGAGTCTTATTCCGAAGATCCTCAAGGCTGCTGTGGAACCTCCACTCGCTGTACAAGTACTAGTTGCTGTGTGCTATCATAGATAGTTGTTTGCTATCAGAGGTAGCTTTTATTGCCTTGATTGTGTGTGTTCTTTACTATTTTTAGGTTGAAGGTGATCGGCACAGGTCAAACCTGTGTCTCTTTTTTGCTTACTCATTTTGAAGCAATAAAGCTTTGACAAAGGCCCTTTCTTGTAATCATTACTAGACTTGGGGTAGCTTCCAGATTCTGGACAATTCCAGCTTCCACATTCTCACCCGTGGGAGGATTAGCTTCCAGAATATGGACGATTCCAACTTCCACATTCGTGCTCACCATTGGGTTTAAGTTTGGGGCAGCTTCCATATCCTGGAAGATTCCACATTCCATATTGTGGACAGTTCTGATATGGAAGTGCAGAATTTGGAAGCCTTCCACATTCTCGCTTACCATCGGGTTAGGTTTGGGGCAGCTTCCAGATTCTGGAAAATTCCACATTCCATATTGTGGACAGTTCTGATATGGAAGTGCAGAATTTGGAAGTTGAAAGCATAGGCAGTTTTTGGAAGCATAGGCAGTATTTGGAAGTACATGATTTGGAAGTGCAGGATTTGGAAGCATTCCATATTCTCACCTGTTACCTGAGGAGGTCAACTTTTTCACTTCCTGTGTCAACAGGAAGTAGCAGCAACGAGGAAATAGCAGAAGCAAGTGGGGAAGAGCAAGTCTGGCAGCTGACAAGCACGGTCCAAGCGGTGGCAGTAACAAATGCAGGTAAGTCATGGTGGGTGTCCGCAACAGTTTTCCCTCTTTCCCTCTGGCAACCAAACAAGTGTTGCATTTATTCGCATGTCTTTGATTTTTCCCAATATTTGTAGCTATGTCAATTAGCATGCTAATGCTAGTGGAATAGATCAGAATCTGGAAGCATGCGCTTTGCTTCCATGTTTTAACCAGTTATATTGTTTTTCTAGGCAGTGCGTCTCACGTGACGTGAAGATGGTAAGCAGATGAGCCTGGCAAATGAGTTGTATGGTAGTTTTGTGATGCGGTTTGTCATGCCATTCACCTATCTTCTCCATACACAGTTCAAAGATATCTCTCGATCCAGCAGCTCATCCATACTCAAACATCCCGTGAGCTTTCAAACCAGCAGCCCATCGTGCACAGACCAAGACATCTCTGGAACCAGCAGCACATACCTCTCAGACCAACAAAGCGAGGGCGATTGTTGGCCCCCCCCACCGTCCCCATGCCTACTGACCTCTGTGGT
Organism: Chelon labrosus; assembly: GCF_963514085.1. Classification (NCBI taxonomy): domain Eukaryota; kingdom Metazoa; phylum Chordata; class Actinopteri; order Mugiliformes; family Mugilidae; genus Chelon; species Chelon labrosus. The sequence continues at coordinate 3,974 of NC_140340.1, read as the reverse complement.
AGCATGCTCTCCTCCTGGATTCCTCAACCCACCTCCCACCCCGCCAGTTAGCCAGAGCTCGATTCGACCCCCTCTTGGCTTCTTCTATCTCCAAACCCAACCCACCGCCCCAACCATTGTGTCGGTTCCCCAATGGAAGACGAGCAGTTGGGTGTCTGAACAACCCAAAGAATCAGAGCCAGAGTCAGGCTGCTGCTGCAAATTTCCTGTTCTCAGGGCAATCTGGTGCTGTAATGTGTGTCATCATAAGTAATTTAAATAAAATTGATGTTTCACTTGTGTGACTTGATTGTTCTTATTCAATAAACTTTGCTTGGGTTTAGAGCTGGGGCAGCTTCCAGATCATGGACAATTCCATAATCTGAACAATTCTGCAATATGGACAGTTCAGCTTCCACATTTTCGCCAGTGGGGAGGATTAAATTCCATATCCTGGAAGATTCCACATTCCATATTATGGACAGTTCCAACTTGTAAGTGCAGAATTTTGAAGTTGGAAGCATAGGCAGAATTTGGAAGCATAGGCAGTTTTTGGAAGCATAGGCAGTATTTGGAAGTACATCATATGGAAGTGCAGGATTTGGAAGCATAGGCAGTTTTTGGAAGCATAGGCAGTATTTGGCAGTGCATGATTTGGAAGCATAGGCAGTTTTTGGAAACATAGGCAGTATTTGGAAGTACATGATTTGGAAGCATAGGCAGTTTTTGGAAGCATAGGCAGTATTTGGAAGTGCAGGATTTGGAAGCATAGACAGTTTTTGCAAAAATAGGCAGTATTGGAAGTACATGATTTGGAAGTGCAGGATTTGGAAGCATAGGCAGTTTTTGGAAGCATAGGCAGTATTTGGAAGTGCAGGATTTGGAAGCATAGGCAGTTTTTGGAAGCATAGGCAGTATTTGGAAGTACATGATTTGGAAGCATAGGCAGTTTTTGGAAGCATAGGCAGTATTTGGAAGTGCAGGATTTGGAAGCATAGACAGTTTTTGCAAGCATAGGCAGTATTGGAAGTACATGATTTGGAAGTGCAGGATTTGGAAGCATAGGCAGTTTTTGGAAGCATAGGCAGTATTTGGCAGTGCATGATTTGGAAGCATAGGCAGTTTTTGGAAACATAGGCAGTATTTGGAAGTGCAGGATTTGGAAGCATAGGCAGTTTTTGGAAGCATAGGCAGTATTTGGCAGTGCATGATTTGGAAGCATAGGCAGTTTTTGGAAGCATAGGCAGTATTTGGAAGTGCAGGATTTGGAAGCATAGACAGTTTTTGCAAAAATAGGCAGTATTGGAAGTACATGATTTGGAAGTGCAGGATTTGGAAGCATAGGCAGTTTTTGGAAGCATAGGCAGTATTTGGAAGTGCAGGATTTGGAAGCATAGGCAGTTTTTGGAAGCATAGGCAGTATTTGGAAGTGCATGATTTGGAAGCATAGGCAGTTTTTGGAAGCATAGGCAGTATTTGGAAGTGCAGGATTTGGAAGCATAGACAGTTTTTGCAAGCATAGGCAGTATTGGAAGTACATGATTTGGAAGTGCAGGATTTGGAAGCATAGGCAGTTTTTGGAAGCATAGGCAGTATTTGGAAGTGCAGGATTTGGAAGCATAGACAGTTTTTGCAAGCATAGGCAGTATTGGAAGTCCATGATTTGGAAGTGCAGGATTTGGAAGCAGAGGCAGTTTTTGGAGGCATAGGCAGTATTTGAAAGAACATGATTTGGAAGCATAGGCAGTTTTTGGAAGCATAGGCAGTATTTGGAAGTGCAGAATTTGGAAGCATAGACAGTTTTTGCAAGCATAGGCAGTATTTGGAAGTACATGATTTTGAAGTGCAGGATTTGGAAGCATAGGCAGTATTTGGAAGTGCATGATTTGGAAGCATAGGCAGTTTTTGGAAGCATAGGCAGTATTTGGAAGTGCATGATTTGGAAGCATAGGCAGTTTTTGGAAGTGCATGATTTGGAAGCATAGGCAGTTTTTGGAAGCATAGGCAGTATTTGGAAGTACATGATTTGGAAGCATAGGCAGTTTTTGGAAGCATAGGCAGTATTTGGAAGTGCAGGATTTGGAAGCAAAGACAGTTTTTGCAAGCATAGGCAGTATTGGAAGTACATGATTTGGAAGTGCAGGATTTGGAAGCATAGGCAGTATTTGGAAGTGCAGGATTTGGAAGCAGAGGCAGTTTTTGGAGGCATAGGCAGTATTTGAAAGAACATGATTTGGAAGCATAGGCAGTTTTTGGAAGCATAGGCAGTATTTGAAAGTACTTGATTTGGAAGCATAGGCAGTTTTTGGAAGCATAGGCAGTATTTGGAAGTGCAGAATTTGGAAGCATAGGCAGTTTTTGCAAGCATAGGCAGTATTTGGAAGTGCATGATTTGGAAGTGCAGGATTTGGAAGCATAGGCAGTATTTGGAAGTGCATGATTTGGAAGCATAGGCAGTTTTTGGAAGCATAGGCAGTATTTGGAAGTGCATGATTTGGAAGCATAGGCAGTTTTTGGAAGCAAAGGCAGTATTTGGAAGTACATGATTTGGAAGCATAGGCAGTTTTTGGAAGCATAGGCAGTATTTGGAAGTGCATGATTTGGAAGCATAGACAGTTTTTGCAAGCATAGGCAGTATTGGAAGTACATGATTTGGAAGTGCAGGATTTGGAAGCATAGGCAGTTTTTGGAAGCATAGGCAGTATTTGGAAGTGCAGGATTTGGAAGCATAGGCAGTTTTTGGAAGCATAGGCAGTATTTGGAAGTGCAGGATTTGGAAGCATAGGCAGTTTTTGGAAGCATAGGCAGTATTTGGAAGTGCAGGATTTGGAAGCATAGGCAGTTTTTGGAAGCATAGGCAGTATTTGGAAGTGCAGGATTTGGAAGCATAGGCAGTTTTTGGAAGCATAGGCAGTATTTGGAAGTGCATGATTTGGAAGCATAGGCAGTTTTTGGAAGCATAGGCAGTATTTGGAAGTGCAGGATTTGGAAGCATAGACAGTTTTTGCAAGCATAGGCAGTATTGGAAGTACATGATTTGGAAGTGCAGGATTTGGAAGCATAGGCAGTTTTTGGAAGCATAGGCAGTATTTGGAAGTGCAGGATTTGGAAGCATAGACAGTTTTTGCAAGCATAGGCAGTATTGGAAGTACATGATTTGGAAGTGCAGGATTTGGAAGCATAGGCAGTTTTTGGAAGCATATGCAGTATTTGGAAGTGCAGGATTTGGAAGCATAGGCAGTTTTTGGAAGCATAGGCAGTATTTGGAAGTACATGATTTGGAAGCATAGGCAGTTTTTGGAAGCATAGGCAGTATTTGGAAGTGCAGGATTTGGAAGCATAGACAGTTTTTGCAAGCATAGGCAGTATTGGAAGTACATGATTTGGAAGTGCAGGATTTGGAAGCATAGGCAGTATTTGAAAGTACATGATTTGGAAGCATAGGCAGTTTTTGGAAGCATAGGCAGTATTTGGAAGTGCAGGATTTGGAAGCATAGGCAGTTTTTGCAAGCATAGGCAGTATTTGGAAGTACATGATTTGGAAGTGCAGGATTTGGAAGCATAGGCAGTTTTTGGAAGCATAGGCAGTATTTGGAAGTACATGATTTGGAAGCATAGGCAGTATTTGGAAGTACATGATTTAGAAGTGCAGGATTTGAAAGCATAGGCAGTTTTTGGAAGCATAGGCAGTATTTGGAAGTACATGATTTGGAAGCATAGGTAGTTTTTGGAAGCATAGGCAGTATTTGGAAGTGCAGGATTTTTTAAGCATAGACAATTTTTGCAAGCATAGACAGTATTCGAAGTACATGATTTGGAAGTGCAGGATTTGGAAGCATAGGCAGTTTTTGAAAGAATAGGCAGTATTTGGAAGTGCAGGATGCCTTCCACATTCTCGCTTGCCGTCGGGTTAGGGTTGGGGCAGCTTCCAGATTCTGGAAGATTCCACATTCCATATTACATATTGTGGACAGTTACAACTTGGAAGTGCATAA